>NW_024100479.1:767500-1367500 GCF_016545835.1 Crotalus tigris
CTTCTCCCAGTTTATTTGAATTATCAGTTGTTTTATCCTATCTTGATATTTGATTTTACTTTAACCTTATATTATCAATATTAAATTAACTAACTAATCAATCTAATTAATCTAAATCTAAACATTCTAAACCAAACTATACTTGGAGGTAAGTTCTACTAAGTTCACTGCAATTTTAGTAACAATATTTACTTATTTATTTATTTAATCCAGATCTTGTCTCTCTCCCAAAATATGGCATTCAAAATGAGTTAACAATATAAAAATAAAAATGAAATCATAAATCAATAAATTAAAAACACAGTCAAAATATAGAACATAGAATAATAGGATTGGGAGGGACCTTGGAGGTCTATAATTAAACATTAGTTTTAAAAGTCATGAAAAGAAAGGAATAACAAACTAGTTGTAGGAGAGGAGCAGACTGAGCTGGAGAGTGGGGTTAAACATGTCATCAGTTTAGAATCCTTGCACTTCCATAGGAGAACAAGCCCAGTCCCCTGTGTATTTCCATTGATCCTTATCTGGCACCAATTAATTAGGTGACCAGATTCTTGTGTATAGGTACCAATAATAAACTCTTCAGTGTTTTTAATTCAGAAAGTTTTCCTGATTCTTGGAACCTGACACTAGTAAACCTGCATATAACCAATTGAAACCCATCTCAAAATACCAACCCAAGTATGGTCCAAATTTTTTTGAACCTTTCTGGCAAAGGATGCATAATTGGGCTAACCTGTTTTTCCATATAAGGGAATTCCAAAATCTGAAAAGGAGATTACAGTCTTTTAGGTTGCTCAACCTCAGATTATACAATATATACAAAAACTAGGGAGATGCTTGCCTCAACACTTTCTCAAATAATAATTCAAGTTCACACTCAGATTTATTTTACCATTGTCTTGGCAGGAGCTCCTCCTCCTGTTCCTCAAGATTATTTCTTCTGCCCTTTACATCGTGCCATTTGATACACCTCTCACTGTGATCACCTGACCTTGCATCCTGGCTTAACCAGCTTGCTTTTATACTGTACCATCTATTGAAGACAGCATTTTTCGTAATTAAGACTCAGCCCTTAGACCTATGACAGATGCAAAAAGACAGCAAATTAAGAAACTAGGACAATAATTAATGTTCTCTGCTGGCATAAGTGCTGGAAACAATGACATTTGGATAAGTTGCAAGTTGCGTCCTCCTTCCTCCTCTGTCATCTGACACAGCTTTTCTAGTACCTTCCTGATAACTCTGATAGGAATTGCGCCATTCAAAGTTGCCAATTCACTCCCTGCTGCTTCTGACACAATGCTACATGGGGTGTAAATTAACATGTACTCTAGAAAATTACTAATAACATCTCAATACAATATAAGTAGCAGTACATGGATATGACAATTAAGCAGTCCTGTGGTATCATAGCCAGTTTTGATATGTTTGATAGACTAATCTTCGCATCCAGATACTAGTCCTATTCAAATCCTTTGGAAGAAGCCCTTTTGAATGAGCAGAAATGCATGTTAAGCTCTTCAATTAGTTAATGTTCCTATGCTTTTGTCCTAAGCTCACTTTTCAGTAACTACTTCTGGCCGTCTCTGCATCTATTTTGCTTCATTTCCCCCCGCAGCCCTACTAATTACTCCCAGTTACCCAAAAGAACATTTGTCAAATCCCTGATGGTTTTAAGGAAACACGAAAGCACATTCTCTCATTTTATCTTTTATCCTTTGCACATAATTATGTCAAGAACATTTTTTTCTACAGACTTGTAATTTTGTAAAGTTGAAGGATTTTACTACATCTTGGAACCTGTGCACTACTAGAGTTTCCCAGTATCAGAATGGGTAAAGCATTTGGCCTGGGATTTAGGCTTCCAATGATATTGGAAATATTAATTCTACTATTTCGACTTCCCAAAGTATGAAAATCATGGTAGATAGTAAGAACAGTGCTCACTGCTCCTAATAGACTAGGAGAAGGAGAAATGGTCAACATAATATTATTATTAAAAGAGTGTTATTCAGGTAGTTACTGTACTTCATTTCTAGCTTAAAAGTAGAACATTATTTGTGACAACGCACCCACTTTGGCTCTCTTAGTTTGATCACATTGATGAAAGGATAAGTAATCAATCTCCCACTAAGACAGTGAGTAGCATTGGCCATAACTCATTACTCCATCAAAGGATTTGGCATTTCAATCGATGGGAAATGATGTGTGATCATTCTAATTTATTATACATCATTTCCCATCAATCGGTGTGCTGAAGCCTTGACATAATAAGTAGTTACAGACGTTGTCAATCATTCTTGGCTAGATATCACTGAATGTTGCCATTATGTACACCCATGGCTTTTCATCCAGACCATAAGCTCCTTCTCCAAAGTCATTCATGGAATGGAAAGTGAGAGCAATTATCATAAAATGTTATGCGTACAAAAAACTAAAATTTTGGAATTCATAAACTGGACAAAAGATTAGTAGAATGCATTAATAGATACTAAAGTTTAATAGATAAAGACTGCAAAACTTAAAGATATTATAGTTGCAGGAAGAGCAGAGATGAATCGTGTATTCGGCTTCATACCCGTTTTATTCTAAACTGTGTCCTGGGTCTTTTTCCTTTCCCGAACTCATTTATTCCAAACCAACATCTCAAAGCAAGAGTTCTCCTCCTCTCCACTTTTCTTTTACTATAAGTATACTTTCTGTGGGATATTTCACTTTTTAAAAATGTCATCGCTGATTTCCTTTTCCCTAAGAAATAGAAAATGTATCTGCTTCCTTTTCTAGAAAGAAAGAAAGAAAGAAAGAAAGAAAGAAAGAAAGAAAGAAAGAAAGAAAGAAAGAAAGGGAGGGAGGGAGGGAAAAAAGCTTTTGAAAAGCTTTCTCAGAAGAGCCCTGTGAAGTCTTGATTTTAAGCTGGAATTATAAATAAGAAAATCTTCTTCATAAATGCATTCATTTTTCTTTGTTGGACTAACCATACTAGGGCAGAAAAGTTTTGTCGCTGTACTGCTGTCTTTTCTCTGTCTTCTTTTCCTTGTGCTTAGTCGAGGAAACATAAGGTATCAAAAAAAGACAGGACTCTGGCTCCATCCATGCTTGTTATGAACCACCCATCGCAAGAACTCCAACAGATTAATTCTATAAAATGCAATCCTCAATAGAAAAAGAAAGGCAGATGTTTCTAGAGTATAGGACATAATGGAGTACTTATATATACTATATCATTTCCATGAACATATTTAGCATGAATGGAAGGACTCTAAATATTACCCAGGACAGTTTCTTCCTGTTCACTGCCTTTTGCCCATCTTGTTTTCATACAATAGCAATTAGGAATAAACAAGAGAAAATTAAAGCTCAGCCCATAATATAATTGATCAAAGTGCCCCATATTGCAGCTTACATGTGCACACACACACCATAAAAAAGTACACATGCATACCTATGAGCCCATCACTGGAGTTAACATTCTAGAACAGGGGTGTCAAACTCAATTTCACTGAGGGCCGCATTAGCATTGTGGTTGCCCTCATGGGGCCGGGTGGGTATGGCCAGGGTGGGTGCAGCCTACTGGGTGGGTGTGGAGTAGGTGTGGCCTACTAGATGGGTGTGGCCAGCACTACATCATTCGCATCAAGGGTGCCTGTGTGGGCCTGGGCAGGAGTGGGACAGATCTGAGGGTCTCTGGCAGAAGGGGGTGGGACCAGGGCAAGCGCCAAGGCATAGTCCATTTCTTCATTCTTCACAAAGGGTGACTCCTCCCCAGCATGCACCCAGGGGGCGGGGCTGACACGGCAGGGACTGGTTCCTCGCTGTTTCCAGATGGCCTTGTGGAGCTAAGACTGAATGTGTTTCAGCATAGATGGCCACCACAAAATTGTACATTGGCTCCCAGCTGGCCATTCCCTCCCAGCTGGCCATTTCCAGGATGGCTTTGCGGGCTACATGAAACCACTTTTTGGGCCACATCTGGTCCCCGGGCATTGTGTTTTACATGTCTGTTCTAGAATAATATTCTTGTTATTAAAATATCTAGCTTTTATGCAAATGCTTAATTGATATTTTATTTTATTGATATTGATATTAGAAATTATTTGGCAGCAGAAGTATACACACACACACACACACACACACACACACACACACACACACACACGATGCCAGCCTTCTAGAGGAACTAAATGGAAACTTTACATCTATTAGAATGAAAATTAAGGAATAAAATATTCCTTAATAGACAATAAGGAATGTGTTGATGATAAGGTGACCTTTCCTCGGGGAACTTTAAGAACTTGTAAAATAATTGCTTCAAAAAGTGTTTGTATTTCTCCTAAATATTTCAAGCATATTATAATAAGGAAAAAGGGGAAGGGGGGAATTGTTTTTATATGATATATTGTAATTGGAAATTTTCTCTGTGGGAGCAGCAAACATTTGCAGCAAAATATAGCATTTTAAGTTACATTTGTACACAGTAGCGTATTTGTGGGTATGCTATGATGCCATATATAAAGTATATTCATTGATATCAAGAAAAAGAAAGATAAGACTGCCTAGCTAAGTTATTTAAATATAGTTTATATTTTATCGAACTTATCTCATGGGTTAAGCAAGAAAGGGCTTTGTTTCATATGGAATTGCCTTCAGAAATAAAATTGAACATATAAGCCAACAAAGGGATGACCACCAAATAAAAGTGCAATGAGATCACAGATTAAAGGGAAAAGGACATTCTCCATAGTTAGTACATTGTGGGTAATAAGATGATTAGAATAAAAGAGCAAAGAAGAAACTCACTGAAAGAATGTTTAGACATGTGCCTTTACACAATATAGTCAAAGGAATTATGTACATATATCTATTGATATGATACTTGAAGGCTTCAGTAAAATACAGTTGTTTTATTGTTATACTTGCTGAAAAAGTTTGCATGTTATGTATTCCTGATTTTATCAGTTCACAATAATTTGTAAGATTCTTTTGGAGGCATCCCATTACATGTTGTTGTTACATGCTTTTGCTACTGTATATATTGACAAAAAGATCTTTATTCAATACTCCTGAAGAATATTGATTGAGGGTGTGTGTGAGCGAGACAAGAAAGAGAATGAGAATAAGAGAACAAAAGAAGAGAACATAAGAATATTAAATATTAATTGAGGGGTGTGTGTGTGTATGTGTGTGTGTGTGTGTGTGTGTTTGGAAGGAAGGAAGGAAGGAAGGAAGGAGGAAAGAAAGAAAGAAAGAAAGAAAGAAAGAAAGAAAGAAAGAAAGAAAGAGAGAGAGAGAGAGATAAAGAAAGAAAGAAAGAAAGAAAGAAAGAAAGAAAGAGAAAGAAAGAAAGAAAGAAAGAAAGAAAGAAAGAAAGAAAGAAAGAAAGAAAGAAAGAAAGAAAGAAAGAAAGAAAGAAAGAAAGACAGGAAACTGGATAATGACTTTAATCATTCTAGGAAATGCTATCTCAGATACTTTCTTTAGTCAGCCTAGCCAATTTCTAAATTCATTTCATCAAAAGCCTGATGATAAATTCAAAACTCAGTATGCTTTTCTAGGCAAATCTGGTACTTAATTGTAGTCACCATTATACCAGGCAGTAAATGAATGGCACAATCAGCCACAGAACATTTCCAAAGATTAGGTACTCAAATTGGTAATTAAATATTATAATCTATGATGACATCATACTATATTTACTTTTAGATTATATATTCCTAAAAAATACTCTTAAGTTCATTATAAAAATGAACTGCACATCATACACTTATTGAAGGTGTACTATGTTTAGTATCAGAAAAAGCAAAGTTTCACCTTTTAGCTTCTTTTTGTTGTGTTTGAAGAAGAAATTAAATTCAGGAGTGGAAGTTGGAAGTCTCCTAGAGCCATGTTTCCACCATGCCACTCCAAAACCACCCAAATTTCACAATTGGCTGAAATTACATCAATGAAATTTGACCATTTTGTTATCAAAAGTCGGTGGCGTGTCTTTGAGATGCTAGAAGACCACAAATAGTGAGTGGGGCTATGTGCAGCTCATTATGCTGACTGTTCCTCCATAATGCAGGTTCCATAAGGCAACGGTAGTGCAGATTGCCATCCATGTTCTTCTGTATCAATATCAGTGGTAGGATTCAAATATGTGAACAACCGATTCTCTGTGTGGATGCCACTTCTGGAAGTCCATTCTGGGCCTGGGCAACAAAAATTAGCCTCCGGTTCTGCGAACTGGCTGAATCCCACCACTGATCAATATCTCTCAAATACCTAAGGGTATGTTAGGGTGGGATCTTCAGCTTGGTCCTCTGCAGAGTCCTAAGCTATCAGAGAAATAGTCCCCTCACTTTTCCACAGAGAATCTGTAAGTAAGAAACTGAGACATCCCTATCTTAACAGGATAAGAGTTAAATTCAGTTCTGATGTGAAGGAAATCCAGTTGCTGGGATTTTTGTAACCTCATTTCATTTCTTCCCCATAAATCTAGTTATAAGAGAATCCTGTTTTTGGTTGAAATCAACTGTCAAGAGCTTGACAAATAAATGTTTGGTGAGAGAGGTACAGAGATGAAGTAATGAGAGGTAGACCTTCCAGTATATCTGCACCTTAGGAATTTGCAGTGTTTAAAATGTATCTCTGGAAATGAAAACTTAGTAAAAGTATACTTTAGGTCAAACTATCTTTGGGGTCAAACTATGTTTAAAGAAGAAGAAAGCCAAGCTAAAAATAACTGAGTTGAACATAGAAAATCAACAGAGGGGAGTATACTTTTTCATTTATTACAAAGCATGTCAAAACGTATGACAATCTGTCTCTTCAGCATAAATTGAGGGATTGTATTTGGGGCAATGAGATCCCATTTCTCAATTACCTTGAAACCAGAGTACCTGATCTGGATATGCTTAGACAGCCATGTGCCCAGGTTAATAATTTCCATGCTATTCTCAGGCATGATGAGGAATTTGGGAAAAGAAGAAAGTTGACGATAAGAGAGGCCTATCTGTGGGTATAATGGTGTGTAAGAATATTCTAGAGGGGGGAGGAGGAGGAACTGGAAAATAGGCAACCATCAGGATAGCTTAGCCCAGAAAAGAAATGGGAATGTGGCAAATATCTCAGAGGGGACCCTCCCTAGTTTCTTGGATAATAAAGGTGAGACGGGAAGAGTAAGAACTAATGTTATTTTAAAACAGCACTAAATCTGTTTTTTGTGGGGGGTTTTTTAAACAGGGCTAATACTCTTTCAGAAGAGGGCTAAACCCATCTTTATAAGAAGTTCATACAACCCTGAAAGTATTATAAAAATCATCTGTCATTATTATTCATTATTCAGGCAAATATCTCTGTGGCAATCCAAGTCAAAGCAGATCTGAAGATGGAGGATGACATGCCTACAACAACCTAAAGTGGCCAACTGGAGCAGAGCAGATCATAACCTTTGTCCAGAAACTAATTGGTTGGCAAAGCATGCCAGCTCATATGCACAGTAAAAAAAAAAAAAAAGACTAAGATGTAAAACACTATTGTAAAACCAGGAGAGCATTTTAAGTTGCCTCGATGTGATGAATACATGGCAGAAAAAGAAAAATAACAAAACATGTTTATCAGTAGCTAATAGCAAACGAGGAGGAACCCGAAAACTGGATGCATTCATGCACAGTGTATGACAATGAGATCTGGTCTCTGGACTCCCAAAATGCCTTACTGTCAGACCTGCCACCTCACTCCTGTGCTTCACATTCGCTCAATGCCAATCTGCCATGAAGTCTGGGAGAGGGAATTGGATGGGAGAGGGGAACGTTCACACCTCACTGTACCTTCT
Source organism: Crotalus tigris (assembly GCF_016545835.1). Lineage (NCBI taxonomy): Eukaryota > Metazoa > Chordata > Lepidosauria > Squamata > Viperidae > Crotalus > Crotalus tigris. The sequence continues at coordinate 775,317 of NW_024100479.1, forward strand.
AAAGCAGGGGTCCCCAACCCCCAGTCCATGGACCGGTACTAGGCTGTGACAAGCCCACAACAGGTTCGCACAAACAAGCAAAGTCCCATCTGTGGGATGCAGTCAGCACACAAAACCACACACTCTCTGGTCCACAGAAAAACCTTTCTCCACAGAACCGGTCCCTGGTGCCCAAAAGATTGGGGACCTCTGTTCTAGAGGCACAACTTCAAGGTCAGACAGCTGGGAATGGCATGCAGCTGCACATTGGCCAACCCACAGTTGAAGAGACCATTCCCAAAACATTTCATTTGAATATGATTGGACAATGAGAAACCAGCAGTGGGAAGTGACTTGGGAGGGGGAAGGTATAAACCTAGTTCTGGCTTGGCTTTGCTATATTTCATTTGGCCTTTAGTAAACTATACCTTTCTCAACAAACGGAGTCAAGGATCGTTCTTGCTTAAAGGACCAAGTTGAGGTAGGACTGACACTTACAACAATTGGTTTTAAAACTAACCATGGTGAAACACCACTAGATTTAATATTATATGGTTACTGTGATCTAGTGTGAAATATACTCATTGGGAAACAAATAGGAAACGGAGACCATAATGCTCTTATAGTTAGCATACAGATAAGCAGGGAACTGCCAGGTGAGTCCAGCAGTCACATTTTATTATAAGGGGGAATTTTCTCCAAAAGTGAGGGCATTGATAAAAAAGAAAAAGGGTAAAATCTTTTCATAAGATTATTCAGAACCACAGTAAGGAAGATTTCACTGGGATGTCACCTATGATGCAAGAAGGGACTAATCAAGAAAGAGCCAAGGTGGCGCAGCAGTTAGAGTGCAGTACTGCAGGCCACTTTAGCTGACTGTGTTCAGCAGGTCAGCGGTTCAAATCTCACCGGCTCAAGGTTGACTCAGCCTTCCATCCTTCCGGGGTAGGTAAAATGAGGACCCAGATTGTTGGGGGCAATGTAAATATATATATACATTGCTTACTGGTGTACACCGCTTAGAGAGTGCTTGCACTTAAAGCGGTATATAAGTCTCATAAATAAATAAATAAATAAATAAATAAATAAATAAGACCAAGAAAAGACTATCGTGGCTGTCTGGTAACATCTAAGAATTATAAAAGCTAAAAAGGCTTCTTCTGAAAAACAAAAAGCCCATCCTAATGCCCAAATTCTGACAGACAAAGTAGGAAGGTGATAATAAGAAATTAAAACTATGTTTGAGGAACCTAACACAAACGCTAACTATGAGAATTTTCTTAAATCAGAAAACATACCAAGAAATCACTTGGACTGCTAAACATTTAATGTGTGTTCAAGAAGGAAATTGTAATAATGACAATGGCAACCACAATAATAACAATATCTGGCAAGAGAGCCTTATACCTCTATGATCCCAGGAGTTATGCTGGTGGTAACATAGCTATGGAAAGTTTCTCAGATAGATGTCAATAGAAATGGCAGATGAACTGTGGTCCAAGTCTGTTTTCAATGAGGAACACATGACAGCCGAACCCTGAGTCAGCCTCCTTTTTGACCATTTTGGAACACGTATCACCTGGGTTCCAAATGGCTCCAGGGCATCTGTCAACAGGGTTCAGCTAGTCCCACTAGGCAACAAAGGTGGCCAGTTGTACAAAAGCTAGAAAATTCAGCAAAGCATAAGAAATGTTCCACTGAAGAAAATCAGACAATTTTGAAATAGTGTTTTGGATGATATCCTAAAATTAGGGGATTTCAAAAGAGAATGTTTTATATTTGGAAACATAAATATTCACGCTCAGAAACCGATGAGCACTGATTAACGAAGATTTATCCTTGGAAGAAAAGTGGTTTTTTTTTATGGATAATGAATTTGCAAGAATGGGAAAAACTAGCCGAGAATGCTAATATTATTGATAACCACCACAGAAATGAAAAATCGTAAAACAAATGAAAATTTGCAAAGCAACATCAAATTTAATTAACTTCAAGACAGATAACAGTGATGAAAGGGATGAAAACATTGAGTAAAAGAAGCTCTTGGGCACATGAATGAAACTGAAAAGAAAAAATATTGAACGTATGAAAAAGACTGTATACAGAAAGATTTCCACTACTGAAAGAGATAAGTTCAAAAGAACTATCAAAAGTTCTGAAAGATTAACATTTGGTAGTTAAAAATATAGAAACAAATGCTTTGGCTGAAACTAATCAACTAATTTATAGCATAGCAGCAGTGATAACATCACATCTGGGATATAATGTTGAAAAATAAAAACAAGCAAATCAATCACCAAAATGAAAAGTTTGATTTGAAAGAAAGATCAATAAATTATGAGCTGATATCAGTAATCTGAAAAATTTGAATGAAAGAAAATTGAAAAATAATAAGATTAAGAAAAGTTCTCAAAAAAGATATAATCTTGGCACTAAGTTGATTAAAGGAGTTTCAGAAGAATTAAAAGATTAAGTCCAGCTATTTCCAAATAAACTGAACAATATGAAGACATAATAAATGCATTAAAACATTGCTGTTTGGGACAAACCTAGGAAATACAATAAATGTAGATGCTTATACTGATAAAAGTGAAACATGAAAATTTTGGAGCAACATACTGGATAACCCAAAAGAACTTAATAAAAATGCAACATAAATAAAAGAGATTGAGAAGAACATTGGCTTAGTTAAAATGGATGATATGGTCATAACATCAGAAATGATTAAAAGCAAAACAGGTTAAGAATTAGAGTGCATCAAGAAAATACAATTTTCACTTAAACATTCTCCGTGAAAGATTAATTATTCAATTTAATGAAGTATGACAAATTAGAAATGTTGAAGAATGGATGACAACCATTAAAACGTTTTGAAAATAAGACAAAGACAAGGGTGTGGATGCAAAAAAAAAAAAAAAAAAACCCCACTTGCTTGCCAACAAAGCTTGCACTGCTAATTGGTATATAATATATGTAATTTCAAGTTATATGTTCAAAAATTCATGAACCAAAAGTAACTGTTCAAATTCATGAAAAACAAAAGATTAATTGCTGGTTGAAAAATTATACTAAAATCAGATTCTACCAAAACAAATCCTGTCTGCCTCAGAAACTTTGGGAATCTTTTGAGAATATCAACACAGTCATCATGTGTAGGGAAACCATGTCTCAAAAGATTTTTGTGACAGAGGCTGATCAAGCCCACATGTGAAGAAGAAGAGAGGGGAACTAACTCTAATTTACTATTTATTGAGATACAGGTAGACAGTGATGATGGAGGAGGAGGAGGAGGAGGTGGAGAAGGAGGAGGAGGAGGAAAATATTATTTAATTAGCATTAGTTAAATCTAAACAGAGTGGGATGAGATATCTTTTAATATTTTGGATGATATACAACTTTACATCTCTATTTCTGGTGGCCTAAGCAATGCTGTATCTGCCCTTTAGCAGTGCCTGGAGCTGTGGGGGTCTGGATAGGCTTCAGCAGCATCCTGGTAAGACAGAGTGACTACGGGTTCAAGGGGCCTCAGGATTTGAAATGTTGTCATCTTTAGTTCTGGATGGAGTTGCACCAGCCCAGACAGATCCTATGCACAATTTGGGAGTTGTCATAGATTCACTCCAAGAGCAAATAGCAGTCGTGATTGCCAGAAGAAGAGCCTTTTCTTCTGTTGCCCTCACCCCCTGGAATATTCTCCCATTAGAAGTGAGGTCTGTCCTCACACTCATGGCCTTCTGGAAGGGCCGAAAAACTAACTCTGCCAGATAGTTTGGGGCCCCAACTGGTGCATGCTACATTGGAGATGGCTAATGGGGTAGAAAAGATCCCCTATTGTTTGCCATCCATCCTGTTGTTTTTTAGCTTTATATTTAATTTTCCTAATTTTAATCACCTTATATTCCCCTTTTTACTTATTTTTTATACCATAAGCCACCCAGAGTCATTTACTAGTGAGATGGGTGGCATAAAAAAATAATAAATAAATCAGGAGTATAGTTTGACATATTTTTTTCCTGCAGATAAACTAACCAAGAACATTATGCAGCAGAGATATGGATCTTATAATGAACAGAATGTACTCTCATGGTTCACTTACTTAGCTACTCTCATAGCTCACTTACTGAGAAATAAAAGACATATTTTGTCTTGGTTGTTTTCTTTCTGTTTGGTTAATGGATTCTTCCCCTAGAATGCTATTTCAGATTAGTAATGGAGCTCATGGCCTGTTGATGTAGGATTGAGTTGGAGACAGTTATCTCCATTCAAAACCGCAGGGCCTCTAAGCCAGGGGTTCTCAAACCTGGCCACTTTAAGACTTGTGGACTTCAACTCCCATGGCTGGCTGGGGAATTCTGGGAGTTGAAGTCCACAAGTCTTAAAGTGGCCAAGTTTGAGGACCCCTGTTCTAAGCACTGGGACAGAATCCTCACTAGGTCAGCCCAGGACTGAAAAATATAATTAGGTGTCTTCAGTATAGTGATGATACCAAACCCCAAACTGATGAATGGCTTCATCTAGCCGTTGAATGTAGAAGTTGAAAAAGAGGAGAGAGAGAATACAACCCTTTGGCACCACACAAGGTGAGGGGCCTATGGGACAAATTCTCCCTGTCATCAAATACTGACTGGAACTGGCCCCAGAGAAATGAAGAGAGCCACCATAAAATGGTGAATCACTCCCCAAACCTGAAGCCACCCTCAGAAGGTTGATACCATGATTGATGATATAAAAAGACACAAAGAAGTGAAGGAACATAAGGATGGATGCACCAACACCACCCAGTTCCACCACAGGTCATCAAGAAGTGTGATCAAAGTGATCTCAGTACTAAATCCCATCCTGAAACCTGACTAAAACAGGTCTAGATAATCCATTTCCTCCAAGGTTTTCCTCAGCTGAAGGTTGACCATCTTCTCAACACCTTTCAGTCTTATTCCTTGGAGGTTACAGACCCAAAGGAGTCCCAGATAATAGGTAAGATAAATAATAAAATGCCAAAAATGTACAACTTACAAATATCAGTACAATGAAATAATGTATAAAGATTTGTATTAACACAATAAAAAGGAAAGAAAGAGAAGAGAATGAGAAGAAAGAAAGAAAGAAAGAAAGAAAGAAAGAAAGAAAGAAAGAAAGAAAGAAAGAAAGAAGGAAGGAAGGAAGGGAAAGAAAGAAAGAAAGAAGAGAAAGAAAGAGAGAGAAAGAAAAAAAGAAAGAAAGAAAGAAAAAAGAAAGAAAGAAAGAAAGAAAGAAAGAAAGAAAGAAAGAAAGAAAGAAAGAAAGAAACTTACATTCTAATATCCAACCATCTTTTTTTTCTCAAAAGATTCTCCCTATAAATCTTCTTAATTTTTATGGAACAGACTATTCATTATTTCTGGGAAGGAAACAAAATCAGGTTTAATATTGCTTCCTTTGATTTAACCAACCAACAAACAAAAAGGATTGGCAGAGTTTCAGACTGATAAGATTTGAAAATGAGAGTTATAATCTGCCCCAATATGGGTCTTTTAATGAACAGAATTTTAACCATAGATGTGCTGCCAGGTGCAAATTTAATAAAATATTTTTAAATGATAGACAGAAGATTCTTTTGAACAGCTGTTTGAATTCCCAGACAAAAATCTCCATTAAGAAAGAGTTAAGGATGTAAATGAATACCTTTTAATTTAAAACAACACTGTAGAACACTGAACATTACTCATTCAGAACTCTAGTGGTTTGGATGAGAAAAAACAACGTCTTTGATTCCAAACCTCTGAACATAACACAAAGACAAGCAGAACAGTTTCCACCATCAGCTTGGGCAATAGAAAATTCCTCAATAGTTGGCTAAAAGAAGTATCACAATGCATGTTTAACAGAGTAATAGAGCTGGGAGGGACCTTGGATGTCTTGTAAGTCAACCCCCTGCTCAAGCTTTAGAACGGGAGGAGAAACACAATTTTCCTTTGCCCAGTGACTGGGACTTCTGCATCAAAGAGGCAAATGTACCTTCATATTGTGGGAAGTCACACACACACCCCCAAAGAAGGAAATATTAAAAGGGCAGGAAAAAATATATTTCCTCACGATCTTGAAGAGGCAGGAAAGCATGCCCAGTTTTTTTAATAGCCCCAAGTTTGCCTCCCCCAAGTAGGAACCAGCTCTATAGAAATGCAGATGCAGACCATTCAGGAAAATTGGAGCTAGGAGATGAAGAAGGCAAAGACCTAAAATCTGCATACCTCACCCAAACTCTAAGAGTCATTAGCCCAACCCAAGGGAAACATAATAGGATTAAACCACAGATACCAAGGCCCAGAAAAACACACTCAGACTCAGTTCAAAGTTCATGCCACAGGAACAGGAAACAACTCAAAACAAAAGGCTTCAGAGAGTATACAAAATCCACTCCCTACATGTGTTCCCTCTCTTCTCTGACAGAGCCATCTTCCTGTCTGGCTCTCCTTTCCAATAAACTACAACGTTCTTCCCAAAGCAGTGCCATGTTTATTCCCAGCTTGGATGAACCAGGATGAAGACTTTTCTTCCAACAATATCAAGTGCAGAAAGCGAAAGACGAAGAGAAAGAGAAGGATGGAAAGAGAAACAGGGCACCAAAAATGTATCAGAACTCTGTCCAGCTACAACAAAGGTTAAATATAGCGTGACTCTCCAATCAAAGCTGAGTATAAATATTTCCACCTAACTGAGCAACTGATCGTGCTTCCGCTTTGTCATTATTTCACCTCTCTCAGAAACAATTTGAAAATGATTCAGGATCGATCCATCAAATTCTCTTAGAACCCCAGATTCCACAAAACCAATTTGAGCAGTTCCAGTCTTATATTCCAATCTATCTTTGGGGCCAGGACAGAAGTAGGCAACCTTGGCTCTTTTATGACTCGTGGACTTCAACTCCCATGCCGGCTCAGGAATTCTTGGAGTTGAAGTCCACGAGTCATAAAAGAGCCATGGTTGCCTACCCCTGGGCTAGGACAAGCATCAGAGAGCATTTGATGGGAACATGGGAATAAATCTTTTTGGTAACTACAGCTGATCATAGAGCTTCCAACCCTAGAAAGATTAGGTTAGCATCTGACGGTTCAGTTTGCTGTGAATAGTGCCTGTACTCTGTTCAGTTTGTCACTTGATAGATTTCATTGAATCCAAAGTCTTTTTTTTCTTTTTTGAAAATTCCAGCTTCTATTCATCTCTTATTACTGTATCTATAAATAAAAAGTTTGGCTTGCATATGTGTAACATCGTTAGGAGATCACAACCCAGACTTAAGTTCTAACTGGATCTGGGGAGACCAACAGCATATTAAGCAATGCATTAATTCATTGCAATATTCAGTGCCCGTGACTTCATCTTTTACAGAAAATAATCAGACGGGTAAAAGTGTCACTTTCAATAAGTAATTCTTCATATTTGTTATACTATCTAATTCCCTAATATGCTAGATTGTATTTCTTCAGATAACATCTCAGTATATCGACCTTTTAACAAATGGACAGTGTATGCTCTCATACATATTTTTATCTCTTGTACAGTATTTCACCTACGCAGAAGGCAATTCTTTCGGGATGACATATTAGAATGGGATGGCAAGATCCATTTTGATCTATCCCTTCCATAACAATATTTATGGCTTAGGAGGCACTGTGTCAAAATCATCTCTACAGGGTATCTTCAAATAAAAGACTCGTTTGGTTCAAAGTGGCAGATCCAAAGACTTCAATTGTTCAAATAATCATCTCTCCTCTATCATTATTATTGCAGACTACTTCTCAACAACCTTTCTCACTTCCACTTGTTTAAAATATATTGCATATTTATTCCATCCACATTCCACTCTCCCTCCAAAAGCTGACAACAAATGCATTTGGTTCTCAGTTGGGGTCCCATCTAACAAATTTATAAAGCCAAGTCTGTTGAGCACCAGAGCTGGATATATAGCACCATGTGTGGCTGCCTTAAGGTGAGTTTTTCATGTGGTTGAATGGTTATTTTCTGTTTCAAAGTCTGCTCTAAATCTTCATATGCCAAAGACTCAAAATTTAATTCCAAGAATCTCCATATTTAAAAAAAAAAAGATCATGGGGAGGAATTCCTGTCTGAAAACCAGAAAAACTGCAACCAATCAGAGTGCATGATACTGGACTCCACTGGCCAATGAGCAGATTTAATATATAATTCCTTTATACATACCATTGAAAGTGTTGGTTTTGCCAGGTTTTGTTTTTCCGTTCCATTCCATCACTTCTTTTCCACTTTATACTTCTTACCTACAAAAACTTGAAGATTACATCCTTCTTAGCCTTAGCTCCTTTTCCTAAAATCTTTTGTTATCCAATCAACTCTTCTGACTGCTTTCTTTTCTGCCTCTTAATATTGGAAGTGTAATCAGAAACGTGGTAGAGGACAGGAAGACCTGGAGGAACGTTGTCCATGGGGTCACGATGGGTCGGACACAACTTCGCAATTAACAACAACAACAACAATCAGAAACAATGCCCACAACATTACTTCAGCGTTTTGGACATAATGCATATTTCTCCTATTTAACATCCTTCATAATTCCAGTTGTTCCACAAGCTGCAGTCTTTCCACTTTTTTATTGTTTATAAACATTTTTTGACATCTCTCTTCCTATGGATACTTCTGTCCATTGCCTTCCTTATCTGTGTTAGATCATGAAACCCTTCTGAGCTGAAAATTATTTTGAATTTTGAATTTGCATACTACCAGATGGATTACTGGCACATTAGTAGTCAATCAGCTTCAACCTCATTTGCAAAATAAACTTACCAGGGCATTGAATTAGCAAAGCTAAAAATTAGGAATCCCCATGTATTATAATGGTATGTGCAAATGTCCCTGAGGGACAGGAGGAATAGAATAGAGCTGGAAGGGACCTTGGAGGTCTTCTAGTCCAGCCCCCTGCTCAAGCTGGAGAACCTATACCAAAGACCCACAGAATTGACAACGGACATATAAAAGATGTGTCAGCTCATAGAAGGAGGGAGAGCTTCAGAAGGGACCCTTCCTAGTTTTCTGAAGAAAGGAATATTTCTCTAAAAGTATTTATATACTTTCTGTCTTGCAAGATTGTATTAATATAACCTTACAATAAAGACAGTTAGTCCTCATGGTTGTGCTCATTGCCTGGAGATACCTTGAAGGGTTAACACACATACTGATAATACAGAACGAAAATTGTCCAGTAGGTAGAACTATTGACAACCAAGAGAAGCCAGGGCACATACATTCAGTTTAGCTTCTAGCCATAATCTTTAAAGTCAAGCACAGATTAATCTCACCTATGGTGCTAACTGGAAGGTTTTTATATCTGCCCACCTTCCATTTTATGAGCATTTTCCATGTGGGTTTACCTTAAAAATGATGGATTTTTGTCTCATTTGGGACTGCACAACAAATCTCCCCTCCATGACATATCACTTCAGTGCCTTCTTGTCACACAGAGGTTTTTATTTCATTTGCTTCCGAATCTATCAGTACTTGTACATGGATTCTCTTTCTGTGCACCAAAAGATTCATATTTGCTCTCCAAAGTGGTAGAACTGAGCAGATTAGATTGTCCACCTGTCCCTTTCTAACTGCTCTTTGCCATGCTTTTTGTTTTTTGTTCTTTTGGTACTTAACCAAAACCCTTCCGTGCACATTTAAAAAAATTGTGTTTGAGTTTGTTCACTTGAGCACTGAATTCTAAACCAGAGGTGTTTGGAGAATAAAGTTTTCGTTAACAACTTTGCGGTAGTAAGCACTTCTGTTTAGAAGTATCTCTGTCCACAGTCCTGTGTACTCTGATCATGCCTGTATCCCTATCTGTTTCAGAGAGAGAGAATATTAATGTTAGATGCTGTGATATGAAACACAAACACATATACTTGCCAGCAAGATTATAAATGCACAAACCTACCTACTATTCTTCAAGGGAACCAAGGGCCCCATCTGCTGATGTTTAAATGTACTACATTAACAAAGTGCAACGTTTGCAACCCTGATTAAAAAAAAAAAAACATTAAAACTGAAAGCAGGAAAACAAATCATAGCCCAGTTAATGCAAAACCATGAGGAAAACTGCAGAAGAGATACTTCTGCTACCACTCGCTGCCATTACTCTTACTGAGTGCACAAAAAAACTTTTTTACAAGCCTTAAACTAACCTGATAACAAGAAAAACAAGACACAGAATGCAATCCATTCAACACATGTATTGAATAAAAACTATGGAAATGCCCTTGGTTTGTTCAGATGAGACTTTTTGAGAAAGACTGTTGCACAGACGTTCTCACACAAACTGAAAGTAGTTCTAAATTTACCAGGGGCCCCTATTCCATTTTCACAATAGAGATGTATCTGTTGAAGGAATCAGTGGCGGCTATATATGCCCAGTGCACTTCCTCAGAGTTAATTTTGATTTTCTATATTAACCCCACTGCATAGATTGACACAACACTTTGAAAAAACATAGGAGTGTTTCTGAAAGGGGGAAGAGTAAAGTGTGACTTAATTTATGGGAGGACCCAAATTATCTTTCTTTCTTCTTATCAGGAACTCCAAATTGCAAATCCATTGCAGGTGTCTTTCCTGCCTCCCACCTTATCCCATTGCCTGAAAGCAAGATACCTATGAAAGAAGAAACAAATGATTAGATCTGAGGATTTTTAAAAGATAAACTTTTAGCAAAATTTAGACATAGAAAATCTCTGAGGCAATTTTTTTACTTTTTGCTTCTATACTTCCCTGATTCACATTTGCTTCTCCCCTAATAGTATTTGTACAACATATACTCTGTTTTCTTGAGCCCTGCAAATAACAGGATCAATGGCAACAGAGCTTCTCCAGATGTGTCATTCTACCTTTCAGCACCCCCAGCCAATAAAACAAATGTTAAAGATTCCTAGGAGCTGCAGTTAATATCTGGAAACATACCTGTTGTCCATTCTTATTTTAAGATCATTCTTTGCTGTGCCTTTAAGCTCTTTTCTTTGGCTCAATCCTGTCAACTTTAGCAATCTCCCAATGAGATGGAGAATTTTTGAGAATTGAAGTCCATACATCTGGAAGCTGCCAACATTAGGAAATACTGCTCTAAACCTAACTTTCTTTCTTTTCTCCTTTCCTTCCTTCATTCTGCAGGTAACTCTAGCAAGTTAGCTACATTTATTAACAGGGGAACATATAACCTATAGGCTGCTTATAGATGAACAAGGCATGGTGGCCAACCTGGGTAATCTTGGGTAATCTTTAACATGAGAGGAAAGCAAACCTTGTTCTGATATGCAATAAAAAAGCACATTCACCACCATCCCAAAATGAGATAATATTTGCTTACTACAAGTGTTACTCAATATTATTTCCTCATATCCACACTGACATTTCTCTGATGAGTAATTGGCTGAAGTCATGTGATGTTTTCCTGGCTGCTGTGAGGTTTGAACCCCAAGATATTTCTTGGCTAAAGGTTCAAATTCATGTTATTATCCAATCTGTTGTATCAAAGACTTTTCCATAATTGCAAAGGAACGCATGGCTAATCTTGAGGAAAGGGAAGAGGAGATGCTGTCTAGGAAGCCATTAGACAAGAGAAGTAGGATCCTGCATTTGGTTAACAATCAAGGAACGAAACTTAGGAAGGACTTGCCTTAATGGACGTAGAAGTTAAATGTGGTGAGTGGGACATTTGTAGTTTCAGTCTTGCAAGATTCTATCAATGTAACTTTACAGTAAAGTAGAATTGGCTCTTCTCCTTGTATTTTTCTGTCTGATTTGCCCAGAAAGGATGACAGTAATAAAGAAACGCAAAAGATAATCTGAAGATACTTCAGAGATGCAAAACTATTCTTGCACCAAATTGTCCACAGTCTCCTTGCAGAATTCTTCACCCAAAGGAAAGGGACAACTTGTTGTGATCGTTGAGATAGGAGGGACAGATCAACATAGAAAGGAAGGATTGGGATCAGCATCCATGGTCCCTAAAACATCTGTTCTTGATTATGATCAAGGATAAAGAGAACCAACCACTAGGTACAGTAGAGCACAGATTCAAATGCAGGAAAGAGGGAACACTAGGCACAGGAGAGATTGTCTTGGAAGTAAAGAATAGAATAGAATAGAATAGAATAGAATAGAATAGAATAGAATAGAATAGAATAGAATAGAATAGAATAGAATAGAATATTATTATTTTTTTTATTTTTATTATTTTTAAAATTTATAAGCCGCCCCACTCCCGAAGGACTCTGGGCGGCTAACAATAAAAAACACATAAAACATAACAAAACAACAATACAAAAACAATCATCCAGGGGTAAGGTTTTATAAACCCCAGGCCTGCCGGAAAAGCCAGGTCTTAAGTAGCTTACGGAAGACCAACAGGATGGGAGCGGTCCTAATCTCCGGGGCGAGCTGATTCCAAAGCGTGGGCACCATCACAGAGAAGGCCCTCCTCCGCGGCCCCGCCAAATGGCAAATAGAATAGAATAACAAAGCTGAAAGGGACCTTGTACGTCACCTAGTCCAAGCCACCTGCCCAAGTAGGAGTCCCTACACCATTTCTGACAGGTGGCAGTCCAGTCTCTTCTTGAAAGCCTCCAGTGATAATGCACCAACAACATCTGAAGGCAGTCTGTAACGTTGGTTGATTGTTCTCACTGTCAGGAGTGTCATCATTGTCTAATGTGTTTTCTCTTGAATGGCTGTGATCTGGCTGAGGTGAATTAGCAATAAGTTCCACAGAGCTTGCTCTTTAAAAACTTCTACTTGGGAACAGAAAGATAATAAAATAGTATTGTCTTCAGTCCTATTTTCTCAGTTGCTATTCCTGAAATCTGATATGGATTTTCAGGTGGTTCAGGCTTTCTATTGTTTTTGGATTGTATGAGCCCTTTGAATTTGGAGCATTGATCTCTGAACTTGATTTTGGCCATACCAGAGGTCCCTCTGCATGTTTGCTCCCTGTCTGTCTGATTAATAAAACCTCAGTGGCCAGACCTCTGATTGTTTTGCGTAGCTTGTGGGTTGTGAAGAGCACATGCATACTTACTAAAATGAGAAACCTAATTTTCAACTGGCCGTTTGGTCTGAGGATAACGAGCAAAGCATTTTGCCACATGGATAAACAAAAAAATAATTAGAAATCAAAATGTTAGCAAATTCTGCAGTGAGCAATAAATGTAATCCACAGGATAAACAGCACTGGCTTGACATTTTATTGAATTTGACTAAATTAAAACTCTAGTAGTTTGAATAAAGTTCAAGATATGGAACTAAAGTTCAGGATATGTAACAACAAACAAACAAACAAAGCTGCCTTTCATGGAGTTTCAAAGCCTTTCAAAGCTGCCTCTACTGGAGTTTTGTTGAAGATTGCAGAGGGAGATTTTTTTTCATATATGTGAGTTTAAGAGACAGTTGGCCAAATTTACCTTTGACGGGAACCCACTTTAAGAATTTGAGTGGAAGAATCACAATAACCCCCAGCAAGTCAAAACAAATGACCCTATCTAATATTGCCTTCAAGCAAATCTAGTTACCAAACTATGAGAAGTGTCACTTGAGAAGCAAAGCAAAAGTATTTGCATAACTTAACATTTATGCAGAATTTCTGATGTTCAAAGCATTTCAGATATATTGGCTTAATATACTGCTATCCATTTCCAAATTCAGCTGTGTGGAAATTGAACCTTTAAAGTTTGGAATTAGACAATTTGAAGAATCTGCAGCATCCATTCTTACAACAAGGCTCTGAGGATAATTTCATAGGTTTACGATCAAGACCTATTGAACCTATTGAACCTGTCAGAGACAGGGTTATTTTAATAATAGCTGTGTAACTTGAAAACTTTATTTTAAAAAAATTACATACAGGTAATCCTCAGCTTTCTCTAGTGACAGTTCAAAGTTATAATGGCACTGAAAAATTGACTTATGACTGGTCCTCAAAATAACAACCATTGCAGCAAACCTCACTGTCATGTGATCAGAATTCCAGAGTCTGGCAACTGGCATGTACCTATGACAGTTGCAGTGTCCCAGGATCATGTGATTACCATTTTCTACTTTCCCAGACCACTTCACTAAGCAAAGTCAAGGGTGGGAAGCTGAATTCGCTTAACAATTGCATGATTCACTGAACAACTGCTGTATTTGTTTAACAATTGTGGCAAAAAAGTTTATAAAACCAGGTGTGTCTCACTTAACCACCTTGCTTAATGATGAAAATTCTGGTTCCATTTGTGGTCCATAAGTTGGGGACTACCTGTATGGTCTCCTGCTTATTAAAAATGATGCATTGCAACATGTAGCCTGTTAAATTGGAGGTGGCTTTAAAATTACTTAAACAGCAACTGTGTGCAGTGTTTCTAATTAAAGTTCTTTATTTGTATTTATAAGAGATCCTTGAAGCTCTATAAGCTGTTATGTTGGCTTTTGCAAGTCCTTTTCAAGCTAGGTCAATGGAAGACAACTCCTCATTAAAAGTGCTATGGAAAACCCCTGTGTTGGTGATTGGTGTTATGGTGATAAAAAGTTAGCTATATTTGAATGAAAACTTTCTTCCAAGGAATCTCATCAAGTTGTTGCAGAACTCTAAAGTTTATGAAACACAACTTCAAACAACAAAAAAAAAAAACCCTGGTCTGGATTACCTGGCCAGTCCAGAACTCCTTAAAATATTCATGCAGGAATTGAAAATTATACACGTATAAATGATATAAATGAAAAGATGAGAATATTTGTAGTTTGGGATGGAAGCGTTCAGGGTCCTAACACTGATGTTCCTTGGCTGGATAATGAAAGATCTGCAAGAAAACAACCAAGGTCAGTGCACCAAGGATCCATAAGTGATATATATGTGTCAAAGCTACGTAATGAATTGCAAATAGCAATTATAATTTCTCTAAAACTGGAAGTGATCTGCTCTGACACTAGCATCCAAAGAGGGGGAAAGAAGAAAATGGATGTGTTGTCTCATATCTCATTACCTGGTAACAACAGCAACCTCCTATTTCTGTCATATAAACCATCTATAATACACCCAGGCAACACAGGCACTGGTGCAACAGTGTTTCCCATGTCAGGTGAACATCACTTTTAGCCATCTTATCTGAACTTTAGGAGTGTTCATCTGAGATAATCTAGATTACAGTAATAGAAACACAGGACAGACCAGCTTTCATGTTATTTTGCTTCTAACGTCTGACAAATCATTAGAAGATAGAAGATAGAAATTTCACTACTGTCCTTTGAAATCAGTCTTGTTGCTTGCTTAACTCATTAAATCATCATTAGTTTGGCATCCAATTATTCTTTTAAAAAACATTCAGAAGAAATGCTTAGTTCAGAAATCAGTTAGTCTCACTCATCATTACCCATTAGCTGCAAGTATGGTTTGAACTGAGGTCTCCTCTTAGGTCAGGGGTTTCAAACTGCTGGTCTGCGGGCTGGACGCATCATGAGGAAGCTGCGCCCACCCCATTGCCGGCAGTGGCAAAACAGTCCTGATACGTTGTGCGATATCACATGATGTCATGAGTTTGACATGTCTGCCTTACGTGAAGCATCAGTGACCAAGAAGCAGAGCTATGTTCCTGCTGTTTTTGCTTATGGCTTATGCCAGATGCCCTGGCTCCTTAAAGCAAACAAGTAAGCAGTAATCTTCAATCATATTGTCTCAGGAAAGCCATGAAGAATGGGTGTGGGTATAACATCTAGGTAACGTGAGTCTACACACAGGAAGAATGGATTTAGATCAGACATGTCAAACACAAGGCCCGCGAAGCCATCCTGGAAACAGTGAGGGAACGGCCCCCTCTGCCTTGGCCCTGGCCCAGGCCAGCCGGGAACCAATGTACAATTTTGTGGTGGCCATCTACGCTGAAACACATTCAGTCTTAGCTCCTCAAAGCTGTCTGGAAACAGAGAAGAACCAGGAGAACCTTGAGCAGCAGCCTTGAGGAAGTGGGGCTGGGCTTGGTGCCATGGGTGCTCAAGGACCAGGCTGGGCATTTGACCTCTGCTGCCCAGGGCTCCGGGCAGCCTGCACCACCAACCCTCCCCCCGCATGGCCTGAGAGGAACAGTGAGGCTCCTCCAGTGGACCATGCCTTGGCACTTGCCCTGGTCCCACCCCCTTCTGCCAGAGACCCTCAGATCTGTCCCACTCCTGCCCAGGACCCAACAGGCACCCTTGACACGAACAATGTAGAGCTGGCCACGCCCACCCAGTAGGCCACACCCACTCCATCCACGCCCACCCAGTAGGCCGCACTCCCCTGACCACACCCACCCAGTCCCCTGAGGGCAACCGCAATGCTGATGCGGCCCTCAATGAAATTGAGTTTGACACCCCTGATCTAGATCATGACAAAAAGGTAGAAGGTAGAACAATCAGGAAGAACATATGAGGAGTCACCCAGAACCTGGAGCCACCACTGTCTCTACATTTGCCAATGTATCATGATGCATTTTAAGGGCAGATAAAACATTTTTAAAAATTTTTTTAAAAAAATTAAAAAATTTTAAAACATTTTTTCTGTTTCTTGTATCAGTGCTAATGTAATTGTTTGGGCATATCCAAATTGATTTTAGTACTCACAGAAGTTAGAAACATTTTGTAATGTAACAAAATGTGATAGGTCATTTCTTCCCATACTTCAGCATGGAGATAAAGGTGAAGGAAGTTTTTATTACCTGGAAGAAACAAAGAGGCGCAGTCTAGCATTTATTGCTACCATTTTGCTAATTTTCCTATTTCATCTGTATGTAACCAATAGAAATTAGAAAATGTTTTGAAAGAATTAAAATTGGTAAAGTAAAATATATTTACTTGGGAAATGTGAGGATGTGTAAGTGAGGACAGGGCCGGAGCATTAAGCTAAGTTCTTATTTGGGGACAGTGGTATGTACAACAACAATTTGCTTTCCAATTGTCACAAATTATGGCCAAAAAGGACTCAAAGTCCCTGAAAATTAGCTCTTCACCACTATCATTAAGATAACCAGATTTTATAATTTCTTCTAACTTCATCAGAAATTATGTGTCTTGGTCACTAAAGAATATATCAAAAAAAGAGGCTTCAAGAATTCGCATTCTTAGCATTCTTGAGTAAAATTATAGCATAAGATCTTTAGGGCATGAAATACATTCAACCATAATCTTTGGGCCACTCTCCTTTAAAATAAAATGTAGCGAAGACAGACATTCTGGTTTATTATTCATATCTTACATAAATGTGCAAGTGATACATTTTTGTACCACTTTTTGACTTGCTCGAAGCTATTCAGAAGTCAGATTTCCCCATTGTTCCTCTTCTATCCATACTCGTTCTTTTATTAGTTCTACTGTAGGTAGGTGCTCATATAAATCCAATAACTGGCGATGGAAAGGGAGAGAGAAACCTACAGGAACTGATCTTGCCAGATGGGGAAAATTAAAATGTTACCCTTGTTTCTTTGCCAAGGCAGATCCATTTTGACAGGCTGGAAATGATTTATGAGGGAGAGAAAAACTGTATTTACGCTGGCAGAAACGTTATTAATTGCCATGCAATGTTCAAATCTTTGCATTGTTTTTTAAACACGATGAGATACATGGTTTGCATACGTAGCCCAGCCATGCTGCAGGATTTGCATGCCAGTGATTGCATGAGACAAATAAACATACCAAACCTGCCGCAGTTTATGAATTTCACTTCAACCGTCTCCAGAAGCTGCATTGGCAACAGAATATTATAGGGTAGCCATCTTCCCAGAGCCTTGAAGTTAAAACAGATTACCTTTGAATAGATGAATAGACAAATGATGTGGCATGTTGAAAATTAATAAAAATCATTAGTATTTTTAAAGAAGATTTATGCAGATCTTGCCTGCTTCTTTCTGCCCTCCCCCTCCCCCAGATGGTAACAACCATATATCCAACTCTGGCAAATTAAAAATAGATATTTTTCTGTCCCTAATTGATTTTACATTACATTAGGCAGCCAGGGCTTCAACCTTCCATGACATAGTATCTAAATAAACATTTATTAAAATATTTTAATTAGAACAAGAGGAAAAAATATTGTTTCCAATTATATCTTCAGATGGGGGGAAAAATCAAAGCAATTAAGAATGAATATAAAAAAGTATAATGGAACACTCTCTGTGTAATAACAACCCAGAGTGATTTATATGTTGGAAGAGGATTTTAATAATTGCTATTTTCTTTCCTTAAAATGAATGTTTAGAATCATGGAGTTGATACATCTGCTTGTGCCCAAAGACTTACAGTTAATTTTGAAGAGGAAGGGGGGAAATTAATGAGTAAATAATTGCACCCATAAAGGATGTATAAAATCTCTAAATTTCTAGCCCTATTCAAACATTAGGCTTAAAGAAAATACACTAACAGAGAAAGGATGATGGGACTTCTAGTGTCTCAGTTCTCCATTAATTGATCAGGAAGATCCACTAAGGACTGGAATCTTCTACGATCTTTTAGATTCGTAAATTAGATTGAAAAATCTAGTTATAACTTTTTATTTTAAAAAATAAAATCTTAGTTTTACAGTAAAATCCTGGAATTAAATACAATATTTTAGAATCTCGACGTATCGTAAAATATTATGTAAAATATACAAAAGAAAATAGAGATTAAAAAAAACAAGGCAGCAATAAAAATAAGGCGGCAGTAGAAGCTTAAAAATCATCGCAGCATTGTTTAGGGTTCAAATATTTTATTAGTTTGTCAAAATATAAAATACAGAAGTACAAAGAAAAATGAAAGCATTGTTGTTGGTGTTGTTAAAGAGCCTGGGAAAATAAAAATGTCTTTCCCTCAAGGTGAAAAGGTAATAAATATGGTGCCGGGCATATCTCACTGAGGAAAGGATTTCAAAGCTGGAGGTAGCCACTGAAAAGGCCTGTTTTTCTTAGAAACGTAGCCATACTAATGAAGTAGGGTTCTTATCTAGAAGTCTTCATCTACTACAGTGTTTTTTGAACTTGGCAACTTTAAGATGTGTGGACATCATTTCATGCAGGCTGGAGAATTCTGGGAATTGAAGTCCACAATCTTAAAGTTGTCAGGTTCAAAAAAACTCTGATCTGCTGTGTAGAAATCCCTTATCGACTTGAGATTTGGACAACTACATTATGCAAAATCCATTGTTCTAAATGTACATGACTCTAGTGTAGCTTCTAGAATCAGGATTCTGTCTCTCAGGAATAATGGATTATAGCAGGGGGCCTTCAAACTTGGCCCTTTTATGACTTGTGAACTTCAACTCCCAGAATTCCTCAGCCAGCATTGCTGGCTGAGGAATTCTGGGAGTTGAAGTCCACAAGTCATAAAAGGGCCAAGTTTGAAGACCCCTGGATTATAGGTTGTGAATAATTATCTGTTCTTTTAGTTTTCCAATGCAAGAATGCTGGTTATGTGTATTTGGTGCACCTTCTGACCTATTTTCAGTGTATAGGACAATGTGCTATATTGATTTCAGTTGCTGATGAAATAAAAGTAAGGCCCAAAGTTATTAGTGATAGTTGTCCTGAGCAGGATGAATGGATGGAATAACGAATTTGAAAAAAAATTAAGATGTGAGACAAACTTTTTCCACAAGGCAAAGTTATTTACACATCAGTTCCATGTCATTTCTTTTATTTTATCATTTTATTTTATTTGTATCCCACTTATTATTTTTACAAATAACTCAAAGCAGCAAAGATATCCAACATACCTTTCTCCTCGTATTTTCATAACAGATCATAACAATAACAGATCTGGGAGGTGGGTTGAGCTGAGAGAGAGTGACTGCCCAAAATCACCCAGCTGACATTCATGGTCAAGGTGGGACTTGAACTCATGGTCTCCTGGTCTCTAACCTGGGGCATTAAACCACTAGACCATATTGTATGGTTCAAGTTTACACAATGTCACAAAAAATACCTATTCTTTTTTTTTTAGAAGTCTCGTTCAAGTTTCCTGCTATTCAAAGAATTAAAATATCACACTGGCTTCCTTCAGAGGGACATCTATTAGCACTTTCCAAACTAGATGGCTGTATTGTTATAGAGATCCAGCAAGTTAACAGTACCAAGACATCAAATCTATGATCCTCTTGATTTTACTAAACTCCAACATTGTCCCTCTCATTGGCCAGGACTAAACGAAACTTATCGTTCAACAACTATGCTCTGTAGATGAGGATTACAATAATGAAAAAGTAGATTCTCCAGCCCCTTGCTTCTAGAGAGTAATATGCTTTTAGCTCGCTGTATGCAACCAAAGAGACATCATTGCAAAAATTCTGGTACAGATTTTTCACTTTAATCCTGGGGAAAAGAGTAATCCTCCTGCTTTGGAGACTGTTACGATGTAAATCCTTTTCTAATTCCAATTTAATGAAGGTTGGATGTACCACCTCCTAATTGCATGTGAGAAACATGGGAGGTCAGGAGGATCTCCTTCCAAAATTACTTTGCCTGGTTGTAAGTTCAGATATCTCTACTTAGTGTTCACTCCTTAACTGTTCCCCTGGAAGGGAATTTTCAGAAATTCTCCTTTAGACACTAACCTGTGCACATGTAAAAAACATTTCTCACAGAAACCTGTAGTTGCCTCTTGTTCATTGAAATTCCTAGGATATAATTTTTTTGAGATAATAGTTCAATCTATCTCCTTATCTTTCCATCTCACTGATGTTTTAAGCTATGTCCAGATACCTTGGATCACCATCCTTATAATTTTGAACCCTGGTAAGTCATAAAAAGCTTTGAGCATAAAAAACAACAACACTGCTATAGGTATTTCTTTCCCTGTCTATTGTCCAAGTCCTCCTGTGATATCTTCAGAAACTTTACACAAATATCCTCTACACACCATCCATCCCCACTATCAAACTATAGTCTTGATTGGAGTTGAGAAATACAGTGTAACATCTCAATGAATGCTGTGTCACATAATGAATGCTGCTATACTAAAAACCAGTCTTCTCTGGACTTTCCCATCATTGTCCCACCATAATCACTTTCGTACTGATCCAATAGAATTCCAAGTGCCAGAAGAATATATGCAAGCATCCTGCTCTCCATAGTACAATCAGCTTTCCAACATTCTGCAGCCTTCCTGGTTTTCTGCAGAATAACAGAGTTGGAAGGAAACTTGGAGGTCTTCTAGTCCAACCCCCTGCTTAGGCAGGAAACGCTATACCATTTCAGACAAATGGTTGTCCAACACTTCTTGAAAACCTTGCAGTGTTGGAGCACCCACAACTTCTGGAGGCAAGTTGTTCCACTAATCAATTGCTCTCACAGTCAGGAAATTTCTCCTTAGTTCTAGGTTGTTTCTCTCCTTGGTGAGTTTTCATCCGTTGCTTCTTGTCCTGCCTTCAGGTGCTTTGGAGAATAGGTTGACCCCTTCTTCTTTGTGGCAGCCCCTCAAATTTCAGGACACTGCTATCATGTCACCCCTAGTCCTTTTTTTCATTAAACTGGACATACCCAATTCCTGCAACCATTTGTCATATGTTTTAGCCTCCAGTAACCTGATCATCTTTGTTGTTCTTCTCTGCACTCTTTCTAAAGTCTCAACCTCTTTTTTTATATCGTGGCAACCAAAACTCATTAAATAAAATCCAAGGGAGGACTCAAATCAGAAAGCACAACAGGAGAGAAGATTGCAGAGTGAAAAAAATGTATGATAAAATGAAAGATGGAAGGCAGCCCCGTGGCCTTTTCATATTGTTAAGTAAAGCAGAAAAACAGAAGCCTCTTTTCAAGTCCATCAGAAAACTAATTTCAGTGCAGCAGTGCAAAGCTGTCTGGATCAAAATCCAAATGTGGGTGCCCTTTCTTGCCTTCATCCTAGTGACATGTCGGTTAAACACAGGAAAACAGAAACGGGGCCAAGCCAAGCCAGGGGACACAGTTGTTACGACAATACTGTAAATTTGGCAGATTTCAAAGAGCAATTCGTACGAGTCCGTGAAACGACTCTTTAATTTTAAAAACTGCAAGCCAAGTTGCAAAGCAGACAGAGAGAAGGAGCATTTATTTCAGACCTTTGATATCTCCGTCTCACTGGGAAATCGCCTAAGAAGAGATACGGGAGAACTTTAATACTAATGATATTAATTAATTTACAATGAAAATGGTTTCCAAAGCACAAAGGTCAGCGTGAGAAACACTGGAAGAAAATTCCATCTCTCCTCGGCTGTGAACCATCCTGTCTTTTCTGAGCAAAGCAGAATTTAATGAGCATTAAACATGATGCATTTGCTAAAGTTAGGCTAATTTAAGTCTGAAATGGTTACAGTTGGATAAGTTACAATGAAGTTGGTACTAATAAAATTCATGTTGAAATTCAGATGCTGGCAGTTTAAAGCTCTGTGCTGCCTATCCGTGGAAAAAGTTGGCTTCATTCTAACTAGTCCAATTAGTATTCTTTTATCAGGGTGGACAAAAAACTAATAATATAATACTGGACTTGCATCTTAATTTAGGAAGTGGCTGGATTACCTGAAATGGTTTGCTCTTTGCAATGGTTGTTAATGTTTGTGTCAACTCTAAACCTAAACTAAACTCTAAACCCTAAATTGCCTTTCTGGATCCAATCAAAAGTTCATTTAATTAGCATTCTAAAAGGATGTCAGCAGATGAAGGTGCATTTACTTGATACTAATAACACGTTTATTTCTTTTTTACAGGGTATTAGAGCTTCCTCTATGGTGCACCATGTTGTTTTGTTTGTTTATAGTAATAATAATAATAATAATAACAACAACAACAACTTTATTGTCACTTTGAATGTACACCAATCGGCATACATCAATTATTTAAGATCACTCATTTCCAAGAAGTCTTGAACATACAGATGGTAAATTCTACTAAACAAGCATACGGTACTTTTCTGACCTGATGTTAAAAGGATCCTTTATTGATCCAGCCTTTATTTCCAAAGGAACCAGCAATATACTCCTTAAGCCAAGAGCCTCTTGAAATTGGAGAACAGATTTTCTGATGGGCACTTCCACTGAACAAGGTGATCCCCTGACTTTGGCTAATTTCTCTCCTTGCATCACAGTCATCTGTTATATGTTATCCTTATCCCATTCCAAAAGTCATTGGATTCTTAGAAGATGCCTTCCTGGTTTTGCAGGAGATAAGAAATCAGCCCAACGGTTTGGAAGGTCACTATATGTGTGTGTGTGTGTGTGTGTGTGTGTGTGGGTGGGTGTGGGTGTGTATGCATGCATGTATGTATGTATGTATGTATGTATGTATGTATGCATGTATATATATTTGGCCTCTCGCTGTTCAAATACTCCCAGAATGGAATCACACATCAAACCCGTTGCTTCTGTAAAGCAAATGTATACGGTCTTTCCTTGCAGGTATGACTAGAAATGCCAACCAGGTTTTTGGCTGCTGAAATCCATGCTCTTCTAATATTTTTTTTTACATTAGAATGGCTGTTTCCATGTTTTATTTTTAACCCCAGGTTGGTTTTTAATTGTATCTCAGCTCAGAAATAATTTTTCATGGAAGGGAAATGAATGAGTCATAAAATAATTGCTTCTGCAGTACATTTCTGATGGTGACTTGGTCAGGCCCAAAACCAAGCTGAGTTCTTTATTGCTTCACATCTATAGACAAAAGCTTACCAGACTGAGCGTTCTATCATCTGCATCTATTATATACTCTGTAAACTATTAGGGAGAGGCTGACTTCGCCCTCTTTCTCTCACACATAACATATAGACTGAATTGCCTCTTACTCCTCTGGGATGTACCCTCTCCTTCCTGGGTATCCACTTCCTTATTACATTCCATCCCAATCTGGATCCTAAGGTAACTTATGAGGGTTAGGAGATTTGCCTATTCAGAAAATAACTGTCATGGTAGCAATAGACAATCACCACTCATCCCTTTATCAGGAAGTCACTTAGCCTCCTATGATGTTCTTGATGATCCCCAAGGGGCCTTTGTGGTACTCCAGGGCATTTCTGCATGTAAGCTTTCATCACTTAAATATAAATAATATTTTTCTTAAAAGTCAACCTGGGCAGGGAGCTTGAAGGATTTTAAGAGAATTATCTGGCGCTCACCTGTATTTGTGGGCATCACACTGTCTGTTTCTGGTTCAATTCTTAAGCTCTAAGCCAGGGGTCTCCAATCCCCCAGGCCGTGAACCAGTACTGGTCCCCAACCCCTGTTAGGAACTGGGCCACACACCTGGAGATAAACGATGGGCGAGCAAGTAAAACTGAAACCATCCCCCCACCCACTCTGTGGAAAAATTGTCTTCCGTGAAACTGGTCCCTGGTGCCAGAAAAGTTGGGGACTGCTGCTCTAAGCTGCCTCTGCTCCAGTCTGCAGTGTTTAGGAAGGCCTTGAATCTTCTGGATCCTTTTTCAGAAGAACAGATGATTGTAAGAGAAAAGTGACATTTTTCCTTATATGAACCTAATGAGTTATTTTGTCTTTGGATCGAAGCCTCTGCTATTTCTTTTTTCATCCTGTATTAGATTATAATAAGCAAGGAAATAAACTACCCATCTGATCACTTCTCCCAAAAATAATATACTTAATAGCAAATATGATGATTATATTTCTGTAGCCCTGGTCTTGGCTCAAGTCACTGTTCACCTGGTCTCCGACTTCTAAAAGCTTAGTTTTCTTCTTCTCAAACTGCTTTCCTATATACCTCTTTATTTGGGAGGAAGCCCCATTAACCATAATAGGATTTAACTTAGAATAAACATGTGTACAATTTCACAGCACAGCTTTTGGGGGCTTGACACTTTGAGAACCATTTCCTTGCATTAGCGATGATGGGCTTGAAAAGACTTCCTTGTGCTGAAACTCGCATTAGGAGCTTGTTTGGAGATGCTTACTTATGAAACAATTACAGTGTTCAACATGTGATGTGGCGGCTAAGAAGATGGAGGGTTTCTTTCATTCATTCTTTTAAAGGCAATCAAAGCCTATCCTGGAGATTTTCCAAGGAAGGGGGAAAAAGACCCATATGTTATTTCAGGGGGTCATTATTTTCTTATTTACCAGGTTGCTTGTGAGTATTGCTGTCCAAGCCGAAGGGTTTGTGAACTCTTGTCTAAGTGGCACCTGTTCAACAAAATTATCCATCTTCTACCAACAGCCATGCAGAGCAAAGGAGGTTCAGAAATAATGAATACACATTTTGTGCGTCGGCAATCTCTCACTAGCTTTGGGCTTTCTCACCACAGCAAAATTTCCCCATGAGTGAAGACAAGATTGCACTATAATTATAACAGGTAATCATTAGATTTATCTTTGATACAATTTGCAGCGCTTTCCTAGGTTTGGGGTGTGCATTTATGTAGCTTCATTATTGCCAGGAATCCTCTTGAAGTGAGATGATAAGTAAATAAAAGAAGAAATTATACAACAGGAAGAGCTCGGAAGATGTTGTTTTACTCTCTGTCTATGAACTCCCTTCAGCACAGCTAATCTGCACCGCAGTTACCATTATTTCTACTTCGCTGAGCACTTCCTAATTGCTGTGTTATTGCTGGTGAAGGAAATATATTATTAAAGTCCACAACTTATGACTTGTTGCACATAGACACAATTGGGGGGGGGCACTCTTTTCATTTCATCGAAGCTTAATAGGTTTTGAACAGGGATGATGATCACACGAGGTTGTTTTCCTCTTGAAGATCTATTCATTACTGTTTTGTAATGTCACTGTCTCCTTCTCGCAGTCAAGATGCATTCATAATTTATTCAAAGAGCTGCAGATATTATTAAACCAACTCTATTCTATTCTCTGTGAATCGGCTCAGGGCTACTTTGGTGGTTGGTTGCAATGAACAACAAATTATACACCCAAAAGAATCCATAATTCTCTTTTTAATTGTTAATGTCATTGGTCAGCTGCCAGATAATGATCCAGAAAGCATTGCAAATGTATATTAATATTATCTTTACAACAGCAATAATCCTCATCAGAAGGGAAAGTTTCAGTGGTCTTTACTCTCCCTTCCTCTCTCTCTCTCTCTCTCTCTCTCTCTCTCTCTCTTTCTCTTTCTCTTTCTCTCATTGATATTTTTTTGGTTTGGTTTAGTTTGGTTATCAGAAAAAAGTCAAGCTTCTGCTCAGTTTGGAGACGATCAGCTGATGAAGTTATAGATTCAGTAGCTTGCTGCCCTGTGCATTTTGTGTGAAAGGAACCAGTGAAGATGTTGACAGATTCAGTGCAACAACACAGAATATACGCTGCCATTATTTCTTTGGGCAGGAGAAAGACAATCTTGGAAGCTTGCTTGCTGTTTCTGAATGGATTCCAATATGAATTGGAAGGAGCAGATATCATGAAGATGTTTTAAAGTCAAAAGATCCTCCTTGGTATCTCAATAAGAACAAGTGTAACACTTTATTTTGCAAAGAAAAATCCTAAATCATCAGAAGACCAGCAAGATGATTGGCCGATGTTATATAAGACATTACATTTATTGCCTTCAGAGTTCATGCTTCTTAGATTTTGGGAGAAGGCAGGGAAATTATAGTTCTGGATCCGTTTTCCATTACTCTTTGATGAGATCTTTTCTCTGGCAGCCAGTCAGTGCTGGGCACCAATCAAAGTTCTGGTCTTTAATTTAATGGCTTCCCCAGAGACCTGCAAGGAAACAAGACATGCAACTTCTGAGTAACAAGCTGCATTTTTGTGGCTTTAGAGAACTCCAAGCTTGGTATTTTTCATGCCAGGAAATATGTTGAACACAACATATAGGGTTTGTAAATTATAGTACACAGACCACTAGTCTTGGTAGGCATGACCACATCCTCATGAATTGGTGAACTGGGGGTGAATATGTGATTCATCACCCTACTACAATGTTTCACTGAAAATAAACTCCACCCCCCAAAAAAGACCTACCCTGATTTGTGGGGGTGGGTCTAATACAAGCCTTACTCCAAAAATAAGCCCTAATTAGGATCCCACCCACTCCGTCCCATTTGACTGCCTCAATGAGGCAGGAGGCCGCATGGCATATTGTGCCGCTGCCACCACAACAAGGTGAGTCAGGGGAAGGGGTGGAGCTGCCTCACATGCTCTGCACCTACTTCCTTCAGGCTCCCCTAGCCAGTCCATTCTTGCTCCTTTTCACTCCCAACCTGAGTGGACTCCCATTCTACCATACAGAGGATGGGCAGGGTAGGCCTGGTCCTCCTCCGCCATTTCGGAGCTGGGGGGAGTGATGGCGAAATTTTCCACTGCCGCTGTGGGCCGCTGGAGGGGCTTTCTTCATGCTCTGCCCCACAGATCATCTGCCCGGCAGCAGGTGCGAAGAGCCACTCCGCTTCCCATTCTCCATTCTCTCCAGTGAAGGTGACAGACGGCTGGTGGAGGGACGTGGAGGGGGAGGCTTGTGCTGCCCAGTCACATGGCACAAGCCACAGGAGAGTTGGCGGAAGAGAAGGAGGTGGTGGCTGCCACTAGGCAGGTGATCTGTGGGGCAGAGCATGAAGTAAGCCCTCCAGCAGTGAACAGTGGCAGTGGAGCCTTTCGCCGTCACTCCCCTCTGGCTCCAAAACAGTGAAGGGGACCAGGCCTACCCCACCCATCCTCTGTATGGTAGCATGGCAGTCTGGCTTGGGAGGGGTGTGAAAGGGAATAAAGAATGGCCTGGCTAGGGGGGGGGCTGAAAGAAGCTCCACCCCTCCCCCACCTGCTTCACCTCATTGTGGCAGCAGTGGCGTGATGTGCCACACAGCCTCCTGCTACGAGTGGCTGTAGCAGAAGTGGGCCTGCAGCCATGCGGGCTCCTGCTGCATGGGCCTGTTGGTGCCGCCACTGTGAGGTGAGGCAGGTGTCACGAAAAATATAAGACACCACCTAATGCCTCTTTTAGAGGCAAAAAGTAAGACCTAATGCTTCTTTTAGAGGCAAAAATAACATAAGACCAGGTCTTACTTTTGGGAAGACGTGATAGTATAAATGTCCAAGTTGAAAGAGACTGCCTCATTATAGGTCTGCTCTATTTCTTTGGCTGAAGCGAATTCAAAAGAAATATGCAAACTAACCTTCACCCACCTATTTTGTCAATTTAAGATTAATTATGAACGCTCAAACCCCTGCTTTAGTCTAGGAAGGAGCTGATGCTTGGCAGCCTTTGTGTTTTTAATCAATTTGTCTCATTATCACTTTAATCCATCCGAAATGGCAAATCATTGCCCACCCTCACAAGTGTAAACTACATCAGTGTATATATAATATTTAGATCTGTCTTTGCTATGTTGTCCTTTGCTGTCATGTTTCTTGTGTTAAATCTTTGAAAAGCGAATCTGAAAATAACAGTCGGAGCTCATTAGCAGATTAGGTGAGGCAGTGAATCCAAGTGTTCACAATGCATTCTTGTTCTCCCAGTCTGATGTGGTTTCTCTTTGAGAGCAATTACATCTGATTGACATGTTTTGATGTGCCTGCAGCCTTGGCTTTTTCTTACTGAAGAGCTCTTGCTCAAGGACGGTGGTTCTTTTATTTATTTTTGGCTGCCCAACATTAACTAAAATCAAGAACCCAGTGAAAAAAAAGTCAAATACCTTTTTAAGATGCAACTTGAATCAAATTATAAAATATGCTCAAAGGAGAATGTTTTGTTTTGGTTTCACATCCCAAGATTGCTGAAAGTCAAGTAGAAAACATAATTTAGGACTGGGGTTGAAAGGAACAGTAGTTAAAGAAGGATTTGACTGCACTTGCAAAAAAGAGTCTGTTGAAGCAAAATGAAAAGAATAATTTCAGAAAGAGAAAGACTCCCACTCAGCACTAGATTTCAAAGACCTGGTTTTATATGGGGTGCCATTCTTCTAAAATTCTTAAACTAGGTGTGATTCAATGTGCAGGACAAGCCTACTAATACTATCAAAGGTTGTCGCTTAAACAGTAATTATTCTTTTCAAAGCGGTCTATTTCTTTTTGGACACAGGATCTAAGCCAGGGGTAGGCAACCTTGGCTCTTTTATGACTCGTGAACTTCAACTCCCAGAATTCCTGAGCCAGCATGGAATTCTGAGAGTTGAAGTCCACGAGTCATAAAAGAGCCAAGGTTGCCTACCCCTGATCTAAGCCAACCAACACGTCAGAAAGTCATCTTGTTACCATCTCCCAGTTTGATATCCCTTGTCATCCTCTAATTCTGAAGAAGTTGCCTTAAAACTCAGAAGAACCACTGTGTCTTCAATGCCACTGGAATGAGCTGTTGGTGAAGTAGAGGAAGTCTTGGAAGAAATTTCCTATCGGTGAATGCAAATTACTTAGAAGTAAAGCCTTGTCTAAATCTCAGACTAACATTACCTCTTCGTGCGTTTACCTTTTTTATCACATCGAGCACTGAAATTTGACTTATTTTTGCTTTGTTTGTCTTCAAAATAAGTCTTTGACTTACTTTGCCATTCCATCACTGGAAATAGAAGGTTGATTTCTCCTGCCCCAGTGCCAGCCACAACTTCTCAGTGCAGCGTTTGTGATATTTCTCTGTCTCTCTTTGAGAAGAATTAGAGCTGACTGAATGTCACGGAACGGCACAGTGTAATTTCTTTAACTAATAAGAGATTCATGTAATTTTGCTCACATAATTTTGCCTACGGTAGCACGCAAAAGACACTGTGGGAATCACAAGCAGGATTCGCAGTGCACGTCCTCATTTAGTGACTGTCTCATTTAGGGACCATTTGCCATAACGACGGAGATGAAAAAGTATTTGGGTGAGCAATTCTCACAGGTTTGTAAAACAAAGAAAAACTAAAATAAGATTGTAAGCACAATTAATGTAAAATTTAATACGTTTTGGGGAGAAACCCCTGCAGGTGATGTGGCAAGAGTGGGTACATTCCAATGATGCTCTGACTCTCTGCCTAACTAATTTTTTTATTTTGACTGATGAAGTTACTTGGACGAGTAATGAAACGTTTCAGCTTAACAAACTTTGGTCAAGTTGTCATGATTTTAACTTTTTTCGATACTTTTGGCCTGGATGATTAAGTTTTCATTGACGTAGAGCACAACTAAAGTTTCACCCAGTAACAGCTTTGCTTTAATGGCTATGTTGTCATTTCTAATTGTGGTCTTGACTTATGACCGATTGTTTAACAACCTTTCAGAGTTATGATATCCTCGGAAAGGATGCTTTATGGTCCATAAAGGACCTCCGGCCATTGTAGCAAGGTTTTAAGGCCTTACAAAAGCCCTTAGCAAGGTTGGGACCGTTCTAATCTCTGAAGGGAGGATGTGCCATAGAGCAGGAACCACTGCAAAAAAAAATCCATTTTCTAATCCCTGCCAGCCAATACTCTTTCACTGATGGGATCTGCAGCAAGTCAATTCTGCTAGATCTAGTTGGACAGGTAGAGACTCTTGGAAAAAGGGGATCCCTCAGGTACCCTGGGTGAGAGGTAGGAGGAGGAAGACATATGAGGTATTTATTATGTATTTATTTGTAACAGTCTTATGAGGTGGATTTGGCTGAGAAAGAATCATTAGCTGGCTTTCATGGCTAAGGCGGTACTAGAACTTGCTATCCCCCAGTTTCTAACCTCGTGCCTTAACCACTAGGCCAAACTGGTATGTGTTCCCCCTGGAGTTATTTATAAAAATAACAAAGGCATGAAATAAATAAATAAACAAGCAATCAAGTGAATAACCTTATCTGAGATCTCTTCTTAATATCACTTTGAAAGTTGGACTTTATTTCTTCCTATTCTGGGCTGCGTTGCCCCTTTTTGCCTAATTGCTTCTCCTTCTATCCTTGCAAAGTGAATCTAGAAGGCCGTCACAGATGAAGCTCTATCAGCCTTCTTGACAGGCCATTGTTTTTGGTTCAGAACCAAAGCAAAACATAATTAAATCAAGCTGAAGTGCCCATTGCCAGATTGCAGATGAACATTTTAATTATCCTGACTTTCCAAAGGGAGGTGCGACTGGGAGAAGAGGAGGGCAGCAATAATGAAGAGAAAATGAACTTGCTTGGCACTCAACTGAAGCAAGCCTACAATATGACCAGATCTATTTGTCTAATCCAGGATCATTTCAGAATTAAAGTCTTTCCCAGCGACATTCTGGAGGAACAGAAGTCACCCTTATCTGTCACTTGCAAACTCTTCAGCACGGCAGTTGCAAAGACAGTCATGTAATTTTCTCAGACTAACCTTCCTTTCAAACAAAAGTACCGTTATTATTTTGCATTCAATATCTACAGAATAAGACAAGGGAGAAAAACATCTGCCTTTGTGAGCCCAAAGCTCAGTCAAATAAAAGGCTTCTTCACACTTTGATCGACTCATCAACAACCTCTTTATAAAGGAAAAAAAAATGACAACAATTAATGCCAGAGGGTTATTTTAAAAAATTATTTTCAAGCAAGTGGAAGAAGCTACAATATCATTTGTTTTGTTTTGTTTTCTCAGTGTGCCATGGAAGTAAAATGAGTATTTTTGTTTGCATAATGCAGATGAGGAGAAACAAGACGATTGTTGTATAAAATATCCAGGTGCCTTTTCATGACATTCATTTTGATGTACTGCAAAATCACTGGGAGCCAGATATAACTTGCCTGCCTAAAGTTGTTTTCCAAAATCCAGAGAATCCCTGAATTCTTCTGACATTAACAATTCTGTATTAAGTGTTGCGTTGAAATCACTGCTAATATTTTTATTAATTAATATTTCTAATATGACAGGTATAAAGCATGACAATCAAGACGGATCCATCAGAAGCAATAATTCACTATGTGATAGAAGTTTAATTGCACTTAAGAGAATCCATTTGCTTTAACCACTCAACCTCCCTCCCCCAGCCCTAATTATTTCCATTGGGTGGTTCTTTTGCACTTGGCTCAAGTCTGATTAAACATTATTTATTTCCTCAGGACTATTTCTTCCACTGATGGCTGTATTATAAAGATAAGGGGGAGGCATGGTGGTCTCCCACTGGGCCAATCTAGAAGAGTCGAATGAAAGAAGCCACTTGAGGAAAGAAACCGTTGTCTGTTGAAGTTTGCTCCAATTCAAGAGATAGTTATACAACTTTTATTGAGGCCATATGCTCAGCACTTCTTCATCTTGACATCCTGTAAAATCATTTGTGACCAGTCTTGCTTCAACATAAGGAAAAGGCATGTTTTTTTCAGGTCTTTTCATCATTCTGGTTGGGTTGCTTAGGTAGCTAGAAATGGATGGAAGCAAACCACATTATAAGGTTTTGGAGGTGGGACTGGCCCAGTGGTGGGATTCAGCCAATTTGCACCACTTCGGCAGAACCGGTAGCTAATTTTTTGTTGCCCAGGCCCAGAATGAACTTCCGGAAGCGGCATCCACACAGAGAACCAGTTGTTTACATGTTTGAATCCCACCACTGGACCAGCCCACAATAAAGAAACAAGGAGGGTGCTCTGATGTTAGAGAAGCAACTTGCATATTGCTCTAACATAGGGCTAGATGTAGAATTATGTAAATCTGGGAGAAGAAGGGGGACACTTATTATTTTCCTAGATTACTTTTTTGTGTCTCTGTATCTTGCCTTCACATCTCTGATTAGAACATTTTGACAATAAGAATTGCTAGATAATAGATTTAATTCCTATAGGGCGATGGTGGTTCTCTCTCCCTCTAATGCTCTTCAAATCATAGTTCTACATTTTCCACTTTAGCTGGAAGTTGAACTAAATGGTCATAAGGCCTGAAGGGCTTATAAGCTACAACATTCATTTGCTTATCACTGCCTCTCAGGCTAGATATGCAGATTCCAGGTCACAGAATATCTCAACCAATATGGCCATTGTGGAGAATTTTGGAAGTTGTAGTCCAGGCTTCTGAGGATATCCAAGTTGGGGAATATTAATCTGGACTACCAACCAGTGAAACATTCCAATCTGTAAGTTGTAGTCAATGCTACCAACAAACCTTACCTGCTATCTCATTTACTTTTCCAAGCTTCGGTTACAATAAATTGTTCAGGTAGCACATAACCATGTTGGCATAAAGACTAAAGTTGTGTACTAAAAACTGGGACAGTGTGACTTCTAGTTTTTCCTTAAGGATGAAAGCTGGTGAAGTGATGTTGAGCTACTCACTCTCTCTAAAGTAGCCTCCCTTGGGTTTCTTATTTTACATAGTTTTTTCCGATAATTTAAATCAAACTTTTGTGGTGTTTTTATGGGATGGAAATACACCAAAATTCCATAGCTCAGTCTCTTGCCAATACAGTCCATAAAGAACTGATTCTCTGATTAATTCATGAGATTTCTTGCACTGAAAAAGGTTAGATGAGAGGATCACCTTTAATGTTCTTCCCAAATCCGTGTATTTATGGATCGCTTAGTCTTTTTTTTTGCTTGTTGGAAGCAAAACAAATTGTGAGGCATAAACAAGAGTGTTCGACTGATGGAAATAATTCAATTGTAATGAAATGGTCACCTCTGGATCCCTTCCTCAACCCCATGAAGCTGATGAAGCCACTTGAAGACAGTCAAGGTTTCTCTGCCTACGCACTTTCACAATGATAGTCAGCCACGTGAAGGAAAGCAATTTTAAAGAGCAAATCCCGAAAGGCATTTTTTTTGCTACTTGCTTTGTTGAACAATTTGGATAATCTCATTTGCATTACATATGAAAATCACATTTGATAAGAATTGGGCAGGGGAGGGGAACACAACATTTACATAGCTCTACTTGCAAATACCTTACCAGAGTTGTTATTCTTTAATGAGTTTTTTTCCCTAAAAGATTAGGTTATGATTGGGGGTTGTTTTTTTTTCAAGAGACCATTCTTCCCAGCAGATGTGATGATTTTTGAAATGTTTTCTTGCCTGTCTATTGATGTTGTGGAATCGGTGTCTGCCCATTTCTTAATTAAGGATTTTTCCTAGAACAGCAAGAGGTGCAGTGGCTCAGGGGCTTAAAAAAATCCCAGAGAAGGTCTGTGCAGCGGTTCAGGTCCTACCACTGTGTGATGGAATGAGCTCCCATCACTTGCCTCAGCTCCTGCCAGCCTAGCAGTTCAATAGCATGTAAATGCAAGTAGATAAATAGATACCACTTTGGTGGGAAGGTAACAGCACTTTGTGTTTCACTTCATGCTCTGTGCTGCAGCATAACATCATGCTGGCCACATGACCATGGAGATGTCTTCGGACAGCGCTGACTCAAGGCCCTAGAAAAATGGTGGCGAACCTATGGCACGGGTGCCAGAGGTGGCACTCAGAGCCCTCTCTGTGGGCACACATGCCATTGCCCCAGCCTCGCCTCCCCCCATGACCCCATCCTCACCAGCAGCCTCCCTGGAGGAAAGTCGCCCCTGAGTGTGGCCCACACGGAGCAGCGCAGCCAAGGATATGGCAGCCAGGCAGTGTAGACAAGACTCTGCCCTCACACCCCATCGCGCACAGTTGATACTGCGGGGCACGGGCAGAGGGCATGGCCGCCATGTTGCTGCTGGGCTGCCTGGGCAATCTGCGGCAGGCTCTGGAGGTAGTGAGTGGCTCTGCGGGCAGGTGGGGTGGGGGGGCGGGGCAGGGG
This sequence comes from Crotalus tigris, assembly GCF_016545835.1. Classification (NCBI taxonomy): domain Eukaryota; kingdom Metazoa; phylum Chordata; class Lepidosauria; order Squamata; family Viperidae; genus Crotalus; species Crotalus tigris. The sequence goes on from NW_024100479.1 coordinate 809,842, forward strand.
CAGGGGCGGGGCAGTGAGTGGAGCGGGGCAGGGCCAGTTTTTGGGCACTCGGTCTCTAAAAGGTTCGCCATCACTGCCCTAGAAACAGAGATAAGCACCACCCCTTAATTCAGCTACAATTAGCAGAGTAAAACCTGCAGGGATTCCTTTATCTTTATCTTTACCTAGAGCAGCCCTGCCCTGGTTGAGACAATAAATTCTCTTTTGGAAGGAGTGTTCTGTCTGAAAGACCCTCAGTCCAAATTCAAACTACAGAGTCATAAGAAGGGAATGCCACAGTCTTGAAATTGCTCACTCGTTACAGGTCATTCGCGAGTTACTACCGCAGTTGAGCCCAAAATTTATGTTGCTAACTGAAACATTTATTAAGTGGGTGTTGCCCCATTTTATGACTTTTCTGGCCACCGTTGTTAAGCGAATTATTGCATTTGTAAAGCTAGTAACCTGGCTGTTAAGTGAATCTGGCTTCCCCATTGACCTTGCTTGTCATAAGGTCGCAAAATGCTGATCACATGATGCCACAATACTGCAGCCATCATGAAGAGGAACCAGTTGCCAAGCATTTGAATTTGGATCACGTGACCATGGAGATGCTGCAACGGTCATACGTGTGAAAAACAATCGTAAGTCACTTTTGTCCCGTGGTAACTTTGAGCACTCAATAAATGAACTGTTATAAGTTGAGGACTATCTGTAATGATATCATAAGAGGCCCAGATACCATCTGAGCATAATACTTACTTCAACGTAAGATGTACTTTTCTATTTGATTTGATGACAATGATTCTTTTTTCATATTTGCATAAAAATATATCGGTGTATTTGGGGCTCTTTCGTTTAATTTACCTTTTTGTCTGTGAGTATATTGCTGTCCTTCTCAACTTCCAGCACACAGAAATTCAGTGCACAAGGAACTACAGGGGTAAATCTCTAAAAGACATAGGAGCCTCTTTCAGGAAAGCTGTTGGTAACTCAATTCTGAATTAGATCATTGTGCTTTCTGTTTATTATGGTTTGGTCCAACATTTTGTCTTTTATTATTCTTCCTTTCCTTGCTGTTCATTATTTATTATGTGCTTTTAAACTGCAACTGAAACCTTTGAGTGAGTGCAGGTGGTTGCATTCATAAATCTAAACTTAAAATCAGACTACTAGAGCGTTTTGTAGGACAGCCCAAAACAAAAGCAGGAGTCAGACTTCAGCAAAGAGAGAGTCTGAGTAAATGTAGCTTGCTGTGCTAAGTAGAAAAAAAAATGCACTTTGATAATAATAAAAAAATCTATTTATTTGCATCTGAACATAAAGACATAATCATCAAATATGACACAACATGGTCATTTAATTTTACTGTGAATCATTCATAGGCACCAGCCTTTCCCAATAGATTATCCTCAACTGGCTGTGAATTTTGGAAGCTGTGCACTCTGCACGTTGGGTGGGCACCAAGCTGAAGAAGGGGGTCATCACTTTCATTCCTACTTCTTCATATCAGAGTGTTTGATTTGGCGAATGAAGGCAAATATATGTGTGCCATGATAATATTGCAGGATCCAATCAGAGTCAGTCACTAGGGACCAGAGGTTTAGTCTTCTGAGCTTTTGGACTCCTGCTGGAGTCCATCTTCAGGGAAATTCTCTCTCACCAAAATGTGTGCTTTGCACCAGAGGTCTCCAAATCTTTCTCGGTTGGTGGACCGGAGGGAAAGGGAGGGGAAAGCATTTTACTCACGCACACATACATTTTCACTGTGTGGCACCCCGTTTTTGCCACACAGTGCCCCATTTTTCCCACACAATGCCTGTGCGTGCACTGGCTAGCCTGTTCTACAGCCAGGTGGCCAGTAGGTCACAGCCTGGTAGTGGGCTGTGGCCCACAGGTTGGGGACCCCTGCTTTGGACTACAGGTAGTCTTCGACTTACAACAGTTCATTTAGTGACCGTTCGAACTTACCACTGCACTGAAAAAAGTGACTTCTGACCGTTTTTCACACTTACAACCATTGCAGCATCCCCATGATCATGTGATCAAAATGCGAACGCTTGGCAACTGACTCATACTTATGACCCTTGCTGTCCTAAAGTTTTGTGATCACCTTTTGCAAACTTTTGACAAGCAAAATCAATGGGGAAGCTAGATTCCCTTAACAACTGTGTTACTAACTTATCAACTGCAGTGATTCACTTAACAACAGCAAGCAACAGCAGCAAGCAGAAGCAACAACAGCAAGAAAGGTTGTAAAATGAGGCAAAACTCACTTAACAAATGTCTCACATAACAACAGATATTTTGAGCTCAATTGTGATCGTAAGTCGATGATTTCCTGTATTCTATGTATTTATGTGGTGCCTGGTTGGCTGTGACTTATACCCCAGTCAACCAATAAGAAGCCACACCTACTCAGCCACCACATAAATGCCCAAACTAGAATAGCCTAAAGCAGGGGTCCCCAACCCCTGGTCCATGGACCAGTACTGGGTCGCGGCATGCCAGCAACTGGTCCACACAAACAAGCAAAGCCCCATCTGCAAGATGCAGGCAGCACACAAAACCACACTCCCTCCGGTCCACGGAAAAACCTCTCTCCCCAGAACCGGTCCCTGATGCCCAAAAGGTTGGGGACCTCTGGCCTAAAGCACACATTCCGGCAGAGAGAAGTTCCCTGAGAATTGGCTCTAGCACTACCATTAAACGTCTGGTCCCAGTGACCAACTTAGATTGGATCCTTTTTGATTTGGGGAAATATTAAAGGTGACCATAGCTTTCCTAAGAGGTGATGAGAGTCCCTGGGAATCTGGTTCAATGACAGCCTCATGTCTGTAATATCAATGTTTGTTTGGAAGATGTAGCACTGGAGAAAGTGTGAAACAAAAGAGCCAACAAATCTTTTTAATGCTGTTTGGTTGTGGGAAAGGAACTCCTGATTGTGATACATTATATTAGGCATTGGCTGTTCAGGGAATTTGCTATGATTGAGTTCTAGTTCATTACCCAGAGGACTCCAGTGCTATTGTCAAGGCCTGGCACTACAGCAAGATGGCCTAACCCTCAGGTTACAAAGACTGCAACAGCACAAAGGCAATTATCCTGGAAGAGAAATGTTGTCCCCCTAATCAGCCAGCAATCAATGCCTAAGAAGGGGAGATAACCCCCATCTCCACTTCCGTATTAATAGTGCCATCGAGTAATTACTTTCAGCATGGGCAGGTGCATGAAAGGATGAGCTCTGTAGAAGTCTCCATCCAAGATTAATGAGTGCTGTCAATTTGCCCAGCAGACAACTGATTCTCCCACTCTGTGTAGCTACTAGTTTTACACATGCCTCTGGGTTCTTTTTCTTGAAAGGGGCAAAAAAAAAAAAAAATTAGCCAGTCACTTAAATGCAATCAGTTAGCATGGATGGATAAATATGTTTGTGGGAGAAAGAGAGAGAGAGAGAGAGAGAGAGAGAGAGAGAGAGAGAGAGAGAGAGAATGTGCATGCGTGCTTATATGTGCTTCTTCTGAACATGAAATAGAGGGGGGGAATGACATCTTGTCATTAATAATCCTAATGCTCTTTATCGTTTATTCAGAAGTAAAGTGAGACAACTCATCTACCTGACTTAATAGTGGGTCCTCATCAGACGCTTTTTCTTTGGTTTCTATAAAGTTTGGGAGCTGTGGGGCAAGGATTGGGGATAAGAATGGAGGGTTTCTCTTCCCAGAGGCCTTGCACTACAGTCCCTCTCTTTATTGTGCCATTTTAGGCCCTAAATTAGGACCCAGAAATTCAGCTGCTTTGCTGATGAATTCCAGTGAAAGGATTGGAGACTTGCAATGGGATCCTGAGGACTGTGCAAGTAACTTCCCAGCTGCAGATTCTCCCTCTCTTCTTTATGTAAAGTGGAATGAAGAAAAGTACCATGTACTGTGGCATTCAAAGAAACTCTGAAGTCCAGCCACATTCGCTTGGCCCAACCTTCCTCACAGGATTTTGGTTGTAGGGAAACTAGGAGAATGGAACATTAGATATGGTGCTGTAGAAACAGTGGTGGGATTCAGCCGGTTCGCACCACTTTGGCAGAACCAGTAGCTAATTTTTTGTTGCCCAGGCCCAGAATGGACTTCCAGAAGTGGCATCCATACAGAGAACTGGTTGTTCACATATTTCGAATCCCACCACTGTGTAGAAATATATGGCCCTCTCAAAGTTGCTAACAGCAAATTTCACCTACCCACCCACTATTAACCATTCTCTCCAGTGGTGGGATTCAAATATGTGAACAACCAGTGCTCTATGTGGATGACGCTTCCAGAAGTCCATTCTGGGCCTGGGCAACAAAAAATTAGCTATCAGTTCTGCCAGAGTGGTGCGAACCCGCTGAATCCCATCATTGATTCGCCCTGAAATTCAATATTATACTCCAATTTCCGTCTGCTGAAAGTCACTACAGATTTTCTACTGCATGTTGAGATTCATACTAAAAAAATCAAACAAGACCATGACGAGCTATTGGGGACAAGTCCAGGACAGTAGTTTTGTCCCTTAATTCCTCCCCTTCAACTTCCAAACATGCCAAAATGAAGAAGTAGGAAATATTATTGGTCCTAACACTCTGGAGACCAAAGAAAAGATGTCACTTAGACACTTAATCTAAATATATATCTCATAGCTTTCTTGGGATTTACATAAAGGTAGGCACACACTGCAATCTTAGATTCTAAGTTTAAGTCAGAAACACAGGCCTTGATAATGAAAATCCCGTTAAAAGCTGTCATGTTATTTGTTAAGTCTAACACCATTGTTCTTTTCTATCTTTCTGTTTATATCAGCACCTTCTGTGTGGAAAGAACCACTGAGGAAATTGTTCTCCTGCCTTCTATTCAGTGTCACAACTGACCACCCATGATAACTTTCTTAGGTATACATTTATTGGATATTAGATTTTGCTAATTAATTCTCTAGCTTAATTTCTCCTGAAGGATTGCTATTCATTGTTCCTAATAAATACATGTATATATCTCCAGACAAGCAGTAACTTGATTTTTACATAAATGGATTAAATCTACACAAGTGTGTTGTCTACAGATCCATTGATTGTTGTTCACTGGTAGTCTCTTTGATCTAGTAAGAAACAATAGAGAGGGAATTAGTTTATATATTTTTAATCCACACAACTGCTTCTAAGAAGATTGTACCAATCCTGCTTCAATTGGTAATTTACAACTTTACACATCCCTTACACATATATAAGAACTCTTTGATGGATATCTTTTCAAGAAAATAATGCAGCCTAGAACTCAGCCACACAGAAACAGGCATGTAATTCATGAGTTATATTCTGGGAGAATAGTATAGAACAGTGGTTCTCAACTTTTTTAATGCCGCGACCCCCCAACCGGTCGTAAGTCGAGGACTACTCAACTGGTGCAGCACCGTTTGCAGAATGGGACTTTTGGTGGGCTCAGCAGGGCAGAGACAGCCTGGACAATTCCTATTGGCTTTTGAAAGCCAATAGAATGAGACTCTATTCAAGAGAGTCTATTCTATTGGCTTTCAAAAGCCAATAGAATAAAAGGGAATAGCATAGCTAAGGAAAAGGGGGGAAAATGGCGGACTGCATTGTTTGGCGACCCCCGTGAAATGGTTGTTCGACCCCAAATGGGGTCCTGACCCACAGGTTGAGAACCACTGGTATAGAAAAAATATATAATTTAGTAAAGTCACTTTAAAAATGTATATTTGATAAAGTTGCATAGGAAAATACTTTTATATTAGAAAGTTGACTTTTTTTAAGGTATATTCAAAGTAGATGTAAAGATGTTCCTCACTTAATGACCACTTGTTCAGTGAATGAACTTATAAACAAGTAATACTTATGACCAGCCATTGAAACATTGCCTTGGTCACATGATCATGATCTGGGCATTTGGCAACTGGCTCACAGCTGCGATGTTGTAGCATTCTGCAGTCTTGTGTCTATTATTTTCAGCTTTCACTGGCAGCTTCCAACAAGCAAAATCAATGGAGAAGCTGGCAGAGGGTCACAAAGGGTAACCATGTGATGTCACACTTAACAATGGTACAGAATTTGCTTAAGGACAGCAAGCAGGAGTGCTACAACTGCCATTGCTAAGCAACACAGTCATGTGACATCAAACCTTGATGGCCATGTCATTTAGTGATGGATTCTAGTGCCAATTTCCATCGTTAACAAGGACTACCTGATATAAAACTTCAACTCTAGTGTAAATATTAAGCATATTACCCAACGATGCAGATTGAACTGTGGGGCCTTGGTGTTTTCTAAGCTTGGTTGCTTTCTTGCAGACATTTCATTACCCAACTAGGTAACATCATCAGTGCTAGAAGGGAGTGGCATTTGCACTGTCAATGTTGATGGGAACAATCTTGGTGGTTCCTTGATTAGGCTGTTATTTATTGTTAGCTTGTTGTCTAAGTTGGGGGTTGAAGTCCAAGTCCTCTGTAGCTCACAGCAAGCTCCTTTTTACTCTCCCAGAAGCCTCTGGTGCTTGCAGATACTCCCAGTGACTCAGTCCACAGAGCAGAAGCTTGATTCATTGGACAAGGTCCAACTCCTTTGCAGCACACACTGGGCTCATCTTCACTCTCCCAGAAGCCTTTGATGCTGTGCAAGCGGTCCCAGTGCCTTGGTTGCCAGGCTGCTAGATTGATCTACTAGACCAGGGAGTCTTCAAACTTGGCCCTTTTATGACTTGTGGACTTCAACTCCCAGAATTCCTCAGCCAATGTGCCTGGCTGAGGAATTCTGGGAGTTGAAGTCCACAAGTCATAAAAGGGTCACGTTTGAAGACCCCTGCACTGGACAAAAGGCCCACTTCTTTCCATCTCAGAGTGAGCTCTTCTTAGCTCTCTCAGAAGCCTCTGGTGCTGTGCAAGTGCTCCCAGTGATTCCCAGTTACTTCCAATACAGTACAGGTAGTCTTCATCTTACAACATTTGAACATTTAGTTCATTTGGTGACCATTCAAAGTGACAACGGCATTGAAAAAAAGTGACTTATGATTTAAGTTTTCACACTTAACAACCGTCATGTGATCAAAATTCAAACACCTGGCAACTGATTCATAGGTACGATGGCTGCAGTGATGTCATCCCCTTTTGTGACCTTCTGACAAGCAAAGTCAATGGGAAAGCCAGATTCTCTTAACAACTGTGTTACTAATTTAACAACAGCAGTGATTCACTTAGCAACTGTATCAAGAATCAAGTTCACCTGAAGTGTTAATACCACTTTACAATGCTTTGGTAAGGCCACACTTGGAACATTGCATCCAGTTTTGGTCACCACGATGTAAAAAAGATGTTGAGACTCTAGAAAGAGTACAGAGAAGAGCAACAGAGATGATTAGGGGACTGGAGGCTAAAACATATAAGGAACAGTTGCGGGAATTGGGTATTTCTAGTTTAATGAAGAGAAGGACCAGGGTTGACATGATAGCAGTGTTCCAATCTCTCAGGGGCTGCCACAAAGAAGAGGGAGTCAGGCTATTCTCCAAAGCAGGATAGGATAGGATAGGATAGGATAGGATAGGATAGGATAGGATAGGATAGGATAGGATAGGATAGGATAGGATGAGTGAGGTGAGGTGAGGTGAGGTGTGAGGTGAGGTGAGGTGAGGTGAGATAAGAAGGATAAGAAACTAACCAAAGAGAGAAGCAACCTAGAACTAAGGAGAAATTTTCTGACAATTAGAACAATTAATCAGTGGAACAACCTGCCTCCAGAAGCTGTGAATGCTCCAACAATGGAAGTTTTTAAGAAGAGTCTAGACAACCATTTGTCTGAAATGGTATAAGGTTTCTTGCCTGAGCAGGGGGTTGGACTAGATTCCAACTTTATATTATTATTATTATTCATAAACTGAGGCAAAATTCACTTAACACCTACCTCTCTTAGCAACAGGAATTTGGGGCTTAATTGGGGTTGCAAGTTGAGGACTGCCTGTATGTTCTTCTATATGTCCATACTACAATATAATATGTCCTTATCAATATAAATGTGATCACAGAATCCCTTAAATTGAGCTTTCCTTGGCAGTCTGGCTGGCAAATGGATTCACTGCTTCATTGCCAACAAAAATCTTCAAGCTTGGCTTCTCAGGCTTCCATTCTAAACTACGTTGTGCCCTTAAGTAGTTAAAGCAAGAATGAACTCTTCCTTCAAACGCAACTAACTCTTTGGTGTATCTTCCTAAGTAAACATCTGGATTGATACCTGATATGTGATACTGAAGTATAGGGCCTAGGTTTCAATGAACTTCTCCCTTCCAAAAGCAGAAAAGTGAATGATGCATCTTCTTCTCATAAAATTCTGCTGTCTGGGTTTATACAGGAGTCATGCTGGCACAATGGTTAGAATGCAGTATTGCAAGCTAATTCTGACAACTGCCAGCAGTTTGATCCTGACCGGCCCAAAGTTGACTCAGCCTTCCATCGTTCCGAGGTTGGTAACATGAGGACCCAGAACATTGGGGGCAATATTTTGATTCTGTAAACTGCTTAGAGAGGGCTGAAGCAGTACATAAGTCTTCAAACTTGACCCAGTGTGCCTGGCTGAGGAATTCTGGGAGTTGAAGTCCACAAGTCATAAAAGGGCCAAGTTTGAAGAGCCCTGGTCTAAGTGTTATTGCCATTGCTATTGCCTATCCTTGATGTCCCTGGCCACATCATAAAGAAATTGTTTCTCCTCAGGGAAAGCAACAGCTTAGGTCACCTAACACTTCCCCACTAAATTATCTGGTGGGTGATGCACTTCCATGTGTTGATCATGATCAAGGTCCTTTTCAGTCAGTTTTATAGATTTTCCTCCCTAGGGCCATGACAACAGCTGGGGATAGCTGTGGTGCTTATGCTAATCTAGTCTCCGGACGCTAAAGATAGGGGAGACTAATAAGCTTTTCTCAGCTTTTTCTTCTGAAAATGAGGATTTGGCCTTACTGCATTCCACACCAGTCAGCACACTGCTGGTGAAGACATTGTCTGCCTTGTAGCTACGTCATCCTCTGTATTGCTTCTTGAGAGGAAGCATAAGATGCTACCCAACCCATTCGTTGTATAGAAACCAGCAGACTGCACAATTTTTCTTGAGATTGGCAATGGTGGAACATCCCCCACTGCATTCATAAAATAGTAGGGTGGATTAAGTAGCACAAATCATTTTGCATAACACATAGCCTCTCTTCTGATACTTGACCATCTTGGGCCACAATTTACTTTCTGTGGCAATTGCTTCATCCATCATACCTAATATCAGGATTGGTCCTGATTTTCTTCTATTGTACTGTGCTTTAGTAAAATTGGCAGCATATGTGTCTATACCAGTGGTTCTCAACCTTTTTAATGCCGCGACCCACAACCGGTTGTAAGCCGAGGACTACTCAACCGGTCGTAAGTCGAGGACTACTCAACTGGTGCAACACCGTTTGCAGAATGGGACTTTTGGCAGGCTCAGCAGGGCAGAGACAATTCCTATTGGCTTTTGAAAGCCAATAGAATTAGACTCTATTCAAGAGAGTCTATTCTATTGGCTTTCAAAAGCCAATAGAATAAAAGGGAGTAGCACAACTAAGGAAAAGGGGAAATAAATGGCGGACTGCGTTGTTTGGCGACCCCCATGAAATGGTCGTTCGACCCCAAATGGGGTCCCGACCCACAGGTTGAGAACCACTGGTCTATACAGTGCCAGATTTAGACTTGGTGATGCTCTAAGCCAATGGTGGCAAACCTGTGGCACGGGTGCCAGAGGCGGCACTCGGAGCCCTCTCTGTGGGCACATGTCCATTGCCCCAGCCTTGCCTCCCCCCATGACACACTCCTTACCAGTAGCCCTCCTGGAGAAGGGTCACCCCCGAGCGTGATCCATGTGGAGCAGTGCAGTCAAGGACATGCCAGCCAAGCAGCGTAGACAAGACTCTGCCCTCATGCCATCAGTTGATGCTGTGGGGCGCGAGCAGAGGGCGTGGCTGCCATGGTGCTGTTGGGCAATCGGCGGCGGGCCCTGGAGGCGGTGAGTGGCCCTGTGGGCAGGTGGGGGGGTGGGCGGAGCAGGGGCGGGGTTAGTTTTGGGCACTCAGTCTCTAAAAGTTTCGCCATCACTGATCTAAGCTATGCAAAGCTTGGTTGCCTCTTGTTAAAAAGTTACACTAGAACTTCTCACTATGGTGAGATTGGGTCACTACAAAAAATTGAATACACACACAAAAAAACCCACATGAACATATATATCTATCTTGTCTTGTATATGTATGTGTGTGTGTGTACACATACGCACACACATCCTTTTATCTATATACTTTTTATATATTAACAAAGCATTAAAAGTGAAAAATATAAATTATTTTCTAATGAATGCATTTATGAATTACATATATATATATTGTTTGGCTGACTTGATCTCGTTCAAAGATTTTAGTGTAGTATGTATTTATAAATACATATTTATTTTTTAAAATAATTTTAAGATATATTAAGATATATACCAAATGCTGTTGAAAATAAATAATCTGGATTGCTTTTATTAATATTGAATGTATTTGCGAAATCAGAAAACTGATATTCTGAAATTTCGAGAGGGCTTACAGAGTGTGAAGCCCTAAGCTGTAACTTGTTTAGTTCATGCCTAAATCTGGCACTATGTAGAATAGATGTGTGTACTCATGCTCCAGTAATCCTGGAAAACATTAAGTAGAAAAATAGAATATTTGAATTTTTCTTTTTGTGTTTCAGACAACTCTGCTGGATTGTACTTAATCCAGAGCTAGAGACGAACCATGATTCAAAGTGGATCCAGATATTTATTCAACATTCACACTATAAATGTTTTCGTACCCTTAGAGTTGCCTTAATTTTCTTAGAACTGCCTAATAATTAATGGCCTAAATAATTACCTTCAGATGAGATAAGCAGCAGCTAAATCAAACAAACAAAACTTTTTTATTTAGGAAATGACTCTTTATAAAATGAATTTGGTTTTCTGACCTGTTTCATCAATTCTTTATCATAAATTTATTCAACTGGAAATAAAAGAGAATTTATTTCTGGTAAAATATTGCTTTACACTTTTAAACTCCGATTATCCTTTTTCACACTGGCATGTGCCCGCATTCAATATACACTCAAAATACCACCCAGGGCAGTTCATTTTTGATTTTTGGCAAGTCATTTATATTATTTTGCTGAAAAATCAATGAATCATACTAACCTATGCTGGTGTTTTTAGGATTAGGTCTGACGTTTCAAGCCAGGTCTAACCTAGACTCAGCCATTTATATAAACTGAGATGACAAAAAATGATAACACATACATTGTGATAAAGCAAACACCAGCCTTTTGTACTGGCATTCTGATGTCAAACCCAAGAATTGGAGTAATGGAAATTCCCATTACCAACATGATATGTCATTTTCATCCCTTACCCCTTGTGGACATTCTGTGTTTAAAATAGACAAATTCTTCTAGACCAAAGGTGTCAAACTTGCAACGTCACATGACGTGTCATGATGTATCATGACTTTTTTGCCATTGCTGGCAATAGGGTGGGCACAGTTTCGCTGTGATGCATCCGGCCCACAGGCCAGCAGTTTGACACCCCTAGTCTTGACCATCGTAAACTATTTAATACAGGTGAACAGTCTCTCACCACATTTTTCAAATTTTAGTTTTCAGAGTCGCTCCAAGTTTTTGGCTGACTGAAAAACATGCAGATAACCAGCCACTGATGTCCATGTTATGACCAGTGAAGTCCATTAAAATAACTTGATGCTCAGAATTAAAAACAACAACAACAAGCAGATCATAAGATTCTTCTATGTGTAAGAAGATGTCTTTATTTGATAATGTGCTTTGGTTCCTTCCTTCAAAATATATAGCATGTTAATCCTACACAGCTTTGGAGTCCTTCCTACCAATTCTGTGCTGGGAGACTCTGAAATTCTACTTTTAAACCCTGCCTTTACAAGAGTATGGAGAACAGAATTTTATATCTCTCCAGGATGTCTCAAGCTCTTTGAAAAATAAATACAGAAATCTGTGGACTCTTAATGAATAATTGCTTTTTGCAAATTGCAATCAGCTACTCTAGTCAAATTTAACACAGTCTCTGTATTTATGTGCTCTATGTGTGTGTATATATCACTAGCTGTTAAATATCTAATTTCTTAATTTCCTGAAGCTTCACAAAACACATGGTACTTCGATTAATGTGGTTTTTACAGTAGTGGTCTTATATTAATACTGTTTACAAAATAAGGTATACTTTGGATTACTCTGAGTTGAGAAAAGCTTTTTTTTAATCCTTTTTTTTTAAAGATTAATCTGTAAACTTAAAAAAGAGTCAATAGTCACATCACAGTAAATCTATACAGAGTAAGGACTATTACACAAATTCACTCCTGCTTCATTGGAATAGAGATTATGTACAATATGTCCCCACAGATGTTTTTTTTTCCAGTGGGGCCTAGTGTATTTCATTTAAATGCAAAGGCACAAAAATCTAAAACAATGTGACTTTAACAAGAAAAAAAAAAGAAAAAAGAAAGGGGGGGGGATTGGAGGAAGAATTTGATGAGAAAATGGCAAGAATTCCTGTGGCATTTGGGTAACAGTTTCCAGCCTTCGTTTTAATAGAATAAACAGGATCATATTTCATTCAGATCTGGCAATGAGATGAGCTTTGGGTATTACACTGATATAAACCAATAAAGAATTTGCAAATTTGAAACACTAATTAACAGACACAATATTAAATGAAAAAAAGTTTGCTCAAGGGGCAAATATATTTGAAGACTTCCAACTTTTATTAGAATATGTTTTTGAACAGGCAAATGCAAAAGAAACTGTTCTATCGTTTTTTCAGAGAAAATAAGATGGGATAGAACTAGGTGATTAGATAGACACACACACACACATATATAGATCTAGATGATATAGTATAGTTATAGAAAATATAAATGATAGGGATAAGAATAGAGATAGGGAGAGGGAGAGGGAGAGAGGGAGGGTATTGAACTGTGAAATCCCATTCTGGAACATAAATTAAATTATAACCTTATTGTGTAAAAGCAAGGTCCACTAAATTAAATAGAACACATTCCTTGTTGTTGTTAATTGCGAAGTCGTGTCCGACCCATCGCGACCCCATGGACAACGTTCCTCCAGATCTTCCTGTCCCCTACCATCTTCTGGAATCCATTTAAGTTCACACCTACTGCTTCAGTGACTCCATCCAGCCATCTCATTCTCTGTCGTCCCCTTCTTCTATTGCCCTCAATCTTTCCCAGCATTAGGCCCTTCTCCAGTGAGTCCTTCCTTCTCATTAGGTGGCCAAAGTATTTGAGTTTCAACTTCAGGATCTGGCCTTCTAAAGAGCAGTCGGGGTTGATCTCTTCTAGGACTGACCGGTTTGAACGCCTTGCAGTCCAAGGGACTCGCAGGAGTCTTCTCCAGCACCATAGTTCAAAGGCCTCAATTCTTTTGCGCTCAGCCTTTCTTATGGTCCAACTTTCACAGCCATACATTGCAACTGGGAAAACCATGGCCTGGACTATACGCACTTTTGTTGGCAGGGTGATGTCTCTGCTTTTTAGTATGCTGTCTAGATTTGCCATAGCTTTCCTCCCCAGGAGCAAGCGTCTTTTAATTTCTTGGCTGCAGTCCAACACATTCCTGAGCACACTAAATTAGATCGTGGTATTAGTGCCTAGTACTTAGGACGTGTCAGTAGAACCAGAATGGAATCCTATGATCTTCTGGACATTGCTGAACAACATCTACAACTCTTCAGAATTGGACATTTCAGCTGGGATAGTTAGGAGTTAGACAGTAGTGCAATATCTGGAGGGCCACAAGTCCTCCACCCTTGCAACAGGTTAATTTGTATGAAGATAACTGTTATGTCCCGAGCCTTTGCAAACGGCTCGGGCGTTTGCAGGCAGTCCCAGGCAGGTGCAAAGCTGCCCGGGACCAGACAGGCTGTCGCCAGCGCCGTGCGCATGCGCGGGTGCTGGCGCGGGAAAAGTAACCCATTTACCCGGGAGTTGCCTATATAAGAGGCTGCGAGGCGTTTGGGCGAGGCTGAAGCCATCTTCCTGTAAGCTGAACGCTGAATAAAAGAAACTGAGAACTCCAGCTGCTTCTCGTGTCTGTTTTCCCGCCACGGACTCAACACTGGCGACGAAGGTGGGATGCCTTGCACTACCTGGAAAGGAAGAAGTGTAAGCTTACCCAAGGAGTCCTGAGCGGCGGAAGAGGAACGGCGTCGACTCGGCAGCTGCCCGCCATTCCGGTGCGCATTCGGGGGTAGGCTGGCTGATAGACCCGTCTCCTGAAGATCCGAAGATGGCGAAAATCGGAAGGCTTTCAGAATTCGACGTCTCACATCCAGAGCGGTGGGAGTCCTACGTATCCAGAATGGAGAACTACTTCAAGGCAAACCAAGTGAGGGAAGATAGCTTGAAGGCTGCCACCCTGCTTTGCGTTTGCGGCCAAGACGCCTTCGAAATCGCAGAAAACCTTGCAGCACCTGTTCCAGTAGAGTCTGTAAGCTACGCAGACCTGAAGAAGCTGCTGAAGGAGCACTTCCACCCCAAGGTGTCCGTTATCTCATGGCGCCACATCTTCGAACAGAGGGATCAACGGTCCGGTGAGTCAGCCAAGGAATACATCGCCGCGTTACGGAAGGCCGCCAAGCCCTGCGAGTTCAAGGACCTCGAGGAACGACTGAGGGACCGATTCGTGTGCGGGTTAAGGCATCGAGAGCTACAAAAGAGACTTTTCGCTAAGGAAGAATTATCCTTCCAAGACGCCTTAAGGGAAGTCACTGCAGAAGAAGCAGCAGGCGGTGCCGTCAAGAACATGCGGCCGATCAGAAGCAGTGCAGAGGGTGCGTCCGTGCACCAGGAAGACGTCCGACGAAACTCCGAGGAGGATCCGGACGAGGAAGTCGACCGTCTACACCCCGCGAAGGAAGAGAACCAGAAGGGAAGCTCTTCGGCTCCGCTCAAGTGCATCGGCTGTGGAGGTCGCCACAGGAGAACCGACTGCAAGTTCCGCTCCGCTACCTGCCGGGCATGCGGCAAACAAGGGCACATTGCAGCTGTGTGTCTGGGCCGACGAAAGGCACAACCCCAAGAAGAACGCCTGAAGGGTACCAGATTCCCCAGCCAGAATAGGGTAGGTTTTTGCGCTTCGCGAAGAAGCATCTGTAGAACAGGCACACACAAGCCCATGAAGAAAAAGCTGTCACTCAACGTGAAGCTACAAGGGGTTCCATTATCTATGGAACTAGACACAGGGTCTGCCCTTTCCATTATTTCATTGCATACATTTAGGAAGATTTGTTCCAGTAGTGGGACTAAGGCCAAGTTAAGGCCTTCTGATATTGTATTAACAGATTTTCAGAACTCAAGAGTGTGTGTTAAGGGGGAGGCCACCCTTAACGTGCAATACAAGAGTTTTGAAGGTCCACTAGACTTATTAGTAGTAGGGGGTGAACGAACGAGTCTCATAGGACTCGATTGGTTTGAGGCCCTGGGGATACACGTCACAGGACTCAATAGCTTACAAACACTCGACCTACAGGAAGTCTGCAAAGAATTTGCAGATGTTTTCAGCCCCCAGCTGGGCACATTCAAAGGACCACCTGTGTCCTTAAAGCTAGACCCCACTGTCACTCCCATTAGGATTAAAGCAAGAAGGGTCCCTTTTGCTTTAAAAAGTAAGATTGACACTGAACTAGACAAACTAATCCAACAGGGAATCCTAGAACCTGTTGATTCCAGCCCGTGGGAGACCCCCATTGTCACGCCTCTAAAGGCAAATGGGGACATTCGCATTTGTGCTGATTACAAATGCACACTCAATAAGGCATTGCAGCAACATGCCTATCCTGTTCCTGTGGTCAGTCACATCCTGGCCTCTCTCAAGGGGGGGCGTGTTTTTGCAAAGCTTGACCTAGCTCAAGCATATCAACAGCTGCCTGTTGATGATGATGCTGCCATAGCTCAGACCATTGTGACCCACAGGGGAGCCTTTAAGGTAAAAAGGCTACAGTTTGGAGTGAATGTCGCTCCTGGGATTTTCCAAAGCGTAATGGAAAACACACTACGAGGTATACCAGGGGTCTGCCCCTACTTTGACGATGTCTTGATTGCAGGAGACTCCACACACATTCTAGCTGAAAGGCTTAGAGCTGTCCTGTTAAGATTCAGGAAATCAGGCCTCAAGCTCAGAAAAGACAAATGCAAGATTGGGGTGCCTTCTACTGAATTTTTGGGATTCAAAATTGATGCTGCTGGGATTCATCCTGCTGAATCCAAACTAACTGCTATTTTAGAAGCACCCAGGCCTCACATGACTGATTGCACACCACTCTGCAGTAACTCAGCATGACCCAATACTTAACAGACCTTAGGAATTCAGAGGTTGCAACAAGACAGTTAAGGAAATAAGCAGGGCCAATGCAGAAGATTTAACTCTGATTTACTAACTTGGTTTATATTAGAACAGAACTGAGCCGGAAGGGACCATTGAAGTCTTCTAGTCCATCCCCCTGCTCAAACAGGAGAACCTATACCATCTCAGACAGGTGAATGTCCAGTCTCTTCTTAAAAATCTCCAGTGATGGAGCGCCCACGATTTCTGGGGTAAGCTCTTCCACTGGTTGATTGTCCTCACTGTCAGGAAGTTTCTCCTTAGTTCCAGGTTGCTTCTCTCTTTGATCAGTTTCCAACCATTGTTTCTCGTCCTTCCCTCTGGTGCTCTGGTGAACAACCTGACCCCTTCTGCCTTGTGGCAGCCCCTCAGATACTGGAACACTGCTATCATGTCTCCCCTATTTCTTCTTTTCTTTAGACTGTTGTGCAGGAGAAATACTTTTAGTAGGTTTTTAACATTCGGTTACACTGTTCTACTAGTAATAAAGATCTTTCCAAAAATCCAAGTGGTTTTTGTTTCCTACACTTACCAGACTCACAAGGGTTGACAAACAGAACACTGGGAGATACATTTCAACATATAATCTTTCTCTCAGTTACTGTTTACCTTCTATCTCTCTAAACAGTAAAGCCTCGATTTAGCAGACAGATAGGAAAGAAGGGGGTTCAATTCAACATGAGTTATATTAAATGGGAAATGGGATTTTGCAAGTCTCAAACATGCATTGTATCCCATGTTACAGGTAGTCCTCAACTTACAAGCGTTCTTTTAGTGATCATTCAAAGTTACAATGGCACTGAAAATATGACTTATGACCATTTTTCACAGTTGTGACCTTTGCAGCATCCCCATGATCACATGATCAAAAATCAGATGCTTGCCAACTGGTTCCTATTTATGACCATTGCTGTATCCCAAAGTCATGTGATTCCCTTTGGTGACTTTCTGACCAGCAAAGTCAATGGGGAAGCCAGATTTGTTTAACAACCAGGTTACTAACTTATCAACTGCAGTGATTCACTTAACAACTGTGGCAAGAAAGGTCGTAAAATGGGGCAAAAGTCACTTAACAAATGACTCACTTAACCATAGAAATTTGGACTCACTTGTGGTCATAAGACCAGGACTCCCTGTGGTCATAAGTCCAGGACTCCCTGTACTTTGGCAGTGGCAACAAGAGAAGGAAGCACAGGCAAAGAATGATGTCCAATGCACGTTGCTCCCACAGGGACCGCGTGACTTACTAATGGTGCAGGGTTGATGGAAAGAACTCTGGTGGGGAATTGCACACACCCCATAAACAAAGTTCTGCTAACTTCGCACTACTTTTTCTTGTACTTTCAAAGAGATTTTGGCAACAACTCTTGACAAAGAGTGAGAAAATCCAGCAATCACAAGAGAGGAAGACAGTTGCTCTTTTGGATCAGTAGGTGATAAAACAACAGAAAGAGGTTACAGGTAAGCCCTTGATTTACAATCACTTGTTCAGTCACTGTTCAAAGTTACAGCACTGGGGAAAAAAGTTACTTAGGATTGGTTTTCATACTTATGACTGTTGCAGCATTGCCACAGTCACATGATCAAAATTCGGACAGTTGGCAACTGGCATGTACTTATGACAGTTGTATTGTCTCAGGGTCATGTGATCACCATTTGTAACCTTTCCGGCCAGTACCCAACAAGCAAAGTCAATGCGGAAGCCAAACAAGATGATTCATTTAACAACTGCAGTGATTTGCTTAACAACTGTGGGTCATAAACTGGGGCACAATTCACTGAACAACTGGTTTGCTTAGCAACAAAAATTTTGAACTCCATTGTGGTCATAAATCGAGGACTACTATAGTGATCTTTATATAACAAAGTTTCCAAGAAATCTTATTTGGATTGGGATTCTCGGGCCTGTTCACAGTTCCCTAAAGTTTGCAACATGAAATAAGGTGAAGTAGTTTATTAAAAACACCAAGTTATTTAGAGAAGTGGGGGTTCATTTTTAGAAAAAGGGGGAAATAGTATTGTTCAACACTCTGCTATTCACATTTGGATGAATGAAATGAATGAATGACTCCAAAGGGAACTCTTTGAGCTACAGGAAAGATATAAACATGAAAAACCTAGCTTTACACAAGCAAGTTAAAGTAATGCACATTAGGTCCAAGCTTTTCAATATCAAATATGTGCTGATGAGGTCATTGGCAAAGAGTGAATGAAACATACAATTATTGTAACAGGTAGCAGGCAAAGCCAAGAATTTGGGGGGAAAGATTCATAATGCATCTTAGTGTGAATGAGTCACAATTCTGCCAAGCATTAAAATAACCACATCATTGAAAGTTGTCTCTGTTCATTTTGGCAAGTGTGTCCATGCCCAGACCACACTTCAACTATGATTGCTGGTGAAATGAGAGGCCTCTGGGATGCCCATTCATGGAGAGACAGGATCAACTTTGAAAGCAGCTCCACAAGCCCAGCAAAAGACACAAATGCTTTACCATTTTTCATACTCAGAAGAGAGGTGTTTTCCTTTGTGTTAACACACGTTGTAAAATGTTCTTTCAAATACTTTGCACATCCTGATTAAATAGCTCCATGAAAATGTCAAAGTCATACACAGCCATTGTGAAAAAGCCAAGTTCCAAGTTGGGGATAATTAGGAAAAGGATTTTTGTAAAATGGACCTGCCAATCATAATAACGTATTGCGCATCCTGATGGGGAAAAACTGTGCTGTTCTGGTCAGTGTATTCACAAAATGAATATTGTAAAGGCCGAATGGTAAAAAAAGGCAACTATTTGGTCAAGGAACTAAAGCATCTCCTGTTTGGTAACAATACTTCATTTTGTTTATTTGATACAAAAGGTGAACGGGGAGAGGGGTAGGGTAGACTAGAAAACCTGAATGAAGCTGAGTGAAGCTGAGCACTTCAGATAAAATTTCACAATCAATTTGATACATGATCAAATCAATGAATAGAAGATAACAGCACCACTCAAATTAGGTAGCCATCATAATGTAGGAAAAGGAATGGCAGAATCCGGGGGTGGAGTCAAAAGAGGAATTAGCCTGGAGTCTTTATGTTCACACAAGTGGCCTAAGTCCAACGCTTCTTGAATGCCATTAACTCTTATCTAACACCAAAATAATGCTGACTATTAGTTAATTAGATTTCAGTGCATACGCATGAGCAATATATCAGTTTAATTAGAACTTAGCATGTGGTCCTGATCTTTCGCAAGTGATACATTTCAGTCTGCAACTGAAATAACATTTTCTTGGAAACGGGGGGGGGTGACTCTGAATTAAAGTTCTCTTTATGGGTTTTCCACTATGAAAGTAAGATCAAGAGTAAGAAGTGTGCACCCTCCAAATGCTATTTTTCCTATCTCACACAATATTGCCCTCTCAGTGGAGCAAAAATTGTTTTAAATTATAGAAACATTCTTTCAGGAGGAAAAAAAAAAGACCCAACCCTCCTGAAAACAATTTCTATGAATTTCCATTTTCATGACACACCTTTGCCTGTTACAACTTTTTTTAAAAAATTGCTCTCTGAGAAAACTTTCTACCTCACCCAGTTTGGGTTTTACCTTCTAATAAAAGCATTCTGGTAGATGATTTGATGAACAACAATGGCAGATGAACTAAAAATGCTTTCCCCCCCCCATTCATTCTTCTGAAAACCTCCAGTAGCAACATTTCATAAAATGAACGAGCAAACAGTGGAGAAAGATATGCACAATTCTTTTCTTGATGTTTGACTCTATTGCAATTGTGGCTAGATTTTTAAATTCCTGTTCACGTGTGAAAAGATCCTACATTACGCCAGGACATGGCAATTTTATTTTAAATGGATCTTTTCAAAGGTTTCTTTCTTTTGGGGACTCTGTTTTTTAATGGAATATTAATGGGCTATATTTGTAACAGGCAATTGATTGACATCATGTAAATAAAAGCCTTGATTTTGCATGCAGATAAATGGTCTGCATCAAAGTCAAGTTAAAGTACTTCATGCACATTATTAAATTCTACCAAATAAAAATGTGTAGAAAATGGAATATTTAAAAATCCATTAGCAATAAAAAAATAAGTGATAAGACATTGAGACGGCTGCTCACAGAAGATTTGTGTGTCACTTGGATCAAAAAGTCATAAGATTCATATATAGGCGGTACTTAGAAGAAAGAGGTCTGAATCCTCCATGACAACTGAGAAACAAAGAGAACGCATTCCTTCAACAGTAAAATTACCTCACAAAAATTCTCCTTTGAGTAGAATAAAGGAAGAGAGGGAGTGAAGAAAAACTAAACAGGAATGAACCAAATTTATCATAAACCTCTCAATCACTTTTACCCTGAATCCTTAAAGTTATTCCTAAAATCTTCATTCAATCTTGCATTTGTTAATACATTCATACACTTACATCTATGTTTATCTACCTATCCCCTATCTCTTTCTATTTATCATCTATCTATTATCTATTATCTATCTATCTATCTATCTATCATCTATCTATCCATTTAATTCTATCTATATCTATCATCTATCTATCGCCTATCTCCTATCTATCTTTATTCTATCTTTATTTTATCTATATCTACCTGTCTGTCCGTCTGTCTGTCTGTCCGTCTGTCCGTCCATCTGTCTATCTAGCATAAGACCATTGAAGAATCCTGTTCAAACCTGATTGCAATGAATTTATCTTAAAATTAAAGAGTATCAAGGTTAATTGGATTGAAGATGAGAAAGATCATCCTACTTGCACAGTGTCTCTCCAGGCACAAAGAAGAACAAAATATAATCCACATATAAACCTTTAAAGAGTAAAATTAATGCTTGTTTAATCCTGAAATGCAATGCTGAACAATTACATGAGTATATAAAACCATACAGAGTCCCATCTCTATGCACCTAAGGGAGAAAAATACTCCTTGCCAATCTTCTGGTTAAACCACCAATACTCATGTGTGAGTTTAGAGGGACGAATTTTCACCACCATGCCATTGCTAAGTTAGCTGGCTGGAAAGAGCTCAAGTAGTTTGTTTGGCAGCATGAGAACACTGCTACAAATGTCCAAAAAGGCTGGCTCCTTAGTTCTTTCCAGCCAGTCAGTGGAAAATGCCAAAACCAGGAGTTAATTGGAATTCTGCCTCTGTCCCCCACTCTACATCATCCTACATTAATTTTTCATGGGAGGGGAAGGGAGAGGGTGCCAGTTACTGTCAGGGAAAGCAATGCCATCATCCATGGAATATCACTGAAGCTGATGCCTAAGACCCAACACATCATAACTTCTGACTTTTAGATTTTCAGTTGGTGATATAACCTAATTCAAGGTAGATTGTGTTTTGTGGCCTTGAAGGGCAGTTGCACATAATTGCCAGTAGTGGGGGAGTGGTCATCCTCCAGCCAATTTTTTTCTCTTTGTCCCTTTATCAGTTCATGATGCCTTGACATCTAGAAGGGGAGGAATTCTAGGAGGAAGAAGAAGGAATCCCTGCAGCTCCATCATCCTGGAGTAACAACAATTAAGTCCAGTTGATCTGCTTGACTTTCTAAAAATTCCAGAAGCCCAACAGAATTTGGGGCACAGCCAAGAAATGGCACCCATCTCTGACCAGTGTTGGTCTCAGATGTAGAAGGGACCTTGACCTTGAAACTTAGTCTTTAGAAAAGCTCTGGAAAAAAAAATCTCTTTCAAGAAATGTAATGAGAACCAATAGAAAAAGTTGCAGTTGTAACATTCACTCCAAGAAGCGTTTTAATATTCTTAATGGGTTTGAGAGGAAGGTTTATGTCTGGCTTTTCATTTTATTTTTCTGCAACCCTTGCCCATTGTACATAATGGTCTGCCTACTGTAGCTCTCGGCCAGAAGATAAAGAGAACAAAGGATGCCACAGGTCAATGAAAAGATATCCATTCCCTTCTTAAACTATTGCTGAAACTAAATGAATTATTAAGATACACATCTTATGAACTCACCTTGTTCAAGGCACCTGCACACCTCTACTTTGCCGTCATTCTTCATTATTTTGCAATGTTCTACCACCAGAATATGCAAGCCCAACTTTTATGGACTCTCCTCTTTATTGCTCAGCTGCTTCATTCTGCTCAGAGCTAAACCATCTACCAGCCTCATAATATTATTTTGCTGTGGCAACAGATATCTCAATTCATATCTTTGTTCCAGCTACAAACTGGCAGAGTTATTTTCTCAAATCTCTAGTAACACAACAGTCTTATGCAACCTGTGCACCCTCCTGATATATGGGCTTGGATTCTAGAGCTCCTAAGCTAAGCATGACTTTTGCCAGTTTTGGGGAAATGAAAGCTAAAATTTAGAGGGTGACCAAGTTGGGAAAATAGCATCACTGGCGCTAATGAAAAAGTCAGCTGTAAATAACAAAATTATAGTTGCTTGATCACTCAGTAACCACAATTTCTAATTTTCAGTTAATGCTGAGTTATAGCACAATCATACTACATATGAGGTACACACTGCATATATTTGCATAGTAGAACAGATCTTTTGCATCTAAAGGATTACAGGTTCAATCCTTGGTGTTTTGAGGTGAGATGTCTGAAACCATAGACACACCCATGTAGGTGTGATCCAGATGTGTGGATTGCAACTCTCATGATGCTCAGCAATGGCCATGTTGAAGGGGGTTCTGGAAGTTGAAATCAACACATCTGGTTGGTGCCTGAAATAAGAAAGACTGCCAAAGTTGGACTGAGTTTTACAGCACAACTTGGCATAAAATATTTTCTGATCTTTTTATATTATTTTTCCCATAATACCATAAGACTCTTCCAGCTTAAGAAGTGATAAGAAAAATCCTGGACTGTGCTGAGATGGACAAATTAACAAAAGAGATAAAAGAAAAGGAAGACACAGAGTACTATATAACATGGAACAAGTGGTATGACTGGTTGGAGACTAGAAATAATAGAGGAGAATAAATATGGAAAGGTCAAAAGTGAAAATATGTATATAATAATGTATATTAATAATAAATATGAATTATTCTTAGTAAGAAGTAGAATATGAAGAAAGAAAAATGTAAATAAGAAACAATGGGGCAATAAGGACAAATATTCTAAAGAAGAATAAGGGGGGAAATGTAAATAATAGAAGATTACCGTTACGTAATTGCTGTTAAAAAAAGGGGGAGGAGTATATACTGTGTGTGTATGTGTGTTATGTTTTGCTTTGTTTTGTTTTGTTGGTTAAAAATAAAAAAAGACTCTTCCAGCTTAAATTGTTTCTCATGAAAACATCAGACCTTTTTTTTAAAAAAAACAAAAGCATATTGGAATATAATCCCATAGGAACCTGAGATTGGATGGTTCCTTTTGTTGCAATCATTGCTATGCCAATTAAGAACAAAAATGTCTAATCTGAATATATTTATTTTAAACAGTCAGAATTCACGCACATGTGCACCCACAAAGACATTTGCAGAGTGAACATTACACATTTCTAGTTATAGTAATGATTGACCCCATTTCTCCAACAAGTTCTGCCTATTAACTCTCAACATTTCACAGATGAAAAGAACTGCATCTGTGCATTTATAACACCAAGAAAGACAATCTGTGCCTCTCCCTCTTATCCTATCATGGGAAAACCATATTATACCTCCTTAGTCCTTCGTCCTTGGCAGCCTGTTCCATAGTTACTTCTCAAGGAGAGTGTATCAGTAAATCCATCATAAGTGTTTATTGTGGCGAGATATAAAAACATCTGTGATCAAAACTGCTGTCATCTCAAATATGAATTCAAAATGGCTCTCTGTTTTCAACTTGGAGTTGTCTCTTTATTCTAAAAAGGTCCTTCTTTTTTTTTTTTTTTTAAAGCTGCTGTGTTAACAGAAAATACGACTCTTTCAATATTTACTGAATTTGCCTGGACAAAATGATGAGAATTTGCTTCAGTTTGGTTTTTTTAAAAAATTATTCAGGCACAAAGATTTTGAAATGAATGGATATAATGAAATATGGGCAAAAGGAAAACTTAAAATCCATCCTTCCTTCCTTCCTTCCTTCCTTCCTTCCTTCCTTCCTTCCTTCCTTCCTTCCTTCCTTCCTTCCTTCCTTCCCTCCTTCCCTCCCTCCCTCCTCTATGCACGTCCATATGAAGTGAAGCAGTGATGGGCATGGGCATATGAAAATCAAACAAAAATCATTTTGTATTCTGCCAGTGCTGAACTTAAATCCAGCCATTTATAGCAAGCCTTCATTCAACTGGCTTACAGGACACAGTTTAATATTGATTATGTTCATTTCCATTACATTACATTCATGAATAAATAAAATATTCTGGTTTGAGAGAATAGTCACTGAGATGTTTCAGAGAGCTCTGACAAAAGAGCTTGAAAGCTTCAGCAAACTAGACAACATGCTATCATATATACCTCAGCCATCACTACTCTAATTTGTCTTAAAGCTGAAGACAAATTGTTCTGAATTAGCTACACCGTTGATGCTTAAAATACACGCAGACAACCCATTTTTCCATCAATTGGAATATCTTACAAGAAGAAAAGAATGTGATTTCAAAGGCAAACAGATCAAGTGCAAAGTATTTCAGAAGTTTAAGTTACACAAAGTTCACCAAAGCCTCTTAAATATAAATGAACCTGGAAGTTTTTCATTTGTCATTTTCTTTTTCCGAGTTCTGATGTTAACAGTTATTTGGAGACCAGTCTTTGCTCCTTTGGTCCTACCTTTCATTGATAAAATAAATGAAAAACAATGTGGAGGGTTGGAAAGCTCCATTAGCAAGACTCATCAAGCATTTCTTCAGAATTCAAGACTCAGTTTATGAACAGCGTTCCTCCATGGAATAGTTGCAAGGGAATAACAGCAATAAGGAGTTATGTCTCCATCTCCTGCTTGTAAGTACCACAGAGGTATCTGAATAGACATTGGGTTAGACTAGGATAGATCTTGGTCATTTCTAATCTTTTGGACCTGATCCACAAGAGCTATTCATGTTCTATGATTGCCTTTCTTTCAATTTCAGCAAAGAAGGGGAACACAATCAAGATTTTGGGGGGGAGTGGGGATATAGACTAGCAATAGCAATAACATTTAGACTTATATACCACCCCATAGTGCTGACTCTGTAAGCCCTCTCTAAGTGGCTTACAGAGTCAGCATATTGCCCCTAACAATCATTTTACCTACCTTGGAAGGATGGAAGGCTGAGTCAACCTTAAGCCAGTCAGGATCAAACTCCTGGCAGTCAGCAGAATTAGCCTGCAATACTGCATTTTAACCATTGTGCCACCACGGAATAGATTGATTGATTGATATTGATTGATTATGCACCATCAGGTTATTGTAAACTCTTAGCAACTACATATATACATTTACTCCACGATGATATGTCCTTAACCTGGTCCTTCAGAACGTCCGATGGTGTACTCATCATCATTGTAACTGAGTCTATCCATCTTGCTGTACAGGAGAAGGGCTGGCAAAGCCAAGGGGAGAGGTGAAAAGAGGGATCAGCCTATAATCACTATGCAGCCCGAAACAAACTATGCCCAATTCCCCCTGACTGCCATTGACTCTTGTCTAACTAACCAGGTACCGACCATTTGTTAAGAAGATTCCTGGGCATAGGCTTTTAGCAATAAACCAGTGAAATTGAACCTTTGTGTGCTGAGCCTGTGTTTCACACCTGGCATGCTGTTGGTTACCCTATGTTTATCTTTCCTGGATAGAATATAATGTAGATTATTTCTTTGATAAAATGCAAGCAAATTGTTGATAATAGTCAAGAGTTTGTTTTCGTTCTTCCCGGGGTCTTGTGGGAGGAAGTATGCTTACGGAGACTGTTCTCATATGTTTCTGTTTCAGGATTTCTATATCACCCTTCAGAATTGCTCAGGGCAATTTGCAAAACTATTTAAAAACCACTTTGGAACCTAAAAAGGGCAGGTTAAAGTAAACCCTAAAAGAATGATTTTAAGATGTACAGCACAAAGATAAAATAGCTAATAGACAGCAGGAACTGAAACAGAAAAGATACGATAGATTACAAGGCTCCATTGAAATAGCCATAGAAAGATAATATTGAAAGACTTGAGAAATCTAAAACCTCTTGCCTTGTGCACCAAAGACATTGTGTTGGAACTACAGATGCTGTACCATAGGAGGAATTCCCAAATTGGAAGGTCAGTAATGAGAATAAGATCAGTTTCTAGGAAGCCATCAGCTTTACAGGTAGGAAATGTTGTATGCCATATTGGTATAGCTTGCATCTCTATGCTGGTCGTATCTGCCATTTGTCAGCCTGTAAGCTAGTGAAACTCCTTAGCAGCATTAATAAGATTCCCCATATGCTAGCTAGCACCACAGACTGGAACACCCAGTGTATGCATCTTATTGTAGGGTTGGGTTTAGAAACCGGGTCATACAACATTAAAATTGGCTTGGATTATTTTATATTCACAAAACTGTGTTTGAAGAAAACTCCAGTTTATGTACAGGTAGTCCTCAACTTACGACCACAGTTCAGCCTAAAATTTCTGTGGCTAAGCGAGACAGCTGTTAAGCGAATTTTGCTTCATTTTATGACCTTTCCTGCCACAGCTGTTACGTAAATCATTGCACTTGTTAAGTTGGTAGCACAGTTGTTTAAGTGAATCTGGCTTCCCCATTGACTTTGCTTGTCAGAAGGCCAACACAGGTTTGTCAAAAACAGATAATGCCAGACAAATCTTATTGCATTCTTTGACCAAGTAGCACAATTAGTGGACCAGAGGAATGCTGTGGATATAATTTACTTGGACTTCAGTAAGGCATTTGACAAAGTAGATCACAACCTACTACTCGATAAGATAGAAAAATGTGGGTTAGACAGCATCACCACCAGATGGATTCATAGCTGGCTGACCGCCCGTACTCAGCATGTGGTCCTCAATGGAACCACATCTACATGGAGGGAAGTGTGTAATGGGGTGCCCCAGGGCTCTGTTCTGGGACCAGTGCTCTTCAATATCTTCATCAATGATTTGGATGAGGGGATAGATGGGGAACTCATCAAACTTGCAGACGACACCAAGCTGGCAGGAATAGCCAACACTCCAGAAGACAGGCTTAGGATACAGAGGATCTGGACAGACGTGAACACTGGGTGCTATCTAACAAAATGAAATTCAATGGTGAAAAAAGTAAGGTTCTACATTTAGGCAAGAAAAACCAAATGTACAGGTATAGTATAGGGGGTACTTTGCTCAACAGTAGTAACTGTGAGAGGGATCTCAGAGTCCTAGTGGACAATCATTTCAATATGAGCCAACAGTGTGCTGCAGCTGCCAAAAAAGCCAACACAGTGCTGGGCTGCATTAACAGAGGGATAGAATCAAGATCACGTAAAGTATTAATACCACTCTACAATGCCTTGGTAAGGCCACACTTGGAATACTGCATCCAGTTTTGGTCACCACGATGTAAAAAAGATGTTGAGACTCTAGAAAGAGTACAGAGAAGAGCAACAAAGATGATTAGGGACTGGAGGTTAAAACATATAAGGAAAGGTTGATGGAATTGGGTATGTCTAGTTTAATGAAGAGAAGGACGAGGGGGGACATGATAGCAGTGTTCCAATATCTCAGGGGCTGCCACAAAGAAGAGGGAGTCAAACTATTTTCCAAAGTGCCTGAGGGTAGGACAAGAAGCAAGGGATGGAAATTAATCAAGGAGAGAAACAACCTAGAATTAAGGAGAAACTTCCTGACAGTTAGAACAATTAACCAGTGGAACCTTCCTCCAGAAGCGGTAAACGCTCCAACATTGGAAGTTTTTAAGAAGAAACTGGACAGCCATTTGTCCGAAATGGTATAGGGTTACCTGCCTGAGCAGGGGGTTGGACTTGATGACCTCCAAGGTCCCTTCCAACTTTTTGATGATGATGATGATGATAATGATGATGATGATGATGTCACAAAAAGTGAATCACATGACACTGCAACCATTATAAATATGAATCAGTTGCCAAGCATCTGAATATTGATCACAAGACCACAGGAGATGCTGCAACGGTTGTAAGTGTGAAAAATAGTCATGTCACTTTTTTCAGTGCCGTTATAACTTTGAGTGGTCACTAAATAATGAATTGTGATAAGTCAAGTAGTTAACCTGTAGTTAACCAAGGGATTGGCTGAATATCTCAGAGTAGAAATATAAAAAAGGAATCATTTCTTCGGATAGTGGGGTCCCAGCTTTAATGTGCTATAGATTAATATCAACACCTTGAGTTGGATCCGGAAATAAATACCTCTGCATGGAGACTATGTAATAACAGCATAGTATGATCATTACTCTCAGTCCCTGGCTCCCATTTTTTGTACTCACTGAATTTTCAAGACAATCTTCAATGGTAGTCAGCAGATAATAGCAATAAGACTGACAGCTGCTTGTCAAGGCATGTATTATTGAAATGAGGGATCTATTCAGACAAATGGAGTGACTAAGCTGATCCATGGTGCTTTTTGGCCTGTTTTCTAAGAAAGCTTTCTGGGTCCCAAGACTGTCATGTAGATGGGATTTATCGATGGATACCCCAGTGCTGAGCTATGCTGAACTCTCATCCTAGGCAGGAGAAAGGGAAGCAAAAGATTATGTGGTTACTTCTTCCCCATTGCCACAGTAGCAACAGTCCTGGGCCCCACAAAAATCTCTCTTTACCTCCTTAATCAAACGAAGAATCCCTATTGCTGACTATTGAGTCAACAGCTGACTTGGGAGCAGCAGTGGAAGAAAAGGTGATATAAAAGCAGCAGCTGCCTTCACATCCATTTGTGAAACAGAGGGCATGCATGTCTCTAAAGCTAAGGTGTATCTGGAAGCCCACTGTGCTGTGAACATGATCTTTTGAAGCAAGCACCACCTTGTTACAGAACAATCATCCAGACGAAGAAGAAGCCATTAACTCAATCATTATCTCATCTGCATCAAGCTTCAATCTACCGAGCCTCGTGTTATGCTGCCTGAAACAATGAATTAAACATTAAATTAAATCAACATTTTGGGTAGAACACAAAGGAAACCACGGAACCTACTTTTCTCCCTTTCACCACTCTAGTTATCTCTAAGAATCTCTGCAGCCAGAGGCAACTACTTCACACAGTTCAACGGTAGGACTGGCTTTGCCATTACGGTGCTGCTAGAATGGTTGATGGCATTTAGTTTGAGTGTAAACTATTTAAAGTAATCTCTGCATTTAGTTGTGACTCTTGTTGGATGAAGATAGACAAAACAGGGACATTCTTACAATATATGTTTGAGACTAGATTTGGAAATGTTCAAGTGGTCTCTCTAATGGCTTTGCTCACTGAATATCATGAGACACTTCTAATGCAGAAGTGTTCAAATTCTACTTTGTCATTGTCTCTACTTTGACAATGAACTTTTGAAGCAGAGACACTCTGATCTTTACATCATAAGGAGGACCTTATGTAGAAGCACATTAAGATTCTCCTTATAATGTAAAGTCCAGAATCCCAGTTTCAGCACATGGAAGGTGAAGAGAACAGCTATGAGGAGTACTGAGTAATCACAATATAGACCAGATTAAGATGTCTAAACTAAGCACTCTGCCAACTCTACAGCAAAATATAAGTAATCCCCTTGGCATGCAATAATTAAAGTTGACTTATGCCATAATACACTATGGGGAGACAGCTGGTCAGCAAATTACATCATGGAATATTTGCAGGATAGAGCCTCCATTTTGATTACTTCCATTGTCTACTCATGTGTATAAATCTATATGACAGATTATAGTATATAATAAAATTAATGTCCACAGTTGTTTCTTTCTTGTTGACCTGATAACTAAAGAAATATTAACAACTTATCCATCTTTTCTCATTTTGAATTTTTAAAAGAATCTGTTCTCATGGTGGTGCCAAAATAGTAAAATCAATGTTGTTTATTCTAATCCTTGACCAAGACTCAAATTTTCTTAATACCTTAAACATTGTTTCTTTTTGTCCCTAGCAGAAACAAAACAAAACGAAATAATGTTCTTAAAAGTGGAACATTAGAAGTTGCAGTTCAACTCTATGTGTGTTTAATCTCAAGAAAGCCCTTGAGTTTAGTAATTCCCAAGCAAATGTAGGAAAATAGGCTCCAGATACCTCTATCATGGTCATGACACCACTGTGAGAGAGCCCAAATCAGTGCTGAGACCAACCCAAGGCAGCATGACATTCACAACATTTTCAACCATCCATTTCTACTCCATTCAGATATAGATGTGTCAGAATAAAGCTGGAAGAGACCTTGGAAGTTTTCTAGTCCAACTCTTTACTCAAGCAGGAGAACCTATATCAGTGATGGCGAACCTTTTAGAGACCAAGTGCCCAAATTGCAATCCAAAACCCACTTATGTATCATCAGGTGCTGGGTGGGCGTGCCCCATTGGGTGGGCATAGCTGAGATGGTAATGGCAGACTGGGTGGGACTAAAAAGTTCAATCAATCAATTCCAACTTTGCGAGATCTTTTTTTTTCCCGTGAGAAGTTGAAATTGATTGATTGATTGATTGAACCTTTTTTTTTTTTGCACATGGCGGTGGAGGCCTAAAGCGAAAAGGTTTTATTAAACCCAGCTGAAGGCCTAGGACTGGGGCAATGGCACGCGTGCCCACCGAGAGGGCTCTGCGTGCCCCCTGTGGCACGTGTGCCATAGGTTCGCGATCACAGACCTATATCATTTCAGACAAGTGGCTGTCCAGTCTCTTCTTAAAAGCCTCCAGTGATGAAGCATCAACAACTTCTAAAGCAGTGTTTCTCAACCTTGACAATTTTAAGGCATGTGGACTCCAACTCCCAGAATTCCACAGCCAGCAATTCTGGCTGTGGAATTCTGGGAGTTGAAGTCCACATGCCTTAAAATTGTCAAGGTTGAGAAACACTGTTCTAAAGGCAAGCTGTTCCACTGGTTAATTATTCTCATTGTTAGGACGTTCTAAGTTGCTTCTCTCCTTGATTAATTTCCATCCATTGTTTCTTGTCCTTCCCTCTGGTACTTTGGAAAATAAATTGACCCCCTCTTCTTTGTGGCAGCCCCTCAAAGAAATGGGATCAACTTATTTTAATAAGTTTACATATATATTTAAAATATACAGTGTGTGTGTGTGTGTATGTGTGTACATATACATACACATACCTACATACATACAGTAGTGTGCAAAAGTTTTAGTATTGCATATTTGTAAGAGATCAAGACATCAACTTGATTCCTGGTGATTCCATTGAGCCATCCCTACCCAAAAAAAAAAAAAGTAATTTGTCTTCGTTTGGACTTTTTTAAAAAATTCAGTCTAGTCTTCCTGGCACTTTCCTATTCAAGTTCTAAAAAGTCTGACCTTGCTAAGCTTTCTGAGATCAGAAAGGTATGAGGTCAGCTAGGTATTGTGACAGACCTTTCAGCACCTCAGGATTACTACTGCTGACAATTGCTGCTTTATACCGTTCAGGTTATAGATGTGTCTTCATATAATCTACAAAGGTCTTCACAGGCCAGCAGATCTCCCAGATGTTTTAGTTTAAAATAGTGGTATAGCTCATAGGACAGTAGAAACCTGACTGTTACGGAATGAAATCTTTCCCTGTTACCATCTTTATTTCTCTGTTAACCATCTCTGTTAGTTCTCTCTCCACATCAATACCAGAATTGCTTGTAGAGTACTTAGCATAATGGTTCATCTGCCCTGTTATTATCTCTAAGTGATCTTCAAGAAGTTTACTGTGGAAAAAACCCACTAGTTTGAGAATCCCTTAATTTGAACATTCAGTGGACAAGTATGCCTCAGTCACAGCAAGCAATTGTTCATTTCCTAGAACATATTTGCATTCTTTAAGATATATCTTCTGAAAAAAGAAAGACAATTATTATTTTATCCTATCATGTAGATTTTAATAATGTAGAAAATATTTTAATACTTAATTTAATAATTTTAAAACCTTAATTGATTAGAAGGAGAATTTTTTCATTATAACAAGAGCTGGTAAATGCAAGGAGACAGGAAAATTAACGGGGAACGCAATTTCAGTTGTATATACATAAATTGTAACATTCAATTTGATAGGTCAATTTGATGAGTGACCTGGGCATCTAACTGTGTCCTCAGTATTATGAGCAGATCCAAAGTCTCACTGAAAACAGTTAGGAAAATATTTCCTTAAAAGAAAAAGTTGTAATGGGATGGGGGAAGAAAAAGCCATTGTGGTGTCTGAAAATCTAAGAAATTTAGAATCAGAGGAAGATTTCAAATCTGCAATTTCTAAGATCAAGCAAACAATAAATAAATAAATAAATAAATAAATAAATAAGACAGCTTGAATCTCTAGAGCAGGATTCAAAGACCAAAGAAATGAACAAAAGAAATGAGAAAGGAACGTTTAAGGTCTATTCACCCCAATCGTATCGTCTTAGTGTATCTTTTGAGTTTATTTATATTATGGTTTGTTCCCATCCTGTATGTCTATAGAGATTCTCAGTCATCCAGGTCATGGTCAAGGTACATTTCCAAAAGGCAACTGGACTTTGTTTTTCCTTGAAGAAGTTTCGCTTCTCACTCAAGAAGCTTCTCCACCATTCAGTCAGAACTGAAGAAGCTTTTGGGATAAGAAGCCAAATGTCTTCAAGGAAAAACAAAGTCCAGCTGCCTTTTGAAAAAGCATCTTTGGGTTCCCATCCTATCTTCTACTTTGAGTAATAACATTATAACCAAGTCTAAAGCTGCACTAACAGTTTTCAGTTTCATTGTTTAGAAAATAGCAAGTCACTGGGGAAATGGAAATGATTATGCAAATAATCATGTTTAGACCACCAAAATATTTTTTTTTTTTGCAATGGTTTCCACTTCCTAAATTGTTACCTAATTCCCATACCTTTCTACTTCTTGGATTAGCCACATGCAAATAGGCTACACCCCCTCCAACCAATCAGATTAAATTATAGGGTGACGTCAGTTAAGAAAAAGAAGGGCCAATCATTCAACAGGGATGAATGAGTGGACATCTTTCATCCTGAGCAAGAGGAGTGAAAGAATCAAACCCCCTTCCCCTCTTTCTCGTGTTTCCATCAGAGATCTCAACTGGAAAGTTCCTTCTTCTTATTTCCCTTCTTCTTTTAATATGACAGGTAGAATTGCTAGTTTCTGCGTTCAAGCCACCGAAATGGATTTTGAAAAAAGTCTCAGTGCTTCGGTTTGTAATGCTAGCATTCTCAATAACTTCCCCTTCTTTTTTCAACAAAAGAAATCTGGGCATAATTGTGATGACCTTTGGATTAATCGCCCTCCCTCCTCTCTGTCATTCTAATAGAGAGCTTGGGGAGATGCGAGGACAGGTCATCTGGAAGCGATAGAATTTCTGCCTTTGCCTTTCCCCTTCAGGCACTAATGGGTTTTTGTCAGTCCCTTTCTACCCGGTGGATGACACGTGCAGCTATTCCACTTAGTTGTCCATTAACTTCTTCAAGAGGTTACTTTGTTCTTGCTATAATACCCAAAGTTGAGTTCCAAGCTGCAGAGATTAAATTTCTACAAATCCTTTTGCTTATAAAGGTGCTGTTTCCAATTGTCAGGGATGTTTGTTGGAGTGCAACCGTATCCAATAGTAATTAAAACAGGCTGTTTCAGCAAATGCAAAAGGTCAGGCTGGCCGGTGGATCAACAGACTTGTTTGGCTGTCAGGTTTCTTGGGGCATTGCTGCCTAATGGTTTGTTATTTTTTTTTTCTCTCCAAGTCGTCTATTTACCTAAGCAACAAGGGTGGAAAATCAGTGGGATCTCCAGCCACGGGATAGGTGGTTTGAAACCCAACGGCAACAATAAGGCTTTGTGTGTTGTTTATTTAAGATCAAATAATGTGACTCCCACGTGGTTCACATAGAAGCGTTGAAGCAATTGCTTCATTTACCTTGAGGTTTGCAGGACCGAGGCATAAACAACTAGAAAGATGCCAATTTCATTGGATGAAAAAGAACACCTGTTGCTCGGGGTGAACTTTAAATCAGGCTGTGTGCCTTGGATAAATATTTTCCATTGAAATGCAGAAGAGCTGGCCTAGAGAGGAAAGTTAATAGCATTATCCAGCAAAGAAGTGCAATTGAGACCGCTCATTCAGTGATGGGATTCAGCCAGTTCGCACCAGTTCGGCAGAACCGGTAGCTAATTTTTTGTTGCCCAGGCCCAGAATGGACTTCCGGAAGTGGCATCCATACAGACAACTGGTTGTTCCCATATTTGAATCCCACACTGCGCTCGTTTCTCATCAAATATCTCAAGGTTTCTGTTTTTACTGTTTTGATATGTAGGTTTTTGTTTTAAGCTGCCCGGAATTATTTAATTAAGAGGGGTGGCCACAGAAATAGTTCAGCAGGAAGAAATAGCACAGAAGCCCAGCTTTTGTTAGAGCACCAGTCAAGTATATAGTTCGTCCTCAACTTACAACTACAATTGAGCCCAACATTTCTGTTGTTAAGCAAAAGAGTTGTTAAGTGAGTTTTGTCCCATTTTATGGCTTTTCTTGCCACAGTCGTTAAGGGAATCACTGCAGTTGTTAGGTCAGCAACACAGATGTTAAGTGAATCTGGCTTCCCCTGTTGACTTTGCTGGTCAGAAGGTCACAAAAGTTTGATCCCATGACCCTGGGAGACACTGCTACCGTCGTAAATATGAGCCAGTTGCCAAGAGTCCGAATTTTGATCACCTGACCATGGAGCTGCTGCAATGGTTGTAAGTCTGAAAAATGGTTCTGAGTCACTTTTTTCAGTGCTGTTGTAACTTTGAACAGTCACTAAACGAATGGTTGTAAGTCAAGGACTACCTGTACTCACTTCCCTGGTTTCACTTAAGCCACAGTTTGGCTTAGAACTCCTCCTCCACTTCTCAGTGTCCCATAGCCAGTAAATATAGGAATAAAGAGACAAAATATCAAAGAGGCAACCCCCCTTTCAAATGTTGCCCCCTCCAGAGTCCATAAATTGACTTCCATGTAACTATTTGCATTTCTTTGATAGAAGGCAAAGGTCTAAGGGTGGATAGAACAGGCAAATTGGCAGAGGAGGAGGAGGAGGGGGAGGAGGAGGAGGAGGAGGAGGAGGAGGAGGAGGAGAAGAAGAAGAAGAAGAAGAAGAAGAAGAAGAAGAAGAAGAAGAAGAAGAAGAAGAAGAAGAAGAAGAAGAAGAAGAAGAAGAAGAAGAAGAAGAAGAAGAAGAAGAAGAAGAAGAAGAAGAAGAAGAAGAAGAAGAAGAAGAAGAAGAAGAAGAAGAAGAAGAAGAAGAAGAAGAAGAAGAAGAAGAAGAATTGCAGCACTTCCGGATGCTTGGAGGCGAGCTCCATCTTCAGCATCCGGTTTTATCCCACTGGGGGACCTGGAAAGGGTCAAAAGTCACCCTGTAGGGACGATGAGCAAGGAGAGGACCCCGCCTGATCTGCAGAAGGGCAGCAGCCCTGCCACTTGATCTGGGGCAGCTCTCCGAACTGGTGGGGAAAAGACCAACCATAGAAATATGGCTCATCATTAAGCTGCTGATAGCAGAAGTCAAAACTACAACCAAGCACATTTAAAGCAACACAGATGAAACTGGGTGAGATCTGATCTTCTCTTTAAGACTTTAAATATTTTTCCTGCAAAAGCTGCCCAAAGTATTTCTCCCCCTGTGAGGAGAGAGGGAAGGGAATTCTTACCCCATCCTCTAAGAACAGCAGCAACTGACTACCCAGGGGAAATAGAGCAATTATAAGAACAACTTTAATTTAATTGGATGCATATACCTTTGAAATTTGGGGACTAAAAGTTTTCCTATTCTTATTGGAGATGTTGGTTTCTATCTAAAAAGAAAAGAGCGAAACCTCGACAAACTATTATTAAAATTCGAGACTTAAAAAGTTTTAAACAGCATCGGTGACATCCTTTGGCGAAGTATGGTACTACAACTTGTTACTGACTAAAAGAGACTTGGCTTGAAGCCCAAACTCTCTTGACCTTGACAGAGAAGCCTCTGAGAAGCCCAGCTGTAAAGAAGGAACTGCAGGATGGTATATCTGGCCTGTTTGAACTATGAAGATAAACCTTTATTGATTTTCAGAGTTATATGTGAGAAATTGTTATAAAATATCTACAACATGTGAAATAGATGTCACATACCTAGCTATAAAAAACAAAAAACTATTTTTAACATTTGGTTTTAAAATCCTCAACTTAATACATTATCAAGGGAATATGGATGAAGATCAGGAAAAAATCCTTTTTATGTTGAAATCAATACACAAAACTATTCTCTCAGTGTGTAACAAAATGAGAGGCAACACAAAGGAACAAGATGCCAGTTTAGACATACAAACCCAGATTTTGTCTACAGCCAAAGACCTAACAATGCAGAAAACAACAGGAGAAGCAGAACAACTAAATACTGAGACAGAGGACCAAACTGACCAACAGATCCAGCCAACAGGGAAATTAGAAAAGAAAGTGACAACATTGAAAATGGAAAAAATGTTTTTCATAAATCAGAAGAAATTTGACGAAAAGGAAGAAGAACAGATTGAATGAAAGATAAACTCATCAGGACAATTGTGGGAAATTGGAGTAATAGGGAAGCGATTAAATGAATACAATGGGGCCAATACTTCAAAAAAACCTGTAATTAAATGGTCTTTCTTACTTCAAATAATACATATAATAATAGAGAGAGAACTATTTGAGGAATCAAAAATACAGACATGGAAGGTCAGTTGGCAGTGGAAAAAAGCCAGAGTAAGGCTGAAAGAAACTAGAGTTTTGATTTATTAGAGGGGATTTTATGTTATTGATTAGAGGGTTGAATATGTTGGAACATAGATAATTTTTTTAGAAAATAAAGTAATATCATAATTGAAGAGTAAGATGTGTAATAAGACAAATAGATTTTTGGTTTAATTTGGTGAAAAATAAATAATTTTTAGAAAATAGAATAAGATTATATGCAAATAGATAAGATGTGTATTTAGAATATTAGATTTTGTTATAAAAAGGGGGGAATGTAGAAGTTGAGATAAGGGAAACTCTGGTCACCTAAAGTTTGGAAATTATAACATACCAAATGTTAAGTAGAATATTGAGGGGAAATTAAAGCCTGGGGAAAAAGCAATAACAGGACATCGATGTATATAAGACTGAACGCAAACACAATTAAGATATGTATAAGTTAAATATTGATAAAATGTAACAAAAGTGGTTTTACTTAGCTGATAACAATAAGAACTATATTAGTTCAATATGAGATAATAGATATTAAGGGAAAAAGAGAGGAAATATCCCATGATGTAACTTAAGATTTGTGCCAAAGATTTATGTATGTTATGGAATTATTGATTACCCAGTCACATTGCTTTTTAAATGTTTAATTGTAAAATTAGAAAACTAATAAAATATTATAAAAGAGGAGGAGGAGGAGGAGGAAGAGAAAATGGTATGGTTTTATGATGAATAGGTCTTCCAATCACAATGAATGCCCACTCATAAATAACTCAGTTCCTGTATTCAGTACTCTTTGCCATTAGAACAAAATTCAACTATAGGTCAGGTCTCTATCTGAAATTGTGTAGGTTTAAAACCTAAAACAACATCTGTGACACAAATATATTCTTTCTACAAAAAGTGAAAACAGTTTACAAAAACCATTCCACCTATCCTTTTGAAATGCTGCAAGATTCTTAGTTAGAATAACCTAAATAGACTCAGCTGAAAATAATCAAATTGGAATCAGAACTCCTGTACCAAATCTCTTAAAAAATTAAATTTGACAAGCATTATTGCCAAATTCTTCTTGAAACACATATGACACTCCTGTTTTAAATTGTCTTACCAAAAACAACAAAACCTTTAACCTTTCTAACATCACCTGGAATCTGTTACAAATTGCATTCATACAAGGAACTTGCCCAATTCAGTCAAAGATAAAATTATCTATATTCCAATCACCTGACTCTGAGAAGTAGAAGACTTTAGTCAGTGTTTCTTAATCTCAGGAACTTTAAGATGCATGGACTTCAACTACCAGAACCCCTAGCCAGCTGGTTGGCAAATTTTGAGAACTGAAGCAAGGCATCTTAAAGAAACACTGCTTTAAATCAAACTAAAGGAAAGCAATTTATTTTCCTAGTTGCCAAACTAGGATTTGAGCTAATTGTACATCTCCCTAATTTTTTACCTTATTTGGAAAATTCTACGCTGCCTCGCCTTCTTAAAGGCGCATCTACAAATAGCAATAGCAATAGCACTTAAGACTTACATACCACTTCACAGTGTTTTACAGCCCTTTCTAAGCAATTTACAGAGTCAGCAAATTGCCCCCAACAATCTGGGTCCTCATTTTACCCACCTTGGAAGGATGGAAGGCTGAGTTAACTTTGAGCCCCTCAGGATCAAACTCCTGGCAGTGGGCAGAGTTAGCCTACAACACTGCATTCTAACCACCATGCCACCAGGATTCTTTATATGATCACAGAGGTCTTACCTATAGCTTACTTAGTCATGTTGACTTGGACTGATTATAAGGGATTGCCTAGAACAGGGGTCCCCAACCCCCGGTCCATGGACCGGCACTGGTCCGCAGCATGCCAGCCACCAAGCCGCACAAACAAGCAAAGCCCCATCTGCAGGATACAGGCAATACGCAAAACCATACCCCCTCTGGTCCATGGAAAAGCTTTCTCCATACCTCCACTGGTCCCTGGTGCCCAAAAGGTTGGGGACCTCTAGCCTAGAAGGCAGTGGATAACAGAAATCTTTGCTTATCTTATTTGTACTCATAGTCAGTAGATTTCAAATGCCTAATTTTACACTTAAAAGAAAAAAAAACTGATAGACTATAATTCCATAAAAAAAGAATAAGATAGAGTAGGATTTGATTTCTTGAATGTAAAGGTTTAAGTTTCAGAATTATTTTTGTGTTTATCATTCAAACAATTGGATTTAATTGCATTATTATTTGACAAGTATCTAAAGAATAGGTAAATAGCAAACTTTTAACTAAAATTACAGCCTATGTGGAAATGTCTCCTTTGACATAAGAATTATTGTTAAATAAATGAGAAGCAATTAAAGTAATGGTTTAAATGTGAATTGGATTTTTAAAACTTGACACAGCTATATTTATTTTTCTCTAAATCCTGTTTCAGCTTTTGGAGAGCAGCTCCAGGCATGCTATTCAAAACCAAATTCCAAAGGTTTTACTTAATTCATTGGCTCTCGTATTGAGTCAACATACTTTGAATTGTGCTTTGAATTATGTTTCCTGAAAGATATCTTGCATTGAACTCATAGACTCTTAATTCCAAATAAAAATTCAAACCAAAAATTCAAACTTTCACCATCCTGCTGAAAACATTAGTTTAACATGTTTCTTTGGCTTCATTTGTATTCACTCATAATTAACTTTATATGATTCATATTTTCTTCATTGTTCAGTCCTATGATTTTGGATATTCCTCTCATATTCAGATACCCCAAAAATAGTCCAGTCATACATTTTTAAGTAAGAAATAAAAGATCTGGAACCAATAAAACTTTCTCATCTTCATAGAAGTTGATTAAATGTTTTTGTTTCTGATTGTTACTCTTCAATTATTTGAGAGTTTCTTATAAATGTAGCAAACTGACATGGTTCTGCATTGATCATTGTGTATTAAAGATGCTTATGTTCTTTTTGCTACATTTCCAATATTTGTTATCTATCAAGACATCAAGAATTGTCAACTGGCTAAAAGAATTATCATACAACATTAAAAGGAGAAATCTATACCTCATTTGCAGCAATAGATTCCCGATATATGTTGCTTGTCAACATTTGAAATAAATGTTGTGCTGGTTTTTGTTTTGAAAAAAAGATAAAGAAGAAGATATTCAAGCAAGATAATCTAATTTTTAGAGTTGTCTTGCTTACAACATAATTATCCATGAGTTTTTTTCCTTTTGTTTTTTTCATCAAAATTACATATTCTAAAGTTATACATATTCTTTCTATTTGTATGTAGCTCTCTCTATTAACAAGTTTAACACAATAAAATAACATAATGAAAATCAGTGCAGCAAAATGCGTAAACTAAAGAGCAAATCAAATCATATAAAAGGGGCGTTGTTCACTTATCCCAAATTCTAACTTGAAAATTGCTGAATTCTTGGTTTTGAGATATGGTTATACAATTGAGGAGGATCGTATTAACGGCAATCACCATCATCTAGAAAGAGCTCCTAGCTAGAATGGGTCATATTTAGTTTAAAGGGTCAAAATGCAAAATGAATTACAAACAGGAAACGTAATAATACCTTGAAAGCATTAAAACAGTTCAGTTAACATTAATTTTAACTTGATTGACATTAAGGGAGTTGCATGATATGAGATAAAGTATTAAGATGGGCACTAGAAAATGAACTAAAGAAGGTGAGGAACAAAAAATAAAGACAAGCATGGAGTAGATAGTGTATCTATTATAGAATAATAAAAAATTATCTAGGAAATGGATATAGTATTAGAATATCCTTAACACCAATATATGTGCAACTGTATATAGCAGAGATGGATTTTTCTATGACATCCTGGTGTTCCACTAAATGTAAAAAAAAAAAAAAAAGCTAGTAGGATAGGACATATAATACTATATATAGGAAGCTCAGTTAGCTGAAAACTAGAACCTTATGGTCTGTTAAAATGTACATCAGCTCTCGAAGTTTTATCTCCTGAAACTCAATGCTTGTAAAATGCTCATAGAAACAACAAAGAGGGCTGATTGTAATCAGTCTATGACTCAACCTGTAATTGGGAAGCATTTAGTCCTGGTTGAACTATACCTGTCTAAATTATCAGGTGTTGTAAAAGTAACAGGAAGATACAACTTTGTTGTTAAAGTTGTTAAAGTTTGCTGTTAAACAGGCTGCATAGGCAAGGCAAATCTACTTTGACATACATGTACTTTTCCAAAAATATATATTTTTTAAAAAGCATCTGCCATTTTGAGTTGGCATTTTGCTCCTTGTAAATGCACTAGCACAGTGGTTCTCAACCTTTCTAATGCCGCGACCCCATAATACAGTTCCCCATGTTGTGGTGACCCCCAACCACTTATACATCACCAGGTGCCAGGGGCGTGGCCAAAGAAAAGGGGGAAAAATAGCGGACAGCCTTGTTTGGTGACCCCCGTGAAATGGTCGTTCGACCCCAAATGGGGTCCCGACCCACAGGTTGAGAACCACTGCACTAGCATCCTTATCATGCCTTTTTCTTTGCCCTCCCTGTCTTCAACTACAAATCCCATTGGATCTGACAGAACTCATGTGCCAATGTTACCCCAAATGTGATGTTATCATACAATTATTTGTAAGATAGAATTAAATGGCAACATATGCAAAAGATGCCAGTAGATTAATGGACTTCACCAATAATTCTGCAAAGTATTTCCTTGAAATCCTGGCTAAGTGTGTGTTTTCAGAATCAAGCCATCAACATTAGAATTCATTCTTCATGGCAACCTAATGTATCACTTAATGAAATGCATATATTAGTCTTATTTACTAAATATCAATAAATATTAGGAATTGGGATGTCCAGAAGGAGATTAAAAAGGACAAGATGATCAGCATATCATCTGTAATAAAAATGGGGCGGGTCTCTCACCATCTTGATTTCTGCTTTCTCTTGCAGATAATCCTGCTAGTAACTCTTCTTCCAATTTTCTGTTTGTGCTAGACATAAGCTTATTTTTAACTATGGTTGTGCTGTAATATTTTGAAACTTACTCTACTCTTTGTTGACAATCTCTCTAATTTTGTATCTTTAAGGGGGGGAAATTAAGCCAAATGCAACACCTTTTTGTATGCCAATTATATCTTCATAAAATGCAGCAAATACACAATGCTTTATTGAACATCTGTGTTGGTTATCCTGTGGGGATTTTAATAAAGGACCAAATAGCATATTGATGTTAATTTTACAATACCGGGACTTTAAATAAAAAAAAAATTCAAAATAAATAGCATCTATTAAACTGATCATAGTGTTGTAACTCAAATTGTGTTTATTATGCTAATGGAACATGAAATTAAGAAAAAGACCTTTATGCCAGTGGAATTAATTAATGAGCTTTATGAAGGCATTGGGATGTAATTTATTTCTAGATAAGTAAGTCTAATTTGCAGTTCCATGGGTCTTTGCAATGCTGATTGTAATAGTTATTCCTGCAGATGTGCTGCTCACAGCATGCCTTTCCATTAGAACTGAACACCTCATTATATAAACTGTACCTAATTAAACATAATACAGTGGTGACTTGTTAAACTGGCCTTTTTAAGTCAGCAGCTGCTTAAGCTAATAATACTGTACTCAAGATTTATTCATCTACCATATAATACCAATATTAAAATATACAGCCCAAGGGATTGATACGTAATTTACTGCAATGCAACAGGTATGCTTCAGATTTACTGATAAGAGATCAAGGCTTATGGTTCCATAAAATTGACTCAAACTGAAGTCCCCTTGTTCTTCTTCATTATCATTAATGTGTTTTAATTATTTTTATCTGCAGGCAATCCCAAGTTATTATAATTGTAAAGGAGTCTGGCGATCTGTTTGTCATGGCATATTTTAGTCTAGCCTTCCTTAACTCTAGATATATTTATGGGAGCTGACAGCCAATACATTCTAGAAAGTGCCAATTTGGGAATAGAAGATTTTAGTCAATGCTACCAAAACTGTGTTTGCAGAAAGGATCCATGCAGAATGGGGCAGGCTTTGAGCCCATGGATGTGCCATCATATTCATTATTTTTATCCCTTTGCTGCAGAGACCCCTGAAAACTACTTTGATAGATAGAACTAACAAAGAATTTATGTCAAACATCCAGCTAAGTTAATTATACCAAATATGTATTGTTAATAGAACTAAAAAGGTCATATGGAATATCCTTCCTCCTAAGATTCAAGAGCTCTTGAAGAATGGGTTCTTCTCACAAGAGTTGGGGTAGTCTGAGCCTGGAGTCTAGCAAAATGGAAATTTGGTGTGTGGGATAGTGTTGCCCGAGAGCACCAAAATGTTTGCTAAGGTTGTCTGGGTTTTTTTAAAAAAAAAAATTTGTGCATTAATTAATACTAGGCCAACAATCAAGTAAATAATACCCCAATCAAGGAACTACCAAATTAAAGCAAACAAGCTAGCTAACAATAAACAACAAACCAAGGAAATTTAGAAACCTCTAGTCTAGGTTACCATTGTCTACTTCTCCTGTCCAGGAGCTAAATATCTTCTATATATTTCAGGT
This sequence comes from Crotalus tigris, assembly GCF_016545835.1. NCBI lineage: Eukaryota > Metazoa > Chordata > Lepidosauria > Squamata > Viperidae > Crotalus > Crotalus tigris. The sequence goes on from NW_024100479.1 coordinate 853,623, forward strand.
TAGCAGTCACCTATAGGATTTCTTTCTTCTAGAGGAAGGAAGAAGGAATTAGATCTGATAGACAGACTGCCTGAAGAACTATGGATGGAAGTTCGCAACATTGTACAGGAGGTAGCAACTAAAACCATCCCAAAGAAAAAGAAATGCAAGAAAGCAAAATGGCTGTCTGAGGAAGCTTTGCAAATAGCTGAGGAAAGAAGGGAAGTAAAAGGCAAAGGAGAAAGAGAAAGATACACCCAATTGAATGCAGAATTCCAGAGAGTAGCTAGAAGAGATAAGAATGCCTTCTTAAATGAACAGTGCAAAGAAATAGAAGAAAACAACAGAATAGGGAGGACCAGAGATCTCTTCAAGAAAATTGGAGATATGAAGGGAACGTTTCATGCAAAGATGGGCATGATAAAGGACCAAAATGGCAGAGACCTAACAGAGGCAGAAGAGATTAAGAAGAGATGGCAAAACTACACAGAAGAACTATACAAGAATGAGCTTAACATCCCAGATAACCACAATGAGATGGTCATTGACCTCGAACCAGACATCCTAGAATGTGAAGTGAAATGGGCCTTAGAAAATCTGAGCAACAACAAAGCTAGTGGAGGTGACAGTATTCCAGCTGAGCTATTCAAAATCTTAAAAGACGATGCAGTAAAAGTGCTACACTCAATTTGCCAGCAAATTTGGAAAACTCAACAGTGGCCACAGGATTGGAAAAGGTCAGTTTACATTCCAATTCCAAAGAAAGGCAATGCCAAAGAATGTTCAAACTATCGCACCATTGCACTCATTTCACATGCTAGTAAAGTTATGCTTAAAATCCTACAAGCTAGACTCCAGCAGTATGTGGATCGAGAACTACCAGAAGTACAGGCAGGATTTCGAAGAGGCAGAGGAACTAGAGATCAAATTGCCAACATACGCTGGATCATGGAGAAAGCTAGGGAGTTCCAGAAAAACATCTACTTCTGCTTCATTGATTATGCAAAAGCCTTTGATTGTGTGGATCACAACAAATTGTGGCAAGTTCTTAAAGAGATGGGAGTACCAGACCATCTCATTTGTCTCTTGAGAAACCTATATGCGGGTCAAGAAGCAACAGTGAGAACTGAACACGGAACCACTGATTGGTTCAAAATTGGAAAAGGAGTCCGGCAAGGCTGTATACTGTCGCCCTGCCTATTTAACTTATATGCAGAGCACATCATGAGAAAGGCAGGGCTAGATGAATCAAAAGTTGGAATTAAGATTGCCGGGAGAAATATCAACAACCTAAGATATGCAGATGATACCACTCTAATGGCAGAAAGTGAAGAGGAACTAAAGAGCCTCTTGATGCGGGTGAAGAAGGAGAGTGCAAAAGTTGGCTTGAAACTCAACATTAAGAAAACCAAAATCATGGCATCCGGCCCTCTCAATTCCTGGCAAATAGATGGGGAAGAAATGGAGGTAGTGACAGATTTTATTTTTCTGGGCTCAAAGATCACCTCAGATGGGGATTGCAGCCAAGAAATTAAAAGACGCTTGCTCCTGGGGAGGAAAGCTATGGCAAATCTAGACAGCATACTAAAAAGCAGAGACATCACCCTGCCAACAAAAGTGCGTATAGTCCAGGCCATGGTTTTCCCAGTTGCAATGTATGGCTGTGAAAGTTGGACCATAAGAAAGGCTGAGCGCCAAAGAATTGAGGCCTTTGAACTATGGTGCTGGAGAAGACTCCTGCGAGTCCCTTGGACTGCAAGGCGTTCAAACCGGTCAGTCCTAGAAGAGATCAACCCTGACTACTCTTTAGAAGGCCAGATCCTGAAGTTGAAACTCAAATACTTTGGCCACTTAATGAGAAGGAAGGGCTCACTGGAGAAGAGCCTAATGCTGAGAAAGATTGAGGGCAATAGAAGAAAGGGACGACAGAGAATGAGATGGCTGGATGGAGTCACTGAAGCAGTAGGTGTGAACTTAAATGGACTCCAGAAGATGGTAGAGGACAGGAAGACCTGGAGGAATGTTGTCCATGGGGTCGCGCTAGGTCGGATACGACTTCGCAATTAACAACAACATAGGATTTCTTTCTTCTAGAGCAGTGTTTCTCAACCTTGGCAACTTTAAGAGGGGTTGGACTTCAACTCCCAAAATTCTCTAGCCAGCAAGGTGTTTCTCCATCCTTCCTGGTTGGGGAATTCTGGGAGTTGAAGTCCACACATCTTAAAGTTGCCAAGCTTGAGAACCATTAATTTAAACATTCAGCTTCAGAAGATGAAAGTAATGAACTATGGAACAGAATGCCTAGTAAGTCTAATGACTAAATGATATATCATCACATAATAGTATATTAATATCATTTCAATATATATCCCCCTTTCAGATAGGGAATGCTAAACTATAAATGAGTAGCTATCTGTCAGATTTCAGCAGGTTTTTCCCTTACCTCTGAACAAATGCAACTTCTATAATCCCATCCTCCAGTTGTTTAGAATTAAGGAGCAACAGATCCAGCAAACTACAGTGAATGATGAAGAACCAAACTATTTTTTTCTCCAATCTCTCTGAAATTCTCTTTTTTTTTTCCTATATTTTTTTCCTAGTCTCAATGGCGTAAGAGAAGCAGAGAAAACTAGCCAATTGCAAAAGCAATGCGTCTTCATTTAGCACTGCAGATTTCAAAGCTAAAAAATGTATATCACAATTGCCTTTAATAGACTCTCTCTCTCTCTCTCTCTCTCTCTCTCTCTCTCTCTCTCTCTCTCTCATTTTACAATGAGAAAAATACTGAAGTTAATAGACTTAAACCAGTTCTATTATAATTATCCCATAGGCTTAGGTATGAGAAGAATCTATAATGAATAAATGAAGACAGATTTTTTTTTTTTAATCAGGACATTTGGAAAACCATGTTTTGTCTTGACTTTGAAAGTATGGTTCTCTGCACTGAATCAGACCAATTGGAAAGTTGTAGATGGGAAGGATTTATTTTTATGCTGTCAAGAGCACAAAAGTTGGCATTCTGTAACAATTGGTGATATCAAACCACAGATTCATAGCTATTTTCACCAACAGGCCACGAATACAAGCAGAGCCTCCACTTAAGTTTTACATTCTCTACCCTTGTGCACTTCATCTGAACTTAAGCATATCCTATATCCTATATCCTATCATATTTGGGAGATTCTAGGTAGGGGAAAAGCTTCTGTACATAATAAAGGGTTTCCAGATACCGAAAAAAAAAGCTTTTTCATGCGTTCTCAATAGGGAGGATAGTGATGAAGCCTTTTGACAGTTTGTCTGACTTAAAAAAAGAAAGTCTTATATCTTGTATTTTCACAGCTGTGACAATTTAACCACCACCCCCTTTTTTTAAAAAAAGCTTTCATTCAGATAATGACCCCTGTCAGTTTCATAATCTCTTGTCTTCCTAATATCTGAGGCAAGATATCTTTGGGGCTTCTTGGCAGAGACGGTCTGACACTCGGCTTTAAGTGCTGAAAGCTTTACATCACTCAAAATTGAGCATCTCCAGCAGGTTAAGTACATGATAATTTACGTGCAGTTAGCATACCCGCACATTCTAATTCTACTTTCCTAATCTGAGAGTGGTCCAGGGTTTAAGGCAGGGGTCTTCAAACTTGGCCCTTTTATGACTTATGGACTTCAACTCCACACGCTGGCTGAGGAATTCTGAGAGTTGAAGTCCACAAGTCATAAAAGGGCCAAGTTTGAAGACCCGTGGTTTAAAGTATCCCAGCAAAATTGGGGAGTCCTGGGTTTTAATCTCTAATCTTAGTCTAAACCATCTCTAGATGTAGCTATCTGTGGGACTTTGGGCCAGCCACTTACTCACATCTCAACTTACTAAATAGGGTTGTTTTTGTGGGGGAAAATGAGAGGATGGAACATCAAGTACCCCACCTGGGAATATAAATCTCATAAATACAGAGAGTTTTCAGACTATGTACAATTTCAGATAACCTGTACTACATCGAGTCAGATTATCAATGCAGGGTGACCAGCTTCGCTGCAAGGTAACAGAAACAGGATACTAATCTTTGTCAACCTCTCAGTACAACCCCCTCACAAAAAAAAAATCCACTATTATCGCATGTTATCATCTTGCCTCCAAAGTCCCCAGACAAAGGGGAATTGCCCGTCTATTTTTGATCCATTGGAATGCAGCTAAGAACATTCTAGTTGAAAGGCTGAAGGATTGGTTTTACATCTCCATATCAAAAGAAATGAAATACCTGTTTTTAAAGTTTGGTTGTGGAAATGTTTCAGTCTTTCAGCATAGTAAACAAGAAAAGTTTTCTTCAGGTGAATGGAAATAAAGAACGGTTGGAACATTATGATAATTTTTTTAAAAAAAAGAAAGTTGTGAATAGAACCTGGTATCATAAATGGGCAATAAATGATTTTGTACTTCAATCCAGTTAGTAATAATATTTTTCCTGGCCCTCTGGCTCATGTCCGTATCACCTGGAATCCACCACACTCCTACAAAGCTAAATGGGTATATTAAGCTTACAGAGGCTTAAAACACACAAACCCTTTCCTGTTCTAAAAATACAGACTGAGGGTTTCCATTCAATTCAACTGATCTTGTTTTGTACAAAAACAAGATGCAACTCAAGATCCTTCAAAACTGCCCACCGTGTAGTCCAGGGGTTCCCAACCGTGGGGGTGAGAGACAATATTTCAGGGGGTGCGAAAACCTAGGTTTAGACGTTTCAAAATTATAGTGTATATGCATAATTCGTTTTGAACTTTTGTAAGGAGTGCAAGAATATATCAGAAGCATTCTAGGGGTGCGGGGTATAGAAAAGGTTGGGAACCACTGAATTAGACATAGACTTATTGTAGTCGATCAATATTACTTCTACAAATCATTTTGCAAATATGACCTACAAATCATTTTGCAAATATGGTAGTGGAACTCTGGAGTCGTGTTTCTCAACCTTAGCAGCTTTAAGATCTGTGGACTTCAGCTCCCAGAATTCCCCATGTTAGCTGTGGAATTCTGGGATTTGAAGTCCACAGATCTTAAAGTTGCCAAGGTTGAAAAATGTTTTAGAGGAAAAGGTCTTCCTGGAGGCTTGGCTCTAGTGGGAACAACATGTAGAAGCCATGATCAGGGAGTTCCTTGCTCATCTTTGATTGGTGTCCCAACAACGGATCTACCAGGATAGGGATGCCTTGGCAATAGAATCCCATATCCTTGCCAAGTATTCTTGAAGTAAAGGCTTTCTAAAGATATTATCCCCTCTCGAGGGAAAGGCCTGTGTGCCAATGATATGCCTTCCCTGTAGCTATCCTGCATTGTAAAAGAACCTGTCTATCATGATATGGGACGCCTGAATCTCCCAATATTTTAGAAACTTCTTACAACTTGGCTTTCCATCAAACATTTTGGAACTAATGATGGGCTGGCTGCCTTGTACATAGTTAACTAGTTATCGATTACTCCTGGTTTTATAATCTGGGAAGGGGTTGTTGTAAACCACCTTCAATTCATGGAAGGGTGTATAATAAACAACTAAAATGATACTGTATCCAAGCTTAAAAACTCAAATGATAACTAGATCACAGGTGTCAAACTCGCAGAAGTCACGATATATCACAACTTTTTTCCCATTGCTGGCAATGGGGTGTGCGCGGTTTTGGTGTGACGCATCCGGCCCGCGGGGCCAGCAGTTTGACACTCCAGTGCCTAGATCAGGGGTAGGCAACCTTGGCTCTTTTATGGCTGGCTCAGGAATTCTGGGAGTTGAAGTCCACGAGTCATTAAAGAGCCAAGGTTGCCTACCCCTGGCCTAGATGATAGCAAAAATATATAGTAAATTCACTGCTTCCATCTTGTGGTCATACCGAGTTTTGCAGCTGATGTCTGATAGATGAAGGGCCTCTTACCGGAAGCCTAAAGAGAGAAGAATTCACCATGGGTTCCTCCGAAAGTCCAGTAGGAGAGGGGGTCGAAAACTATATTTGTAGAAAGATTTCTTAGACCTATTCACAAAATGCGGCTCTTGGTTTACTTTTATCTCTTGCGACAAAGAAATGCAAATCTGTTTTAAATAATGCCAGGAAACTTAAAACATCCATTTGCAAATAAGTAATTGCAAAAAAGGCAGTAGTTTTCAAAAGCTGTGCTGAATAGCAGTCCTGATTAGTATTTTTAATTAAAGTACTCTGGATACAGATTAATTTTCTACGCTCAAAGTTTATTGTTTTGCTAACTTCCAAAAGGGGAATATGCACACTCCGATAAATAGATTGAGAGGCTTTCAGATTCTCTGACTTCTCTGCAAATTCAATAGTTATTTCCAAATCCTCAGCTGGAAATATGATTTTTGCAATTTATTGCAGGTAGTTATTACTTAACAAGAGTAATTGGGATCAGATTTTTCCATCACTAAGGGATGCTGTCATAAAAGGCGATGTCATGTGCCTGTACTGCTTAGTGACAAATTCTAGCACTTCTAGCTGCTGTTGATAAGCAAATCTCACAATGTCATTCAGTGCAACATCACATGGTCACTGTTTAGGCCCTCCTGCCAGCTTCACCATTGTCTTTGTTCATAGGAGCAGAAAAGAAGGCCGCATATGGCAATCACGTGTCTCTGGCACACTGCAATGTAAAAATTGTGAGTTGGTTGCCAAACACCTGTATTGTGATCCCGTGACCCTGGGGACACATCCACCATCACAAATACAAGGACTGGTTGTTCAGTACCACTTGTTCAGTGTTTTCACAGGGTCAAACAGTCATTGAACAAATGATCATTAAGTGAGGACCACTTGTACAGTTAAAGAAACCCCCTGAATGAATTCTCACAGAAAATATTTCGATAATAACAATTAAAAAAAATCTTTTTCCAGTGGTGAGGAAAAGGACTACTATCAGAAAGGACTACTGACTACTAGTCAGAAAGGACTACTATTGATCAAAGCACTGATCCTGTATCTCATTGCTAGTTGTACCTGTTCTTCAGGTTCAGGCAAGACAAGAAGCAAAGCATGGAAACTGTTCAAGGAGAGACCCAACCTAGAACTATGGAGGAATTTCCTGACAGAACAATTAATCAGTGGAGTGGCTTGCTTCAGAAGTTGTGGGTGCTCCAACACTGGAGGTTTTTAAGAAGAGACTGGACAACCATTTGTCTTAAATGATATAGGATCCCTTGCTTGGCCAAGGGGTTGGCTCTCTGAGGTCACTTCCAGCCCTGTTATTCTGTTATTCTGCAAAACAGCTCTTTCAAGGGGAAAAGAGATAAAGAAAAAAAAACTTTAGCTGTTTAATATATAAAAAAAACATTAGTAATCGAAAATATACCATGGGTATCTTTGCAGATACCATTTGGGAACCTGCTATTTCTATAAGGAATCCACATTTCAAAGAAATACGTAAGTTGCACTTAACACCAAGAATGCTACCTTATGCTAGTACAACTTTGCTGGAGTAGGTATCAAGAATGAAGCGTTGGTACTCATGTAATGGTCTGGTTTCTGGGAAGGGTACTATTAGCCTATATATCTGGAGAAATAAAATGTCAGATAGAATAATCATTAATTGCTCATAATAATTTTGATGCAATATCAGAGAATTCAAAAGGATGGAGGAGTCCAATTTCTTGCTCAGTGTGAGAATCCGAATGAAAATATTGCTGACAGATGGCAATCTAACCAACACCCTTCTAAGTAATTGATTCTACTCTAAAATTGCTTTTATAATTAGGACGCTTCTTCTAATGTTTAATTGGAATCTGCCTCCTTCTAAGTTACATCCATTATTCCATATCCTGCATTCTGCAACAACTGAGAATACAACTTCACCTGGGTGATTTTCTTAAGTTATTTGAAAAGGTTTACATATCATCCTTTCTTTCTCAAGGCTAGAAATCCAGAGTTTTTGATCTCTCTTTATAAAACCCAGTTTCTTACCCTAATCTTCATTGCCTTTCAGCTTCTTAAAAAGTGATATCTATAGTAGGACTCAGTACTCAAGGGTTGGGATGTGGAATCTAACTTACACCAAATAAAGTAGAACATTAAACTCTTTTTTTAAAAAAAAATTAAACTTCTTTTGATTAAAAAAAATTAAGCTTCTGTTGATAAAACCAAGAAAAAATGTTGCTTTTTTTATAGTCACATCACTCTGCTAATTTATATCAACTTCTGAGAGGTCCTTGATGCTCTTTGAGCTCGGTTGTTTTCTTGCAGATGTTTCATTACTCAAACTAGGTAACAACATCTAGTAGCACTAGACCAGTGCTACTGTAGCACTGGTCTAGTCTAGCTAGGACTAACACAGATGATGTTACCTAGTTGGGTAATGAAACATCTGCAGGAAAACGACCAAACTCAGAAAGAACCAAGGACCCCTCATTTCAACCCTGAGCTACAAATATTCTTTTATTTATACCAACTTCTATTCCAAAATCATCTTCACATGCATAATTACCATATTAGGATCCCACCATCCTATACCTAGCCTTTGAATTTGTTCATTTACTTGACTTATTTTGAATTTGTTTCTGTTAAATTTATTTCTGTTATTTTCAGGCCCTTTTCTCACTACTGAAGATGTTCTGCATTTTATGTTTATAAAATATCATCTGCAAATCTGATACTCATTTCCTTCAATATTTTATTCAAGTCAGTAGTAAAAATATGGAAGACTGGGCCTAAACTGAACTTTGTGCCAACTTGATGTCTCTTCCAATTTGATGAGGAATCACTGATAAGCACTCTTTGAGTGTGTGTCATGAGCGGTCTGTCATCTTCTAAATTGTCATTACAACCAACCCACAATTAACAAGATTGTACATCACCTTGTCCTCAGTGGTTTTGTCACACGCTTGTTGAAACCAAGATATATTGCATCTACAGCTGTCCCAAAATCTTCCAAGGAGATCACCCAATTCAATAATGAGATAGGATCAGTCTGACAAGATTTGTTTCTGATGAATCCATGGTGATTTCTAATAATTACTCCATTATTTTCAGATTGATTTCTTTATGATCTGCTCTAGAATCCAAAACATTTATCTCATAATGACTGGTCTATAATTCCTTAAATTCCCTAGATACCATTTATCTTCCTCCACCCATTTGGCAGTTCACCTATTCTCCAAAACTTCTTTTTTTAAAAAAACACCATAACTCTTCAGCCATCAGCAAGTTTCTAGTGTACCCAGAGGGTGCAATTAATCTGCCTCTGAAAGTTTAAAAATTTCTTCGAAGTAAATAGATCCCCCTTTATTAAGTTTCTGTCAATCTCAAATTCCAGCTCTGCTCTTTCAATTAAAAATTATACCTAGTGTAAAAACTATCTTCCACAACAGGGGTGAATAATTCTGCCTTTTCATCATTATCTGTTATTATTTTGCTAAAAAGCGGTAGAGTGATTCTTTTCCCTTATTTGAATATATCTAAAGAAATTCTCCTTATTGTTCCTTCACATCTTTTACAAATCACTTATCATTTTGAATGCTGTAGTTACCATCTGTACCGTACTGGGCTATCTGAATATATCTTCCTTGGTAACCTTTATATTTTTCCATTTCTCTATTTATGAGGAATATTGTATGTATTTTACTGTCGAATCTTCACTAAGCTTCATGTGTAGTGATACAGATGATTTCTGCTGTTTGCAATCTTCTTTTTCCATTTGAATTGTTTGCAAGTGTGCTTTTATTATGTCTTTTATTTAAAAATATCCCATTTATCTTGAGTTCTTGTTAGTTTTCTTCTGCCACCAAAACATATTTATCATTTTTTTCGTTGTCGTCCTCCTCCTCCTCCTCCTCCTCCTCCTTCTTCTTCTTCTTCTTCTTCTTCTTTTGGCTTTTGAATCAGATTTGACTCCTGGCAACTGCTTGAACAATTCACTGAAGTTTTCTTGGTAAGATTTCAGAAGTGTTTTGCCATTGCCTCCTTCCCAGGGCTGAAACAGAGTGACCACCCTAGCCTGCACCTAAGGCAGGACCATAACTCACAGTTTCATATTTTCTAGCCTATTGCTTAATCACTACACCTTTAGGATTATAAAAAAAAAAAATCTTCTACAAAGACTGGATAGTACTCCTGTTAGTAGTTCAGAATTGGAAAATGCCCTCCTGGCAGATATTTGGGGTATATTTGGGGTGTAAAAGAAAGTTAACCAGAGCTGTGGAGATAGAAGTATAACCAATGCTTTTTTTCTTTTTTAAAAAAAAAGGTGCCGGAACTCACACACGTCATACAATCCACCTTGCCTACCCTACAAGGTTCCATCCAAAAAAGGTGCCGGAACTCCGTTCTGGGCGTTCTATGAGAAAAAAAGCCCTGGATATAACCAAGATGGATGTATTTCAACTTATACGATACATTTTAATTTCCTCTTCTCAATAAAAACAATTCCTTGTATTCTACCTGGTACCCTCCAAGTGCATTAGATGAAGTTCAAAGATATGCTGAATCGGATCTGTTATGATCAAATGAGTATCAAATATCCCAAGGCATTCCCTCGCAAACAAGTAGAAACAATTTCTTTTACTTTGTAGGTTCTAGACCAACAGCAGATTTTTCCAACATTAGCCATCTCAGATTTATATATCAGAAAAGTAGTGGGTTGTGGCAGTGGTGGGATTCAGCTAATTTTTTGTTGCCCAGGCCCAGAATGGACTTCTGGAAGTGGTATCCACACAGAGAACCGGTTGTTCACATATTTGAATCCCACTGGGTTGTGGTTTTGTTTTGTTTTTTCATTTGTTCGCTTTCAAGAAATCTGTCCATTTGGTGCATTCTAGATGGACAGCTTTTAAGGCTATCGGTCAAAAGGCATATATATAAATGACTGTTCAGTTCTCCTGGGCTAAATAGTGATCTTCATCTAATGGCACAATTTCATTACTCAAATAACCCTCTACATGTTTAAATCAGAGTCCTAATGTATAGCATTGCGATGCCTTGAGATTCCAAGTGAGATAACTTGTTAACTTTCATAAGTAAAACCTTTTGGTACTCTTCATTTGATGAGGATAATTGGAATTTCACTGTTGTCTAATTAACTTTAATGGAATCTATTCATAGCTCCAATATTGCTTCCACTGAAATCAAAGACAAAATCACCAGTGTGTTCAGTGGGAACAGGATTGGGCCCCTGGTGTGCATATCAAAGGAAGCAGGCATCCTTACCTTAATATTTTCTGAATACATCCTTTTGATTGCTCTGGGGAGATAAGACACCTGATAAATGTAATAGATGAAAGCCCATTATCTATACCATCTGTATTATAAGACATAAACAATCTCTGTAGTTTACATGTGTGTGTGTATATGTGTGTATGTATGTGTGTCTGTCTGTCTGTCTGTGTGTTTACACAAAGTACTGTACCCTTCTGAAAAAGTTGGTCTGGTTACTAAAGGACAAGTTTTTAAGTATGATGCCAATGCAATTTTCAACAATACACATTTTAACAATATTTTTCATGCCTCGGCAGATTAGATATATATCTACAGAGCAAAATATAAATATAGTGCCAGGGTTTTATCTTATCCTTTCTCGGGTGCTATCTGTAAAGTAAGTTATTCAATACGGTTTCCTAAATAAACATGAATCTCTGAGGCTGAGTCCTTAGAATTTTTGAAAAGACAAGCAATTAATTGAACCTTTTTTTTTTCTCTTTGCGCCTGGAACATTTTGAATGAACATAATGTGCCAGCTATCGGCACAGGTTAACTGGCTGCATGTATTCGCAATGTACATTATTCAATTTCACTTTTTTTTTTCAGAAAACTCAGTGTTTCCCTTACAGGTAATAAAAAAAAATGTAGAATGTTCGGAGTAAGGATGTTAATATACATTGGGACTACTGTAGATAGTTGATATTTTATATATATATATATATATATATATATATATATATATATATATATATATATATATATATATATATATGTAGGTCTTTGGTTGTTCGGGTTTTCTCCCGCGTAAAATTGGAAGTGTCTTGGCGACGTTTCGACGAAGTCCCATTCGTCATCTTCAGGCTGGTGTTTTCAGCTTCGTGCTTTGAGCAGCAATGTGTGGTCTTAGCTGTTTCTTCCTTTTAACTGCCAGTGGGGGTATGAACTGATTGGGTGGGAGCTTGGCTATGTTCTGATTGGGTGGAGGTGTGTTCTGAATGGTTAGGGGCTTGGCTGTGCTCTGATTGGCTGGGGGAGTGTTCTGTTTGGTTGTGCTCAGGTTAGTCTGAGTTGCAGAGGGATTTGAGATTTTGGGCTGCCTTCTTATTTTTGGCTTCGCGTTCGTGGTCGTGCTTCTCTTCATGGAGGGTGTCAGTTTGCTTCATGTATGGATTGGGGGGTTTAAAGTGGCTAATGATGCAGCTGTGGTCTGGCTTCTGGTTTGTGGTCGTGCCTCGTCATCGGTGTGGCTTTGGGTTTGTTTTTTGCGTGGATGTGTGGTGGTGTGGTGGATGTGTGGTGGATGGGAGGAGGGCCTTGCCGTTTCCAAGACAAAGAACAAGAAAACGGCAAAGCCCTCCTCCCATACATAAAAGGCACCACAGACAGAATCAGTAAGATCCTCCATAGACACAACATCAAAACAGCATTCTGCACAAACAGAAAAATATCCACCATCCTTAGAAACCCCAAAGATAAAATTGAATTAGAAAATCAAGGAGTATACAAAATCCCATGCACCACTTGTCCCACCACATACATCGGAGAAACCAAGAAGAATAAGTGCACGCATTGAAGAACATAAGAACTCAGTCAAAAAAGAGGAACCAACATCTTCCCTGGTCCAACACCTTAAAGCCACAGGACATGAAATTGACTTTAAAAATACCAGAACCATTGCCAAAAGTGAACATTTTAATAACAGAATAATCAGAGAAGCCATCGAGATAGAAAAACGCCCACACAGCATGAACAAGCGAGATGATACCTCCCGCCTACCAGCCATTTGGAAACCCGCCCTTATTGACAAACGACTCCCTAACACAAAAAATGATACCAGACCCACACTCACAAAAACCACACAGGATGTCACCACCACACATCCACGCAAAAAACAAACCCAAAGCCACACTGATGATGAGGCACGACCACAAACCAGAAGCCAGACCACAGCTGCATCATTAGCCACTTTAAACCCCTCCAATCCATACATGAAGCAAACTGACACCCTCCATGAAGAAGAAGCACGACCACGAACGCGAAGCCAAAAAATAAGAAGGCAGCCCAAAATCTCAAACCCCTCTGCAACTCAGACTAACCTGAGCACAACCAAACAGAACACTCCCCCAGCCAATCAGAGCACAGCCAAGCCCCTAACCATTCAGAACACACCTCCACCCAATCAGAACACAGCCAAGCTCCCACCCAATCAGTTCATACCCCCACTGGCAGTTAAAAGGAAGAAACAGCTAAGACCACACATTGCTGCTCAAAGCACGAAGCTGAAAACACCAGCCTGAAGATGACGAATGGGACTTCGTCGAAACGTCGCCAAGACACTTCCAATTTTACGCGGGAGAAAACCTGAACAACCAAAGACCTACATACAAACACCCGCGAAAACCTCAGAAAACAAATATATATATATATATATTTCCTATTTCTAAATCACCTGTCTCTCAGAGAGGAACCACTAAAATATTTTAAATTTTGATGGTTCTTTTAAATAAAAGCCCAAGCTAAAATAGCAGTTAAAGAACAATAACAACAGCAGTGGCAAAGGTGAATCTAACTTACCACTCTCCAATTTTAGATGTTGCTGGTTGTTGTTACATTAAAACTTAATAGCACACATTCTCAGCAGAACTCCTGAACCCAGGAAAGATCAGGGCTATTTTATATCATGTTTTACTCACCTCAAGTACTCTGTTCTTGATTCAAAATCATTCCAAATCTGCCTCAAATGTGCCAAAAGATACTGATGGGAAAAAATGAACTGGTGTTTGCTACCATAGATAGATTTGGTGCTTTGGTGCTTTCAAATACAAGCAACTCTTACGATGACTTAGTATCATTTGTCAAATGACAAGAGCCGTAGGGCTGACTTCTTTCATGTAATCATTTGCTTTCCTTACTATTTCCCATATTCTATCCCTAGAAGTTGTTTTGGCTTGTCTACCTGGCTGGCTTAAGGATATCTTAAATTTTTAAGTTAATTTTTTTTTTTAGGCCTCAGTAGGTGGCAAACATCTGGACAACAATGTTTGGGCTTGCACGAGGATAATAGCAAGTGCTAACAACACTTTCAATTTAATTTATTATCTTATGAGAAGAGAGATAATTGATAAAATAAATGCTCAACCCTTGTTCCCTATTCTTTTATGTGTTATTTCATTCTAGTGAGCAAATCTTTGATAGCAATTCTAGTGGACGTTTGATGGGCAGAAAAGATTTTGGATTTAAACTATATGGAAAACTTTTTTATTATGCCTTTTTAAAATTAAAAACAATTAAATAAATTTACATTTTTTAAAATGCTGATGATACAGAGTTTATTGATTTTGTTATTATTATCCATCATAGAATATCTTTCATAACTAAGACCCCAAAGACCATTTTTGTTTAGAAACTCTATCTCTCCATATACTGTATATATACACATATACATTTATATTTACATATACATACACATACACAATATATATATATATCTACATACACTCCCAAATATCTTCAAACAATTTTTTTAAATTTTTCATTCTAATTTTATTTAAACAAACAAATCTCAAAATCTAGACCTTTTCTTCAGATAAACCTTTTATTTTCCAATCATGATAGCTGTTTATATTAGGTACTATTTTGTATGTAATTGTGTTACATTTCAGCATCTCTAAATTAATTCACATTAATCTAGTTACCCAAATTACATTTGAAAATTTATTTTAATGTGACAGCATGGCTAATTTATTCCTTTGTTACTCCATTCTTCTATCTCCAGGGCAATGCAACTGCATAGCTTCTCTGTCTACTACAGTCTGAGGTCTCAAGTACATTGCATTATTATTGTAAATCAACTAGATAGCATTTTAGTCTGTAGAATGCTTTACTCTCTCTCTCTCTCTCTCTCTCTCTCTCTCTCTCTCTCTCTCTCTCTCTCTCTCTCTCTCTCTCTCTCTCTCTCTCGTCCTCACAGCACTCTTTTGTACTGTTTACTTTCCCCTTTTAAGAAGATATTTTGAAAAGGCAAATCTAGTCATGTGTTATGCTTGAATAAGGTACCCATAAGAGGGACAGAACTGCAGTCCATTAGCTATGTTCAAATGTCCTCAGTCTTAGATAAGTGAGAAGATGCAGAGGAGAGTCTATTAGATGTGTGAGAATGCAAGAAAAAGCCTTGCATCAGGGCTCCCAGGAATCAAACATTGAAACAAACATAATACCACTATGACTACATGGTTGTCTTCAGTGCTTTTTTTCTAAAAAAAAAAAAAAAAAGGTGCTGGAACTCACACACGTTATACAATCCGCCTTGCCTACCCTACAAGGTTCCATCCAAAAAAGGTGCCGGAACTCCGTTCTGGGCGTTCTATGAAAAAAAAAGCCCTGGTTGTCTTCTCATTTAAGGTATCCCCGAACTAAGGAACTACCTAAGTGTTTCGTGAATGAAGATTTGTAACTGGCTTGCTAACAGTGAGGTGATTTATGTTATTATTATTTATTAAATTTATATGCTGCCCACTATCATGTGACTCTGGTCTCTATTATTTCTGTTCCTTTGGAATAAATTGTATTCTTCACTTATTCTGTTCCAGCCATGAAGACTTAGCCCACCAGATTTTTGTTATAGTTCGTAAATCATAGTTGCTTTTTATGCTAAGAAATCATGTTCAACTTGCTTATTTCCCATATCTTAGGCAATAAAAGACATGAACTTTATAGTCAATTTTACTTTAAATTTTCTAATGAATGATTTAATAGCCTCATTACTAGTGGATAAATCTTTATATGAAGTTCTTGGGATTTTTTGTCTCCAACCTAGAGAAAATATTTTTAAAGTTATTATAGCTCTTCTTTCTGGTTATTACTCTCTTCTGCTTCTGCTTCCTTTGTTTGATACTCTTTCTTATGGACAATAGCTTCCTCTGTTTTATTTGATCTGATGATTCTTCATCCTCTTTCATAAGCTGAAGTGCACCACTCTTTGTCCAATCCACCAACTTCTTCTACAAGCTTGTATTTGCTGAAGATACACATCACTTCATTTACAGAAAGGAACACAGACATTATTTTTTTAGATATTTATTTATATTAAAAACACAATCTTTAAAAAGAATACAAATACAAGCTAAAAGAATTTAGAATAAAACAGAATACAGCTGGAAGGGACCTTGGAGGTCTTCTAGTACAGTCCCCTGCTCAAGCAGGATACCCTATCCAAGTAGCTATCCAGTCTCTTCTTAAAAATCTCCAGTGAAGCACCCACAACCTCGGAAGGCAAACTGTTCCACTGGTTAATTGTCCTCACTGTCAGGAAGTTTCTCCTTAATTCCAGGTTGCTTCTCTCTTTGATCAGTTTGTGTCCATTGTTTCTTGTCCTGCCCTCTGATGCTTTGGAAAATAAGTTGACCAAAACTTAGGAAGGAATTTCCATATGTATACACATATATACAAATATACATTTGTAAGAATTGAGGCCTTTGAACTATAGTGCTGGAGAAGACTCCTGTGAGTCCCTTGGACTGCAAGGCATTCAAACCGGTCAGTCCTAGAGGAGATCAACCCCAACTGCTCTTTAGAAGGCCAGATCCTGAAGCTGAAACTCAAGTACTTTGGCCACCTAATGAGAAGGAAGGACTCACTGGAGAAGAGCCTAATGCTGGGAAAGATTGGGGGCAATAGAAGAAAGGGACGACAGAGAATGAGGTGGCTGGATGGAGTCACTGAAGCAGTAGGCATGAACTTAAATGGACTCCAGAAGATGGTAGAGGACAGGAAGACCTGGAGGAACGTTGTCCATGGGGTCATAGACTTTACAACTAACAACAACAACAATACAAATATACATATATACCAGTGGTGGCGAACCTTTGGCACACATGCCAAAGGTGGCACTTAGAGCCCTCTCTGTGGGCACTCACGCACGCCATCGTCCCAGCCCCGCCTCCCCCTGCAGACCCCTCCTCACCAGCAGCCCCCCCCAAAGGAGAGTTGCCTGGAGTGTGGCCCGCGGAGAGCAACGAAGCCAAGGACATGGCAGCCGGGACAAGACTCCGCCCTCAAGCCCTGTCGCACAATGCCGCTGCGGGGCACAGGTGGAGGGCATTGCCGCCATGGTGCTGCTGGGTCACCTGGGCGATCTGCGGTGGGCCGTGGAGGCAGTGGGTGGCCCTGCAGTTGGGGGACAGGACAGTTTTTTCTCTAAAAGATTTGTCATCACTAATATATACATACACACACACACATTTGTTTTCTGAGGTTTTCGCGGGTGTTTGTATGTAGGTCTTTGGTTGCTCCTCGAAGCACGAAGCTGAAAACACCAGCCTGAAGATGACGAATGGGACTTAGTCGAAACGTCGCCAAGACACTTCCAATTTTACACGGGAGAAAACCCGAACAACCAAAGACCTACATATATATATATATTACTATGGTAGATATTTTGTGATATCTTACAGTAATATTTTGCACTATTCAAGTGATAGTAATGGATTCATTAATAGACCAATGATTATTGAACAGTATAAAATATAAGGTAGATATTTTTTTCAGTCAGAAACACAAAAGTGCCAAAAACACTCCACAGCAATATCACCTACCTTTCTCCGCAAAATGTTTCAGAGGAACACACTTTTGCTTGCCTCTTCGCTAGTTCATCACCAAGAAAAGGCCACTTTCCTTCAGACTGATCTGCTAGAGGCCCTGAGTTAAGCTTTCACAATTTATTTGTTTTTTCTTCTGTTCTGTAACAGAATGTTTTATTAGACAGGCTGCTTTGCTTGAGTAATTGGGTTTGGATTTGATTGGTTCTAAACTTTATTTCATGGTAGCCCTTGGCTTCTTTCAGATGTCATTTAAAACGTATTCATGACATTGGAAATGTCTTATATTGAGTTAGATGTTTCCATACAAAATATTTTTATTAAATATTTTACTCCATCTGATTGGCTTCTGAATAAACATGCTGTGAGTGAAGCTGTCTAATCACAGCCCTAGAAAGGAGGAAGGACCGTAGTGGCGCGGTGGTTAGAATGCAGCATTGCCGGCTAATTCTGCCAGCAGTTTGATTCTCACTGGCTCAAGGTTGACTCAGCCTTCCATCTTTCCAAGGTCGGTAAAATGGGGACCCAGATGGTTGGGGGCAATGTGCTGACTCTGTAAACCGCTTAGAGAGGGCTGTAAAGCACTGTGAAGCGATATATAAGTCCAAATGCTATTGCTATTGTTATTACCACCTGGAGGAACATTGTCCATGGGGTCGCGATGGGTCGGACACGACTTCGCAATTAACAACAACAAATTGTTATTACCAGGGCTTTTTTTTTTTCATAGAATGCCCAGAACGGAGTTCCGGCACCTTTTTCGGATGGAAACTTGTAGAGTAGGCAAGGTGGGTTGTATGACATGTGTGAGTTCCGGCACCTTTTTTTTTTTTAGAAAAAAAGCACTGGTTATTACTATTGATATTACATAAGATATGCGCTCATTGCAAGGAGAGCTTGACCGCTCTGATAGCATCAGATGAGTCATGGTTGAAATACTTCCACAAAATACAGCTAAAAAGCAGATATTGGACTGTGCCCAGATAATCTTGGATTGGGCTTTCCATCAACAACTGATTTTGCATTTTTATTTACAAGTGAATGGATTTATTTTTGCTGCCCTGTGCAATAAAGGCAAGCAGCACCTCTGAGATGCCTCACCATTGATGTCACAGTACCACGTAAGAAATATAGAAGTAATCTGCTTTCTGCCTATGCTCAGAAAAGTGGAATAAGTCAGCCAAGGCTTTAGGCATAAGCTGACAGAGAGTACAAGGTTTTCATGAAGCAGCCACCACTCGCCCCTTAAGCCATTTGATATTTGTCAGTAAAAGCTACCTATCAGAAAGAAAGAAAAAACAATTCTAGATATTAGCCAGATATTTGTCAGTAGAAATTCACTCAATCTTCATGAAGCAACAAAAAAGATACTGGATGTAGCTATTTAATTGGCCAACAAAGACACTGAACGCTCAACTATTGAGGTTCACATGCTCAAAATAGTCAGAGACACACAATCCTAGCAATTTATGTACACTGAACGTTAAAAGCCTGAAATCCAGAGAGGGCCTTATTTCTGAATAGCAGATTAAACTTTCAGCCACCCCATAGTTTCAAATTAGAAAATTGTATCGCTACAATCGGAACAAGTCTAAGTAGAATGAGAAACATATATATTTATGTATATTCGTTCTTTTTTTCCCCCTTGCCTAACTCTTTCGGTGCATGTGTTAAGATCCCTATCTCACCTGACTCTATTTTGTTTAGATTCTTTTAAGTAAAATAAAGAAATAGGAAGTTGGCATGCCATAAGGGAAACTGCCAGCTTCTGACATGGACTCTCTTTATAAGATTAACTCTGAGCATCATATAAGCAGCTCCAGCATTTCCGACAAAAGAAACTGTATAGCAGCTGTACTGCAATATATAGTTTGGAGTCATATGGCCACATGCTTTCTTAAGAAAGGTAAGCAGAGTAGTTGGTTGTTCTAGGAAAAAGAGGCGCACCACAGATATCCAAAGGAGAAGAAGTGTTATCTCATTTGCAATCCTGATCTCTTCACATAAGTGGCATCATTGTGGCTTGCACAGTCTGCCTTCTGGTTTCTTGGATTTTTGTCATATGCCAAAACTGCAGAGTAAAGCAGCTTATTATTATTAATTTTTTTTAATCCTGCCTTTATTTTTAGAAGTAGCTCAAGGCAGCAAACATAACTAATATGCCTTCCTCCTTCTATTTTCCCAAAACAATAACCCTCTGAGGTGAGGGGCTGAAAAAGAGTGACAAGTCCAAAGTCACCCAGTCAGCTTCCATGCCTAAACCGGGACTAGAACTCATAATCCCCTATTTTCTAGATCAGCATCTTAACCACTACACCAGGGGTAGGCAACCTTGGCTCTTTTATGACTTCTGGACTTCAACTCCCAGAATACATGGGAGTCAGCATAGCTGACTTAGGAATTCTGGGAGTTGAAGTCCAGGAGTCATAAAAGAGCCAAGGTTGCCTACCCCTGCACTACCCCAAATAGGTAAGTCAAATAGAATAGACTTTTGGAAAGCTTTATGTTTTTACTTGGCTCTAAGCAATACTATTAAACTCTGTCCTAGAAAAGACCCCCAAATTATGACAAAACAATAGGTTTCAGATTTGTGGGCTGCAGAGCTGAAGAGGCCAGTAGCCACTTTTTTTAACAAATTTGACAACCTATGGCAAGTTTAATCTCATCAAGCTTTTTTTATTGAATTACTGTGCTTCTGTTTGGTAGAGGACAAAAAAGCAGCCTTTCATTTAAAAACACCACAATAAAACCTACAAACTTAAAAACAGTGAATGCAAACACTGAGATAATTTAAAAAAAAAAACAGAAAAGCAAAATAATGGACAGTGTAGCTAACGTGAAATAATGTAAAAGATAACTGGTGATGTCTTGATATTCCTTAAAAGGATCCTTGGTAACTTTCAAAGAACTATAGTTCCCTGAGCGGCCTAGATGAATCACTATTAAACTGCTCTAAGGCTGTGCTATAGCTATACTTGCAGTCTGATTGAAATAGTTTGTGTTTCCCCATATGAAATTTAATCATTCTGTTCAGTGACAGGCAATCCTTTCACTATGATTACTCTTGACATGAATAATCATCATCATACTTTCACACATCAACTTCCTGCCTTGTGTACATATACACATAGCATAATTTGAACTGTTCCAAACTTTATTTAACACCATCAGTAACTTACCCAGATATGGACTTTTTCCAAGTGAGGCCTTGGCCATTAATAGAAATGTACATTTGCAGTAATTATTGTTCATTTATTTTTGCAATGGAGCATATGTTTCATCTCTGCTTTCCATCTGGGCCTCTTACCACGTGATGGATTCCTCTGTCACAAACATTCTTCACTTTTTTCTTTCTTTCTTTCTTTCTTTCTTTCTTTCTTTCTTTCTTTCTTTCTTTCTTTCCTTCCTTCCTTCCTTCCTTCCTTCCTTCCTTCCTTATTTCCTTCCATCCTTATTTCTTTTCTTTCTATCTTTCTTTCTTTTTTT
This sequence comes from Crotalus tigris, assembly GCF_016545835.1. Taxonomy (NCBI): domain Eukaryota; kingdom Metazoa; phylum Chordata; class Lepidosauria; order Squamata; family Viperidae; genus Crotalus; species Crotalus tigris. The sequence continues at coordinate 874,859 of NW_024100479.1, forward strand.
CTAGTATTCGTAGACAAATTTTGCACAATAGCCAGAACTATATAAATATCCCTCTTTGAGATTCAGCTATCTATCAAAAACAAAGCTCCATTGCAGCTTTCATATCTACACTGCCTCAAATTCTAAAGAGCCAGGTGACTGCAAAAGACCGAGATCCTGGAATTTTTGGATTGCCAAAAGGAGTCTGTAAGGATCAAATATACTTTCAGATTTGACAACAACTTCCTGAGCATATTAAGTTAAAGACTGGGTGGCAGGGTTTACAGGATCAGCAAACTCAGAAACAATTTTCCTGGAGCTTGCCAGAATCACTGATTCATGTGATTTCTTTTTGTATCATTTAAATATAAATAAGAAAGAGACAAAGGGCCATACTGCAAAGAGAAGCACCAACCTCTACCACCATTTTGCTGTGCAAGGATGAGGCTCCACGAGCTTTCTTTAAAATATCAAAATGTGGTGGCTGCTAGGATATCTGCCTTGAAAAAAAAAAGACAAAAGTAAGCTAGCATGGTAGAAAGCATCCTAATTGACTAGAGCAGGGGTGTCAAACTCAATTTCACTGAGGGCCGCATCAGCATTGTGGTTGCCCTCAGGGGGCCGGGTGGGTGTGTTCAGGTTGGGTGTGGCCTACTGGCTGGGCAGGGATGAAGTGGGTGTGGTCTACTGGGTGGGTATGGCCAGCTCTGCATTGTTCACATTAAGGGTGCCTATGGGGGCCTGGGCAGGAGTGGGATAGATCTGAGGGTTTCTGGCAGAAAGGGGTGGGACCAGGGCAAGTGCCAAGGCATGGTCCACTGGAGGAGCCTCACTGTTCCTCTCAGGCCATGCGCGGGGGGGGGCTTATGGAGCTAAGACTGAATGTGTTTCAGCATAGAGGGCCACCACAAAATTGTACATTGGCTCCTGGCTGGCCTGGGCCAGGGTCAAGGCAGAAGGGGTCATTCCCTCATTCTTTCCAGGATGGCTTCGTGGGCCACATGAAAACACTTTGTGGGCCGCATCCAGCCCCCGGGTCTTGTGTTTAACATATCTGGACTATAGGGCAAACTAGTTCTGTTCATGCTTACAATCCTGTGAATAAATAAGCCCCCACCACCACAGCCTTTTTGTAAAGATGCTCTTGTTGGAATCTAAGTTTTCTACTTACCCGTCCTTCCCAGAAGGTATCCAACAAAGACTTACCAGGCTCTTAAGGTTGCCCTCAGAGGTCCTGCACTGTGTCTGTAGCCATTTGAAATAAGGAAAGTGATGACAAGAGGCACAGCCTTTCCAGAAGTAACATTCCAGCAATGGAATTCTCTTCCCGAAATACTAATAGAGCGGTATCTTTACTGCACTTTCAGTACTCAGCTAGGAAGTTCAAATAAATGTTCAAGCTTCTTAATATTGTGTTATTTTGGTTTCTCTCATTCTTGAGGTTTATGTGTCCACTTTATTTAGTTAACAAGCATATGTATAAGTATACATGTGTGCAAGCATCTTCACATGATCTCAATAATGATACGATGTAGTTCAGATATTTTTCACGGTAAAAGTCCCAGCTGGCAGTTCCAAGTACAGATAGGAAAAGCTGCAATCAAAAAGACGAGCTGGGTATTGAGAGATAACACTGACTTAAATGAGCCAAGAATCTCTTTTGTTGGAATCTAAGTTTCTACTTACCCGTCCTTCCCAGAATGAGCCGTTCAAAATTCCTCAAACCACATTGCTCGTCTAAAAAGTCATGGAGTTTTGTCACAATGTTGGCCCTGCAACTTCAGAAACCACTGGCCAATTAGAAGCTGCAAAGTCAAAGTCTGTTACCTAAGTAGAAGATTGGAGAAAATTATGTCCAAATAATGCACAATTTCTACTCCCACAGAGCTTTGCTACGTGGAATAATCCCTTAGAGCAAGGGTCCCCAACTCCCAGTCTGTGGACCACTACCGGACCGCAGCAGTCTGCACAAATAAGCAAAGCCCCATCTGCAGGATGCAGGCAGCACATAAAAACACGCCCCCTCCGATCTGTGGAAAAACCTCTCTCCACGTAACCGGTCCCTGGTGCCCAAAAGGTTGGGGACTTTTGCCTTACAGTTCTTCTAAGAATTTGCCACCAAGTTTCTCAGTTACTTCCAAACTTCTAATTAAAGCTATATTTTACACCCTACCAAAGCTCAGTACAAAACAAATGCAATACAAAGCTCTATACACCTTCAGCATCATTCACAATGAAACCCAGAGTGAGTCTGTCTCATTCTGACTCAGGCCTCCTGATCTACATCAAACGTCTTCATTATTCCATAGGTAGCCATTCTCCTTCCCATAAACAGTTGCACTTCTACTTACACAGTGTGAAGATTATTGCCGCCCTCAGTTTATCCTCATTGCTGGATAATAAATGAACACCACAGTGGAGGTACCAAGTTAGTGGGAATTTATTTTGCTCTGTATTCAGAGCATCTCGGATGTGTGGGAAGTTGGCCTTAAGAGGAAACTCAGTTTTAGTTTGCTAAGTATATTAATTTGCCTTTTGGGGCTAACTGGCTATATTTAGAGCAACTGTTCACTCCTCCCCCCATCCCTTTTTTTTTTTACAGCCTTCAAATCACACACACACCTCAGCAGCAATCTTTTGAGAATCAATCACTCACAACTTTCTATGTTACTATCCTGGGAAGCAATGGAATATTCACATTGTACCTGGAAGCACTATTTTACTTCAAAAATAATTTGTCTCACCTGGTCTCAACTCAAGATTTTGATTTAAGTGCAATGAATCAGTCATAAAAAATAGAGCCTAGCTTCATTATAGTTGGAGGAGGATGAGTAGAGCAAAGAATGAGTCTGAAAAGAAAGTGGTGCAATATCTGGAAATCACACCCCATGTCTTCTTCACAGCATCGTAATGCAGCTAAAATAAATCCATGAGTACTTACTGTTGCGGTAGGGAAAGTTGAAAGCCAACGGCAATATAAGGAAGTTCCCTCCAACAGAGGGCAAAATATAACAAGGGGAGCAGAACAATGATGAGCTTCAGCAAGCAATAAAAAAGACTCTTCCTCTGCAAGATAATGGAAAACTAGCAGGCATGGCTTCTTGCATAACTGAACAACTTCTAATTTGCCAACCCTCTCAACCCCCAAACTAAAGAAATGTAAAAGAGTAAGGCTCAGGATTTTAGTTACAGTTATAGGAACCTGGGAGAGATAACACCAACCCTGAAGTAGGAGGAGGATGGCAACCAAGAATTGTACTTTACATTTGGGGAGTGGGAAGAAGGACAGTCACAGTGGCAGAATAATGACGCAAAGGGTGTAAAATTGTATTACCAATGTGAATGGGGTCTGGATTTTTATTTTATTTTATTATTTGTCAATGGGGCATTTGAGGAGTTCCTTTATTCTTTAACATTCTGTTTATAACTATATAAAGTTTATAACTGCGCCACAGTGGTACAGTGGTTAGAATGCAGTATCGCAGGCTAATTCTGCCAACTGCCAGCAGTTCAATTCTCACTGGCTCAAGACTGACTTAGCCTTCCATCCATCTGAGGTTGGTAAAATGAGGACCCAGATCATTGGGAGCAATATAACCTTGTAAACAACTTAGAGAGGGCTGTAAAGCACTGTGAAGCTTTAATTCTAAGTGCTATTGCTATATTAACTATGCTGTTCTTAATGGAAGAAACCACACTGCAGAGGTTCAGCAATAATGATCAGGAGGCCTCTTGGAGCCACAAATAGAGGTGTTATGCAGTTCTAAGTCACTATAAGCAGTTGTCACCCTGCTGTAGGAGAAGGAAGGACATTTTGTCTTGTCCTTCTCATTGCAAACTCCCTCCACATCCTCTTTTCTGAAGTCTGAGAGAGGGATATCAATGAAAAAAATCAAATCACATAGCCCACTGTCCAGCATTCTATATCATATAATGGCCAACCCAGTAGTATCACAAATATGGACAGAAATACAGTACAATAACACTCTTCTGATTTGCTATAGGCACTGCATTTAAAGTAGATGGTTGGCTTCTCTTACCCTGTTAAAACTGACCAGGTTTTTGGATTTAGGCTTCCTGATGGAGGATCTCTGTCTTCTTCAGACAAGGACTTTGTACAGTTTTGGTATGACAAAACTGAGATGAAACATGGTATGTTGCCAGGATACCATGAAAAACATGCCATAAAGTGGCCTGTTTCTTAGAAGCACATAGCTTTACGTTAAATAGCAACCACTGTAATCAACACAGCAACCATGAAGTGATTAATCACTCAGATTGAATAACACATATCTAAAAGATGGAGAGAGGGAAGAACCAACATCTATGCATTCAGTCTACATCCCCATCTTCAGTCAAAATCCATTACAACTTATGTTTGTGTCATTTGCTGTTATGATGACCTGCAGATTTCAGTTCCACGACTTTAATACCATACAAACCTTGCTGGACATACCATTTCATTAACACTTCATTGTTGTTTCCTGAAGCCTTCTTATATGTTTACATGCTCCAGTTTCAACTGTGTAACTGCTAACAAATAAACTGCACTAAAATGCTTTTGTTTGTGCATATCTGATCTGGTTTGTTTCTTCGCAATAAAATATTTACAAATAATACAAACACGTCTAACAGTCATCACACACGCCAACATTTGTGAAAGGGACAGAAATGGCTGCTAACTACAGGACATGCAGCACTGTTCATGAGCAGAAGACCTAATAGTGAGATATGTGCAGAAGTCTAGACTGCTTCACCAAGCAATAGACTCTGTGCATTAGTTTGGGTAAAGTCCAAGTTCAGATTTAATACTAGCATTCTAACCAGAGGTCAAGATTTTACTGTATATAAAATTTTTGAAAAAATAAATAGGTCTAACTTCACATCTCAACTGATCTCCTTTTGGTGACGTTGCAGATAAGTTCATACAGTTTTCTTGGCAAGTGGTTTGCCATCCACAGGCATTTAATACTGACTGTGAGGATGAAAAATGTGTGTTGCGACATTGTGATGCAAACACCAAAGCTTCAAATTCACATCCTACCTTTGCACACCAGTATATAAATCATAGGGCTTATGCAGTGCTTTTTTTCTAAAATAAAGAAAAAAAGAAAAAAAAGTGCTGGAACACACACATCATATAACCCGCCTTGCCTACCCTACAAGGTTCCATCCAAAAAAGGTGCTGGAACTCTGTTCTGGGTGTTCTATGAGAAAAAAAGCCCTGGGTTTAAGTACTTGTCCTTGGTCACTTGCTCTCCTTATCTCCCCCAGACATGCTGTGTATATTGTGTCTATTCTTCCAAAATGTCTTCCCATTTCTTAATATCACCTAAAATTGTGATGTTCCTTACAAGTCTCTCTCCAAATACTTCCCATGCTTCAACATTCTTAGTTTCAAAGCCAGCCAAGGTTAGGCAGGTGCTACCACTTGGGTTAAAGTTTAAAGTCCCATTCCCAAGAAAGTCAATAGGAAATAAATAAAATATCTCATTCATTTTACTGTTGTTTATGTTTACCAAGTCATACAGAAACTTCCCAGACTGGCATTGCTGGTTAAAATAATGCAACATTATATATTGCAAGCAACCTGTTTTAACTTCACTTTCTAACAGGAAAGCAATGGGTCAATTGTACTCAAAGGCTCTAAAACAGTGGTTCTCAAACTTTTTATACCGGCAACCCCGGTCATAAGGACGTGCCGCGCATGCACGGCGCGACGTGCCCGTGCGGCGGTGCCCCCATGCGCGGTGTGTACGCGTGGCGGCACTCCATGCGCGGTGCCCGTGCGGCGGTGCCCCCATGTGTGGTGCGCATGCGCAGTGGTGCCCCCACGTGCTGCACATGCGTGGCGCACATGCGCGGTGCCGCCAGCTGAGAAAAAATGGCGGATCGCGTTGTTTGGCGACCCCCGTGAAATGGTCGTTCGACCCCAAATGGGGTCGCGACCCACAGGTTGAGAACCGCTGCTCTAAAAGAGAGGTCCCCAACCTTTTGGGCACCGAGGACCAGTTACGTCCTTCAGTTACATGGAGAGAGATTTTTCTGCAGGCTGGAGGGGACATGGTTTCGTGTGCTGCTTGCATCCCACGGATGGGGCTTTGCTTGTTTTTGTGGTTCGGTTGCTGGCATGCCGCAGCCCAGTACTGGTCCATGGACCAGTGCTTGGGGACCCCTGCTCTAGAACGTAAAAAGCAAGTGTGAGAAATCCAAGCCTTGCGCCAATCTACAGTACAGCTAGTCCTCAACGTATGATCATAATTGAGCCCAAAATTTCTGTTGCTAAGTAAGGCACTTGTTAAGTGACTTTTGCCCCACTTTACGACCTTTCTTGCCACGTTTGTTAAATGAATCACTGCAGTTGTTAAATGAATGACGGTTGTTAAAGTGAATGGTTTCCCCTATCGACTTCGCTAGTCAGAAGGTTACAAAAGGGGATCACATGATCCTGGGAAACAGCAACCGCCATAAGTATGAATCAGTTGCCAAGCATCTGAATGTTGATCACCTAACCAAGGAGATGCTGTAACGGTCGTAAGTGTGAAAAACTGTCATAAGTCATTTTTTTCAATGCCATTGCAACTTCAAATGGTCAATAAATGGATTGTTGTAAGTCAAGGACTATCTGTATTAACATTCTAGCAATCTGACAGGTCGATTCAAATAAGGATGGCCTTCAAATATGGATAACATTAAGAAATTTTTATGGCTTTTCAATATTTGTACTATATTGAGGAGGTTATTTCTCTTCAACAATAAGCATATGTGCACACACACACATGCACACACACACACACACACACACACACACATTTAAAAAGATGCCTGATCTATGTTTTCAACACTCATAGAAATTAAACCTAGTTTCCTAGACTCTGAAAAGCTAATTATGCATTCAATTAGAGTTTCTTAATAAAGATTAAAACTCAGAAGTCTATTATGAGCCCATATTTAATTCAACTGCCATTTTATCCATGCCATGAAAGTGTGAGTGGTAACAATGAATATAAATTATAATACATGCCACCAAGTGAATGCTATTTGTTCAAGAACGTTGCTATAAAGAATTAAATTTTGCTATCAGTTCCATAATCTAGTTAAAATAGGTATTCTTTATTTGGTCTTTCAATGTAGTCCAATTTCCCTACTTTGAAAAACAAATTCCAGCAACTAAAGAAAAGAGATTAATTTATCATTAAGACTCTGCCTAATTGAAGTCAATTCTGAACAAACTTGAATTCAATTTCTGCTCATTAAATTGAATGTGCTCTGCGTTTTCTCTCTGCATTGCTTTGAGCAAGCAGCTGAGAACAAGGGACTAACATCAAAATTATTAAATTGAGGAGATTTTATTTGGTCTTCACATGCCAGGGCCGCTTTGATGAGGAGCTGTTTTGGCACTGAAAGGAAACGAGAGCAGCTGGAGGAAAAATCAAATGAAACTAAGCCTTGGAAAATTGAAGAAAATGCAAGCTTAATAATATTTAATAATTAAATTTCCACAAACAATAGCGGCAAATGAAGTAATCTGCAAAGTCTGTGAACTCATTTGCATAATTGATGCCGGTCCCCTGTAAATGAATAATGAAGATAATAAAAGATGTTGCTAAAAATGGGCACAATAACAGCAAAATTTCATCAAGCCGCGCTCTCTGATTAATCTGCTCTTGCAAATCAGCAGCAAAAGGGGAACGCGTGATTAACCGCACTGAGGACTGCAGCAGGCGGCAAGCTGCCCTTTCTCTGTGTGTGTCTCTGGGTACTGCAGCTCAACCTTCTCCCCTGATCTGCTTTCGTGCTCTTGCCAATGCAGAAAGAGGCACCCCCCCACACACACACACACATACACATACACCAACCCAGCTCTTTTCCAGGAACTACCACATTTTTGTCATTAACCACATCGCTTCTCTCTTCCCTCTTAGTTCAGCTCAAATGAACAAAACTGGCTTAGCTTCCGGGGCCAAGCTGCTTTTGCAGTCTTGTTTAGCTTTGTTTGCAACGCCCAGCAGTGATACTCCAGGTGTTGAGGAGAAGTTTTCTCACTCTACTGCACAGGCAGTGGTGGGATTCAGTCATTTCACATCAGTTGCCCAGCTAATTTTTTGTTGCCCAGGCCCAGAATGGACTTTTGGAAGCGCTATCACACATAGAACCGGTTGTTCACATATATGAATCTCACCCCCGAGCACAGGCCAGGTTTTCTGGATATGAAGGAACTCTCCCGCTTTGGCTACTGCTGCTGAACCAGAACAGGGCCTGAGCAAATGAATTGGGAATGGATTAGGTTTTGGGTAGGTTCTACAGTAGACACCTGTGAACTTTTCTTCACCAGAGGTAGCATCTGAGTGAAATGTCAGAGGCCCAATTGCAAACCTGGTGGAGGCGGCCAGGACAAAAACTAACCTGGACTTCACATTTCAGCTAAATTAACTGTAGTTAATAGATGTATTAGCCAGTGAAGTATTTAATTGTCTTCCCCTGTTTGTGTTAAAAAGGTAACAATTTCTGGAGGACTCTGGGGGCTGCACCACAATTTTCAGGAGCCCAGGAAGCCCTGAAGCTTTGTGTATTTCATCTCCACAAGCATTACCTTTGGGCCTGAGGAAAAATGCTAAAGTTAGTGGACATCCACAGCCATTAACAGATAATTATATGTGACAAACGGAGGGTCAGGTTTATGGCAGAGCTTCAGATCAGTGACAAAGACATCATTCATATGAAGAAGGTGTCAAGTTTTTAGCCCCAACCTTAGAAATCTGTTGTCGTTAAGAGTGGAAAGCAGCCTCCCCTCAATATGAAGCCTGTTATATCTGCTATACTTCAGCCCCACCAGCATGGCCAGTACCCATCAGATTAAAACAGGTTAGTGCAAGCCCTTCTGGACAGAATGTGCTGATACTTGGATCTGGTTTAATGCTGCTTTGCCCTCTTGAAATCACATCTTAGCTAATTACTCTCCAGATGGCCTCAGCAAGACAATAATTACTCAATTTTAGGCTTTCCATCTATAAAAGGAGCCATCTCCACCAGCTTGCCTTCCAGAACTATTGCAAAAATTACTTTAAATTGTTAAATATACTACATTACTGCTATGGCTAATTAATGTGTTGTTCCACACTTATTCTTTTCCTAAATTTCTGCGCCTTTTTAAAATACTTCCTCCTGGCATTTTAGGAAGCAGCTAACAATGGTGCTGGGTGTAGGACAGAATTGGAATGCTTTTGGTTTTCGGATTTCCCGAAATCTCCAGGAAATAGGAAGCCTGGAATGAGGCAGTGGTTCTTGAAGACTCTCAGTTTAAGCCAAATAAAAACTGAACGGCCATATTGAGGTACATAAATGTGCCTCATTCATAACTAGGTTTTGGCCCAATGAATCTTCCTGTATCCACATTTGTGTCATCTATTTATTTCACTTCGTCCTTCATGTGATGCATCTCACACAGGTAAAAGTAAAGGATTCCCCTTTCCAGTTATCTCTGACTCATCTCCATTTCTTACCAAATATCCTAAGACATTTCCATAGTCATGCAGCCAGCATGACTATATGCTGAGGCATATGGAATGCTATTACCTTCCCACCAAAGTGGTACCTATTCATCTACTTGCATTTGCATGCTTTCAAACTTCTAGGTGGGCAGGAGCTGGGGCAAGGAACGGGAGCTCACCCTATTGTGCAGTACTCAGGTCTCAAACTTGGGCTGCCGGCTTTCTAGCTGACAATCTCAGCATCTTTAACCACTGAGCCATCATGTCCCCTCCACATCTCACAGCTGGTGATTCAAAAAGAAACATTACATATGTGCAAGTACACCCTGCAGTTGCTTTAATGAAGTGGTATTCCTACTAGCAGTAGTCATGAAAATAGCTGCTGGTTAAACATGTCTACTTGGTTTACAGGTAGATTTTCCAAAGAAATTAGAAGAAAATAAGCTGCCCCCTCACAAAAATGAACATATTATGGGAACAATCTCTCTTCAGCAAAACAACCATAAAAATCAACAATATCCCAGCTGCAGAAAATGCTGAAGGTGAAAGGATTTTTAATCTTGGCCGTCTCCAACAACATCCAGTACAACTCATATACATGTTGACTTTTCTATCAGTTCTCTGCTGTGTTGCCTATGACTAGAACAGTAGTTCTCAACCTTTTTAATGCCGCGACCCCCAACCGGTCGTAAGTCGAGGACTACTCAACTGGTGCAGCACTGTTTGCAGAATGGGACTTTTGGCGGGCTCAGCAGGGCAGAGATAGCCTGGACAATTCCTATTGGCTTTTGAAAGCCAATAGAATTAGACTCTATTCAAGAGAGTTATTCTACCGGCTTTCAAAAGCCAATAGAATAAAAGGGAGTAGCACAGCTAAGGAAAAGGGAAAAAAATGGCGGACTGCGTTGTTTGGTGACCCCCGTGAAATGGTCGTTTGACCCCAAATGGGGTCCCCCAGGTTGAGAACCACTGGACTAGAAGAACTGCCTTCTTTTATTTATTATGAGGGGCAAGAAATGCAGATTAAACACTTTCACTTCCTTTTGGTTCTGCCATATCTTTTGATTCATTTTGATCCTTAAATGACTTTGCATCTTAAGGAAGAACTGGTGGATCTGCATTTTTAGAAAGATTAATTTTAATCTAATCGCCTATAATCATAGCTGGCCAATGTGAAGGATGCTGGAATCTACTGGTCAACATCTTTTCTCTAAAGCCAGTCCATTCTTCTTGGAACTCTTTAACTCATATAAACACAAAAAAAAATTTGCTAGTAATTACATATTATTAAATGAATGTAGATCCTACTTCATTACCTCAAGATCCATTAAGATCATTTACAGGTATATTAAAATTAGTTCTTAGAACATTCCAATATAAATACCAAATAACTGGTTCATTACAAAACAGCAATCAGGAAGAAAGTGTCAGGAGGAACAACCAGATCCACATGTGAAGAGTTGAATTAGCTGGTTTATTGCTCAAGCCTATACACAGGAATCTTCTCAGACTGAAAGTTTGCACCTGAGTGGGACTAGTTAAAGTTCAACAGCATTTAAGGAAAGGTCAGACATCACTCTCTTGTGTCCATGTATGGGTTCCAAACCAATTCACTGCTTGACTCCTCCCCATGGCTCTGTCAATTTCTCCCTGACAGAAACAAATATATACAATTATTTGGGAATAACCCATGTTGAAACCAAAGGAATTTCCAAGAAAAAATGGGGAAAAGAGGGCTGAAGACTAATTTTATAGTACCCCTTCATGGGAGCAGTAGACCAGCTAAGGACCACTAAATGTTGCTTATCTACCATTTCCAGAAGCTTCCACCAGCATGACCAATGGAAAGGTGGTACTTATAATTCAATAACAGCCTCAGAGTTACATTTTCTCCACCCCAAGTCATAGTAATGTAATTTCTGATGTGATTTGCAGCTCCTTCGTTGCTTCTACAATCATGAGTGAGAGGCAGCACTCATTGACAAAAATTGTCATTATTTGATCTGAGAACTGTTTAGGCTAGAGAGATGTTTGGTTGCTTAAGGATGTTGTACCTAAACTGACAGATGACTTATAAAAAGTAAATGGCCAGTATATTGCATAATAACATGTGCAGTTATTTCCAAATTAGAATGACATCACTCATCCTGCAAGAATCATAAACACACACTATATTAACAGGGGTCCCAAACAATTCCATGTTGTAGCAGAGGTTTATAACTCAGTGATATAAATTAGCTCCAGGCAGAAATGTGGCAAGTAAGGTCTCAGTCTGGGACTTAATTATTTTGATTAATTTGAGAGGAAAATAATAGTCCAATTTTTTTAATAATATCCAGAGAGCTGAAAGGAAGTCAGTGGGAACTCTCTGCTTATATAACTGAGCTATATTAACCAAGAAGCGAATGACTGAAAAAGCATACACGATTGTCTCAATGTATATATAGCGTCTTCTACAAAGAAGGTCACACATATTTTTAAGCTGACTACTGTAGATATGTAGATGTAGGCATCAGGCTAGGAACTAGGAGACTGGGAATTCTAATCCTACCTTGAGCACAAAGCCAGATGGATGGCTTTGGGCAAGTCTGCCTTTCTCAGACCTACAAAGAAGGCTGCCGCAAGCTACTCTTGAAATTCATGTCCAGAAAACTGTATGGACTTGTATGGTCATTGGGAATCAAGAATGACTCAAAGTCACACAAAAACATACACACAAAATATGTGTGTGTGTGTGTGTGTATTTGTTTTCTGAGGTTTTCGCGGGTATTTGTATGTAGGTCTTTGGTTATTCGGGTTTTCTCCCGCGTCAAATTGGAAGTGTCTTGGCGATGTTTCGATGAAGTCTCATTTGTCATCTTCAGGCTGGTGTTTTCGGCTTCGTGCTTCTAGGAGCAATGTGTGATTGTAGCTGTTTCTTTCTTTTAACTGCCAGTGGGGGTATGAACTGATTGAATGAGAGCTTGGCTGTGTTCTGATTGGATGGAGGTGTGTTCTGATTGGTTAGGAGCTTGGCTGTGCTCTGATTGGATGGGGGGTTGGCTGTGCTCTGATTGGTTGGGGGAGTGTTCTGTTTGGGTGGGGGCTTTGTTGTGAAAATGTATATGTACATTTTGTTATATACAAAATGTGTGTGTGTGTGTGTGTGTGTGTGTGTATACCATGCTTGAAACACTGCAGACGTAAATGGCTCTATTACAGCTTTCTCCCACCTAATATAATCTCCTATTATTTGTGCTATTCAGAAATTATGGGAATTGATTAATACAACTGGGGATCACGAAGAAGACTGTCAAATTAAAATCTAATCTACATATATCAAAAAGGGAGCAATAACCTTTTTTTTCTTTTCCTTACTACAGCTTCCAAATAAAGATTTATTAAACCTAGAAGATCTGGGCTTCAAATATCCAGATGGCCTGTAGATAGCAGCAGTGAGTTTCTTTCTGTACTTTTCTATAGCCTTTTAACAATCATCTACATCAGGGCTTTTCAACCAGTGGTACGGGTACCACCTGTGGTACATTGGCACCTGGGCAGGTGGTATGCGACCATCCTAGAAAAGTGGTAGCGGGGGAGGGGAATGAGTTGAACTGGTGGCAGCACCGCACAAACCTGAGCAAGAGATGGTTGGAGCTTCAGGGCTGTCAGGCTCAGCGGAAGCACCAGGATCAACGCCAGGGTCCAGCTGGAGCTCGGCACTGATCCTGGTGCTTCTGCTGAGCCCTGAAGAAGCACCAATCAGCTGGAAAACAGCACTGATCCTGGCACTTCTGCTGAGCCCAGAAGACTACCTGTACTTTATCACTTTTTTCCTTTTGGGGGGGGGGGTCATCAAGTATTTGACACCTTGCTAGGCAACTGGTGGTACTCAGATGTTGCCATATCCTAAAAGTGGCACAATGGGTGAAAAGGTTGAAAAGCCCTGATCTAGATCAGGGGTCTTCAAACTTGGCCCTTCTATAACTTGTGGACTTCAACTCCCAGAATTCCTCAGCCAGGCATGCTGGCTGAGGAATTCTGGGAGTTGAAGTCCACAAGTCATAAAAGGGCCAAGTTTGAAGACCCCTGATCTAGATATTCACAGTCCAAATCTGGTTTCACCTACAGAGTTCAAATGCAAGGCATAAAACAGATTTTGAAATATGCAGTAAGTAAATGCATGCCAGAAATAAGGGGTTGATTCCCTTCAAGATCTTTTGAGAGGTTTTACCTAGAGACTAGGAGCATCCCACTTTTGATAGATGAAAGGTCTGCTTGTTTTAAGATGGTGATGGATGCTAATGAAGATGAAAGTTCTAATCCTTGCCAAAGGGGTGGAGGGAGGGAGGTTGGTGCTCAAAAAAACCACAAATCAATAATGGGTCATTTAAAATGGCATGATGAAGCAAAGTAGATATTTACTTGGCAGTGATGTATACTGTGGCATCAAATAAGGTCTCCTGGCATATGCAGTCACCAATCTGAAAACAAGTGAATAGGATTGGTAGAGTCGCCATCATTGTTTCATTAGTCGGTGGATTTATAGCTGTTAGACGTACTGTTAACTCATATTGTCACAAATATTCTTCGTAATAGGTTTCTGCTGGTATTTTCTGTATCTAAAAACGACCTATCCTAAGGTAGGAATTCTAACTAGAAATTATTCCCATTAAAGTTACAAGTGCTAAAAACCCTGTTATCTTAGCAAGAGCGTTGGCTCGCTTTGCTCTAATGTTTCCAAATGCAGCCTTGATTATCTTATGGATTGTTGGAAGGGTGAGAATTGCCAAACCATTGGCTTGCAGAAAGCAGGACAGCACAGAAGTCCTCAACTTACAATGACAATGGAGCCCAAAATTTCTGTTGCTAAGTGAGATATTTGCTAAGCAGATTCTGCCCCGTTTTATGACCTTTCTTGCAACATTCGTTAAGTCAATCCCTGAAGTTGTCAAGCTGATAACATGGTTGTTAAGTGAATCTGGCGTCCCCTATGGACTTTGCTTGCCAGAAGGTTGCGAAAGGTGATCACGTGACAACCGGGACGCTGCAACCGTCGTAAATTTGAGTCAGTTGCCATGCGTTTGAATTTTGATCACATGACCGTGGGGATGCCACAACGCTCATTAGTGTGAAAAAAGGTCCTCAGTCACTTTTTTCAGTGCCATTGTAACTTTGAACAATGTTGTAAGTCGAGAACCACTGTACTTAAAAATCTGCAATAGGTGCATACGAGAAAACCAAATTTGCAGATGATTCCCAATCAAATCTACTTCTCAACAATTGGGCTGACCAATGGAAAGATTACTGAAGCAAATACACTTGGGAAGTTAGAACACAAGGAGAATGAATGTTCATGCTTTATATGTGTAAGGTCCTTAACCCAAGCCCATGACTTCTAAATGGGTCACAAATAGCATGTGACAGGAAGACAAAAATTTCCTGGCACTTAGTACCATAGGAAGGAGAGGGAGGAGGATGGTGTGGGGATTTTTGTACAAAAAAGAAAAAGAAAGTCAAAATACGTTGACACAAACCTGAAAAGCTTATTTTTAATCTTTTTTTTTTTAAGTGGAAGTAGGAATTGCCCTGCCAATAAATGTCATTTTGTCACCTAATTTCAAATCTTTGAAAGATTTGGGATCACAATATGGAATTAGGGGCTTCAAGAGGGATTCCCCCTCTGTCACAGAATAATGTTCAGATACATAAATCAATACTCTGACAAGAAAAATCAAGCTTATTTATTTATTTGCTTGTTTGTTTGTTAAATTTATTTGCCGCCCACCTCATGGTGCATTCAGCTGTAGCCCAAAGCTGCCTGGGGAATATATCAGTATATTAGAAAGATGGCTCCACTGTTTCTGAACTCTTCTTGGTAAGCCTAAGATGTAATTAAATTAGACTCTTTCTATTTTACCCAAAGGCCTTAAAACGGTGAGCCTATTAGTATTATCATGTATGCCAAAAGATTGCCAGAATCATTCTCGCTTAGTATTACACTCTCCGCTGCCTTTGATTTCACAGCTTTTCATTTGTGCTAAGGTAAAGTGATATTCTTTGGAATAAGAGATGTTTGAGGGTCATCATGACAGCCTGGAATAATAAATAACTCTTTGAGGAGGAGGAGAATACTTGGAACAAGCCAGCAAGTACTCGTAAGCAAGCAAAAGAAAAGGTTACTTGCAAACATCACCCATTTGAAAAATCAAAAACAGCATTTATTATAAAAAGTGTGCCAGATTTTATTTCTTCAAATATAAGAGACATTGGATATTGAATCCCTCTGGCAATGTAATCTTTTTTTATTTTCTTCTCTTTTTCGAGCCAAAGGAGATAGTGCATGACATATAAAGTTGTGTTTCATACATCTGTTGTTGCTTTTGAAGGGATGGGCACCTATCAAAATTGTGATACTTATGGCTTAGCCCTCCTTCCGTGCCTTGCCATGGATTTATGTATCAAAAATCATTTCCCACCCACTTTGGAAGCAAACTCCACTAATATAAGTCATGGTAATGGCAAAGGAATTAAAACATTCTTCCTCTGTGCCACAAACATTAACATAGCCTCTCTTCACTTTTTAAAAGAGATGTATGAAATCTAGGTTGATCTTTCATGTATTATCTTCTCAGACCTCAGGAAGGGAAGAAATGACAGATAACGTTTCCAAAGCCATTGCTGTGTAGCTTTCATTAAATAGTAACTGAAGCCATGTTTATGTTAAATATGAAATGCCAAAGATTACACTTGCATGCCTACTTATTTGCATGCCTACTTACTGACAGAGCCCTGGTGGTACAGATTTTAGAATGCAGTATTGCAAGCTAACTCTGCCCACAGTCTGGAGTTCGATCCTGACCGTCTCAAAGTTGTCTCAGCCTTCCATCCTTCTGAGATCAGTAAAAATGAGGCCCCAGATTTTTTGGGGGGGGGGCAATATGCTGACTTTTAGAGAGGGCTGTAAAGCACTGTGGAGCGGTATATAAGTTTAAGTGCTATTGCTAGTGCTACTTAGAAATAACTACCACTTAGATCCAATCTTTGGTGCCCTATACAACCATTCATCTAGTAACTGTTTGAAGTTGCAACAGCACTGAAAAAAGCAACTTATGTCCTTTTTCCAACTAATGACCATTGCAGCATTCCTGTGATCAAAATTTGAACACTTGGCGACCGACTCATACTTATGACAGCTGCAGTGACCTGGGGTCCTGTGATCACCTTTTGCGACTTTCTGACAAGCAAAGCTAATGGGGAAGTCAGTTTCACTTAACAACCGTGTTACTAACTTAACAACTGCAGTGATTCACTTAACAATGGTGGTAGAAACAGTCGTAAGGTGGGGCAAAGCTCACTTAACAACTACCTTGTTTAAGCCCAAAATCTATGTGCACTATGCTCAGTATTGCTCAGGTCCATTCTAAAACCAAAATACAGAAAAAATTGCAGTCATTTCGATAAGCTAATGTACTCTGTGTCTGATAGCAGAAAAGTAATATTTAGCAGTAATAAAAATGTCTTTTTAGAGCTTGCAAGTAGAGCCCTGTAAATTAGAGAGATTAAGTAATGTCAGGGTAAGCTTACATGGCTACTAAATATCTGGGGTTTCAATAGCAAAAGAAAAAATATATATAATAAGAAGTCACTGGAGATGGTGACTCAAATATATTTCTGTTTTGCATAGAAAATCCAACAATACATAAAGAGCTGAAGAGGGAATGTAACTATTGTGCCCCAAGGAAATGCAAACACTGTTATGGACTACTTGCTTCCTTGCTATGGGAAATTTCTGCCATAAATTGAATAAACAAACAAACAAACAAACTGAGTTTCGAATCTACAGGAATGAATAATTGTGGGTTCTTAACTTACAGTAATGTAAAATATTTTGATCATCCCTACTGGCAAGGAAACGGTAGCTTACTGCATAGCCTATAAACATTTCTGTCCAGTGCCATATTTTCCATCTCCAAATTTCTTTCAAGAGGGCCAGAATTAATACTCTTATGATCCTTATTTATTTCAGAAATAGAGCATAAGAAAATCAGTAGAGCTAAACACATGGTGTTTGCACATAATTAACTGGTCCATCTTGATCAGAATATATGATGGAATACAGCATGCCTTCAGCAACCATCTGTTGGAAGAAGATGAGGAGTTTTCCAAACTCATCCTTAAACAATGAAACTTTTGGACATAAGTATGCTCTGAATATTCACTGGCAGGGAGGTTGCTTACAAAGTTGGAGAAAACTTGCCTGTTTAAGATACCTCCTTTCTGCAGCAGCTAATAATAATTGCAAAACAGCATCTATATTCTTCTATAACTACTAGAATTACTTAGGCTGTAAAGAAGTATATATAAAATAGCAATAGCACTTAGACGTATAAAGTGCTTCCTAGTGCTTTACAACTCTCTCTAAGCGGTTTACAAAGTCAGCAATTTGCCCCCAACCATCTGGGTCTTCATTTTACCAACCTCAGAAGGAGGGAAGGCCAGTCAGGATCGAACTCCTGGCAGTGAGCAGAATTAGCCTGCAATACTGCATTCTAACCACTGCGCCACTAAAAGAGTCAGAATCAGAAATACATTAGATATAAAGAGAGAGATACACAGATGTGAGTTTTGATTATTTTTTTTAATTATAGGACTGCAAGTCATCACTAAAATATCTAAATAAAACAGATATTTTAACAGATGCTTGGGTTAGTAGCTGGGTGTTTTTATCTATTTGTGTATAGCTTAGTTATGCTTCCCAAGCATCTGTTAAAATATTTGTTTTATTTGGATATTTCAGTGATGACTTGCAGTCCTATAATTAAAAAAAAAATCAAAACTCACATCTGTGTATATCTCTCTTTATGTATTTCTGATTCTGACTCTTTTAGTGGCGCAGTGGTTAGAATGCAGTATTGCAGGCTAATTCTGCTCACTGCCAGGAGTTCGATCCTGACTGGCCTTCCCTCCTTCTGAGGTTGGTAAAATGAAGACCCAGATGGTTGGGGGCAAATTGCTGACTTTGTAAACCGCTTAGAGAGAGTTGTAAAGCACTAGGAAGCACTTTATAAGTCTAAGTGCTATTGCTATTTTATATATACTTCTTTACAGCCTAAGTAATTCAAGTAGTTATAGAAGAATATAGATGCTGTTTTGCAATTATTATTAGCTGCTGCAAAAAGGAGGTATCTTAAACAGGCATGTTTTCTCAAAATTTGTAAGCAACCTCCCTGCCAGTGAATATTCAGAGCATGCTTGTGTCCAATAAGATATTTTGAGCTGAGAAACCCATGGGTTTTCACCATTCATCTTGTAAGTTTAACTTACCATAAATATAAGTTATCTGTTATCTATCTATCTATCTATCTATCTATCTATCTATCTATCTATCTATCTATTTATCTATCATTCATCCACCCACCCACCCATCTATCTATCTATCTATCTATCTATCTATCTATCTATCTATCTATCTATCTATCTGTTAGAAACCACCCATTTCCTTCACAGAGGGACATATGTACTTCAAGATACCATTGAAAAGTTTTTAGTTTTTGCTTTTGCATCATGTTATGGAATGAATGTGTCATGTGAAACAGGGGAGAGCAATCCTAAAAAGTGGTCATATGGAGTATGCAGCACAGCTGTAGCCTGCTAGAGACAATCTGTCAACATTACGCTGGGGCCTGCCTCAAGCAGTAACTCAAATTGTCTACTAAATAGCAACATTTTTGAGCCAGTGGGCACATTTAGAGTTTCAAAAGTCAGTGTGAGGTGATTTAGATACTGGATCAGAACTGTGGAGAACCAGATTCAAATATCTATGGATGCTCAATGAATGACTCATTGGAGAACAGTATCTCAGCCCAACCTTCTTTAAGAAGTGAATGTATTGTGGAAAATAACACATTAGTAATAGTGTCATAGATATAACACTATATCAAGAAACATGGATATGATATCTAACAAATAAAGATTAGTCCATCACTTGTGAGTGCTCTTGTGGCAACTCTGGCCTCTGAATTATTTCACATAAGGAGAATGGATCAAATTCAGTCAGAAGTAACTTGGCCAAGGATACTTGGCAAACATGGGTGAGACCTGCAAAAATCCAATTATGGATTTGCCTTCCCAAATATGCTGGTTTGGGATGAAGAAGTTGCCGTCCAACACATCTGCAGCTTCCACTGAAAAAAATCTTCCTTATTAGGTCCAGCTGCAAGTCATTCAGATGCAGTTAAAAGGAACATGCTGCTCAGGCTTTGCCAATAAGCTGACTCTTCCCAACAGCCTAATTGCAGGAACCTCTGAGATATGCCTTTTTTTTTTAAAGTACAAAATTTCAAAATAAAGCTGTTCAGTTTCATTACATCATTAAATTCTGATGGTATTTAACAATGTCCCTCAAAGGGAATAATACATACATACATACATACATACATACATACATACATACATACATACATACATATTAGGCATTCATTCTTAGACCATGAAGTATTTTGGGGTTTACTTATTAATCAGACTTGCTGAAATAGATTTGTCAATAAAGCTCTAAATCCATATTTTTGGTTCTTATATTTGCCTGTTCTATCTGACATAATAGCTTCTTTGTTCATTTTTATTTCAACTAAATAAAAATAGCTGGTGATATGCTAAGATTATTATCTAGCTCCTGCTCCTTGATTATGCTGTGTTTCCCTTTTAATTGAAAAGGAAACTCATTTGTCCTTTTTTATCCTTTCTCCTCCAAGGGGAAAGCAAAACCTATTTAAAAGCAAATAATCCAAACATGCATTGGAGAAAAAACTGTGAAACCTATTGCTGCTATTTGCAGGTATATATTCTTGTGACATCACCTTCTGAAGAACATTAAGAACAGGATTTGTCCCTCACCAAATGCAGTCAGTTTAGTAAACACTACCTCAGCATTGTTAATTAATCTTAAAATGATTATGATGCGAGAAGCAGATTTGCAGCCTTGCCAGCTATTTTAAATGCTCCAAGGCAGTTTTAGTGCATAATGCAATATATTAAAAACCCACTTCCCAGGAACTGGCAACCTTTTTCCAGCTTTGCTGGTTCATTTTGTGGCCTACAAAATTCTCTCTGGTCATGTCCAGCCAGAGTTTCTATGCATCAAACAGTGGCTGAATTCAGCAGTTCTGATCCACTTTAGCCATTGGGCCAGACATGTGAAACTTGCGACGTCACATGATGTCGCGCAATGTATCAGAGCTTTTTCCTCATTGCCGGCCATGGAGTGGGCGCGATTTCCTTGTGATGCGTCCGGCCCACGGGCCAGCAGTTTGACACCCCTGCATTAGGCAGATGGTTTCCAAGACATTCTCATAAAGGTTTTGAAGGCTTTTGAGTGCATTTCAAGAATTTTTTGGAAAGAATAACATTAGGAGAATAAGAAAAGATGCATTAAAAAAAAATTTCCTTCTCAATAGCACCTCAGGACCCAGAAGCAGCCTTTTTCCTGTGGCTTCATTATTGGGATTACAGCTGGAGGCAGAAATCAATAAGGTAGAGAAGTAGATAAATGCTGACTGTCCTAGTGGCATCCTCTTAGTAAGAAAAGTAGGAATTGCGGGATCAAGATTGAGTCTTTCCTGCAGATTTACAATTCCTGGAAGACAAGCTATTAACTAATATGGAGAGGATGAATTTGCAGAGTTTTGGGAGGTTTTTTACACATCTTAGAGAAGATACTTGAAAATACAAGATACAAGACATGGTGCCTACTTGACAAAAAGAGCCACAGAACTACAAGTTCTTTTGCCACTGCATATTTACAAACAGAGAGATGTGTGTCACAGCTCAGTGACCCTTCTGGTTTCGAACTGTGGTTCTTGGCATTATCTGTCACACTACAGCTGGCTCTGGATCTCCCAGATTCTTATCTCATCTGGCTGATTCTCAATACTCAAGTTTTGGCTTGACAGATTAGATGGCTGCTTTCCCTATTACCATAAAACTGGGCTTCTTAGGACTTTGCTCTTTGTATATTTTATTACCAGTTCTGCCCAAAACCATGAACCATGAACCATAAGAAGAGACTGGACAGCCATTTGTCTGAAATGATATAGGGTTTCCTGCCTGAGCAGGGGGTTGAACTAGATGACCTCCAGGGTCATTTCCAACTTTTATTATTATTATTGTTTGTATTATTATTATTATCATCATCATCATGTTTAAGTTCTCCTAGAAACCCGAAGCTCAGGATTTGTCACCTGACTCTATTTCATGTGCGGGATTAAAAAAGTAGCATGCACGTTGGAGAAGGAATGGAATGGGAATATGGCTACATGAATAAAGAATGCCAATCCCTTTCTGTCTGGGGGGTCCTTCTAATGAGCCTGGGAATGTTTAATGCAGCCAGATAAACACTTCAGCACTCCCATTCTCTGCAAGAACAGAATAGTACAACAAAAGAGAACAAGAAAAAATGACTTACGACTTCATCTGATGCAACCAAGTCCTCTCATCAATGAGATCCACAAACATGCCTTTTAGCAGGCCTTAGGCAAGCAACAAAGCCAAGCCCATCTGTGGCCCTTTGCCTACCCCCTGCCAACTTTCTGCCTCATTTCAAAAGCTCAATTAAAGGAGCCCTTTGATACCAGCGATCTGGCCTTTCCATTGCAGCCTTGGCATAATGAAAGAAAGTAAAAAATGTATGTGCTTGTATGTGTGCACAATCACAACCTTGCATATTCAGTCACTTTATACGGGAAATGGATAAAATAAAATAAAATATACTCCCCAACAATTTCCCAGAATATGACAATTAAAGTTGCGATAACTAATAATGCATTCACCATACTTTTCTCCCAACTATCTCAGACTCCAGCTAGTGAGAGCACATAGTCAACTGAGACTGAGCTTGAAAAAGGCAAAGTCAAATATGGGTAGGACCTGAATGAGAACTACCAGGAAATACTAAATTTGTAACCTAAGTGGGAAGACCCAAAAACGGTGACAAAATATTTCCATGCTGCTATCAAGAGAATTATATGAACATCTCTGTAGCTACCAAGATTCACTGCACAGAACATTTGTTTTTATATAGTTAACACTGAACTGGGTAAAGGGAGTCTAGTCCAGTGATTCTCAACCTTTCTAATGCCGTGACCCCATAATACAGTTCCCCATGTTGTGGTGACCCCCAAGTGGGTGTGGCCACCAATAAGAGGGAGTAGGAGAGCTAGGGAAAAGGGGAAAAAATGGCGGACAGCATTGTTTGGTGACCCCTGTGAAATGGTCATTCGACCCCAAATGGGGTCCCGACCCACAGGTTGAGAACCACTGGTCTAGTCAGACCGTGATGACAAGAATACACAAAGCTGTTTAAAACACAGAATCTGGTGGGAAGACTGGAAGTCATGTAAAATCCTCTATGTGAGCATGACATAATGTACCATCTGTATCTCTCTGCTCTGAGAGCTTAAGGGAAGGTAGACTTAACATATCACTCTGATGCTTAAAAGCGTAAATCCCTTTGAAGATTTATCCTGAAGATTACCTGGTGTTTGGGGGGGAGGTTGTTTGCATACTACATTTAACTCTCTTTTTTAACACTCAAACAGGGTTTTTCAATTTTTTCCATACTTCCTCCTCTCCATCAATATTTCTTCTCCACCCTCATCCCACCACCTTCCTCCTCCTCCTCCTCCTCCGCCTCCGCCTCCTCCTCCGCCTCCTAATTCTTCTTCTGCTGCTGCTGCTATTTCTGCTAGAAGGAAAAAAGGAAATATGGGTACATAAGTGAGAATAGTATGGACTTGTCAAGAAATTGCTAGAACATGCAGATGGGGTTCATTTAGATGGGGGTACTTTATTTGACAGTAATTAGTCTTCATTAGTAGTTATTCATTTCATGAATTTTTATCCTGATCCTCACCATTTTTGAAGAGTATCTCCTGGGGGGGAAGAGAGAGAAAGACACATAAAAACACATTAGCATATACAAATGCATCACATCACATCTGTATTGTAATGGAAAGTTAGACACACAGACATGTACATGCAGGCACACACTTTCACAAATATATACACAATACATTCTTTGGATGGATAGATGGATGGGTAACCAAGCACGTACTTATCCGTACATATACATTCGTGTGCCACAATACCAATTTATCAAAATGGACATAAGTGAAGTCTCCTGAGTTGGTTTAGCTGGAATTATCAGACTAAAGTTATCAAGATGAAGAAAGTTGAACTTGAACAGATAACATTCCCTTTAAAGGTGGAGGGGAAATCAAGTTAAACTCAGGGACATTTTTCTTCTAGATAAGTAAGATAGTAAAATCATGAATGCATGAAAATATGATTAAAGAACTCTTAACCAGCTTTCAAAAGGCAAATGCCATTCCTGGAGAAACCGTTTGATGTCTGCAAACAAATAACCAAGCTCAGAGAAAACCAGGACTCCTTAGAAGCATCTCAAGAAGAGTTTTTTCTGTGGAACCTAATGTTAGAAGATATTCATAATGGGAGAGGCAATCCTTCAGGTAGTCAGACTTTAAATCATGTAGAGATTAAATTTAATATCAACATTTTAAATTGGGCCAAGAAAGCAATTGTGAACAAGTGCAGGCATCATATGTTCCCTGGTATACAATTGGCAGCTGTATGTCTCACTGGTTACAGTTTCTACTCCACAAGAAGTCCTACATAAGGAGCACAAGGAGTGAATTTCAGCAATCAAATCGCAATGTAATCAAGACGTAGGTAGATATAGCTAAATCCATCTAAATTAAAAACCGCCATAGTTGCTACAATAGATAATAAATAAGATATAAAACACACTCATTACCGTAACTGCTACTAAGAATTTTGGGAGAAATCAAGCATTATTCCTTGCCTGCCTATTTGCTCTTACAAAGTGAACACAAAATTATCTGGAACTATTCTTGAATCCAGTCTTGAATCAATTCTTGAATTCAGTCTTTTCATGAATAGTACTTCCATTTTACCTGGATTTAATTCCAGTATTTGTCTTTATCCAGCCCATTAGTGGCCATGCAGTTTTCAAGGACAATCTTTCTGTTTTTTATTAGAACTGTATATCATCATCATTCTCACTGCAAGTGATTCCAAAACTTTAGATGACTCTTCCAAATACAGTATTTATGTGTATAATAATTAATATAGGGGCCAAGATATAATTCTGTGGAACACAATTGACCAATCATTGAAATGTTGAAGAGTTGCTCTCCAGCACCACCTTCTGGACATGGACTGAAAGAAAGAGGCCTCAGGCCTAACTTGCTGGACAGTCCAAAAAGTTATCAAATCCATTATTTTCAAAAACCAATGAAAGGCTCAGAAAATCCACTAGGGTTATTCTTCTCCTATCCAGTTCTCATCCTAATTATTTACCAAACCACTCCATCTCACCTTTTGACTAAATGTCCAAATGTGAAGAGTCCAGGGAGACAGCTAAAAATGTTACTTTAAGAAGTAACTTTGTTCTGTTTATTTTCTACTGTTAATTGAATTTTAATTGTCCATAAAAAAGAAAAGATGTTGCACCTCTTCTTGAAAAATAAATAGTAAAACAACTCTAGAACTTCCATTTAGATAGTATACTGAGAAGTAATTTGGTAGGACCTTTTCCAGCTAATACATCATTAAAAGATATAAGCTTTCAGGAGCTGCAGCTCAATTCAACAGAAAACTTTGACGTCAAAAATAATACTATACTGTATATACATTTACAATGTATAGATACACCAGTATAAATATTGGCCCTGCTTTAGATGTTATAGGGGTGTGGGTATGGGTGTGTGTATGCAGCAGAGCCAATATCTAAAAACTGCATAACATTGCACTTTCTTGAACTTATTGACTTTCAAAAAGCATTGAGGAAACCATTTCTGTACTAGAATCTCTATTTCCAAAGACATTATTACAATTATACTCAATTTGTATTGAATTGTATTTCACTTCCCCTGTAATTTGTCACCTAGAAATTTCTAAGTTAAAAGCATAAGCCATAAGAAACCACATTCTAACAAAGCAAATATCACACAAAGTACAACTTAATTCAAAAAGAGCCGATGACGTTGCCTAGTTGGGTAATAAAACATTTGCAAGCAACCAACTAAACTCTTAGAGCACTAAAGATTCCTGAGCTCATTTAATCAGAATAACTTCATCGAAGTTTTTTTCCAGCAAATCTTCAGATCCAAACCTCAACTTCCTAAAATTATTGTGTAAAATGGACCGTTCGATGCTTAATCTCCGCTCCGATGTTTTCTTGTTCTTGGTAAATGGTGGGTTCTTTTGCTACTCAAACCTCAATCACAAACTAAGAGCCAACAGTCCTTTGCCTTTAATCCTTCAGCTTATATCAAAGACTGGTTCCTTCCTCAAGACCAGGGCTCTTCAAACTTGGCCCTTTTATGACTTGTGGACTTCAACTCCCAGAAGTCCTCAGCCAGGCACGCTGGGTCAAGTTTGAAGACCCCTGCTCAAGACTCTGAACTACCCAGAAGGAGAAACAGGTGAAAAAGATGCTCTTTCTGTGACTTCTGCACATTCAGGAAACAGCTTGAGCAATATCTCAAAGATCATTAGTGAAGGCTTAGTTATTTCTAAATGCTACAGAAAAATGCCTGGTTTAAAAAAACATCTCAGGGTACAATAACTCTGTGCACATGATTAAACCAATGATACATCTGTGATCAGTCTTAAAACTGTTAAAATGGAATGAGTCTATCCTTGTATGTTCAATCACACACATGCACATTGTCTGTAAAGGATGCCATAAAAATAGCATGAGAAATGAGAAAGCATTGAATTTGCATATGGAGCTGAATTCTATTCAATAGTCCTCTGTATCTGTAACATCGTACTGATTATTGGACAGTTGTCACCGGATTTGGCACAGACTACCTTACTCGTTGTTATAAGTAAAATTAATGTTCTATATGTAAATATACACGAATATTAACTCCTAAAACTACATGCGCTTTGCAATGGGCTTAAAATTATGTTGATGCCATAATTCCACGTTAGCAACTTTTTATGTCAAAATAGCCTGTAGCTAAACTACAAGTACAAGTTTCCCTCTGGTATGAATCTATGAAAAAGTAAGTGCTCTTTATAAATATAAAACGGAGGATTCTATACCAAATTAAAACTCATATAAAAGCTGCACTCTGTGGTACAAATTAACATATTTAATTTTAATATTACCTGCAAACCTATTTTTTTTCCAGCATGGCTTTAATTAGTCATATAAAATCAAATCAGAATACTGTAAGCAATTATTATACTAAAAACAGGAAAGGGAGCTGAATTAAAAATTGCGTAAGAAAATGCCGTATGGAAATTAACACATCTATTAGCATCAAGAAATATGCACTGTAGTTTAATGCTATTAATTTTTTTAAGCCTGTTAAGTTCATAACAATAAATGCCTCTTTTAAAATATACGCAGAGATTGGAAAGTTCACGTTTTCTCAAGCAGACTCCATGTTAATACACAGAGGTTTATTTGTTTGAATATCTTCACTCACCAAATTTAAACATTTAAACTATTAAGAAACTTGTTTATTTGACAATTACTTGTATTCACTAATACCATTCTGGTCTTCTACAAATGCTTGTTAACACATTTATTATTACATTCCAGATCATTAAATAGTTCCTGATCTCAATAAAGAATGGCCAACTTATTCACAAGGATTTCTCAAACAAATAAACATTGTTATTAGATTTCCCTCAGAATACAAGTGACACAGGAATATTACTGGGTTATAGGTTGAGCATCTTTTGAACTAAAAATATACACATCTAGAGGAAACTACTTTTTCAACCTTTCTTGTAGTAATCATTATTTTAAAAAACAGCAGCAAGGCTGTATAATTTTAAGCAGGTTATTTTAAATACACAAAAACAATATTGGAATATTTGCATATTCATTTTTAAATGTAAAGTAGAAGACACCAAGTAGGAGTTGTAACAACTGTATTCACTTAGACTATCACATTAAACATGACTTTACTATAATAATTAAAAATATCTTTGCATATTTTTCTTTAACATTAACAAAAATCCCAGAGATAATTTTAAATGAAAAAAAATTAAGATTACCTTTTTAAAAAAGAATTCAGAACAACATATTTTTGTGTTGCCTTAAGCTAAAGGTGAAATACTACCTGTTGTGCTAAAAGTTTATTACTGGGAGCTGTTTTTTCTATCCGTGTGTTGCTTACCAAGTAACATGGTTAGCTTTTAAAATAAATGTATATTAATGCCCTCTACTGGAAAGTAGCAGACTTTTCCAAATAATTGTACTGTGTTGTAAATGCTTGCTCTCTTTTGCCTTGTATTATTATCTTTTTCTTCAAAGAAATGAAATTAACTGATAGGTAAGAAAGTGGAGCAGAATTTAAGCTTCCTATCCTTTTAATTATTTTCATGCGTACAGATTAAGGAAATTCCTGCTTATTGTTTTGTAAAGCAATAATTCCTTTCTGCAGCCAAACAATTAAACGATTTACTTGTTTTAATTATCCCGGTTGCACCATAAATTAAGTAATGATATTGTCTCAAGGAATGGCATTTCTGTTTTAGTCAAATAATGTTGTTTTGAATAACGACAGTAAGTACTCTGATTTAAATGGAATATGAGTGGTGAAGTTCCTAAAGTCTCAGGTCTTTAGATCCAGTTGTAAATAAAATGTGACCAAGCAACAATTCTCAACCTCCAACATATCCAAGAGGAAAAGACAAAGAGAGCTACATTTCAACAAGTAGACCATTCTCCAACTTTGACCTAATGTCAATATATTAATTTTAAACAAATTAAACTGAACTGTTTATATTATTTTTCTGGTTGGATGTACACTGAGAGTTTATGCATTGGAGACAAATTCCTAATGTATCCAAAATAATAATAATAGTAAAGTTGGAAGGGACCTTGGAGGTCATCTAGTCCAACCCCCTGCTCAGGCAGGAAATGCTATACAATTTCAGACAAATGGCTATCCAGTCTCTTCTTAAAAACTTCCAGTGTTGGAGCATTCACCACTTCTGGAGGCAGGTTGTTCCACTGGTTAATTGTTCTAACTGTCAGGAAGTTTCTCCTTATTTCTAGGTTGCTTCTCTCCTTGATTAGTTTCCACCTGTTGCTTCTTGTCCTGCCTTCAGGTGCTTTGGAAAATAGCTTGACTCCCTCTTCTTTGTGGCAGCCCCTGAGACATTAGAACACTGCTACCATGTCCCCCCTTGTCCTTCTCTTCATTAAACTAGACATATCCAATTCCAGCAGCCGTTCCTTATATGCTTTAGCCTCCAGTCCCCTAATCATCATTGTTGCTCTTCTCTGTACTCTTTCTAGAGTCTCAACATTTTTTTTACAGAGCAGTGATCAAAACTGGATGCAGTATTCCAAGTGTGGTCTTACCAAGGCATTGTAAATTGGTATTAATACTTCAAGGGATCTTGATTCTATCCCTCTGTTAATGCAGCCCAGCACTGTGTTGGCCTTTTTGGCAGCTGCAGTACACTGCTGGCTCATATTTAGGTGATTGTCCACTAGGACTCCGAGGTCCCTCTCACAGTTACTACTATTGAGCAAGGTACCCCCTATACTATACCTGCGCATTTGGTTTTTCTTGCCTAAATGTAGAACCTTGCTTTTTTCACCATTGAATTTCATTTTGTTAGATAGTGCCCAGTGTTCAAGTCTGTCCAGATCCTTCTGTATCTTAAGCCTGTCTTCTGGAGTGTTGGCTATTCCTGCCAGCTTGGTGTTATCTGCAAATTTGATGATTTCCCCATCTATCCCCTCATCCAAATCGTTGATGAAGATGTTGAAGAGCACTTGGCCCAGAACAGAGCCCTGAGGCACCCCACTACACACTTCCCTCCATGTAGATGCACCATGAGGACCACTCGCTGAGTACGGCCGGTCAGCCAGCTACAGATCCATCTGGTGGCGATGCTGTCTACCCCACATTTTTTCTATCTTGTCAAGTAGTAGGTTGTGATCTACTTTATCAAATGCCTTACTGAAGACCAAGTAAATTATGTCCATAGCATTCCTCTGATCCACTAATTTTGTTACTTGGTCAAAGAATGCAATAAGATTTGTCTGGCATGATCTATTTTTGACAAACTCATGTTGGCTTTTAGTAATGACTTTGTTTGCCTCTAGGTGTTCGCTGATTCGTTGTTTGATTATCTTCTCAGGTATTGAGGTCATGCTGATAGGTCTGTAGTTTCCTGGGTCCATTTTTTTTCCTTTTTTGAAGATGGGAACTACATCAGCTCTTTTCCAGTCCTCTGATAGTTCCCCAGTGCTCCAGGATCTTTGAAAAATATAGTTCAGTGGTTCTGAGATCACATCTGCCAGTTCCTTAAGAACCTTGGGGTGTAATCCATCTGGTCCTGGTGATTTGAACTCGCCTAGGCTGGACAGATGTTCACTTACCATTTTCTTACCTATCGTAACTTGTATTTCTATTTTGTTTTTTATGGCACTATTTTTTTTTTTTTTTTTTTTTTTTTTTATTAAAAGTTTTATAAATTTTACAAAAAAAAACAAGAACAATACAGAACAAAAAACAACATATACAAAAGAGAAGAAAAAGAAAAAATTAAACAATACATATAAAAAAAACCCCCCACCCCACACCCCTCCCAAAAACCCTCCCTTCCCCCCCCCCGAGCTTCCCAGAGCAGAATATAGGCTTAAGAAATAATAATAATAAAAAAAAAATAAAAAAATAAAAATTAAATTAAAAACTTTATATTTATATATATAAAAAAGATATCTATAATATATATAAAAATAAAACTTATGAAAAAGCTATATAATATTTTTGTATACCCAATCTAAATTGTATAAATTTTATCCATTTGTCCCAGATAGCAAAAAACTTCTCTTGCGTTTGTTGCTTTAAGAAAACCGAAATCTTTGCCATTTCTGCCAGATAAGCTACTTTAAAAAACCATTCCTGCAATGTAGGCAAAGATTCCTTCTTCCAATATTGTCCAACTAACAGCCTCGCTGCTGTAATCAAATTTAGCATCAATACAACCTCCTTTGTATCACAATCTGTAACAATACCTAACAAAAATAATTGCGGAGTAAATTTTACCCTCCTTCTAAAAATTCTCTGGATATTCCACCATATTTTGATCCAAAATGCTTTTATCTCTCTACATGACCACCAAATATGATAATAGGAAGCCTCCTTCTAACCACATCTCCAACATTTAGGTTGCACGTCAGGGTACATGTAAGACATTTTTTGTGGATCAAGGTGCCATCTATAAAACATTTTATAAAAATTCTCCCTTAGATTCTGTGCTTTAGTAAATTTGACATTTCTCACCCAAATAGTTTCCCAGGTGTCCAATGAAACTGGCTCACCAAAGTTCTGCGCCCATCTAATCATACAATCTTCAATTAGTTCCGTTTCTGAGTCCAATTCAACTAAAACCCCATAAATTCTCTTAATGTGGGTTTGTCTTTGATCCCTCAGTTGCTTAATAAGATTTTCATCTTCTCTAAGAAAACCAACCTTACAATCCATCTTCCATCTATCTAGTAGTTGCCTATATTGGAACCAAGAATAAGTAAAATTTTCTTGTGCTAATTCTTCCCGTGATTTTAATTTCCAGTTTTGTCCATCCCATTTAAGTAACTGTCTGTAAGACACCATATCCATTTTAACCCCTCTTTTTATTCCTTCTATCGCATGCCAAGGTATAGCCCATAATGGTACTTTAAAATCACTTTTATAATATTTTCTCCAAATCCTAAGTAAAGAAATTCTTAAAATATGATATTTAAAAGCCCAATCTATTTTTTTATTAAATATTAAATAGGCATGCCACCCATAAAGTAAATCCCATCCCTCTAGATAAAGTATCTCAGAATTTGTCAAATTTACCCAGTCACTAATTAATGTTAAAACCACCGCATCATTATATAATTTCAAATTTGGTACCTTGAGTCCGCCCCTCTCACGGAAGTCTTGCATAATTTTGAACTTAACCCTTGGTTTTTTCCCTGCCCAAATAAATTTATTGAGACCCTTCTGCCACTCATTTAAATTAATCTCATTTTTCAAAATTGGTAACATTTGAAACAAAAAAAGTATGGCACTATTTTTGATAGGTTGGTCTGTTTTTTCTCTTTGTGTAAAAATAGATGCGAAAAACAAGTTAAATAGTTCTGCTTTCTTCCTGTTGCTTGTCACCTTCTTGCCACTTTCACCCAATAATGGACCAATCATTTCCTTCACTTTGTTCTTGTTCTTTGCATGTTGAAAGAAGCTTTTTTTGTTATTTTTGACTTTGGTCACAAGCCTTAGTTCATTTTGAGCCTTAGCTTTCCTCACTTCGTCTTTGCAGGCTCAGGCTATTTGCTGATATTCTGACTTAGTTATGTGTCCCTCTTTCCACTTTCTATACTTGTCCTTTTTATCTTTCAATTGATCAGAGAGTTCTTTATGCAGCCATGCTGGCTTCTTTTGAGAGCTGTTATTTTCCTCTTTGTTGGTATTGTACGAGACTGGGCCTTTATTATCTCACTTTTTAAAATTTCCCAAGCCTCTTGAGTTGTTTTCCCCTGGAGGATTCTCATCCACGTAATCCTTCCCAAACTGTCTCTAAGCTTATTGAAATTAGCTCTCTTGAAGTCCAAGACTCTAGTTTGACTGTGTTCTATTGCTTATGCTTCTATAATGTTGAATTCTAATATTGCATGATCACTTCCTCCCAGGGTTCCTGTTATGTCCCGAGCCTTTGCAAACGGCTCGGGCGGTTGCAGGCAGTCCCGGGCAGGTGCAAAGCTGCCCGGGACCAGACAGGCTGTCGCCAGCGCCGTGCGCATGCGCGGGTGCTGGCGCGGGAAAAGTAACCCATTTACCCGGGAGTTGCCTATATAAGAGGCTGCGAGGCGTTGGGCGAGGCTGAAGCCATCTTCCTGTAAGCTGAACACTGAATAAAAGAAACTGAGAACTCCAGCTGCTTCTCGTGTCTGTTTTCCCGCCAAGGACGCAACAGTTCCTATGGCTTCAACACTTTCTATCATTTCATCTCTGTTTAGCCATTTAGCCAATAAAGAATTCTATTCTATTCTATTCTATTCTATTTCAAAACTCCAAAGTATTATTTCCCATTCAAACATATCCTTGGGGTATCTCTGCTAATTTTTTTTTCTTTCTGTCTGTTCAAAGTTGTTAAGCATGGGGCTTTCTTATTGCTCTCATTTACCTTACTTCTGATACTTCCACCTCTAAATCCCATCTAGCAGAATTCATTGGGAAAGAAAATACTTTATTCATATGTCAACACCAGCTACCATGTCAACATCTTTGATTTCTAACTCTGAGGAACAGATTCTAAAAACACATCTATTTATGAAATTTAAAAACTTAATGACTGAAGAATTTATTTTGGCAGATAAGATCAAATAGATCTCATGTCTTGTTCAACTCAAAAGTTCACTGGATGACCAGTCACTGACTTTTATCTTTGCAACAGCCTCATTAATCTTGGTAGATACTAGGAATCTGAAATATTTTACTGCCATGTACGAATACCTAAATCGTTGAGCCTTCACCAGAACCCAATTTCTTTCTGAAAGACTTTAAATCCAACATACTGTTAAAAGAATATTCAATTCAATATACTTCAGCACTGCATGGAATCTAGCACTAAAATGTTAAGAAACCTATCTAGATTTGTTTATTTCTGCATAATTTATCTGCCAGGCAGTCCAGTTTTAAATATGATTACGCTTTAAAATGCCAGTATTTAATTGAATGGAATTGAAATATACAAATTCCAGCTACAAAGCAGGATTTTTTTCTTATATAACTTTTTATATTTTTCCAATGGATTTTCTTGTGCTCTGTATGAAAATTGGTGCATTTTTCAGTTTAAACAGATCATCTTAGGACAATGAAATCTCCCATCTACTTTCTTCCTACATAAGTTTGCATGCTACAACAGAGAAAGAAATGAAAGAATCTGTCGGAAACTAATATGTTTAATTTAAGCAAGTCCAGCATAAGAAATGGCATTGGATCCACTACATTGGAAAGTATCTTTCATTGTTTTTTTTTTAAAGCAATGTTGATGAGAGAAACTAGAAATCAGTGGGAGAAAATGAACAGTCTGCATTTCAAAACTGAGATTTGACAGTCATGAGAAAAATTTAGCCAGATATTAAGGGATTAGAAAAACAAATATGGAAAAATCTGTATTAATAAGTGGCCTTTCCAAGTTAAAATTCTAAATTTCTGTAAGAGATCTTTAGATTCCAACAAATACACATTGGCCTGCGTGACTTCAAAAGTTTTTTCCAGAATTTAATATTCTATCATTTAAACCTACAAACAGATTTGAAGATAAAGAAAAGCACTGCAATGATAGACAGGGCTATTCTTGAAATCTCTTCCTGGTAAATGAATATCTGATGTGAATGCCCAAAGTCTGGGAAATAACGATCCCTTCTTCCATCCATACTCACCAATTTCTCATAAAATACCACTTTGTCATTTACTTTTTTGGAAAAGGATACAGAGCCGGTAAAATCAGAACATACAAAACCAAGTATTTTGGGGTGAGTTAAGTTTAAATGGCTCAATTGTATACAGTCGATATTCCAATATATTTGAGCTCTTTTTGCTTCTTGCGTATCAGTCCAGACCAGCAGTTGAATGCTGCTGTTATACAATATCATGTGGTGTGATTAAGTTAATCTCTCCTAGATAGTCATCTCCCCCTCATTGCAGGCACCTTCTGAAGCCATAATAGCAAGAACAAAGCTCAGCGAGACACCTGTCAGCTGATATACATTATCAGTATCAGACCCTACAGTTCAGCAAATGGGAAGGTTCTATTACACTGTTTCATTCAATTGACTTCCCTGTGTCTGAGTTTAAACAAGAGATGCAGATTCATCTCAGCTTAACTTCGGAGGAGTCAGGCTCTCCAAAAACTGAGGTCCCTGTGTACAAGTGTTAACCGTAGCTGTACAAAAGTTTACATTTAAAGGTTTAAAACTCAAGATATGAATGGAAAAACCTAGCAACTCTGCCTTTTAACTTTTGAGCTGGCTCTTTCAGCAAAGTGGCTTGGGAGGGCTGACAACTAGAAATAAGCACCTGGAGATTAGCCGCAGGGTTAGTTTTGCTTTATTTTATTTATTTTGTGCGTTGCATATTGTGGGTAGGCCACAGAACTAGCTAACAGTATCTTGCCATTCTTCCATACTGTATTTCAAGCAGTGATCAGACGCAGAAATACGAAATTTCTGATTTCTCTATCCCCTGTTTGGTGATATCTATTAATAAAGGTATCATTTTGGTCATTTGAAGGAAGGGTTAGCAATGTAAAAAAAAAGCATTAGTTTGGCAGAACTGATAAGTTCTCCTGCTTTATTTCAGTTTCTTAGGCCATACAGTTCAACTGTTTTCCTCAATATTTCCAATTTTGACATTCCAGTCTCCCTAAGCAGCATGCCTTGCTATGATGTTCTATTGATTTTAGGTTTAATTTGACCATAAAACTCTTTAGTGTCCTCTTCTTCTCCATCAGTGGTTGAGCATAAACTTGGATAATCATATTAAAGTGTTATCCGTGAAGTCTAATTGATATTATTTCATCACTGACTGCGATTTGCCCAAATACTGTCTTTACTAAAGTCTTCCTATAAAAGAAATATTAGTCCTTCTTTTGTAATAAAGTATATACGGTAGTACTAACAATACCTTTTGATTAAAAATGTCCAGGCCCGGCCAGATCCAATTTACTGATGCCTAAAATGTCAATGTGGAGTTGATTAATTCCACCCTTCACTATGCTAACTTTTCAGGCTCCTTATGTTCCATGATCTCACTGTAGTTCTGTCTTTATTTTTTTCCCCACACTTTCCTTCCTTGCATGGCCTCATTAGCAACTAGATGTTGGGAAGGCTTTAATCAAGCCACATCATTAACATTATTAGTAGTTGATTCCAAGTGATTAGTAGCTCTACTTCCATAGCATGTTGAATGCCATCCAATCTGAGCGGCCCTTCATCCAGCCTATGTGATTTTCTTGGTAAATATAGAAGTGGTTCACTATTGTCTTTTCCATTGCAGTATGAACTGATGCCTTTGCCATTGTCACTAGTGATTATTCACCTCCAGCATGTACTGTTATTGCTGTTGCCCAATATTAGTGCCTGTTACTCTAGCTCAGTGTTTCCCAAACTTGATAATTTTAAGGCATGTGGACTTCAACTCCCAGAATTCCATAGCCAGCGTTGCTGGCTGTGGAATTCTGGGAGTTGAAGTCCTCATGCCTTAAAATTGTCAAGTTTGGGAAACACTGCTCTAGACAGCTGGAATGGCTTCTATCTTGGATTATGCTGCTTTCTTCACTCAATCCCTTAGGAACATACCATCATCACTATAATAATGAGATAGCACAGCAGAACCTGGGAGCAGAGAGAAGGGTGACATTAAAAATATGGAAAGATTAAAAGTAGAAGGAAATTTTCCACTGAAGAAAATTTAAGGAAGGACTCTCTGGTTCCTTAGAAACCTAAAAAAATGCAACTTGAAAACCATTGCCTTAAAGTAAGGCACCATAATAGAGGCTCAGATTAGAAAATAGTGGACATCCAAAAGTTATGTACAGTATATAGGGACTTTTATGTCATTAACTCATATAACTGAATAAATAGTGTCCCTTCAG
This sequence comes from Crotalus tigris, assembly GCF_016545835.1. Lineage (NCBI taxonomy): Eukaryota > Metazoa > Chordata > Lepidosauria > Squamata > Viperidae > Crotalus > Crotalus tigris. The sequence goes on from NW_024100479.1 coordinate 911,038, forward strand.
ACTGCAAATAGAGAATGAAATAAGATTCAAGCCAAAGCTAATTGAATATCCAGCTATCATAAACTAGAATGTGCTAGTTACTATCATCTATATAAGATGGTCAATGCATCCAATATCTTGCACTTATAGAGAGAGAAAAGAGGTGCCCAAGTCATTGAAATACATTCCAATTGACCAAAACTGAAATACTGCCAGACTCAGCCATCAGCACCTGAGTTTTTGATGGAAGGCTGTCCCAGTTGATAACCCACCATCCTGACACAAACCACAGCAATGGCTGCATGTCTTCTCCACAGAAAGCTATCCACAATGCTTCAACTCTTCCTGCTGGCTGGTTATTAATGCACCTGTGACTTCTTGAATTAGCCACAGCTGGACTAACTGAGACCTCTTGGCTGCCAATTCAGAGGAAGCTATACACAGACATCACCATGGGGCAATTGTAACTCTGTTGTTCAGTGATGCAAGCCCACGAAGAGGAAGGAACCTATTATATGCAAGCAGCAAAGCTTTCTTCTTTTATACCTTTGGCTAGGCAATGCCAAGATGATTAGAGGTAGGTAAGTTAATAGGACAAAGACATTATACATTCAAATGAAAGTACTGCAAATCTCTCATTGGAGATAAAGGAGAACAATTAGAAAATAACAATTAAAAGTTATAAATCTGCTAACAGGGACAATAGGCAGGCAGCTGTAGCCATGACAGCTCTGCGCCAGACATTTTCACACTGGTAAAATGCTGGGCCTCCCCAGATCCAACAATAGGAACCTCCTATGGTGCAACTTATTAGAGAACAAATATGAGAGCAGGTAGGTCTCGGTCTCCTGCAGTGCCAGGTATTAGTGCCTGACCTCACATCATTGGCAGAAGGGGATGATTTGACATCACACATTGTAGGTGTAGAAAAGTTTTAAGAAACATAATGTGGTGGTGTGCTGTGCTAGGCTTGTCACTCTCAGAGACCAGGCAATTAGAAGCAAACAACAAATCAAAATGAAACACAAGGTGTATTCATAAGAGAAAACTATCTTCTCCTATAATCACATATTTACTTAGAGATAGTCTCATTGAGTTCAGATCAGGTATTTAGTTTTAGCTGGAGTCTAAATAAAGTTTCCAGTAGACTTAGATGTAGCCAAACAGTATTTCAGTGACCTCCACCGGCTCCTCATCAAATCCCAGAATTCTCAGAAACATAAATCATTCTGCAAAAAGAATATTTGTCTAACTGAATATGCAATATAATCATAATAGTGCATACTGGTTTAATGCTCATAATTTATAGAAGTCACAGAATTCAGATTTCTTGGTACAGGATTTTTAAGTTTCTTTTTTTGCTCACAAGCGTATTTCCAGCAATCACAGCGAGTCATTCACCACATCTTCTTATAGCTACTCAAGGGCATGGAATTGCCTGTTCCTGTTGCTACACTTTTCACTTAACTACATTTTTCTCTGTTATGGGCTTTCAAATCAACCAATACAATAATGTGCTGCTGCTTCAAGAATCCCTGCCTTGCCTTGGTCTCCCTCCCCAAATAAGAGTGCTTAATTTAACTATTAAAAAGATAGAAATTGCTTTGAGCTGCGAGAAGGTAGATGCAGCCAAAAAGTCATGGACGTCCATTAAAGAGTTGACTGCTCTCACTATAAATGTCCATTATTGTATTGGAATTCAAAGTGGGAAGGTTTAGCTCTTATTTCACAGACATCAAAACAGAGCTTCTGAGAAATTCCAGCTGACCTGAGCCTTGATGTCATTTTAGAATGTCATATCCTGGGTTATAAGACATGGAAAAAACAAGTGGGGATCATTTAAGAGGGTATTAAGAAGGGAGAACCAGTAATAAATTTGTCACATGGGCTCAGGTTACCATTTTTACCAAATATATTGGCCTTTAGAAGGGTTGTGTTATAGAATAACATGGAACTGGATAAGCCTGAGAGTTCCAATATGATGGTAGATGTTGGGCAGATGAGTCAATGGATCCCTTTGGATGAAGCTCCTGTTGGAGGTTTCCTTCTAAGTGCCCTTTAAAAATCTTTTTATGGTGAGCAATAATTCATCCATGAAAAGGAATGCTCCTTGGCGTAGTACTTACCAGCTCTTAGAAACTTTCTAACCAACTAAGGTACTTCTCTATGCAACTGTTGAAATATACGTGATGGTATCTGTACTATCCTCCCATCTTTCAGCCTCAATTCTCAGCAGCCATCTAATTTTTAAAATAAACATCTCATCAAGAAGTCTTGATCAGATCTTTTATGTGAGGTAGAGAAGACTGCAAGCCTATATGGATAGAAGAGGCTTCCCACTTAGAAAGGCTGTCCTAAGCATCAGAAAGTTAACAAGAAGCTCATAGAGGTGGCCATTGTGTATATGCTATCTTTCACATCTTATAACTAAGACTCATAAAGAATGAAAAGGGCTTAAATCACCCTAAATGTTGTGCCATTGGCAAAGTGATTCTCTCAGGGCTCAAACGAGTTTATGGTAAAATCTTGTGTCTACTATGATACAAATCCCTTGTAGGTGAATATGGGTTTGTATATTTAATATCTTAGAAAATTAAATCCTGCCTAGTGAAGAGAGAAATCCTGAAGAGAAAAATCTGTGGCTCTGAAACCCTATGCCGTGTTTCTATTTAGAATACAGTAGTTTTTGTTTAGCAATCAGAACTGGGACCAGAAACTTAGTTGTTAAGCAAAATGGTCAGTAAGTGAAACCACAATTATACTTTTGAGGTTACTTCAGCCTTACTTTGCTTTACAGAGCTGTGCAAGTTGTAAATGCCAGGATTGATCATAAAGTTACTTTTTTATCACTACTGTGACTGTGAACAGTGGCTAGGTGAGGTAATCTGCTAAATGAAGATTATCTGTATCCTGTGCCTTCAACAGTACCTTCTCTCTCTACATTGCACTATGACCTCTATAAAAAGTCAGTCAGTATAGTAAAAGTCTAGCTGCCTTTGTTTACTCACATATGCAGGGTTCCAACTCACAGGCTGCCCACCACAAACAATGAGGTTATAACCTTACTGTGTAGCTCTTCAGTTACATCAATAAGACTGCTTAGAGCAAGGAGCAGGCTTGCTTACGACTACTTTGCCCTTACACATGAAGATATTGCTTGCTTTTATTAAGTTTAATGGAGCTTTACTACATGTAAGTATGTATAGTGTTAAGGTCCACTTGGCTGACCAAATATTAAAAATACAGATGAAATACATGGCTGGGATGGGAGAATAGGATAGGATAGGATAGGATAGGATAGGATAGGATAGGATAGAATAGAATAGAATAGAATAGAATAGAATAGAATAGAATAGAATAGAATAGAATAGAATAGAATAGAAAAACTAATACCAATATACAAATAGATACAAATAGGACAATATAATCATTATAATGTATTCATAGTAAGCCGTCACCCTACAGTTAACATGTAGCACATAACATCTAATGAATAAACAACAAATAACAAATAAATACTATATATGCAGCATTTCCCTAATCCTTGCAGATTTTTAAAACTCACCTCTAGTTAGCATTTATATGTGAGACCCCCCCAAGAAATGCCAGGGGCTGTCAAATAGTCTATAAAGTTTAAAAAAAAAAAACCAGAAGACAGTGGCAAATCATTTCCATACTATTGCCAAGAAAGCTCATAAAACATGACCACCCAACTATTCCAGATGATAGATTAGGTGGATAACGAGGTCAGCTAAATGGGACCATAAAGCTGTGTCTGCCTTTTAGAGTTCTGTACTGCCAACTAGAAGGTGTGATGTGGGAAATCAAGGGTAGTGTAATCACATGCCCACAATCAAATCTATTAATCCCTCTGCTCTCTTTGTCCCATTCTATATTTAATCTAAATAACAAAGATTTGGGGGAGATGATTGTTTTGTTTATGCAATTAACATAATATCAACCTTTGGAGCACATTACAGCTCATGAAAACCAAACAAGTATAAAGCTCTTTTACTCATGACATGCAATTGATTGGAATAACCACTTTGCCTTAGTCACAGCACTTTCTAGGCTCCTGAAGTAGTTGAGCCTGAATAATATAAAAATAAGAAAAGAAGTAGCCAAAAATGTGTAAATCATAAAGACTTTGATCAGCACCCAAAATATTACAGATCCCAGGAGCTTTTGCATTCTTCTTGTTAATTCATATTAGCTTACCATATTCTCTAATAAGTCGCTCCTGAATTTTGGGTGGATTGTTTAATGTGGAATTGTAGGAAGCATATTACGCTGCTACTAATAAGTCTCCTGTGCATGCAGAATTCCTGAAGTCTACTGTGGCCCAGCTTTTTCAAATCTTGTGAAGCGTCACTCATACATACATTATGTTACATACAACAACCTGTAGCACACACTGATTGCAATGTGAGAGAACAAAACTGTGAGATCTTGGCAATTGTATAGAGACTATGAATACCAAGAGAAGAGAATATTTGCAGCTCCGGCTTGAAATGTGGGGTCTTTGGTGCTCTCTGAGCTTGGTTGTTTTCTTGCAAATGTTTCATTACCCAACTAAGTAACATCATCAGTACTAAAAGCGGGGTTTGATCTCTGTTTTGTTCCCTGTTCCGTTTCTGAGTACATGAGCACATGGACAATATACAAACTTCTAGCTGTTGCTTAGTTAAGAGAAAAGCAATAATGAACACTAGCTATATGAGTAAATTTTGAATGTACTCCCTACACCCCCACTTAAAAATTTTGATCAGATAATTTTTTAGATGATGCAGCTTTCTCTTCTCATTAAAATCAAACCACAAATCTTCTTAACAGAAGCCTCAAAATTATACAGGCACCAGAAAGAGTTAATATGAGTGGAGATTGCCAAAGGTGCTCTGGAGATTGTTAAATCAACTGAGTATCATCTCTTTTTCTATAGGGATTTTTTTTTTTTCTTAACAGAGACAGAGCTGACAGTGCCAGAAGTTGTCAATGCCATGCAGAGAAAAGATAAATTTAGAGTGAATGATTTCCCAGTTAAGCAGAGACCCACAGAGAGTTTATAATAAAACAATTTAAACACAGTTTGGAATATGACAATGGCAATTTTTCTTGTGTAGAAAACAAACCATTACAGATGTGTGTTTGTGGCCTAGCAGGAAGTTTTGTAATATAGAGTTCTTTCACATTTGCCAAACAGAAAATATTTATGTCCAACTTCTTGTGCAGCCTGTTATATTCTACATTATTATTTCATTTGTCTCTATGTTATAACTTCATCTCAAATGCTGGAGGAAATAGATCATCCAAGAAGTTACTGGGAATGTCAATTACTTGTCTTTTGAAAAATGTATGTGTTTTCCATGTGAGTTGATTGGTGGCTTTGTATTCATGGCATTGTATACACAACCACAAATAGCTTACAGCTTACATCCCAGGAACACCACAGACTCTTAAACTTTTAAATTTCTGAGAAAGATGGAATTGGTCCTGCATTTAATCTCTGTATCATTAATGAATGATTCTACACTGTCGCAAGAAATGTGAGTTCTATCATTCTGGGAAATTGAGCTTTTTTTAATTTGATGTTTTCAACTCGCTCCATCTCCCATTCTCTCACAGGTATGAAGGTTGAAATGCAACTGTTCCAATGTCAGAAATACCTATTATGTACTCATCAATTTACTGGTTTGTTTCAAGGCCACCAAATGCTGGGCCAAATGTTTTCCATTCAAACAGGGTGACAAGAAGAAGCCACTTGTTTGAACCTCATGGTTAAAAAAACCCCACACACATTCACATCCTCTCAATCATGGTAGCTAATCAACTGCTGTATAGTGCTTCATTCTTGTCTACGGTAAACATTTTAATCTAGCTAAGCCATGTTTGTAAGTTTTCTGCCAAACCTAACAACCTAAAACAAATAATCTTAACAGAAAACCATTTCTTCATGACAGGTTTCAAAATGTTCTGAATACACAGTCATCCTTCATAAATATTAGCATACACACAGGGACCAGGGTATTCAAAAGATTAGCAACAAAGTAGTCCCCTTACAGGAAAAGCAAATTTAGTAGCATTTGAACAGGACACTCAACCAAAATTCCTTCCTGTTTCTTGCCACACTAACTCATCCACCATCTTATCCATCAGCCCCATCATGTCTTCTCCTGTAGCAGCCCATATATAGGTAAGGTGTAGTTTATCTAAAAAATTGAGAATATTTTTGCAAGATTACCAGTCCTGTAATAATTTGTCTCTCCTGGGTTCCGTAGCCAAACATTGTACCGGAGCTCTGGTGGTGCAGTGGTTAAAATGCAGTATTGCAGGCTGATTCTGCCGACTGCCAGCAGTTTGATCCTAACGGGAGTCAAGGTTGATTCAGCCTTCCATCCTTCCAAGGTTGGTAAAATGAAGACCCAAATTGTTGGGGGCAATATGCTGACTCTGTAAAACTGCTTAGAAAGGGCTGTAAAGCACTATGAAGTGGTATATAAGTCTAAGTGTTAGTGCTAAGTGCTAATTCTCTACTAATAGCCACACTGTAATGCACAGCTTTCCAGGAGATGGGGCTGTTTCCAGATGAAGCTTTTATAAAATAAGTGGCCTCTGATATTCTCAGAATTTTACAGAGGCTAAGTCTAGACACAATTATTTCTATTTAGAACCCAGCCTTTCTTCTTTGAAGAAAAAGGCAGAATGGTTGCACAATTTTTTTTAAAGATAATTTTTATTAAATTTTTAAAATTTTACAAAAACAAAACAATCTTCCCCCCAACCTCCCCAACCCTCCCATTCCCTACCCCAACCTTCCCAGAGCTGAATATAGGCTTAATTAAAATTTCACCAAGAAGTCTTAAAAAAAGATATAAACCATAAATGAATCTAACATTAGTTAAAAATCTAAATACATTAATTAGAAAAATTATAAAATAATTAACAATAGTATATATATAAAAAAAACATGAATACAAAAAATAAGTGTTTAAAAAAGAAAAGAATAAAGAAAAAAAAGGAAAAAAGAACAAAAAAGAGAAAAAAAAACCGAAATATTCCATTTTAAATATAAATTGTTAAAAAACTAAGTAATATTTTTATATCCAACTTATGTTGTATAAAATCTATCCATTTTCTCCATACCGCAACATACTTCTCTTGCGATTGATCCTTCAAGAAAGCCGAAATCTTTGCCATTTCCGCCAAATAAGAAACTTTAAGAAACCACTCTTGCAAAGTAGGCAAAGATTCCTTCTTCCAACATTGCCCTACTAACAACCTTGCGGCTGTAATTAAATTTAACATCAATGTAATCTCCTTAGTATCACAATCAATAACGATACCTAACAAAAACAATTGTGGGGTAAATTTTACCCTCCTTCTAAAAATTCTTTGAATATTTCACCATATCTTAATCCAAAAGGCTTTTATATTTTTACACGACCACCAGATATGATAATAAGTAGCATCCAAACATCCACATCTCCAACATTTAGGCTGTAAGTCAGGATACATACGAGACATTTTTTGTGGATCAAGGTGCCATCTGTAAAACATTTTATAAAAATTCTCCCTTAAATTCTGGGCTTGTGTAAATTTAACATTTCTCACCCAAATAATTGCACAATTTTTTGAAGAATAGCTCTAGAATCTGGCAGAATGTTCTCTCAAAACACATTGGGATTATCCTTTTTTTCTTGATACTTAATAGCCCTCATCTCTGTGGGTCCAACCAATTTTTATCTGTTCATTCTAGATCAATAAGGATATCAAACACATATGGGTGAGTTTGAGGACGGTGTAGATTCATACCAGCTGTAACGTCTGAATACCAAAAAAGTACTTCAACTATCTTGATACAGAGACATAGGAAGAGATCAAAGAAGGCAATCACATATAAATAAGAAATAAAAAGATACAATCAGGCTAATTTTATATATAGGCTTTCACGGGTAATAGTAACAGTCAGTCTTACCAATTACACTGCAAAGAAATTCTTCAATTACACAGAATTTTCCTCAACTTACACTAAACAGAAATATGAAATTTCTGTAGGCTTTTCCCACTACAGAGATCCAAAAAGATCACAAAGACTTACTTCTTCGAACAGCTACTGATTCTGTATACTAATTCAGATATTTTTTTAAAAGAACATAATAAGAACCATGTGATTAAGACAAAGGCTTTTCAATACAACATTCTGCCCTCACAATAATTAAGCAGGGCCGTACAATAATATCTGTTCATTCATGTTTAGTAACAGTTCATTGACCATGAATGGGGATCATTTAAGAGTGTGAAGATGGTACCAGCAGTATGAATCAAGACCACAGTGATTTAAATTTACCGACAAAGAATTAAAGAGAGACCACAATGATTGGTTAGCAGAAACTGAGAAATGAAGAAGATGTCCTCAAAACAGGGTGGATTGGGTCAAGAATATAGGTGTCACAAAACTGCAAAATTATTCAAGTATCTTCAGATCCTACATATAAAACAACTGAACGGTGTTTCAGGTTTCAGGAATCAATCATTTTAAAGACCAAGTTCTCTTGGAAACCATTGGTGAATTTCTATGGAAAAACAATGATTAATTGGTTGATTGTGTACCATTAAGTCATTTTTTAAAAAAAAAAAATATTTTATTCAAATACAAATAATACAAACATAACACATATAAATCTAAATAAAAAACAGTATAAAAATACAAATACTACAGTGCACCTACACCCCTGGAGACCATTTTTATTACCTATATTTCTTCTCATATAACAACTAACAATATACAATATATTTCAATTGTGCCTTTATCCCCTCCAAAACAGCATGTATTCTTGAGCAGGTTTTTATTCCCTTTGCCTTCCACCAAGACTGTTTTTATAAAATCATCCCATATTTCATTATAATTATTTACTTTAATTATCCCTTTTTTAAATTTAATTTCTGTTGTTAATTTATCATTTATTGCCATATTCCATATTTCATTATACCACTCATTTCTTTGAATATCCCAATTCCATCTCCAATATTTAACCATCACTAATCTAGCTGCCATTATCAAATTTACAATCAATTCCTTTTTTGCTTCATTTATATCTTGTTTTTCCACCAGTAACAGTAATGCGATCCTCAATGACATATCTAAATTTACCTTCAAAAATTCTCTAATTTCCCTAATTTCCCATTAAGTCATTGTTGACTCTTAGTGACCACATATTGTCAGGATGATCTGTCTCTAACCTGGTCCTTCAGCTGTTCCAATAATGCCCTCATCACTACTGCCATTAAATCATTGTTGATTCTTAGTGACCACATAGATATTGTCAGTGATATTGTTGGTGATGATCTGTCTCTCTAACCTGGTCCAATGATGCCCTCATCACTACTGCAATTGAGTCTATCCACCTTGCTGATGGTCATCCTCATCTTCTTTTTCTGTATATACGTATATGGATAATATAATAGGTCTAGATTGATCCAATTCTTGCGTAGACAATATTCAACATTTCATATTAGATTTTTAAACATTCCATGGAAAATGCTTTTTCCTGATTTTTGTCCCGATACATGCAGATTAATAGGTTGTGTGACAATTTAAGTGTATCAACTTAAAATAAATGAAGAGAGCAAGCCTCTGGAAATCTACTGCATTTGCCCAAAATTGGATTGCACTGCCCAAGATGCCCTGAAAGTTATTGGCTGCCTGACCCCTGCCAAAAGAAAGCGGTCTCAAAAGTGACTTTTCAACATAGTTGTATGCATAATTGCATCTTTGTTACAGATTTTTAAAAGGTTTGCTTCTGGGAATGGCAATTCGGGCGAGGCTCATATTGCATTCTCTAATAGAATTCTAAGCACATGAAACAGATTATGACTCCCAGGAGCCTGTACAGAAAAATGTAACCATTTAAATGGTACAAATTAAAATAAATACATAGAGTTATAATCATCTCCTCTTCGTAGTGAGTTTCAGCAGTGAGTTTAACTACCAATCAGGTTAGTATAAGGTAAAAGGGAGTGTTAAACACAGCAGTATCTGCCACATTAAAGCATATGACCAATTTAATGGTTAAGCATTTACTCTACTCAATTAGATCCCTCAGATCAACTCGGTATGATCCAGCGAGGAAGGTATTTTCATCAACCATCTATCCTGATCCTTCAGTATATATATATTCGGATGCCCTTCCCTATCCCTCCACTATTGGTCTTTAGTCTCGGGACTAGCCAAATGGCTTAGTACCTGTATCAACCATCTCGTAGATGGGAGCAGCACGATGGTCAGGTCTGCGGAAGAGTTTTTACCTAGAATCAAGACTCTTAGAGTGGAGGATGACGAGACAATGGTATCGTTCGATGTCACCTCCCTCTTCACCTCCATTCCCCAGGACTTAGCCATCTCAGTCCTGAGAGAACGGTTGACGTGCATGGGAGGAGGGCACCATCAGGACTCCCTGCAGACAGAGGACCTCGTGAAACTTATAGAAATATGCCTCCAAACCCATTTTACATTTCAGGGCTCCATCTATGAACAGATCAAGGGTACTCCGATGGGCTCCCCCATCTCCAGTATTGTGGCTGAGGTGGTCCTCCAGCAACTTGAACATAAGGCTATGGCTTTATACCAACCCAAGTTTTGGGTGAGGTACATGGACGACACGTTCGCTGTTGTCAAAAGACAACATGTGGCTGCATTTATGGGAATATTGAATTCCATCTACTCTGATATAAAATTTACTGTGGAGAAGGAAAAACATAACACCCTTGCCTTCTTGGATGTATCTATCCATCGCCAATTGGATGGATCCTTACATACAAAAGTGTTCCGTAAGCCAACTCACACGGAGAGGATCCTCCATTAATGCTAAATACTACTTTAATCTTTTTACAGTTCGCATTTTTGGGTCCCACAGGGCATGTGGTCCTCAATGGGCTTTTTAAAACGTTTCAGACAAATAAATAAATAAGGCAAACAATGTCTGAAAAGACTGTTTTTGTAATGACACTGCACCACACCCCAATCATAACCCATTGCTATGGAAAGAACTACTAGGAACCAATTGCTATACAGATTCAATTTGGAATATGGATTTTCTCCTTTAAAGCCATTCCTCTTTTGTTAGCCTCCTGCCCGAGTCCTAATACAATATCCTCATTATTGACCATAAAGGCCTTCTCCAATGTTATTTGCAAGCCAAAGAACAGCTTCCATTTTGCCCATTTTGGCCTTGCAATTAGTCCACTTCAGTCAACCTTTAGGAAGTACATCAAGGAATATCTTGTTAGTTTCATTGTTTGAACTATTCCATAAAATCCATACTACATCACCATACCTGAATTTGTTTGTTTGTTTTTAACCCTGCTTTTTATATAAATAGCTCAAAGCAATAGACAATACTCATAGACAATACTCCCTCTTTCTATTTTCCCCTTAACAACAATCCTGTGAGGTGGGTTGGGCTAAGAGAGATTATGCTTGTCATAAGTATTTTAGAGTATTCAAACTACATGTAATTGATTTGTTCTGCAGTCTGTGTTTTTGTTATCACTAAGTACCCTTTTCTTTGTGGACAAGATGGGATATAGATCCAAATTACAACAGCCGGTAGAAGGGTGTGATTTCACTCACAGCCATGAACAGCCACAAGCTTCATTTATTTCAAGAGCAAAGCCACAGCTTAAAAAGTTGTCAAAGGAAAAAAAAAAAAGGAGGGATCAAAACCAATCATAAACTGTATCCTACTGTTAGATTTAATTCCCTCGGTCTCCTTGATAAAACCTTGGGAAGGGACAATTCAAATCTACATAGCAGACTTTGTACAGATGCAAGTTGCCTGCCGGTTCCGATTTCTTTTTTATTTCTTCGTCTTAATCAAAGCGGGTGATTTGTTCCCATTAAAAAAATGGGTACAGAATTGTTTATACATTAAGCCAGAGTCTTTAATTTATTATTGTCCTGGATCTGAATATGAAGAGAAACCTTATATTCTAGAGGTAAATATTGTGACAGTTGCCTTTTAAAAATGCATTTATTTTTTGAGGTGACCTATATCTATTTCCTTTTTAAACCTCAATGGCAGCTATCAATTACTTAATTTTAAACATATTAGGAGGATCCAATAGCCTCCTGTGGGCTTATGCATATATAAATTGGTTTTAATCAACTTAGGCAAGAAGAGTTTGCTGGTGAGTTGCTCAAATGCCATGAAATAATACACAAAAATAACATGGTTGGCAAGATAAATAGAGGTCATTGTTAGGACAAGTTGCCCAACCGAAGCTGCTTTGATACAGTTTTAATCAACCTGAAATGTCATGGAGGTCTGTATAAAATGAAATGACTCCTTACTCTGTAGCTTATTTCTGTTCCTGCTAATCCTCTCTCTTTATTAAACATATATCGTTACCATCTGCACTGGTCAAAATGTCCAACACCTTCCCAAAGAACTCTAGCTTGACTGATTATTCTTGTTTTGTTTTTTTTATGGGCAACATGATCTCTGAGCCTTACGCACAGATTTAGGATTATCCCAAGGACAAACAGAGAGAGTGAGGGGAAAAATAATCTATTAATTATAATGAATGTGTGTATTGATGCAGCTTAAACGTGTTTTCTTTCTGAAGTAGAAACTGAGTTAAAGGGAGATACATCATAAAATAGTTGTGCTTCAGCATTGCTCTTCCTTCCCAAAGCTTCAGATTAATCTCCAAATATTAATATCATTTTGATATGAATACGCTTTGCAAAACAGGACATCTCACCGAAAATGATATTTTGGTCTTTGTGTATCAGTCTTTTCCAGTACAAAAACATTTCTTTTCAAATCTGCTAAAGGAAAACAAATGATCCTTTGGGATAGGAACATGAGAAATACCTTTCTGAGTCAGATCAAAAATATATCAATGCAGGCATTCTTCTAACATGTTAATATTTTTCTGGAAAGCTCATGCACAGAGTACAAGAGGGATGCGCATCCTTAGCAATTTGTCTCTAGCATATGTTATTCAAAAATATGCTACTTCTGATCATGGAGGCCCCATTTAGCTGTCACGATTAAGAACCATTAACACAATTTAGCATAAATTTCTGCATTAGATATAACAATGTGTCCCTCCCCTGAAATCCTATTAAACCTGCCAGATATATCCTTGTGAAGATAAAGGCAAGGGAGCCTCCATATGTAGAAAGATTATTTCGCTTGGGATAGCTAGCACAGTAATGGCGAATCTATGACACACATGTCCAAGGTGACACACCAGCATTCAACAACTATTCTCAAAAGCACACGCTGTTCTTATGCAATTTTCAGAGGCTGCAGAGGCCTCATGAGAACAAGGTGTGCTTTCATGAGAACTTGGGAGTCATGCAAGAGGGCCATGCTCTCATGCAGCTTCCAGAGCTTCTGAAAATCGGGCAAGACTGGGGCATGCTGTTGTGTGTTTTTCGGAGGCTGCAGAGCTGCAGAAGAGCATTCTCCGAAGCTGTTTCAAAACACAAATGCCTTGTGCAACCCAATACAGCCTCTGGTAGGCTGCAGGGGCCTGCCAGCAGGAAAAAAAAAAATACATGAAGATAAGCAGTGCCTGGCAGATGCTGAGGATTGCTGGGCAATTGTGCCATTCCCCAAAGCTCAGTGCCTAGGGGAGCAGCATAGGGTGACCTTTTTCTGGGTGACAGTGATGGTGCTAAAGCTGAAGATGAGGCCTGGGCCTCTACTTCAGGCCCAGCTTCAGACTGCAGCCCAGCCTCTTCTTAGTGGCCTAGATAGCTGAGGAGAGAGAGATCAAGAATTGTTTCTCTTCTGTTTAGGAGTGTATGTGACACAACAGAGTCAAGTTAGGAATTTTCTGAATTTTTGGCATGCGACCACAAAAGGTTTGCCATCACTGAATTAGCATATAGCTATCAAAATCTGTAGTTGAAAAGGAGGACACATGAAGGAAGTAGCCTGTGTCATTCCTTTCTACAAGCACCCATTCCTCAGTCTATGCAATCCTTTGGGAAAGAGGTGCTGCTTGCATAATTTTTTTCTCAACCAACAGGTGCCAATTGCTCCATCATGTTATTCAAACAGAAAGAACATAAAGTCATGAGGTGACTCCGGGAAGGAGATTTAAAACAAACCAAGACTGCCTTTTCCATTCTCCCCTCTATCTTCCAGGATACTTCCTACTGCTTTGTTTTTCCTTTTTAAAATGTGGTTCCTCTTCTCTTGAAGCAGGCGAGCAGATTTCTATCTGAAGCTTTCTCTCCTTGCATTTCAGCTCTCTAGAGTGGGAGCATGTAGCTCACATGGTTAGGATGCTAGGCTGGAGGCTAGCAAGCCCACGTTCAAGATCGGAGGCCTGCCGCATGGCAGAGTGAGCTCCTGACATTTGCTCCAGTTCCTTGTTGTCGACATGAAAGGAACCCCCATGGGCATCCCCCAGGCAACAGTGAAGTCACCGGCTAATCCTTTCAATCCAGAAGTGCCTTAAAATGGTGACTCAGACATAAACGGGACAGGGGGCTTTTTAGGGGCAGACCTCATCTTAGTGCTTCTGTCCTTTGTTTTGCCAATTGGACTCCAAATTGGCTTAAGAAAATCTTGTCCTGACTGAGACCCTGTGACAACAGCTTGCAAAGTATTCAGTTTGGACTGCAGGCCATCATCTCCTGCCATGGGACAATTCTCTTGTTCTTATGCTCTCCCACTTTACATTTTGTATCTAAGGCTGAGAATACTTCCTGGGAAATTCTGGAACAGGAATGAAACTTCTTTGGCCTCAGATGGAGACATATAAATAATCTTATTCCCCTAGGATGTCTTTCAATTTCTACAGGACTGAAGCTAACCTAATTATTAAAGTGTTACTGTCTTCGAACCTAAGCAATTTTTAATTCATGTTTTCATCATTTAGATAATATAATATGTTAATCATAATCATGAGATCTGAGATAGCAAGCTTTCTTCTTCATAAAAAATATATCTGTAATGACCTTTGACCTTGACTGAAAATAACAGGTTCATACAAAATGGATTTCCCCTTGATCAGTGATTTTGGCTGGTCCTTGTGATGAGAGGCATTTTCTTCTCCTTAAAATAAAGTTTTATGGACTCACAAAGGAGAGAGTGTCGAACTATTCTCCAAAGTACCAGAGAGCAAGACAAGAAACAATGGTTGGAAACTGACCAAAGAGAGAAGCAACCTGGAATTAAGGAGAAACTTCCTAACAGTAAGGACAATTAACCACTGGAACAACTTGCCTTCAGAAATCGTGGGTGCTCCATCACTGGAGTTTTTAAGAAGAGACTAGACAGACTTCTGGTTTGCATCAGGGCAGGACGGGACGCAGGAAGGCAGGGCTCTGCCTTCTGCTCCTGATTTCGTCCTGCTGGGGGCTCTAAAAGGGCCTAAAATCACCCCAAAGAGGCATTGAAGAGGAGGGGTGCCTTGTTGATCACAGAAAGACAGCGGCCTTTCCATTCGATCCAAGGAAAGCCCTCCAAACTGGCAGGGGAAAGACTGGCTACATTCCTGTGGCCGGCCATTAGCTGCTGACAACCAAAGGAGAATAAAACACTACTTGAAACATCATAAACACCATGTTTGGAACTGGGTGAGAATATTGATCCTTTCTTTACTACATTACAATTGAATTTCCTGGGAAAGGTTCCCAAGAAGTTAAAAATCTCCGAATGTAAACGGAGGGGGACAGAAACATAAAATACTGAAGTGGAAATAACATAAAGCTAGTGTTTTAATAAATTTGAGAATTGAGATAACTGTTAAGATTTTCTCTTTGAAAAAAAATTGAGGTGAAATATAAGAAATCAACCCTTTGTTTTAAGAGTAGAAAATGGACTTTGAATGACATCTAGTGGTGGATTGGTGTATAGCACTATTTTGCTTCCTGGCTGCTTGGTGATTCCTAGCTCAGGAGAACAGCTGGCAATAAAAGAAAATATTTTGGCACATTTATCACCCTGACCATTTTAGATTATAAATACCTACTGAGATTGGACTTTTAACTTCAAGAGAACCTATACTTTGGAATGTATTGGATTATAAATGATACATATAAGGACCAGAAAACTAGGGGAAACTTTGATCTACTCTTACTGAGACTAGAGGATCTCCAGGAATGATGCCTCAAGGAAAAACAAACACCTTTCAGAAAGAAATTTATTCTATGCTACAACTAATTCACCAAACAATTGTTGAATGCAAAGAGGACATAAAAAGAAATCATAATGAGACTAAAAACAATTTAGACAATTTAAATAAGCAAATCTCCAAATTAAATCTACAACTAGAAAGTTCCCAGATAATGACTACAAAGCATGAACAAACAATCCAGAAATCAGAAGACGAAATAGAGGAAATGGATTTAGAGATGGAAGAGAAAAAAGAACTGATAAAGATAATTCAAATACTGATGGGAAATCAAACATTAACAAGAGCACAAAAAACAGGATATTGATTAATGAATTGACATTATTGATTTATGAATTATATTATTATTTGTATGGTATTAGTAAAATATGATGAAGATGCTTATATTTAACTCTGTATACATTAACAGTACCAAAAATTGTAACGGTATAATGAGGGGAAAATGGAAAAAATATAGAGAAGAAAGGAGGATCAGGGAAAAAATACTCGATTGTGTAGTATTGAACAGATTTATATTGAATAAATTAATGTTAAATATTTGAACCCAGACAACATATTGTTTACTAAGCACTAAAGACTGTAATTTTTTAAAAAAATTAATAAAACTTTTACAAAAAAAGAAGAAGAGACTAGACAATCACTTGTCTCAAACAGTATAGGTTCTCCTGTTTGAGCAGGAGGACTAGAAGACCTCCAATGTCCCTTCCAGCTCTATTCTATTCAATTCAATATACAGTACCACACCTGAACTATAAAAAAACTGATGACCGGCATTGTTATAAAAAATAAATATGCAGCTATGTAAATAAATAAAATGGTAGGAAGCCTTTTTTTCTAGCAGGTCTATTATGGAAAACAAAGAACCTTTTTTCAAATAAGAAACGTTTTATTTGGAATTTCACCGAGATGCTTTTCTAATCAATATAGATGGGAGCTGGTTTGGGGTGTTATTTCATACTGTCTATGTAAAAAAAATTATTGGTGGCTGCCCCCACCCCAATTTTAAAAAGGGAGCGGAGAAATCCAACCAAACGTTTTGAATCAAAGTGAATGTGTTGTCAGTAATTTAGTCCTGAAAACAAATGAAGTGACAAAATGCCTGCATTTTGACCAGTTCAAATATCTGATGGCCCTTCATTTACCAATTATGCTGCTTGCCTTCTCATAGCATCTTGGTTTCTCATGTTCCTGAAGGAACATGCATGAAGGAAGGTTAGCCTGCCTATATCAGCAGAAGATCCAGCTTTTATATTAATTCAGCCAAGAGAGGGTTTATATTCCTTTCAATCTATAAACATCTGCATAATTTAAAGTCAAATACCACCCAGATGGCCTAATGCAGCCATGCAGGTTAACTGTGAAATTAAAATGTATTTGAACTACTGCCCAAAGTTTTCTGACTGATTACTTTGCCTTGATGAACTACACCAAGTCCCTGGGTGTTACAATTTTCAAAGGCGTCCTCATACCACAAACACCAGCAAAATTTGTGACAGTTCTTTGCCCATTAATTTTAGGTAGCTTGCCTGAGGACTTCCAGATAAAACTAAGCCCGTGAATATACTGAACAGGCATCAGGCTCAGGATCCTCTGTAGTGATTTAAAAATGAAAGTATCTGCTGCAAAATATTTTTTCCACCTAGTTTGAGGCATATAACATGTGTGCGGGCTGCTGTATCTTTAGATTCAGAACAGGTATTCTGTACTTCATCTAAATCTGTTTATGACAAGGGTCCACAAAAAGACAGACGTACGGTAGATAAATAGTGCTGTTCTGTTAACTATAGCAAGTTTTTTAAAAAAATAAATAAATAAACTAAATGTGAGTATATTTGTTATCCTAACAAATGCATAGATTTTGTTTAGATAAAACAATTTCATCCAGATTAGCCAGACAAAGACCAGCTGGTTTAAGTAAAGACTGCCATGTGGTCATCCATAATCAAGTAATATGAGGATTAGCCTTATCTGACATTTTAAATGGATGCATGCAGTGGAAGGCAGAGAAGTCAAGGGGAAACATTTAATTTTTTTAAAAGGTCAAAATCAGGGTTTTTGGCTGGCCTCAGAACCATAAGCCATACTTGTTCTGGTGCTAAACCTCCAGAAAAGTTCACCTTCTCAAAGGAATGGTCTTCAAGATTTTCAAGAGATATCAGCCATTAATAGATTAGAAAATCAATATCACTACTCTACGTTTGTAGAGGAAGAGGAGGCAGACCTGGGGGAGGACTTAAACATGGCATCAGCTTAGAGTCTTTACATTGCCACAAATGATGTACATCCACTCCCCTTGAATTCCATTGACTCTTATCTAGATGGTTAGCCAGCTAGGTTCTTGAGTATAAGTTCAAATAAATCATGCTGCAACTTTATGAATGGTCCTGATCTTTTGCACCTGACAAGTTAACTGTATAATTATTTGCATTAAAGGTATGGCAAGTATTTTTCCTGTTTTTGTTTTTTGCAAATATTCTCATTCAAATCAATAGAAATAAATCATGAGTTGTTGGAGAGATTTGCTTCCAAAGGAGAAGAAAATGTAATTCTTGGGGTGGTATTATATTCTTGCACTTACCTCCACGGGCTGGTGTGTGTTAGGTCCCCTGAAAACGTATTCTGAGAGCAAAACTTTCCATTTCCAAAATTCCTACCTCAGAATGGCCATTCCATCATTCATTCATTCATTCATTCATTCATCCATTCTAGTTTGTCTTCCCTTACTTGATGTCTTACTGATGTTTTGTCCAGTTATGATCCAACAAGCATATATAAAGGGTAGCTGTTTGGGGAAGGCAGATACTTGTCATCCAAGTAACAACTTTATCGAACTTTACCAAGAGAGCCACTTTGGTGCAGTGGTTAAAGTACTGGGCTAGTATGACTATGAGTTCAAGTCCTGCCCTTATCTATAAAGGCCAGCTAGGTGACCTAGGGTTGCTGTTGTGGGGGAAATAGGAGGAGGCAGGTGTGTTGATATGTTGGCTGCCTTGGGTTATTTGTAAAAATAATAAATAATTTAAAAAATAAATAAAAGATTTCCAAAGCTATAAGTCTATCTCTCCAAATCTAGTCTACCCCTTATAAAAGGTTTCATGCTGTGATAAACTATAACACATATGTCCATATAGGGGGAAAAAAGAAATCACACATTTTAATGCTGTCACATTCCTGTTACCAGGCAGAATTACAGTAATGAGAACATTTTTTAAATGTGCGTGAAGCATCTTTTATGGCACATGCTGTGTTGGCACCAGTGCCCAACACAGATGCAATTACTTTTTGTAGTTGTTGTTGCTGAGGGCCAAACTCTAACAAATTAAATTCTGAGAAGGGAAATAGGTTATATGGAAATGGAATTAAATGCTGACACAAGGTAAAATAATACTGAGTTTTAAGCAGAGTGTTTCTAGCCAATCGCTAAATCTGAACTGAGGTGACAGATTCATCTCTGGTTTTTCATTGCCATCCACGGAGTTAACGAAAGTTGGCCCAGTATGTGTGTAATAGTCTTGATGCAATGAAATTAAGCAGATAATCAAAACTAGCATTAAACCAACATAAATTAAAAGCCTTGCATCAAGGAAATGACTTATTAACGTGCAAGAGATAAATGTAATGGGCACTTATCCCAAAGTTGATCACTGTCCACATGTTGCCGGAACCCAGATTCATAGCGGTGCCAATCCTTAAGTGTATTGCCTGTAAATGTATGCCCCAAATAGGGGTTTTATAAGATTATCAGTAAAACATTAAATAAGACTAAAAGAGAGATTATGCTATTTTTAAAGCATTTTACTCAGCATTAGAAACTTCCAGATTTCATTGAATGGTAATTCCTTATTATTGGACAATCTAGCTGAAACTATGCTAGCTTTAAATCAGCAATATATAGAGAACCTGTCATTCTTTAACCCCAATTTACAAGGAGGTTTGCTAATGTTAAAAACTGCTTCGAATTCATTACCTCTATAACTTAAAAAAAAAAAAATCTGTTGAGAGAAAAAGCCAGGCCACGTTTTTTTTTGTCCTGTAATTGTTAATCATTCTTAAAGAGCATGTCTTTATAACACTGCATTCACTACTTCAACAGTCTATCACCTATGTAGTTTTTCTAGTAGAAAAATAGTTTTTTCCCTCTTCTTCTAATGAGGGCCTTTCTATGGATGGGCATGGTCTATGATGCTTCATCAACAACTGCTGCTGATGATGTTCAAGAACTGGGATCTGTCCAGTTTCAGCTGGGCACTTTAGGCTGGTATAGTCAACCCTCTCTCCTTCAAGCATTGGCACTATCGTGTACAGCGGTTTTGACTTGGGCTGCTGCTTTTTGAAGCACTGATTGGGTATTATGTAGGTTATTTATAAACCCAGATTTATTACCCTTTCAAGAAAAAAGTTAATTTGTCTTTAAAGAGCATTTTCCTGGATGCATGATAACAGAGCACAGAAACTAACAAGAGACTGGTTGGTTGGTTGGTTGGTTGGTTGGTTGAATTTATTTGTTGCCCATCTTGTAGCAAACAGCTCTATTAGACTCGCAGAGTCTAAGACAGTGGTTCTCAACCTGTGGGTCGGGACCCCATTTGGGGTCGAATGACCATTTCACGGGGGTCGCCAAACCATGCTGTCCGCCATTTTTTTCCCTTTTCCCTAGCTGTCCTACTCCCTCTTATTGGTGGCCACACCCACTTGGGGGTCACCACAACATGGGGAACTGTATTATGGGGTCACGGCATTAGAAAGGTTGAGAATCACTGGTCTAAGAGTAGAGAACAGAGTTGCCAGCCAAACTTTATGTCTTAATAATAAGAAAATAATAGGAGTCCCGGTACAGTATTGCAGACAAACTCTGCCCACAGCCTGGAGTTTGATCCTAAGGGGACTCAAGGTTGACTCAGCCTCCCATCCTTCCAAGGTCAGTAAAATGAGGACCCAGATTGTTGGGGGCAATATACAAATAATGCTTTGATGTTGTAAACCACCCACAGAGTGCTGTAAAGTGCCACTGGCAGTATATAAGCCTAAATGTAGCACTGTTGCTATTCATTGGTAACTCTAATTCAAGAGATGAATAAAGTGTCTAAAGTTCTGCTCAACTCAGCAGGATCTGTAGGGGAAGAGCAAGAGGGCCTGAGTAATGCAAGGAATAGCATACAATCACAACACAAGCTCTGCCCCTTTTCCTATGTGAGTCACGGTGTTGCGTGCATGCTCCAAAGGGGTAGAACTTGTAGAGTGACACTGCAATGCAGCCTTTGCCCTTCTGACAAATGTGTGGATCTGCAACACCGCTGTCCCCATTTCAGTTAAATCTACTAGTGAGCTGCTTCTTATGTCAAACATTTTTTACTCCAACGGGAAAGGAAGACCCATGCAGGTACTCCTTCATTAGCAACCACCATGGAGACCAGCAACTCAGTCATTAAGCAATGAGGTTACTAAATGAAATTGTGACTGTGCTTACAATCTTATTTCAGCTTTCCTTTGCTTTGCAGATCTGCGAAGGTCATAAATGCAAGGATTAGTTGCAAAGGTACTTTTTTGTTGTCATCATAATGGCAAACAATCACTAAACAAGGCAGTGGCTAAACAAGGACTACCTGTACATGTTTAAATGCAATGAATTGTCAACAATGTATCCTCCTGTTGACATTTTTAAATGCTTTTCTGAAGCAGCCCATAGCCTTTCACTGTTCAAATTTAGCAAGCAGCCTTTCCCCCTGCCCCTCCCAATGACCCTCTCATTTTGTTTTGCAACCACGTCCTACCCCACCTATCAGCCAGTTCCCAAGCTACTTTTAAATACATATTTACTGCTATTCCAGAATAGAGCTATTCCAGGTATAATACTATTTTGGGACAGCACTGTTCTCGAGTAACACTGTCCCCAAACAGCATGTTTTGTAACAGGTGAATAGTCC
This sequence comes from Crotalus tigris, assembly GCF_016545835.1. NCBI lineage: Eukaryota > Metazoa > Chordata > Lepidosauria > Squamata > Viperidae > Crotalus > Crotalus tigris. The sequence continues at coordinate 933,096 of NW_024100479.1, forward strand.
CTCTTGAAATACACCCATACTAAATGCTTGCCCCAAATCAGAGCAAGGTTGATCAGGTGGCCTAACCCACAGATTTGCCATCTGTCGTGCAAAACTTCCTTTGCAGCCCCAGCCCAGGTTAGGAAGTGCAACTGGTGGATATTTCTTCCCAAAGTTTGGTCCTGTTTGCTGGGAGAACAAACAAAGACAGGGAAAATCCACCAATCGTTTTCCTTAAATTGTTCCTTTATTAAAATTGTAAGGCCCATACTATTTCCAGGCCTTGGCAATGAGGGCAGTGCAAAGCATGTTAGCATATTTTTCTGCTGTATCAAGGACTTGAGGAAAGCACTTTTAGTGCAAGCAGGTGAAAGATATAAGAGAGAGATTGAGATCTGTTTACATTACTTTTACTCCATTTTTCATTTTTCCCACAAGTGGCTTATATTAAAACAACACGTCACATGATACCACAATAAAGTAAAACAGCACAAATAAAAAAAAATCAGACTTGGGTCTCTAATATTGACATCCCTGTCTGCGCAGGGTTCCTGTGGAACAAGACGGTCCAAAATGTTCAAATTGCAAATGGTTGTGCCAGTTACACAAGAACCACAGAAGGCTGTCTCCAACACAAACAGAATGACCACTTTCTTACGGTATAAGCTGTTATCAGTAGTTTTAGTCAGACCAGCATCCTTAAGTACCTTTTAAAAACCCAGAACCACAGCCACGTTCATTAGCACAAGATGTAGTTCTCCTACAAGCTATTTTAATTTCCAACAATCCTCCACAGCAATGCTGGATTGGGGTACTGTGCAAAATTAAAACAGCAATCTTTATTTAGCTACATGATGAAAATGCATTTGTGTCCATTTGTGTAGGAGAGGACCAGCAGAGAGTACTGTGCTTAATTAAGCCAGCCTTCAGAAATAAACTCTTAAAATCTTTATTTCCCCCCCCCCAGCACATAGTATTCCATGAGACAGATGTTTTATACCAAAAGCAGTCAGTCATGTCAACTTTCAATAAGCTGAACTAGTGTGATTCAGCCACTGGATTATGAAGAAATAGACTCTGGAAGAACTCCAGTAAAGGCCAGACTTGCCCTTTAAGTGGCCAAAAGTAAAGGGTCAAAGCAGACAAAAATCAAACTTTGATCCATTTCCCTTAGGGTTAGGTTTACTGTAAATTACATGTTGTTAATATGATTACTGTGCAGATGGAAGCATTTCTCCCTTCTGCCACACTTAAAATTACATTTTAGTAACAGTTTTTGGGGGTCTCTTGGGCCACATCCAAGGGGGTTTTTTTAACCCCACTGGCAGCTGTGGGGCTTCCAAACAGGCGATTCCGATGGTAAGACAGGATGATTGGAAGTGGAAAGCTGATTTGGGGGACCATGATACAGAGGAGAGGAGAAAATTTACCCTCTGCTATCGTTCCCAGCCAAACACTCATTAATAGAGAGAATTAATGTAAAATTATTTCTTTTTAATAGCTGCTCATTCAGAAAATCATAGTTCTAGGATTCACTCAACTTCCATCATCATAAAAAGCATTCAGTCCTTCCACAGAGCTTGGTATACTTTACAATAAAGACTTAGCACCTGTCATTTTTTCAGGAACAACTTCACTTTTGATAGAGTTCACATCAGCATGTTTTCCGTTAACTGTTTCCTGTTAGCCTTTTCTGTTGGTACATACAAACAAGGTTTATTTGAGGGCAGGACTAACACCTGCAGATAGCATTGCTATATATCCCCAGTGCCTCAGAACACTGCTACATCAGGGGCATTGTGGGAAATTACAAATGGCATTTCACAGACCCAGTTGCCCGATGTATAGTTCTGGCAGTTGCTTGTAAGTGCAGTGTCAACACTAATCTCTGGATTAAAAAAAAACATCCCCAAAGGAAACCATGGTTTATTCTCACAAGTGCAAGCATATACAAGTAGTCTTTAACTTATGATGGCAATTGAGCCCATTATATCAGTCATGACAGTCATAAATTGGGACATCCCATGACCGTGTCCAATTTTATGTTTTTTGTGAGGGCATTAAGCAAACACCCCAGTCATTAAGTGAACCCATTGTTTGCTATAGGGTGTTTTACTATGGGAAGTAAATACTGGATTCTGGAAAAAGTCATAAATTGCAGTCACTTGACTATGGGACACTGCAAACAGCTGTAAACGTGGACCAGTTACCAAGTGCCCAAAATGCAGTCATCTGAATGTGGGGGCGGGCATCCAAACTTCAAATCCAGGTCATAAATTCCTTTTGGGGGTGGTCCATCATAACTTGGGAGAGTTGCTAAGTAACCAGTTGTAAGTCAAGGACTACCTGTACAATGTCAGGCTCATGTGATTTGCCCTCATCTTCCATGAGAGAGGAGATTGAAAGTTTTATTCCTTTTCATATATGTTGACAGCAGTAACATTATTCTATGTTCAGAAATGGAAGACTACTTTGATTCCTACAACGGAGGAATGGTTACAAAAACTGATGGAGCTAGCAGAGACAGCTAAAGCGACTGTACTGATTAAAGAAAAAAATACAAATACTTTTATTACCACGTGGAAACTGCTTCTAGACTTGGAGCTTGAGGTGGGGAAAAAATGAAACTTTGATTTTGAGTTTTACCAAGTAGATAGACTTGATGTTACTGAAATGGTTTGTTTATATTATTTTGTATAAGTAAAAAGTTGAGGTTTGAAGTTGATATTCTATTGCACCAAAGGAAGTTGGAAGTCAATGCCTTTTTTTTCTCCCTTACCTCACTTCTCTACTCGATTTCCCTTCCCCATCTTTTCCACTATTTACTTTTGTATTTTCATTGTATCGTATATTATAAACTGATAGACGTTTCGACAGAAAGTTTTATTCCTTTTCGGTTCTCAAGCCCAATTTCCTAGGTTAAAATGAAGCACTTGACTTCAGAAGAGAAAGACATCTTCCCACCTGCCCTTGCAAGAAAAAGGATCTTAAGCAAGCTAAAAGATGGTTAAGCAAGCTAAAAGATCTTTCAAGATTGTATTCCGCCCCTCCCCTCACCTACTCTGGCTGGGATTGTATATTAATTCATTCTGGGTTGCCGTTCCCTAACAGATATGAAAATGCCCCTTAATACACTCTACATCCTTCACAGCACTTCAACCCCCCCCCTCCAAAAAAAAATCATTTGTGTGATATCCAGTATCTAATGCATTTGCTTTGCTATAGAAATTTAATTTGAATCATTCAGGAACTGACCAGGATTTGGCAAAATGTAATATACTTGTGGATAACATATTTTCATGGAAGTGAGCTAATTATAATTTTGAATCCTAATATCTAGTCCAGCTGGCACATCCGCTTCCTGCCTGAAGGCAACAATCCCCATTCTATCACAATGAGAGAGAGAAAGAATCATATTGGCTGATTCTTTTTTAATTGTGAGTTGAATAGTAGCATGTCAGTTGACTAGAAAAGGCTCTGATCCCTTTCCAAATCAAGGGCGGGGGGGGGGAGAGAGAAAGGGGAGAGCAGGAGAAAATGGCTTAAAGGGGATGCTTTTCAACATTGCAACCTGCTTTCTTTGCTTTTTAAGGGCTGCTCAAACTTGAGTGAAAGGAAAGAAAATCGGTCAAGCAAAGATTTTGTGACTCACATGGCCCGATGCAATTAAGAGGCCATTGTCAATTTTAAGATTGTCATAAATGCATTGGAGAATTTGAGACAATCCACAAAACAATTATGATAGAATGAAAAGTGGAGATTGCCCAATCTGGCGAAATGAAACCCAGCTCGCCGAAATAAAACATAGGGGCCAGAGATAGGGAAACACTCCTGAAATACATTGAGAGAATAAAAGACATATGGAATGGATTGATTGTACAGTCATAGTCTTTTAATAACAAAGGTTATTTGGCAGGAAAGTGGAGGGATTTGCCTACCTCTGAATGACATTTGGCTAAGTGCAATAGGTGCTTTTTGCATCCAATTATAGGGTAAACGGGAAAAACTACACAAATGTTCGGGGAAACAGCTGTATTATTTTGTCTGTTGTACCTTTAGCCGCAAATAAGCAAAATCTCGCTGCATTTTAATTATAGAGCTGTCTGAATTAAGGCAGCAGGTCTCGTCCAGCACCTGCAAGGACAAATAGATCCATATAAATTACACTGTAATTTGATGTACAATATTTCTGCTGCTTCCAAGAATTGGAACATATTGTGCATGCATTTGTTTCAAAGGAACAGAAGGCTTTTGGATGAGGGATCAGAAAAGCAGCAAAAGGCCAAATTTATGATTACAAGCTCAGCAATTGTTAGGTCAGGGGTGTTTTCCACACTTGATGGCATTGTTAAGTTGTGCAAAAACAAGGTTGTTGTGAGTGAGCCAGAGTTCTTTAAGAACAGTGGCCATTTAAATATTTTAAATAAATAACAGATTAATATAGTTGCTCTCCTGTAGTAAATACATCTTTCCTGGACTGCAAAAAATCTGGACAACCATTAGAGGGCAATAAAGGGCATTGCTAACACCAAGTGGCCCTCCTAGACTTTTGCAGCCAGATACGGGGTACACGCTGTGCATTGCATGGATGAGCTAAATTGAACATGAGACCGCTTTTGTAGTTTTACTTAACACATATTTTCAAATCTGATGGCTCCCTGCCTCTTTACATTATTATTTTTTCCCATGCAGATGGGGATGGCTTCTTCCACAGAGGCAAAGAAAATGAGTTTCCCTCTTACAAGTAAAGATTTCTTTGGTGAAATGAGCAGATCAATCTAATAATCATTCAAGGCAGAAATTACCAAGTGAAATATAATCCAAGGGATAATTTTAATACTGTACAATTCCCCCCAACAGTCCTGTTTATTGAGTCACTGACCTTGGTTGAACAACAACAATAAAAAGAGGGAGAAAAGCAAAATTACACTGACACAGGATGAGAGAAGAGACTTGTATTCATATGAACATTCTACCCCTGAGCCCTTCTAAGTTTTTAAAAGGTGCTGTTGAGCTCCTCAATTGGTGGGTATTATACTGAGGGTATGTGTTTTACTTTGCAAAGGACAGACACTGATGATGTTACCTAGTTTCGTCATGAAACATCTGTAAGAAAACAGCCAAACTTAGGGACCACCAAGGACCCCAAAGGACAGATCTTTCTTTGAAGATGTTGTCCAGTTTAAGCTTCAAGGTAAAATATCCTAAAATAGGAAACTTGGAGGTTTGAAATTTGCTAACATACAGTTAATAGTACCTAGTAGCAGACTATGGAGAAGGCACAAATCCTTGGATCATTGGTCTTTCTTTCTTGAGTGAATTAAATTTCTATTCATATATATATACCTATATATATATATATAGGTCTTGGCGTATTCGGGTCTTTTCTCATGTAAGATTGAGAGTATCTTGGCGACGTTTCAACGAGGTCCCACTCGTCATCTTCAGGCTGGGGTCTTTGGCTTCATGCTTGTGTGAGCACGAAGCCTAGTGTAGTGTTCATGGCGTGAGCTAGACCGCAAACTCAGAGTCAAACCAAAACCCAGCATGTTACATCACAGCCTTCTGCTCCGGACATCACATCACAGAACTCAGGAGGTTACAACGTTAAAGCACAGGATGTTACAACACAGCCAACCACCCAGGATGTTGCAACACAGAACTCAGGATATCACTACACTAGATCTCAGGATGTCACCACACAGCCCATTGCCCAGGTCGTTACAACACAAAAGACTAATGGGCACACAGCCAGCACCTCAGCTACTCAGGATGTTATGAAACAGCTGAACAATCCACAAACAATAACTCCAACACAGCCAGCAACTAAGCCAGCACTCCACACACACACACCAATATTTATAGAGAGACGGCAGCTCCGATCACACTTTGCTCGCACAAGCACGAAGCCGAAAACCCCAGCCTGAAGATGACGAGTGGGACCTCGTCAAAACATTGCCAATCTTACATGGGAAAAGACCCGAATATGCCAAGAATTGCATACCTGTACCCGTGAAAATCTACGAAAACAAACAAATATGTGTGTGTGTGTGTGTGTGTGTGTGTGTGTGTGTGTGTGTGTGTTTTCTGAGGTTTTCACGGGTGTTTGTATGTAGGTCTTTGGTTATTCGGGTTTTCTCCCGCATCAAATTGGAAGTGTCTTGGCAACGTTTCAACAAAGTCTCATTCATCATCTGGTGTCTTTGGCTTCGTGCTTCTAGGAACAATGTGTGATCGTAGCCGTTTCTTCCTTTTAACTGCCAGTGGGGGTATGAACTGATTGGATGGGAGCTTGGCTGTGTTCTGATTGGGTGGAGGTGTGTTCTGATTGGTTAGGGGCTTGGCTGTGCTCTGATTGGATGGGGGGTTGGCTGTGCTCTGATTGGATGGGGGAGTATTCTGTTTCGGTAGGGGCTTTGTTGTGTTCGGGTTAGTCTGAGTTGCAGGGGGATTTGAGATGATGAGCTGCATTTCTGTTGTTTGGCTTCAAGTTCGTGGTCATGCCTCATCTTCATGGTGGGTGTCAGTTTACTTCATGCATGGATTGCAGGGGTTTAAAGTGGCTAATGATGCAGCTGTGGTCTGGCTTCTGGTTTGTGGAACCAACTTCTTCCCTGGTCCAATACCTTAAGGCCACAGGACATGAAATTGACTTTAAAAAGACCAGAACTATCGCTAAAACTGAACACTTTAATAACAGAATAATCAGAGAAGCCATCGAGATAGAAAAACGCCCACACAGCATGAATAAACGAGATGATACCTCCCGTCTACCAGCCATTTGGAAACCCGCCCTTATTGACAAACACAAAGAATGACACCAGACCCACACTCACGAAAACCACACAGGATGTCACCACCACACATCCACACAAAAAGCAAACCCAAATCCACACCAATGATGAGGCATGACCACAAACCAGAAGCCAGACCACAGCTGCATCATTAGCCACTTTAAACCCCTCCAATCCATACATGAAGTAAACTGACACCCACCATAAAGATGAGGCACAACCACGAACGCAAAGCCAAACAACAGAAACGCAGCTCACCATCTCAAATCCCCCTGCAACTCAGACTAACCCGAGCACAACAAAGCCCCCACCGAAACAGAACACTCCCCCATCCAATCAAAGCACAGCCAACCCCCCATCCAATCAGAGCACAGCCAAGCCCCTAACCAATCAGAACACACCTCTACCCAATCAGAACACAGCCAAGCTCCCATCCAATCAGTTCATACCCCCACTGGCAGTTAAAAGTAAAAACAGCTACAATCACACATTGTTCCTAGAAGCACGAAGCCGAAGACACCAGCCTGAAGATGACGAATGGGACTTCGTCGAAATGTCGCCAAGACACTTCCAATTTGACGCAGGAGAAAACCCGAATAACCAAAGACCTACATATATATATATATATATATATATATATATATATATATATACACACACACACACACTAAGAAATAAAACGTGAGCACCAGGAAAAGTTAAAACATTAAAAGTTTTATAAAATGTTAAAAGTTTAAATATAAAACATTTAAAAGTTTTTTAAAAAGCAGATCTAGCTTTCGTTGGTTCTTGCCAGCATCATCAGGGTGCAAATGATGATACACATACATACATACATACATACATACATACATACATACATACATACATGCATGCATTACACATGCAGATTCTATACAAATTGATGTCCTCTTTCAGGTGTTTGGGGAAGATGAAATTGATTTGCGTATAAAATCATTGATAAAATGGTAGTAAGAAGCCAGGATAACAATGAGGGGTATTAGTGTAATCTCTTCCCTACCAACTTTCCAAATTGAAACCAATTCTGCACTAGCATATCATACCAAATTATTTCTAAAGGGCAGTGTAAGGGTAATTACAATGCCCTTGCTTTCAGGCTAAAAGTTAATTAGCATATGCAGATGACCAGGAGCATTCCATCTCCAACTTTGCAAGAGGTAACTTGGTATTTATAATCAACAGAGGTGGGGAAGGATCAAAGGATATGTCCCACAGGACATCTTCAGTTTTGCAATTCAGCACTAAGAGAGAATAAAGAGAAAATAAAATGGTCCTTCCACTGCAAGAAAGTCACCCAATTAATTTTGGATTGCAGAATTGGACGGACAAAAGGAAACATTACTATTACTTGGGTGTCTATCAGCACTCCAACAACTTGGTCAAAACTCACTGAAACCTGCTCTAGTCCTCCCTATTATTTTTTTGTGATCTGGTCATTTTGATATTGTTGGTAACAGCCACACTTTAGACACTTATGAGAAATTGAAACAGAACTAGATTTAGCTGTTCAAAACGTTGGTTGGCCTCAAGATGCCCTAGAATGGAGCCCATCAATGTTTCTGAATGGAGGGGTTTTACAGCAGCAAATTCTTTCTAATCTGAAATTGGCCTCCACTGTAGAAACTTTAAAATAAAATAAATCTGAGGAATATGATCATTTCAAATACACACAAACTCAGGCAATAATCAAAAGATTAATAAATACAGACCTTACTGAGACCAAACTGGTCCTCTCGAAGAGTATGAGGATTGAACTTTTCAAAACCCTCAAACAATAAAGACTATTGAAAAGTATCTAGGTGCTCACCTGTTGCTCTACCAGGCATATACTAGGCATATGATTCAATAATTTAAAGTATAAAGTCAAGAAACTTTTTTCAGTAGAGGTCATTATTCTGACTGGAGATAGATGTATCAAAGATTTGTGCCAAATTTTAAAAACTAAGATAGTAAATATAGATGTAAAACACCCCTGGAATACTCCTATAAAAATGGTAATGCTGTTGACTCTCAGCCCTGTTGAGAATCAAATGATCACAGAGGTTCTATGAAGCCGTTCAGCATTTGTTCGGACTGAATATTCATCACACTTGCTTCAGGGATACAGAAATTCAGGGGGTTATCGCAGATAAAGCGACATCAAGCAATATCTCATATAAATATATATTTACCCCATACTTCCTTTCTTTTACATTCCTAGGGTTTATCCAATCTCCAGAATAGAAACCAATTTATAGACAACTACTGAATTGGGAAACTAGGAACAACACAGAAGACTCCAATAACTAAATCATTGAAACAGTGAAGTAAAAAATGGTTGTAGGCTGTAAGGTGAAATTCGAGAAAAAGAAATGCTTAACACTAGAACTGAGAAGTTGTCACAAGGATGAAGTTGAAACATTTATGATTGTCCACTGTCATCTGGACTGGATTCCATACGAATCCTGGAGAAGGAGAAAGCAACACGCTTGTGCCCTGCCACCCCCTGGCTTTGTGCCCATGAAGCAAGGTGTTTTAGGAGAGAGCTGGGTGATCCAACTGGACGGAGGAAGAATTCATGGAGCTGGGGTTTGGAAGAGCTGAGTAACTTGGTAGAAGAGAAGTAAAATATTCAGGAGTGAAGAGGGTGGGGGATGTAGAGAACAGGAGAAGAATGGAGGATGGGAGGAATCTGGAAGTGTTGGCCTTTTCCTCAGGAAAAAAATTGGTTCTAAATGACTTGGGGATGGATTGACCTTGTATGATGGGGATAACAGAGGAAAAGGCAGTGGTGGGATTCAAATATGTGAACAACCGGTTCTCTGTGTGGATGCTGCTTCCGTAAGTCCATTCTGGACCTGGGCAACAAAAAATTAGCTACCGGTTCTGCCAAAGTGGTGTGAACTGGCTGAATCCCACCACTGGGGAAAGGGTTTGACAGAAATGCGCCATTATTTTACATTCAGGATTTCTTGGGTAAGTATCTGTCGTTGAATTGTATGAGTTCATCTCTGTGAAAAATTGTGGTTTTGTGGCTAGCCGTGCTCCCAATGCAGCCACTACAAGTGTCTGTCTGTCTGTCTGTCTGTCTGACTGACTGACTGACTGACTGACTGACTGACTGACTGACTGACTGTCTCTCTGTCTCTATTTCTGTGTTTGTAATTCCACCACTTGAAGGTTATTTTGTGAAGATCTCAGTGACACATTCTGGCTCGGGAATTCTGGGAGTTGAAGTCCACGAGTCATAAAAGAGCCAAGGTTGCCTACCCCTGGTCTATACCCTAAGCTGTTCTCTTGGGTGGAAAATGTCAATGCAGAAAAGGTTTTCTCAGCTTTGCATTACCAGTATATTAGCCTAAATGTTATGCATTTCTCTCCTTTCATCTCTAATATGACTGCATGAAAATAAGGGACGCATCCATTCCATGACTGCAAATTAACTGCAGTTTGGAGTCATAGCCTACCCATGATACACTGGATACACTGGAGATAAACTATAGTTTATTGAGACAAGCCAGTTTTCTGCTTTTGGTTTGTTCCAAGATCCCATCACAGTTTCCCATTCAAATTGCATTCCCAAGAGGAGATATACTCAAGCTTCTCATTATGCAATCTTAAATTCAATCTACAACATTCAAAGATCCACTTCAACATACAGCTATCAGCAGGGTTGTCTGCAGAGACAGGAGTCAAAAAAGTCAAGATGGCGGCCACAACCTCGAAACCAAAGTATTCTTTTTTTATTTCTTCCCTGCGGTGTCTATTAGCATCCTAATAATAATCCCTAAATCATGATGGTTATGGACAATAAACCCAAGGCGTCATGGTTCCAATAGATCAGTGGTTCTCAACCTTTTTAATGCCGCAACCCCAACCGGTCGTAAGTCGAAGACTACCCAACCAGTCGTAAGTCGAGGACTACCCAACCGGTCATACGTCAAGGACTTTCCCTGCCCGGGAGCGCCGCGCATGCGTGGTGCCTTCCTCTGTTCCAGCCGAGGCATAGCTGGCAAGTGGCAGAGACCGCCAGCTGGGCCACCAGCTGGCCCAGCCCAAGGGAGGTAAGGCACCCGCCGGGCCCCACACATGCCAGCAACCCTCCCTGCACCCGCCGGCCTCCCACCTCCCACCCCTGGCCCTCTTTTACTTACATTTTTAGCAGTTGCTCAGCAGGGAGGAGTGGAAACTTCCAGACAGCTCGCCTTCGCTGCAGACAATTTGCAGCACCGTTTGCAGAATGGGACTTTTGGCGGGCTCAGCAGGGCAGAGACAGCCTGGACAATTCCTATTGGCTTTTGAAAGCCAATAGAATTAGACTCTCTTCAAGAGAGAGCACAGCCAAGGAAAAGGGGGAAAAAATGGCGGACTGAGTTGTTTGGCGACCCCCGTGAAATGGTCATTCAACCCCAAATGGGGTCCCGACCCACAGGTTGAGAACCACTGCAATAGATGAATCTCTTCAAAAGAACTTTGAGGCATTGTTTACCTTAAAGAATCTTTTATTCAAGAAACGAAGTATTGGCACTACATAGTTGAAACCAGAAACTAAATTCCCCTGGATACAAAGTAACAAAATGCAATTCCCTCCTCCAATAAGCAGTCATAAATCATATTCCCCAATTAGCTTTCTTCCCAGCTCTCCAGTCCGCCAAAACACTATCAGCTCTGGGCCCAATGTCCTTTGGTTCCCACAATTAAGTTACTATTGTTATGACTAGCTGGACTCTTATCCCTATCCCCCCTCCCAGCAGCAACTAATTCTAAAAGCAATAGAGAAAATGGCTGCATTTCCACCTGTTGTCAAAGGAAGAACATCCGATGTTAGCAGCATTGACACAAGGTGGAAAATTTGGCCGAATTTGGCCACTCTTCAGATTGGGATTAGGTTTAGAGTTAGACTTACTTCTCTCTCCTTTCCTCTGGCATATGCCTGGTCACAAAATGAAGAACAGGATGACACAAAAAAAATTGTAATATTCAGAAAGCTAAATCTGGTAGATTGTGAGTGAAACATTGTAACAGGGAAAGGGGGGGAAATCAGGCGTAAAATATTGATTTCATTTAAAATGTTAAGGACTACTTAATCCAAGTATTTTAGATGTGTGCATATTTATTTCCAAATTTGCATATCTGTTTGCATATATCTTATAATGATTAATGTTAATTGTACTTTGAAATCATTTCTAAATTGTAAGCAAACCTATTCTAAGGCTGTGAGGCTAGGAGCCAGGGAAAACAACTTCAAGTACTATTAATTAAAAACTGCCATTGAAGCCCTGATGAAGCAAAACTCGTATCAGAAAAATATTGAATTCTTGACAAATAATAATAATAAAAAACAAGCACAAATTATTACTGCGACGGTCTCATTAAATGGCATTTCAGAAGGAAAGCACTAAGAATTTATAAGCACTCTTCACTTCACTCCATAAAGACTGGGAAGAGTCAACATTGACCAGTTTTACTGTCACTATATTTCACAAACTCATGTCATTTAAATATTGGGGGGGGTATGGATAAAAAGGGCTTCAAACGTGCAGGTTTTTCCATGATCAAATGAATAGAGCTGAATCCTCTATTAAATAGATCTGAAAAATTACTCCAAATAATTTAACAGAATAACAGAATAGCCAAGTTGGAAGGGACCTTGTAGGTCTTCTAGTCAAACCCCCTGCTCAGGCAGGAAGTTCTATACCAGTGGTGGTGAACCTATGGCACGCGTGCCAGAGCCGGCACTCAGAGCCCTCTCTGTGGGCACGTGTGCCATGCTCTGGAAATGGCAACTATCCCTCTTCAACCAGCCACCCGCTACCTCGGCGAGGTTCTACATGGCTGGTTGCATCCCAGCACGGCTGGTTTTCTTCTCCCCCGTCCCATCCCTCCTGGACTCGCATGCTCTCCTTTTCCCAGGCACAACCCACTGCATCACTTCCTCAACTGTCAGCTGGCCATCCAGCTCAGAGGCAGCTTCTCTGAACTGCTGGCGGCAGGCTATGGAGCCCCAGAGTGTGCCGGTCAGGGGCTGGCAGGCTGTGGTTGCTGACAGACACTGTTGGTGCTCACTGGCCTCTGTGTGCGGGGGCTGATGGTGTCAGGCAGCAGTCGCCCCAGCCCCTGCCTCACCTTGCCCTGCGGCAATAGCACCCCTGCCCTGCCTCGCCTTGCCTCACCTCACTCCGGAGGACGAGCCTCCTGCCCACCACCCCACCTGCCAGAGACCCCCTGGATCTCCCCCAACCCTGCCCCCACAGGCGTCCCTCCCCACAAGCAACATGGAGGTGACCACACCCACCTTGGCCACACCCACCCAGTCTGCCATGACCACAGTCACACCCACCCAGTGGTCCACACCCACCTGTAACCAGGAGATAAATAAGTGGATTTTGGGTTGCAGTTTGGGCACTCAGTCTCTAAAAGATTTGCCATCACTGCTCTATACCATTTCAGACAAATGGCTGTCCAATCTCTCTCTGATATTTGCCAATTTCTTAGTGAAAGACAAACCTGGTCAGTTTCATCCCAATAGGGGAGGAAAAGTTTAAGCCATCCTTGGTTGGGGGATTTACTGACAAATGGTGAGCAATATGGGTGGCAAGGGATGCATGAGCGTTTTGTCTTCTCACATGATTAAAAGAGGGAAGTTGCTGCTCCCTCTCCCAGTATTGGAACATACATAACTAAAATCATTTCTAAAAGAAGCCAAACAAAACTAGAGTGGATTAGCCAGTCACAAACATTTATTTGATTTGCCTTTTTAAGTATGAACTCCAAGCAACCTGTGGGAAAAACAGCAGCATTGAAAATGTGCGGCAAGGCCACTGTTTCATGGATAAATGTTGCACTTCTGTGATTCCATAACATCGTGTCTGGTTGTAATTAATCCAGTTTAACTTCAGCTCAGATGTGATTCTACAGGAAATCCACTATATCCAGTTTTCCAATAGAAACTCTGATGCTCTTTGGCCGCTCATGTTTCCATTGGCAGCAATGCTTGTCTCATCTTGGTTCCTAGACTCTCTCTCTCTCTCTCTCTCTCTCTCTCTCTCTCTCTCCCATCCCCACAGAGTTAAGTGGCTATAGCTTCATGCTAGCTGTTTTACTAAATTTAGCAGAAGAATGGTGGTAGGGCATATTTATGGTTTTGCAGCTAACTCTGATTGCAAATGCTCAAATGCCAAACCCAACATACCATATAGAATTAGATACCAGACAGTATCTTTCAATTCCATATAGAATTGAAAGATACTGTCTGGGTAACATTTTATTTAGTCTTTGTGATTTTGAAAATTGTTTGTGGTGGGAACAGTTATGGGTTAATTTCAAAGTGTTTCTAAAGCCTTGGAAAGCAAAAATAGTGGCGACCATACATTATCCATCTGCAGATAGAGTTGAATGGGAGAAAGGAAGTTTCAGGAAATGCCTACTACATTAGCACAGATCCAGATACCACTCCATCAGTGACTAATTGATTTGGGAGAAGAAGCTCCATGGTAGCGGTCCACCAGTCTATCAATGGATAGACCGACATAGGGCCAAATTCAGAAATGTTGTGAAATAGTGACAAAGCAATCTAGCCGATGCCAAGGAGATGAGAGTTTTCCTATAATATCTTTTCAGGGAGATAATAGCAAAGACATAGAATGGATTAGATAACATGGGGAAAGAGGGACAGCACTGTTCTCTTCCAATTTTGTAGTTGCTCTAGTCTAGTCAATATATATTTGCATTCTAACTGCCACTTCAAATGCCTCTAGGGAGTCTCTGAGGGTTTGCAATGAACTGCTGTCACTTTATAGCATAGCAGAGACATAATGCTGTGTTTAAGGGGTCCCTCTATACCTGTAATGAAATGATGTTGTTCTCATGCTGTATCTTAGGCAACAGCATCCCAGTGCTAGTTTAGCACTTGTCATATCAGTATGATACCATGTTGACATTCCATTTCAATTCAGAAGGGCCCCAAACTATATATTAGCAAGGAATGCTTGTAGATTTGGGAATGGAAAAAATCTGAATGCAGCTTGTCAAACATATTTTGTCCAAAACTGTGTGTAAAACATTAATGGGTACTTTTTACAAGGAGACCACTCCTTGTTCTATTTAGCAGCTTTGCTATGGTAATGAAACATGCAGACATGTGTAGCTTCTAACATGCAGTTCCTCTTCCTATTGACCTGTTGTCCTTCTTTTCCTGATAAAAGTAGCACAGAGGGGTCCTTAGTGCTCTCTGAACTTGGTTGTATTTATGCACAGAGTAGATGATTGATGGCCCACTTGGTGATCCCAACACCATGTAAAAGCCTCAGAGTCGCTCAAAATAATGTTACCTACTTTTGATGTTGACTACCAAAATATACTAGATCAGTGGTTCTCAACCTGTGGTCCAGGGAGTCCTGGGGGAGGGGCTCATCACAGGGGGTGTACAAAGGCTTGAAGAAATGTTATGATTTAAATCTTAGATTTTGAGGGTTTGGGGCCATGGTCCTTGGCCACAAAAGGTATTTAAAGGGGGGGTGTCCATGGTGAAGAAAAGGTTGAGAACCACTATACCAGATGTTTTCCCCTCTTTCTCTTTCTTTCTTTCTTTCTTTCTTTCTTTCTTTCTTTTTCTTTCTTTCTCTTTCTTTCTTTCTTTTTCTTTCTTTCTCTTTCCTTCTTTCCTTTCTTTCTTTCCTTTTTCTTTCTTTTCCTTTCTTTCTTTTCTTTCTTCCTTCCTTTCTTTCATTCATTCTTTTGCAAAAGTGGGAAAAATATCTTTTAACCTTCAAAGTATAAAAAAAAATAGGGCTAAGCACTCTATTCCAGTTCCTTCCAGGGATGTCATTACATGGCCACCCAGTTTCCTACGCAGAAGTGTGTATTGGGTCTATGAATTCCTGGCCTGAATTTCTGAACAGCCAGCAAACACGGCAGCATTTTTTGCACTCATCTTTATGTCTTTATGTTCAGTTTTGTTTTTGTTTTTCAATTATTTATCGCTATTTTCGGAATGTGACTTCTTCCTTTTCTGCTGCCCTGTGATATTTCTCACCAAGTGGGTCAGACTAAAAAAAACCAAAAACAAAAACAGGGCTTAGAAACAGAGACCTTACCTGGTTATCCGCTTGTGGACTGAGTTTGAAACTATTAGACGGGCCAATGAGGTTTGACTTTAGCTTTGACAGCTGAATCTTCTTTTCATTAATAAGCAACAAGCCCAATTTGCTTTGGGTTGTCTGGAGGAAATCTAGCTGGCGCCACCCCATTTTTCTTGTAAATGGATTAAAGTAAAATGTTTGCTAAGCGTACCTCATCAGTAACTAAAAAGCGTCATAAGACATCAGATGGTTGCATTTGCTTTATTTATTTGCCAACTCTAAGTAATGAACTGCAGGTGTTAGCTGCAGTTGGTCCATCATTACTTGACCAAAACTTCACTCATAATTGTCTTCGTTGTTTACATATTCTGACAGGAAGTGTTCTAATTTCAGGAAACCTATACAGGGATTTTCTTTTAATGAGTAGTAAAACCAAAAGAGAGTAATACACTTTCTGAAACTCGGGACCTTCTTTTTCAACTTCTCAACGATAGAATATTCTTCTCAACATTTTTATATTTCCATTAGTTTGTCCTGTGAAAATCAGGAGAAACAGCAAAGCTTGTCTTGAGCTGCATCTACAGAAGCAAGTCTTTTTATTCTTTGCTCTTTTTTTGCTTTTCTTCGTACATTTGCCTTCAACTTGGGCAGGAGATCTGTGGCAGTTCTACAATTTCCAGCTCTCTAACAAAAGCAGCAAAAATTAGTTTGAGCTGCAAAATTCATGTGTTAACCAGAGGCTGATACTTTTGTGAAAGGACTGAGAGCACCGATCAGTCCTGAAAAATCAATCTTGACCTCATAAAACTCTGAAGCATTTTATTTTTCACATCAAAGTTTGTTTTTTCTTTGTACTGAAGGCCCAATTTGGTAAGGGTTCAAGTTCAACTAAGTAAGAAATGAAATAGATCCAATAAGCTTGATTTCTGTTCATCATGCCACCTGAATGGAACAGCAATAGAGCCAAATAAGACAACAGATCCATCATTTTCACTCCATGAGTGAGAAGGAAACAAGAGCAGATTTTAAGTCTTTTATTCATCAACCAAAGCCAAAACCAAGAGACGGGCTTAGGAACAAAATTGTCTCCAAAGATACCCTTAACCAAGGAATGTATTTTCATTCTTAAAAGAATGTTTTACTTGACATGGTTTATTCACACATATAAACAGAGCATCAAGTCAAATGATAAGTTAAATATAAATATTGAATGGAAACAAATCTAAAAGAAAAGTCATTTGTAAAATTACAAATATGAATTCTGAGTGAAGAAAAACAATCCAGCCATATAAACAGAACAATAACTCAAGAGTAAAAAAAAAAAAATACTGAGATCAAATCTAAATCACATCCTTTTCTGTCTGAAATGCATAGCTAAATGCTTAGCTGTGTTAAAAGTAATGGATTTGTTGGCCCCTTGTGGTAAAAATGTTTCATTAAAACTGGATGGTCTTCTAGGTTTTTTACCTTAAGATTTTTTTTCTTTCTTTTTTTTTTCTTACCGAATAGTGGATATGGGAAACTATTTTATAGATTATTAATTAAAAGTCAGAAAGCTTTGTTGATCTACTAGAAAACAGCTACAATTGAGTCAAATTTACTTCCTGCTCATCACTCATCTATACAGGAATTTATCTGTTTCTTAACTATGCCATGTAGGATTATAAGTAAAGAATCTTTCCTTCTTGTGGAAAGCAATTTTATTTTATTTTTGTTTAATTTATGGGCAAACAATAGATAAATTTACAATTTGGCAGATTCATTATGCAGTAAGATAATGTTGTTAAAGGGATAGCAGCAGGTAGATATATTTTTTTTTCATTAGAGCACTAGCTCTTCATGTTGACCCTCAAAATAGCTGAATAAAGCTGCAACCCAAGGGGATTACTTATAATTATGCTTTCAAGCCCACTATTTCAAATGTCAAGAAAAATTCCTCCTCCCCACCTCATGTCATATGCTTCTCAGCAAGATGTGTGCATATCTTGAACAGGTTGTCCCAAGTCTATTCTTACACACCCAAGTCAGGATTTTAGAAAGGGCTGAGACTAAGCACAAAGAGTCCTTCTCAGGATGTATACTCGATCTGCAAACATGAGTCCCAGCTAGAAGATGCAACCTGCTCTAAAATCTACTGGGACAAAGTGGTGACTAACAGTGTTTCTAGAAAATTTGTGGTACTTTCACACTCTTGATGCTCATAAAATACAGTATCGCAATTCTTGATCCTTGGTGGTTCTGATAGCTTTTATTTATTCATTCATTCAGTTTTTTATCATTTTGTTTGTATTATCCACATTATCTATGGCTCACTTAACTATGATTAACTCATGAAAAATAAACTCAATTTTCAGGGTCCACACAATGCCTTGACCCATAAATTGACTATATGGGTTGGTCTTACCAAACCCATTAGGTTCTTTTAAGGCTCAATGTAGCAGGACAAAGTAGCTCACCTCAGGCCACAGATGGTGACTTTGGTGGATCAAGTTGTGGCCTGCGTG
The DNA here is from genome assembly GCF_016545835.1 of Crotalus tigris. Taxonomy (NCBI): domain Eukaryota; kingdom Metazoa; phylum Chordata; class Lepidosauria; order Squamata; family Viperidae; genus Crotalus; species Crotalus tigris. The sequence goes on from NW_024100479.1 coordinate 951,453, forward strand.
TTAAGCTACCTTACTGCTATTGAGTGCACTGGAGACACAGATTGATGTAAGAACATTGTACGAAGCATTTGGCCATGTGCATCTGAACAGATGGAGAACTGAAGCAGATGGTCCCTTTTCATTCTTAATATGTGATCACCCTCTTGTTTCATGAACTGTACGTAGCACAAAAAGTACTGTATTCAGTGCAAAATCTAACCTGGGCGAGTTCCTTTGGCAATAGGAACATGATAACCCTTTTCATAAATGGTTATTAGAAATGGTACTTAATTTTACGATAGGTGGGGAAATAACAGTGTTCTGAAATGTCTCCAAGAGTGAAAATCATTTTGCACTCTCATTATATTTCTCAAACTACAATATTAAAGAGATATTGGTTGGGTAATTCTAATCATCCATCAAGCATGAAAGTGGATATTATCCACTTCATAATGATTTGTGATGGTTTTGAATCAACCAATATACCAACAACATGCAAATCAGATGAGCCATACATTAGGGTTTTGGGATCTGTAATCAGAGCAAAAAAATGTACAGTAATAGTAAAAGATATAAGGAAAAAATAATCAACAAATGAAAAACAAACAATATGAAAGCTATATTAAATGCATACTGTCTTAAGTCTGAACCCACAGAACTATAGCATTGATCTTGCTACCTAGTTCAGATTTAATTCATTTTATGGTGGCTTCAAAGTCCTATAACTTGTGTCTATTTTGATACTAGTGCTGAAAATAGACAACATTGTTTTGATGTATTGAGGAAGGAGATGCTTGAAACTCGATTACATTGAGGGCCGCAGAAGAATTGTGGCTGCCCTCAGGAAGCAGAGGCAAGGCTGGGTGGATGTGGCCAACTTGACATCTCTCATGTTGGGGGACACCTGTGGCAGTCTGGGCAAGGCTGTGTGGAAGATCTGGAGATCTCTGGTAAAGGAGGAGCCTCTGGAAGAAACTTGTTGTCACTCCCAGGCCATGTGGGGGAGGCCGAGACAGTGGCACAGGGTGCAGTGGGGGGGCAGGCTCCTGCCCCAATCCTCAAGTTCCAGGGGCATAGGAACCTCACAACCCGCCCCCACTTCCCAGGGGGCACCCTGCCACTTGTGGGGCTGGGCTCGGGTGGAGCAGGGAGGGAAGTCCTTGCTGCCTCTTGGGTATAGGGAGCTTGCCACCCTTCCCATTTGCTGGGACCGTCAGGAGTGTGGCAGTGGGCGGGAGGCTCATCCAATGGGTACAGCAGAATTGGGGGGCAAAGTTGGACAGTGGGGGCTGAGCAGGCAGGGCCTCAGCATGGCAATGACAGTGACCAGCTGGGCTGCCTGCAACCCCACCATTTACTTGTCTTTGCCCGTCATGGTTGGGGCAGGGCAGGTGGCTGCCCGGTGCCACCCCCGCATGCCTCTGCCTCCCCTGCTGCTTGGAGGGCTGGCCCAGTGACCGTGGAACTCAGACCCACTGTCTGTTTTTGCTTGCCTGCGCCTGCCGTAACTGGGACAGGGTGGGCAGCTGGCCATCTGGCATACCTAGCAGGCTGGATAGCATGCCTCCCGCCATGCCTGTGCCTTTGCCTGCTGTGTGGAGGGCTGGCCTGGTGGCTGAAGCACTCAGATCCACCTGCACTGCATGGGCTGCGGGATCCCAGGGTGCGCCAACCAATAGGCTGCCTAGGGGTGGCGTGGTGTGGCTGTGCCAGGCACCGACAGCTCTGCACGCTGGCTACCTCCTGTGCACATGCCTGGGGAGGCCAGCAGGACTGTGGTGGGGTGGGGTCAGTCCCTCACCATCTCCGGGGCAGCCCCGCGGGCCAGATCTGTTCCCATTGTGGACCAAATCCAGCCCACAGGCTTTGAGTTTGACATGTCTGCTATGATGTAGGCACTACAACAGTTTTAAAATAGTTTTAAAAATACCCTCCACTAGTAAAACCCAAAGAAAAATAGAAACTCATATCCCCAACAGATTTCATCACTGACAACTCCCCCACCTTCCAAAGATCTGTTTGCCATAAATCGGAGTCATGGAAATTTTTACTCAGCCCTGAACTATCTCAAGAATGAGGTGGTTTTTTGTGTACCACTTGTGTGTTCCTAAAATACCCTTTTTGCTTCATCTCCAGTGCCCTGCTTCCGATTTTACCTCTAACACTCAACTCACATGATGAGATTGCTGATGGAATAGAATTAAAGAAAGGTATCGATTTTGCACCCACCAGTACTCAGCGGCATCTCTGCAGTGGTTACTGTGCTCCACATTCCCTTGATCTGAGCAGCACACCATATAGCTGGCCACTGGAGGAACAACAAAAAATATCAGCCAGTGGTGGGATTAAAATATGTGAACAACTGGTTCTCTCTGTGGGTGCTGCTTCTGGAAGTCCATTCTGGGTCTGGGCAATAAAAAATTAGCTACTGGTTCTGCCGAACTGGTGCGAACTGGCTGAATCTCACCACTGCCCCGTCCTAATTTTTCCTTCTCCCTATTTGCATTTCACTGTGAGGAAAACAAATCAAGCAAACAAAACAGGGCCACTGTGCACAGGTATCAGAACATTCTAGCAGCAAGCAGGACTAGAAATGAGCCGTCAAGGAAGCTCTGGGTTTGGTGGGTACAATTTCTTAGGTAACACCGCAAGTCTGAAGCTAAAGCTCACATACGTTGGCCACCTAATGAGAGGAGAGGACTCATTGGAAAAGAGCCTGAAGTGGGGAGAGATTGAAGGTAAAAGGAGAAGGCGTTGGCAAAGAATGAGATGGTTTGATAGGGTCATCGTTGCAATGAACATGAATTTGGACAACTCCGGGAGACAATGGAGGATGTGGGGATTGGCATGCTATGATCTATGGAGTCATGAAGCATCAGACATGACTTAGCAACTGCACAACAACAACAAAAACAGCACAAGCATTGTGATAAATACTTTTGCTTTCTGATAGTAGTCCTATCTACGGGCAATTCTCTGCTCCTTGCTTTATTTCTCCTGCAATTTCAATGTAGCACCTGCTTCTTCCATGGACAGGGCTGTACCTGAGTGCTGTTTACACAATGACTGCTAGCTTTTCTGTTCATGAAGAAATTCACTTTCACAGAGGGAAAGGCAAAGTTGCTCCTTATGGTAGCTGGAAACAATAATGGGATGCATATTGTGCCTCAGCTTCAAGATTTAGGGAAATCTGGAGAGTAGAGCAACATCAGCATTTCCTAGTTAGAAACCCTGAAAAATTATCTTCCCTATTTTCTTTGGAACTAGGCAGAGCCAGATGCTACTCAGCCCAGGCAATAAAGATCTCAAAAGTAATTAAATCCTAGAGCCCAGAGGTGCAGTGATGATCTTAGATTGGGTCAGCCCTGGAAATGGAAGGGCCTCATTTATTCACAGTGAGCACTAGGTATAGCCCACATTAGAAAGAGAAAGAGGGAGAGATTAACTTTACCCTAGCAATCACAGTTCAGCTGAGATAACTGAAGAGGAGAAGGCCTTGGGGTGTCTATCTCTAATCTTATAAAAGTCCTCAGAAGCTGCCAAGTGTTTGGCAGAGCAGAGCAATTCAAATCTTTCTCCACTGCATGAAGAAGGACTTGTTCTTCTACACCACATAAAGACTTTATGGAAAGTCTTTGTGTGCAAGCATGAATGTATAAATAATAGGTCATGCTTTGAAAAAAATACTATGTCAGGCTCCAAAAACCGAGAAAGACACAGAATTACTTCTAAGCAGTTTTCTTTATTGTTCTTCACCTATAGGCAGAAATCTTGCAAAACTAAAGCAATTAGTTGCATCAGTAAAGATATAATCTGAAAAGTTCTAAGTAGGAGCTATCTTGACCCTCTTTTTCTCAACCAAACTATCAAAACTTCACTGTCTCTTGGTCCTCTTGAATGCAGCCCCTCCCTCCCGGGAATCCAGACTACCTTCCACCACAGCTGTACAGTTAAAGGGGCCAGAAGGAATGGTTGGTCTACTCAGAGATGTACTTCTAAATAGATAGGGTTAGTATTATACTGTTACACCATAAAATATGGGAACTCTCAAAAAGATTTTCTCAGTCCTTTTTATAGTACAAAATCTGTCATCCTTGATAAACATTTTTTTAGGCCAATGTATTTTACCTGTCTGGTAGAATTCCCAAATCTTTATATACTTCTATATAATCACAGCCTATTTTCAATAAGATGAAAAATCTGCAGAGTACAAGCTAGGGATTGTCAAATTTTAAATTTTAAAAAAGAAGGAAGATGACTAGTACTAACCTTTTCCTTGATATGCTAGTTGTCCATGTGAGTCTTTTTTTTCGTTAATAGCATTTCCATTCTGTTTGGGGGTTGTTTTTAATATTGAAAAATCATAATATCAGTTTGAACAAGCAAACTTCAGGCCTGTAATCTGAAATACTAAACTTCAAGCAGATGTGTTTTGTGTGAACATAGCCAAACTAGTGATCAAATAAATATCTCTTACAGCATAAAACTATACTGATATTTCATACTAAAGATGTGGTTTAATGCAGGGGTCTGAAACATGTGGCCCACTTGAGTGTTTATGTTTAGCCATGATGGCTCAAAAACTTAACTTAAGACAAGCAGCCACCATAGAGGGCAGACTTAGCAGGATCCCAATGCATAGGATTTGGATCCACTGGGGATGATATGCCAGCATGATATGACCACAAGGGTTCAGAAAATTAAAATCTACTGGCCCTCAAATCTCACCATGGCAGTTTTGCAGATATGCTTTCATCATCTGGCTTTGTTTCATGCTACCATTTGTCTGTCCATGCAGAACAACACAGTGGTGAAGAGTGGGCAAACAGGCAGATCAGAGATTGCAACCACAGTGATACAGTATTTAATGTATTTTTGTTTTTATTGATGACATTTTATTTTTATTCATAATACAATAATACCTTGTTTTAATTTAATTAATTTCATTAATGAATAAGTATTAGATTTTAATGGATGTTACATTTTTGCACGTGTGGGAATACAGCCCACTGAGTGGCTTATTATATATAATGTGCCCCCGTTTTTGAATCTAAGACTTTTGGTTTAATGCCATAAGTACCTTTATAAAATGACAGATATTAGTAGATATTAATGGCTATAGATTGGGAAGCCATTGGAGATTCTTTTCAAATGCAAGTGGGTAAATTTATTTTGTCTATCTATCCTAAATTGTATGTTGCGTGCAAATTATATATGGTTCCATTTCAAATTCTTACTTGGATTTGAAAACATTTTTTTTTAATTGGGGAAAAATTAAGAGTTATCTTCCCTGTGTTCTGGGGTTCTAATCTTAACTGCACGCCCAACAGCAAGGCTGATACTTGCTGCATATCTCTAATGACACATACAATTTCTCACTTATTCTTGGCTAGTTGCTACCCCAGCTAGCAAAAATAAGTATCACACGGATTAAATGAAGCAACTGCAACAGATAAAGCTACATCATTAGAAACATATAATGAAACAATTATCACAGCATCTCTCTACAGACTGAACCATGGCAACTTTCACATAGGGGTTTTAGCTCAAAAGTTTATATGTGGAGATAGAAGAAGATGGGGAATTGATGTACTATAAATGTCATCTGCCTGCCGCAGGATTCTACCATCCTTTTTTTCAGCATGTGGGAATTAAGCTATAGCAGTCTGAAGAAAGGCAGGGCCAAGTTACGCCTCTTGAAAAAACGAGAGAGCTTCAGTCCAAGTCCATTAATTTTGCAGATGTGAAAATGTAACAGAAGTTATTGCTCCTACTTGAAACATCTGCTGGAGGACACTAATATCAGTACAGTCCTGATGGCATCAATCAGATCTTTTCAGAGATGCTTCATCTGATTGTTTAGTTTAGATGACAAAACAAAGCACCGGGCCAAGCAATTTTAGATTCTTATATTACATTTATCACTGTAGATTGGCTTGGAGACTATCTAAACAATGTTCTGTAATAATGCAGCAAATATCAGAAATGCTGTATTTAAAATACAGGAGGTTACTTCAAAGCTTATATAAGAAAGATGGGAGGACGAAATGTAGAGTTGGTTGTTAGACAAAACACATAAAAAACATTTTTCTTTCTTTCTGACCTTGAATGCGACAAAACTTCATATAAGGGGTTAAGCTTATGAAAGAGCTTCCATTTTACAGTTATCTAAACATTGTTTAAACTAGTTTTCAGAATGAAATACTAGCAGGAGTTAGTATTTACTTCATACACAATCACAATCACTTTAACCTTGCCATTTGCACAGTGGCTGTCTTCTTCAAAGACTACTGAAGCTATGGGCTATAAATCTTTATAAGATAAGTTGCTCATTCCTTGTTTGTCAAAATGCCACAGCGAACTATATCAAAGAAAACAATTGCCAACTCAAAGCAAATACTAAAGCACTGATCCAGCAGTCCTTACTTAAATTCAGTGAATTTTGTCATATATATGTGTATTTCACATACACATTTGTATATATGTACTGTACGTGTATATATGTATATGTATATGTGTGTGTGTGTGTGTATACACACACATACTATATATGTGTGTGTGTGTGTGTATCTATATCTGTATGTGTGTATGTGACGAAAGTCACGAAGTGACGCTCGAGATGACACGGATAGGATACAAAAAACACCGAAAAAGGAGTGAAAGGAGTAGAAGCCAGGAGAGAGGACACATACATGGATTACACCCAGGTAGATGGGGGGAGGAGAATGGAAGGAAAAGAGCAGGGGGAGAGACCCAACACACAGCCCAACGGGGTGAGAAATAACAACGGAGGCTTGGATGAAGCGCACAGCAGGAAAAAGGGGAGAAGGAGCATGGAGGCAACAGTTAGCCAAAAAAGGGGGGAAGGGTTTCATTTGGCTTAAGAACCTGTGACAAGGGGGTGAGTAGTGATACATATACAGTTAAGGGGAGTAGAAAAAGTATAAATATCAACGTTAAGGGTATGTCCAAAACACAGCCCAATCAACTAGGACCGGTGATGAGGTCCAGGAGCCGAGTGCAAACACTGATCAACCCTATAAAAGTCTCTCTCATTGACTAGCATTAAGCCCTGACAATGTCGGTAGTTTTCTGACGAAAGTTTGGTAACTTATTAAACTTTTCTAGTTTAAATTTTTCCTGGTGTTCATGTTTGGTTTGTTTTTTTGCAGTACACACACACACACACACACACACAATACAAATATATACACAAGCATAGATATGTAGATATACATACCTACACACACACACATATATACACACATACTATCTATCTATATCTATATAGCTATCTACATCTATTATATCTATCTATCTATCTCTAGCTATCTCTATATATCTATCTCTATATAAATATCTATATCTATATATCTCAATATATATCATTTATTGAGTCAACAAGGCATAATGAGATTCCTTTAAGGCCAGTACACATTATTCTGATTACCCACAATGGATACCCATGCATTACTACTGCTTTTAGAGTATTGGAAAAAAATCTGTCTTTTCTATTTGAAATGTTTAGGCATATTGACAAGGCATCATCAGAAACTGCAGTCATCTTAATATCATGAGGGGCATCACACATCACCTTCTCCTCAAATCTGGTATCAGCTCACATGATTAAGATGTATATATTATATCTTATGATCACCTGCTGTATTAACAAAAATATTTCTTGAATGGAAAATCTTTGTTTGGCCTTCTATTTTAGATTTAAATTAATCTTATCATCTAATGAATTTGGTGTTCCCGGATGTCTTTCTTGGAGCAGTAATCCTCCATAACAGCTTTTCTTTAACTTAAGACCCCAGATATGTTTGACTTCATATGATCCAAAAAATCAGCGAGGAGATTTTAACCATAAAGTCATCCAACCAACCAAAAGAACATTTAGCGCAAGTATGTGTTGAGACAGAGAAACCTGAGGTAAATCCATCTCATCTACCCTGCCCTTCTTATGAGTCAATGGATGATATCACCTCTCAATTTACGGTAATGAAATTATGTTTGCCACTTCTGTGAGATTTGGGAGGGCCATGCTATAAAGGAAACAATCTTTGTCTCTTATAAAACATGAAAAGATAATTAACAAGCAATCCCTGGAAGTCTAGGCATTGAAATGACAACAAATTGCTGAGAGAATGTAGGTTTGGATGTAGGTCCCTACCAAAATAGTTAACAGGCAGAAGCTATGTGATGTATCAATGCTTTATATTTTTAAATCAGGTTCAGAAGCAACATGGGAGAGCGGCAGCTTAAATTGCTGGGTGAAACTGCCTTGTGTCTCCAGCCCGTCATCTAATTATTTCCTTGGCCTTATCCAAACTCCAATTCAGGAGAATCTCAGGAGACATACCAGTTAGGCATATTTTAATTATCGTCCATGTCCACAATCTAGATTTAAATTTCTCTCTTGTAATTTGGGAAATCAGCTTTGTCTGAACCAGGTTGATCTCTAGCTGTATAAACAGAATTTATTTGCAGATCCTAGCTTGCGGCCTTGGGGAGCATTGTCTCCAATCTCAGTTTTGTATTGGGATGCACATCTGGGCATCAGAAAAGGATCTCAGGAAACCCAGACTTTTCTTTTTCATAGCACAAGGTGACCAATGTTTAGTTACCTGACTTTAACATTGGACAATTTAAGAGAGATTGGGATAAAGTGCCCCCTCCCAGGCTTCATTGGAAATTAAATGTCAGCTATAAGATTATCAGATACATTAGGAGAATAATGTGAGGAACGTTGTTTTAAAGTGTTGAAACACTCTGCCTAAATATTTCAAACATTTAACATCAGCTCTGGGCATCTAGTTAGCAGGTTAAAATGGTGTTATCAGCTTTGGAGGGTGTTCCCATTATGGGGGTGTGGCATGCTGTTGTTTTTCTACCTAAAGAATTTGTAAATATGTATATATGCATAGAAATAAATTTGGTGTGGAGGAGCAGGTTGCATAGAAAAGTTGCAGGCATCTGTGTTGCTTTCTTCCGCTCCCATGAGAGACTTTACCTCAGGCCAGCACAGCAGAATTGCCAATAAAGCTTCAGCCTTGAAACAGATGTTGGAAGAAACAGGTGTAGAAGCTCTGCAGCCACTAGCAAACAGACCAAAAACCCTGAATAAAATAAGGTGGTTTTTTTTCCTTTAAAGGAATGGATGGTCCAGAGCAGGCCTTTTTTTCTTTTTATCACCTTTTGCAACCTTCTGACAAGCAAAGTAAAGATTCACTTAACAACCATTTTACTAGCTTAACAACTACAACTGATTCACTTAACAATGGTAGCTAGAAAAGTCATAAAATGGGGCAAAGCTCACTGAACAACTGTCTCAATTAGCAATATAAATTTTGGACTCAATTGTGGTCGTAAGCCGAGGACTGCCTGTATAGATTTGTAAGTTTTACATTTCACTTTTATAGCTTGTTTTTTTTCTCAAATAAAACTAAGTAGAACAATAAAACAATAAAATAAAAATCCCAGTCCTTGCTCTGGGTCCAATGCTTGTGTGATTCTTTAGGCCAATCTAATTGAGTAGAGTTTAAAAAATAAAATCCAGACAATTCAATTTCTCAGTCTGGTACTCTATTTTTCAACACTGGTAATCTGAACACACGTGGACTTCAACTCCTAGAATTCCTCCACCAGCATGCAGGCTGGGGAATGCTGGGGGTTGAAGTCCACACATCAAGTTGCTATAGTTGAAAAACCTTGTTGTGTAGATATATCAGCCCTGATGGGCTCAGTTCACAATGGGGATGGCAAGGCATTGTGGGAATTGTTTTTCAACATAGCTGGAGGGTAGTAAACAGAAGCTGTCAAAAATCTTGAAATGGAACATTTTTGAACATTTTTAGTTGTTTTCCATATATTCGTAAAGTCTACAGCTCAATTCAAGTTGACTTTTAAAGAATGGATTGCAAAGTTTTCCCACTTTTGCTACAGAGATAGGCACTGGTAGAAATACCAGTGAATAAGACGTGGCGCCTTCCTAAAATCAAATTTCTCTAACTTAGCAAATGGCTACCTCATCAAAGAGTGAAATTCAAAGAGTTAAAATTCAGGTGGAGATAATCGGTTGTCAACTTGACAGGAACGATCAGAAGAATCCACGGAGTAATTTATCACCTAGTCTTTTTTTCAAGTGGGCAGCACTGCATTTCTACTTAGGAAAGCTAAGTACTTTCCCTCACATTGAAACTCAAATAATTGGAAAAGAATTTATTCTGTGTACCCTTAGTTTTATCCCAAATTTTCCCCACTTGTTAATCCCTTCTAGACTTCAGACTTATCTCCCATCATTTTCAGATATAATACCTTTTCTTGTACAGATGACAGATGATTAAAAAGCAGTTCTCGGTGCTAATGGACATTAGGCGCCCAGGGAAAAGCATCAACAGTGTGTCCTGAAAATCCTTGACTCATATCAAATCGTTCCTGCCTGAGAAGAAAATTATTCTGGCCACATGAGCTAAAACAAAATGAAAGAGATTATGTCCCACCTTCTGATTACAGTATCTCCCTGAACTCATTTGCAAGATTGCTGATAAATGTTTTCCAACAGGCCCCTACAGATGCACTTACCAGAAGCAGTTTAAAAAAAAAAAAAACACCAAGCATCAGAGAAAAAGGCACACAGTTCCAAAGAAAGACGTGGCCAACGATAACTTTGGATGCAGAATTTCATCCAGTGACTTTCAGATTGAAAAATGGCTTGAACTATTCTATAGTAAAAATTCAGTGACTGATATCAAGTGCTGCTGCACTTCAGAAATATAGATAGTCCTTGATTTACGGCCAGTCACTTAGCACCGATTCAAAGTTCTGACTGATCTACCTGGGTGTATTGGTTCACTTACCCACAGCATTTGCTTAATGACTGCAGATCCATTTAACAACTGATTTGCTTAACAATCACCAGAAAAAAAAGGTGGTAAAAGTGGATCAGTCAAAGGGCTGGCCCATTTTATGACCGTGATGGGCAGGTTCCATTAGAGTTGTAACTTGAGGACTACTTGTACTAAACCCCACAACTCTGAATACTAACTCGACAAAGATATCTTATTCAATCTTGTGCCACTTCATGCTATATATTATATAAATGTACTGTATGTTTATATGACATACTTAAAATGTTAACATTCCATTAAATACTTTAGAATATTGAATGTAGAAAAAAGTGGGTATTCTATCAATATGTGTTACAGTTTAAGATATTAATATTACTAGCATTATAATTATTTGGCTTTTTCATTCAAAATTAAATGTAACGCTGAAAACCAAATCAAGAAAGAGCAGACGTCAAAGTATCTGTTGTATAATAAAAGTTTTCTTCTTAAACTAAATTAGTTGTCCTTGCCATAGCAAGCCCATTTCATTCTTATGCTTCATTGCATAGATTATTTTCCTCTTAATTTGGATTTCAAACTCTCTGTCTAGTTACAATTGGCACCAAATCCCCTTAAATTTCAGCTTCAGCCACAATAAAACAAGCACGGGATTTTATGCTGCTATGTCAATTGGCATCTCAACCTTTATTGAGTCGTGATACTTTTTCCGGTTTTAACCTATTTTACTACTGTGTGTGGCATTATTTCAACCAATCTCTAGAAAGCACCAAATGAGTACTGGTGATATTCAGGAAGACAGAACCTGGGTATGCCATTTGACCTAAGCTACATTGCTCCCCTTAGATGCAATGGAGGACACTGGGCAATCACCAACATTGAAGTATGATTTAATTGCCTATTTTAGTCAGCTTCCTGACTAAGGAAAGGCTAGATGGGTGAGGAGTTTGTAATGTTGTCCTGCAAATGAGGCAGCAGTGTGCACTAGGCTGAACAACAACAATAATAATAAAGTTGGAAGGGACCTTGGAAATCATCTAGTCCAACCCCCTGCTCAGGCAGGAAACCCTATACCATTTCAGACAAATGGCTGTCCAGTCTCTTCTTAAAAACCTCCAGTGTTGGAGCATTCACCGCTTCTGGAGGCAGGTTGTTCCACTGGTTAATTATTCTAACTGTCAGGAAGTTTCTCCTTAGTTCTAAGTTGCTTCTCTCTTTGGTTAGTTTCCATCCGTTGCTTCTTGTCCTGCCTTCAGATGCTTTGGAGAATAGCTTGACTCCCTCTTCTTTGTGGCAACCCCTGAGATATTGGAACACTGCTATCGTGTCCCCCCTCATCCTTCTTTTCGTTAAACTAGACATACCCAATTCCAGCAACCGTTCCTTATATGCTTTAGCCTCCAGTCCCCTAATCATCTTTGTTGCTCTTCTCTGTACTTAGCTCTCAATGTTAAGGCTGAAGCTTCTGGGTGTGCATGTGAGCATTCCCAAGAATGGTAATCTAACTTGAGCAAACGATTGCAGATTTTTATCATTATAGCATTATCTATTTATGTATGGGAGTAAGCACAGCCTACCACTTACCAGCTACATCCTATCAGGAAAAGAGTTAAAAGAGTACAGGTAATCGTCAAGTATCAACTGTTCATATTTACAATGGCACTAGAAAAAGTGACCTATGACCATTTTTTAGCAGCATCCCCATGGTCACATGATCAAAATTCAGATGCTAGTCATCTGATTCATGTTTATGACAGATTGCTGTGTCCCAAGGTCATGTGATCACCTTTTGCAACCTTCTGACAAGCAAAGTCAATGGGGAAACCAGATTCACTTAGCAACCGTGTTATTAATTTAACAGTTGCAGTGATTCACTTAACAAGTATGGCAAGAAAGGTCATAAAACGGGCCAAAACTCACTTAACAATGTCTCACTTAACAACAACAAATTTTGAGGTTCAGTTGTGGTCATAGGTTGAAGAATACCTGTATTTGCTTTGTGGATGTATGCCTGGGAAGGTATAGTTGAAACAAGTGGCCTCAAATGAGCTTTTTCGTAAAGCTGAAGTGGAATGATTGCCAAAGAAGGGAAACAGGGTGAATTTTTACCTCTCTCTCCATACCCCCCCCCCAATCATCTTTTTGGGTTGTGAAATGTTGAGACAACAATGTCTACTTGCTGAGATGGCAACATCTATTCTCATTGGCTCATTGACTTGTGTACCTATCCACAACTCCAATAATCTCTCAACGGTTCTGTGTCTTGTGTTGATCTCTTTGCAAAGATTCTTGCATCTGTCAGCATCTGCTCCAATGTTCAGTATTCCTGCGAATGAATTGCTCTTCTAGACCATCTCACACAAAGTGCTACTTGTTTTCCATGTGCATCTGGGATGATATGTGGGAACGACTCGGGAGGACCCTGGAAGATTTGCAGTCTAGGCAATGGTCTGATAAGACACAGCTCAGTCTGCAGATGGAGGAAAATATGGGAAGCCTTTCAGAAGGAGCCTTGCCTAGTTTTCCAGAGACTAAAAGGAGAGGAGGGGAGAAATACATTTAAGTCCTATAAGAGTCTGCTTAATATCATCTGACAATAAAGATAGCGCTGATGCTCTTAATTGTGCTTCTTGTCTGGGCTACCTCAAAAAGCTAACATTATCGGTCTCTCCTTATGACGTTTTTCTCCATTTGTCTCTTTCGGTGGCTAGTAACCTTTCAATTATCTTCCATGTGTGGGGTGTTTCCACTTGCTTCCCCTCAACAACATAGGACAGCCTTAATGGTGAAACCCACATATTGGATGTCCAAGTTATAGTCAGGGCTACTGTCAATGCTTCTGGTCTGATCACTGATTGCCTGGATGTGAGGAACAAAACCTGACCTCTCGTTACTTTCTTTTTCCCTTTCATCACAATAAGCCATGCTACATACTTGCATGGGTTTTGCAGCAGGATACTCAATAAGAAATACTCTATGAGTATTATGAGTATGCTGCTGTTACCATATCTGTAGCTTACTTTGATTTTCTTTTCTTCTGGCACAAGCACATCTTTGGAACCTAATACTTTGAAGTGCCTAACCTGGGCTTTCTTCCATGTTAATATTGAGTTATCCCAAAGATGCTTTATGGAGTTCTTGGTTCTCTGAACTGGCTTGTTTTCCTGTGGATGTTCCATTGCCAGGTTTGGTAACATCATCAATGTAGGGAAAGTCGAGTTTGCTGGTTTATATATAATGTTTATATATTAGCTTGCCCGGCCAGTCTTGATTGGGTGTGGTTATTTTCTTGATGGTTCCTTGATTAGGGTACTGTTTCTTCCTTGACTGTTTATTTGGTACTGTTTCCTGCATATCTGGGTGTTGTCTGCTCTGGTTGTTTGTTTCCTTTCTTGATATTTGGCTGTACCTTTCAAACAGTATACAGATGGAGCTTCTGGAGCTACTCCACAACAGTTCAACTCTTAGCTACATACACCGTTGCAGGATCTGTCACCGGGTCTGTCACCGGGACCAGCGGTTTTAGTCTTCCAAATTTTCAGACACGTGCTGGCTCAGGAATTCTGGGAGTTGAAGTCCACAAGTCATAAAAGAGCCAAGGTTGCCTAACCCTGCTTTAGGAGCTTCTTTCTACCAGAATGTGTGCTTTGGGCTATTCTATGCTTGGCATTTATGTGGTGCCTTCTTGTGTTTGACTTTTTAGTTGATGGGGGGGGCATTTAGGTCGACTTTTAAGACATAAATACTATGCATAGGATAGCCCAAAGTACATATTTTGTAGAGAGAAGTTCCCTGGGGATGGGTTCCAGCATCTGTCTGAAAGTTTGGAAGACTAAACCTCTGGTCCCAGAGACCAACCTGGACTGGATCCTGCAACATTATCTTGGGACATGTATATTTGTTTTCATACATACATTGTCTATTATAACTTAAGTGGCATCGGGAGCCTCTTTTGCATATAGTTGGCTGAGCTAAGTACTTTTCCTCAGTATTATCCTGCAGCATGCATCTCATCATCTCAGTCATCAAAAAAAAAAGGGGGGGGGAATCCTGATACCCCATTTTGTTCTGGGGTATAAGAAACTCTGGTTTCACGTACAATCTCTTTTTTTTCTTTTGCCTGTTATCAGCTGTATATTTGCTTCCCAACATGCGTGCAGTACCCAAGTCTTCCTCCCATATTTACTCCACACTAATGCTGTGTATTCTTTTAATCTTCTGCAGCACTTGACTTTTGTCACTGAGCAAGTAGCAAACTGTATGTAATCATCTATGAAAGTGAGGTTAATTTTTTTTTTCAGTTGGCACAATTGAAACATTCCCTCAAATGTCATGGAGCATTAACTCTACTGTTGTAGAGCAGTGTTTCTCAACCTTAGCAACTTTAAGACAAGTGGACTTCAGCTCTCAGAATTCCCCAGGCTAGTGTTTCCTTGCTGGCTAAGGAATTCTGGGAGTTGAAGTCCACTTGTCTTAAAGTTGCTAAGGTTGAGAAATAATGCTCTAGAGTTAATTTGTCTCTTCTTTGTCCCTTTCTCTCTTCTCTCCACTTGGCTTATTCTTTTGACCTTTATACAACTTGAACATCCAGCATCATTCACACATGACTGCAAATGTAGTCCTTTAGCTAACTCTCCAATTTACAGAAGCATGTGGATCTCGGTGGCACGTTCTATGGTGCAATAAAGTTATAGGTAGTCCTTGACCATTTGCTTAGTAACTGTGTGAAGTTACAACCACACTGACAAAAGTTACATGATCAGTCCTTGCACTTACAACCATCATAGCCTCACAGTCAACATGATCAAAATTCAGGTGCTTGGCAACCAGCATGTTTTTACAATAGTTGTGATATCCTAGGATCATATGATTGCTATTTGCGACTTTCCCAGCCAGCTTCCAAATGGCAAAATCAATACAGAAAGTCAGATTTGTTTAACAACTGCAGATTCGTTTAATAACTGCAGTGATTCACTTAACAACTGACATAAAATCAGGAACAAATCCCTTAACAACCATCTTGCTTTTCCATGAAAATTCTGGTCCCCATTGTGGTCGTAAATTAAGGATTATGTATATGCAATTTGGGGGGAGAGTGAGATTCTTCACTGCTCTTG
The DNA here is from genome assembly GCF_016545835.1 of Crotalus tigris. Lineage (NCBI taxonomy): Eukaryota > Metazoa > Chordata > Lepidosauria > Squamata > Viperidae > Crotalus > Crotalus tigris. Next base: position 967,396 of record NW_024100479.1, read on the forward strand.
CTTTGTTGGCTAACCAGAGGTCCCCACAGGGCACAAAAACGGGCCATCGCTGCACCTCGGGCACAAAAATGGGATGCCACTACATCTCAGGGCATGAGAACAGACCACTGCTGCACCACAGGGTGAGAAACGGGGCGCCTCTGCTTCAAGCGGTGCGAAAACAGGCCGCCGCTGCACCGTGGGGTACAAAAATGGATTGTTGCCATGCTGCAAGGCGCAAAAATGAATACTGCCGTGCCGCAGGGCACAGAAACGGGCTATCACTATGCCACGGGGCGCTGCCATGTTGCAAGGCACAAAAATGGACACCGCGGTACCGCGGGGCACAGAAACAAGGTGCTGCGCTATGCAAGAACGGGGCAGGGCTAGTATCATGCAGGCGCTAGCCCCGCCCCATTTGCGGTGCACACGTGCTCACGGGCCTGTGCACACATGCACGCATGCATGTAAAATGCTTCCCCCTCCTTTTTCCTCCAGTCTGCCAACCGACAAAGGTTGGTGACCTCTGAGCTACACAATCTAATTCCTGGAGGGAGCCTTTCATAAGTGATTTTCCATTCTCCACTACATAAGGATGCTTTCCTTTAAATAGCATATCCTTTCTCCGTAATATATTTTACTGAAAGCAGACTTGACTTCAGATCTGGGACATACAGTCAGCATTCCAAGATGGACCAAACTTGGAAACCAAAGACACACAAGGTAATACTACTTTTATTATAAGATTACAGAAACAGAACCTTCTGAATGTGCTTCTCTGCTCTCTCCCTTTTTCTTCATGAGAACTATCGTGGTTTCCCGAAAAATAAAACTCAACCGGAAAATAAGCCCTAGCATGATTTTTCAGGATGCTCGTAATATAAGTACCACCCCCAAAATTAAGTTAAGATCATCAACCAGACGGGCATTTTTAGTATCGTATTTCCCCAGATATAAGCCCTAATTGGAAAACAATCCCTAATGCAGTGTTTCTCAACCTTGACAATTTTAAGGCATGTGGACTTCAACTCCCAGAATTCCACAGCCAGCATTGCTGGCTGTGGAATTCTGGGAGTTGAAGTCCACATGCCTTAAAATTGTCAAGGTTGAGAAACACTGCCCTAATGCTTCTTTTGGAGCAAAAATCAATATAAGACCCGGCCTTATTTTTGGGGAAACATGGTCAGGAAAGCTAGGTCTGAGTTGCTTTCTCAAATTACACTTCTGTCCTGGACTTAGATTTCTTTTATCTGACTGTTGTCTTGGTTGCAACTCCTTCTCCTGTTCCAGGAGGTTATTCCTTTTCCCCCTTACAGACATATCAGGCATTTTAATTGTTAAACAAGGTACTTCTCTAATGAATTACAGAATTTTATAAAGCCTCTCTCACCTGAGATGACCTTTTATCTATAAATCCCTAAGTTTATAGACTTGCTGTATAAGCTGTAAGTCTATAAACCTTTATAAATATGATATGATTGCAGAACCTTCTCATGTTTTCTTATACAGGCTACAGTATGTCATGACTTTTAAAAAGAAATCCAACAAGTTTGCCCTGCCTCCTTTTTCTAAGACAATTGGTTTGCAAATGATCCAAGCCCTTGCAAATGAATCATTTCCTTTCTTTTCTCCTGGAGGGTTTTAACAGAAACCACATCTCATTTTTTTAAGAGTTACAAAATACAATTTGATAAGTGACTTATCAACAAATTGAGATCTGTTTTTTTTTTCTGGTGTTTCCTTTACTTGCTCAAGGAGATTCATGTTTTCTTTCTCCTTTGTGAATCTCTTTTTCACAATTACATCAGTTTCTGCAGCCCATAATCCTTTTGGAGAAGTGTATCTGTGTTTGTCTGTGTGTGTTCCTGAGATTAGGAATTTAGCCACAGCAATGATGAGTGAAGCTAATTTTATAACCAGATCAGAAAGGAGATTCATTGTCAGGAAATACATTGAAGGGCTAGGCAGAACCTAGCTAGTTACATCTTACCAGGAGAATAATCAAAAGAGCATTAGTTCTGCACATTCATGTGCCTGAGAAGAAAAAGAAGCAAGTGACTTCAGATTAACAAACTTTTAGAAAAGGAATAGAAAGAATGAGGGATAAAGAGGGGACATAGAATATATATGTTTTTTAGAATAGTTGAAAATTGATCACCTCGTACCTTATTAGTTTTGAGAAAACAGAATTCTTAATGTCACCATCTTGTTTCTTTATTTGTGATTGGTTGTTGTTTCAATGTTTTTTTGAAGAACACCAAAATTTCCAGGATGGTTTTTTAAACTGTTCTACAAAAGCAAGGATGAATCTTGTACAGATAATCCTCAACTTACAGCTATTTGTTTAGTGACCAACGGCACTAAAAAAAGTGACTTATGACCATTTTTCACACTTATGACCGTTGCAGTATCCCCATGATCAAAAGTTGGATACTTGGCAAGCAGTTCATGTTTGTGACAATTTCAGCATTCAGGGTCATGTGATCACCTTTTGACAAGTAAAGTCAATAGGGAAGCCAGATTCACTTAACAACCATGTTACTAACTTAATTGCAGTGATTCACTTAACACCTTGGTAAGAAAGATCGTAAAATAGGGCAAAATTCAAAAACAACTGTTTTGCTTAGCAACAGAAATTTTGGGATCAACCGTGGTCGTAAGTTGAGCACTATTTGTAGTGTGTTTATTACATCATAGGCTTCCAATCTACTTCATCTTATGTACATTGTCTCGAGCTACAGGCATCATTAAAATTATTGCTCTGCTACTGAGGAAATAAGATATAAATAAAATTCATTGTTATTATTTCTTCATTTCAGCTCTATATTATAGTTATGTCTCTTTGGACTTTTAGTTAAAAGAACATATGTACTAGCTGGCCACTAGATGGAGTAATTCAATTTCAGTAATTCCGTATTAGAAGAAAGATCCTCAAATTTCAAATCTGTACAATTTCTCAGTACTATTTATCTAACTTTCCCATCTAAGAACAAAAGAATCTGATGAAATGTCTATCTTTGTAGTATACGCAACTGAAGTTGTGTACTCTATACTATGTGAAGCCCACAGATTTTTTTCAGAAAAACTAACTTTTCTTTTTTACTTACATGAAACTAAGTTTTGGTAATACACACTTTACTTAAATTAGCAATGCAAAAGTTAATGTTGTAATATTGTTACAAGCATGTGTCAGGCCATTATTATATGTGCAATTTGATTTGAAGTCACATTCAGTTTAAGTATCACACATACTATCTGTACTCTTACAGTTATGGATTAGAGCTGGTGGGAGATAATGGATGGGAAAACTATCCTAGCATGGTCTGCTCATTATCTACTGCCATTAGAAATAAGACATGTTTTGTCTTCATCAGAGTTGTTGGAAACAGAGGTGGTGTGGTTGCTTATCTTTCCCGCAGTACTCACCTAGATCCCCTGTTCCCTCTACTAATAACAAAAGCAGTCTGCAGAAGATCATGAGGAATGAGAAGTATACTGTTTTTAACTCACAGGCCCAGCCAATCTGACAAATAAAACCAAACATTAAACTTTCTGCAAGCTGGCTTTTCTCCACTACTCTTCCTTTATACTCCCTCTTGTTTTTTTATAGTTCAAGTAAAACTGCTATGGAATTAACAAGAAGTAAGTTGAAAACAACTTTGGATCCTACGAGCCCAGAACCTTACAGAAAATAAGTTGGCAGATCACTGGTTTCCTGCTGCTTTAACTGGAAATTAGCAATCTCTTTCCTCCTGGCTGCTGATCAGAAGCACCATAGGCAGATTTCGTGCAGTCTGGGGCCTTTGTCCACCTATATATTCAAATAAAGCACTACAGTTAGCATCAGAGTAGATGTACTCAATACCTGCCAGATGTTTTGGACTTCAAAACATATCACTTTTTAGCTTGGCCAACAGCAAGAAGACAAATTGAGAGCCAACTCCTATATTACAGCAAAGATTTCTTGATAAATTACCTCTCTCCAAAAATGTGGTGCTATTTGAGCATCAGTGAAATGTGTTATGAGCTGTTATGCCTCTCCTAAATCCCATAAGAAGAAAAAAAAATCATAAGTATTATAAAGCTGTACGCTCTGCTCCAGGGTAGTTTGAGCTGATTACAGTATACTCTTTTTTTTTTTTTTTGAAAAACCACTTACTAAGAGCACGTGCTTTGGCAGGGTTGAGGTTTAAGTAGTTTGTCCTCTTCCGGCACTTTGCCAATTCTAAGCAACAGTTCAGGACATTCACCGTTTCACCTAGAAGAAGCCAAGTGAAAAATATAAAATAAACATAATCTGCATTTTGTTAATTAAGACATTGTCATTCTAAAGCAGTTATACCTGTCATGCCAAAGAGAAGGCAATCCCAGTGACAAGAGCCATCTGCCAAAAGCAGAGGTTAAAATAGTTCCAGCCAATCTGAAACCATTTGTGCTAATTAGCCCACCTAGCTTTATGAGGTTTGGAATTGTCAGAGAGACCAATACATGGGACTTAACCGTTGTACATAACTATTGTACGCTATTGTACATTCCTTTGCAGAATAGGAAGCTATTGCATTTCAGATCCATTTCAGTGGAACACCCAGACTTGTTAATACTAATAAAGGAGAATATTTGTAGCTCAGGGTTGACATGAAGGGTCCTTGGTGCTTCCTGAACGTGTTTCCTTGCAGGTGTTTTATTATCCAACGAATGATTGGTAATGAGCACTGATGATGTTACCTAGTTTGGGCAATGAAACGTCTGCAAGAAAACAAGCAAGCTCAGAGAGCACCAAGGACCCGTCACACTTATTAATGTCAGAAGTGTGCCAGAAAGAACTCAGGTAAGGCATTATTTCAAGGCCTTGTTTCTGTCTGACAGATAACAGTGCATGTGTGATATGGGGAAGATATGTCCATAAACCATTGCTACCAATGATTAAATATGCAATACTAAATTACTACTAATTACTACTACATTCCTATTGGTTCTCCAAGCAGAAATATTCTCTTATTTATTCAAATATTTCAAGATTGCAAAGGGCAGCATAAGTTCCCGTTTCCCAGGGCAAGTTAGAAAGCTGCTTGTGACCTTTCGGGTGCCGAGGTGTCTAAATACAGGTTATCCTCAAGTTACGACCATAATATAATGCCCATTAAATTTGAAAGTTGGGAGGATGTAGTGCACTCATTAAATGAATGCATGGTTATTAAGTGGAACATGGGGTGTCTCAGGAGTGGGGGAGGCCTTGGGAGACTGGAGGCAGGTGAGATTGTGCCCCGAGATATCCCATGCTCTGCTTCCCGCCCCTTGGGGTCCCCACAGTTGCTTGGGCCTCCACTCCAGTCCCCACCCGCACCACAGATCCCTCACTCATCTTTTGAAGATCTCCAGAGGTCAGAAAGTTGGGATACAGGAGGACAAGCTGCTCCATTGCTGGGGCCACGTAGTAGAATTCTATTAGCGGCCGACTTTTTCTGAGATGCTGGTGAAGCTCTTGGTTTTCCTTTCCTCACTAGTTACTAGCCTTCCCTTCCTTCAGCATTAACTGTGTATTGCAGCTATTGCTGGGGGATAGAAGCCTGCGGGGGGGGGGCAGGGAACAGGTGGTTAATGCCTTGCAAAAGACTAATGATCTTTGGAGGAGTACTGTTCCACAGGGCAGACACTTGCAACAGAGAAGGCACAACTTGTGGGGCAAACAAGATATCATTGTTTAATGCTAGGGACTCAGAACATTCCCCGGTTAGATCTGAAGGGGCAAGCAGGAAGTTTGTCCCTTAAATAGCCGGCCCTATGCCAGATAGGACTTTGTAAGGGAAAACCTGCATCCTGAATTGCACCTAAACACCCAGTGGGATCCAGTGCAGCTCACAAAGGAGGGGTGATTACATGAGGGGCAATAACAAGAAATGCCCTAAAGTGCCGACAATGCAGGATTCTGCTCTAACTACAGCTTTCCAATTGCTTTTCTGCAGCAGCTGCATATGGAACACATTATAGTACTGGTAATCCTCACTTAACTACTGTCCCATTTAGTGACTGTTCAAAGCTATAACATGAAAGAGTAATTTTACTACCAGTCCTTGCAGTTACGACTGTTACCGTGTCCCCACAATGATGAAATCAAGATTTGGATGCAACCAACAGGCATTTTTCATTCATTCATTCATTCGTATAAATAACTATTGCAGCATTTCACAGTCATTTGATTGCTACAAGTAGTCCTTGACTTACGACTACAATTGAGCCGGAAATTTTTGTTGTTAAATGAGACATTTGTTAAGTGAGTTTTGCCCCATTTTATGACATTTCTTGCCACAGTTGTTAAGTGGATCGCTGCAGTTGATAAGTTAGCAACCTGGTTGTTAATCTGGCTTTCCCGTTGACTTTGCTTTTTAGAAGGTCACAAAAATCTCATGATTTTGGGACATAGCACCAGTCATAAATATGAACCAGTTGCCAAGCATCTGAATTTTGATCACATGATCATGGGGAGGCTGCAGCTGTCATAACTGCAAAAAAGGATCATAAGTCATTTTTTCCAGTACCGTTATAACTTTGAATGGTCACTAAACGAGGTGACCATTGTGCTTTTGATGACTCTGAGCACTGATAATGTCGCCTAGTTGTGTAATGAACTGTCTGCAAGCGAACCACCAAGCTCAGAGAGCACCAAAACCACCACAGTTCAATCCTGAGCTACGAGAGAGTCTCTACTATTGAAAGTTGTGCATTCTCTAAGATGCCAAGCCATCAAGGCATTCTTGGCTCTTATCAATTAAAACCCACAGTGAGGTGCTATTAGATACGGGATGATTTAATTTCTTATGAAGATTTTACAACTGCACAATTCACATCTGCAAACACTATTTTAAAACTAATGGTTCTAAAAGGTGATCAATTCTCTCACTCTTTTCTCAGTGAAAAGGCCCTCAGCAGAGGTAGATATTTGGGCATAGCTGAAGTAGGGGGAAAAATCCTGAATGCCAGAGTTTGCCTCAGCGTGGTTAAGGGGCATCCATTGGGGGGGGCGGGGGTGTTATCAAACAAGATGGCGAGTGTGGTCACATAATCAAAATCTTATTGTGCCTGTGATGCATGTAACACATTAAACTGGATGGGCGTTGATTGTGCCGTCATTTCTCCCACCTTGATGTATTTTATCCCTTTTGCAGACCCCTCTGCCAAATTTACTGATATTTTTGTCTGAGCCAAATGAGACATCAGTAGATGAACCTAGGAGATACCAGTCAGTTGTAGCCATTTATCAAATCATGGAGGCCCAAAGCAGGAAGACTAATCTTCTGCAAAAAGCATTATGTTCAATAGCATTTTATGGTAGTAGTGTTGAACAAGTATAAAGTTGTCAATGCCACTAGGTGGACCAGTCCCCCAAAAAATCAACTCCACAAAACTATTTTTTATTGGGATTGGTTATACAATAGTAAAACAATTTTGCAGGCCTGATTATAGGTTCCACTGAGTTAGGAAGATGTCTGTCTGAGCTACTTTTAAATATTATCTATTATGGACTTAAAATGTTTCACCCCCTAGGATCTGGCAAAGTTATCTTCCTTACTCTCAATAAAAGGGGATCTTCACAAGATTGTGAAGATCTCCGGAGACATTTCCCACATTATTTATCAATGTCCTTTTATCTGCAGTGTTTTCAGATATAATATTACTGTACTTTCTTCTCCACTTTGGCATGGCCCATCAGATAGCTTTCCTCAACCTGCTGCTTTCCAGATAAATAGAGACTGTGGCTATGCTGCTGATTGGGAATCCTGAAAAGTTGACAAGTAATTTTAGTAATAAGCTAGAAAAAAAAGGTAGAGATTTGCATTCAGACAAAACCTAATTTTGGTACTCAAAAAACATGGCCAAATTTCCATCTGGAGCAAGATCCTCAAGATGTAGTCTCCAAAGGATGTCTGGTGGGGCAGATGTGAACAAAGTGCCTTATTGGGGACTTTAACACAATGTACATTCTGAGTCCAATCTTGTTGATGACTTCAATACTGGAAGGAGATGGAGCTCATCCAGCTTTTTTCTGTCACTGAGGCAATTACAGAGGGAAGTTTTCTCACACCCTTCCTATTACCCATAATTCATATTTTTTTTTATTTTTTGGCAGGTTCCCACTTGTGTAAACAATACATTTATAGAGGAAGAATAACCTCAGGAAGAAATTCCATCCCAAAATAAAGCCAGCAAAGCTAAAAGGATTCGGCAAAAAGCCTGAACCAACGTTGTATTTACTGCACATAATTCAAAACACACTTTATTTTGCATGCTGAATGCTAAGGTTTTTGCAGATGTTGTGCCATCCATTCTGTCCTCTGCCTCACCAAAACACGTTTCCCTTGGGCTACTGTTATGTTCCAGCCTATGAGAGCTTTCTGGTTAAACTGACTTGAATGCCAAATTTCCACTAATTCAGTTAGGTCTGCCAGAATATTGCCCACTGTCTCCTTTTCAAAACACATTCTCCCTCCCTCCCTCTCTTTTTCTTTAATACAGAGTTGTTCTCTTGATTTGAATTATAGCTCCAGATGCCAACTCTTTGTTTTAATCCCTCTTCTTCAATCTATTTCTTCCAAACTATCTAAAGAGAAATCTGTGTTTGTGAAACAGAACCTATGATTTTTTTTAACGATAACATGTTTAGTGAGCTTCCCTTAAAAGCTCATTAGTTTAGTATTTTCCCCTCAAAATTCATTAAGCAATAATTTTGAAAATTTTGAAACTCTTCTGGAAAGTTAGCAAAATTCCATGTTTACAGAAAATAGCCTGGGGGAGAGGGGTTTGCTCTTTAAAAAACCCATCTTGTCATTTGTCTCATACTTGCCTCAGATGAGGTTAAATGAAGAAGTTCTAAAAATCAGTGGAAAAAATATGGTTGCTGAGTCAATACTCTCCACCCTGTTTTCCAAACCTTGTGAGCATGCTCAAACCAACTGGGCTTAAATTCAGGCTCTATAATTCTGTCAACTTCTAAAAAAGCCATGGGAGTGAAAGCTGCAGAAGGGAATCTCTGGAATAGGGGAGTATCAAGGAAGAACAAACACTTAAATTATTTAAAGGTAAACTCTAAAAGTTCTTCTTCTCCTGATAAATGTTATAGCATGTTGTTTTCCCTTGTTAAGAAAATTTTGCCATTTTCTGAATCCATTATTATCCTTTAATATGGGAAAGTAGTTTCTGTATTTACCAAGTCATGAGATTTCCTAACGTGTTAGACCTTCTGTGTCTGCTTCCTTAAGAAAATAATCTGTATTGTGCTAACAAAAAAGAAATCTACCCACAACACAAGGAAAAAGGAATCTAACAAAATACTTAGTATCAAATCCCCAGGTTTTAATAAGCAAATTCTATACTCGATCATAGTCGGACAGTCTTGTTTTCAGGTAACAAGCACATCATCTTGCTTAGCATCTCTGATAAAACTCAGTCACTTTGCCACCCAAATCTAGCTGAATGATGAAAAATATGAATTCATAAACTAATTACCCAGTGTGAAGGAAAAGCTTTTCCATTTGTATCACATTAGTTCAGGAAGGACATGTTCTGATTTTCTGCTTATACATGTCTATTCCAAAGCACAGACCCTGAGATAAACTGCAACAAATAAATTTGCTCAGATCTTTAGAAAAAGGTCTACTTTCTGGCCTGTTGCACTCATTTTGCAACAGTTGCATTAGCTTCAAATTCACCCTTACAAGGCCACCTTACTTTTAGCCTTCAAAAAAGAGGTAAATTCTTCTCCATATCCAGGACTGTAGTGAAAGCATCATGCTTATTGATAGGGAAACAGGGAGGGCTTCATGGAATTTCTTACCCAGGTAGGCTCATCTAACATCTACTGTCTTAGCTTTCTATGATCTATTTAAGGAATTTTAATGGAACAATGTCATTATAAATTATTTTACCTGCTGCATCTATTAATTACTATTTTTACTATGTTATTTTCTTGTTTTTTTAAAAAAAATAATAATTTGAGTTGTAAAGTTAATAATACAACTACTCAATACTTGCAAGTTAATTCCAAAGCAGAAACAATGGCCCAAGAAAAGAGAACTACTGCCTAGGTTCTCATAACACAGTAACAACTATGGTCTGCTTCAACAGAGGTTTGTTTCAGCCTTGGTTTATTGGATAAACCACAGATGGATTTGTATCCATCAAAGGAATCAAATCAGACCACTATATGGGTTAGCAAAATGAGTGGACCCAGCAATTATTTATTTTGCATATGTGAATGCAAAACTTAAGTTTGTGATTATGTTTGAAGTGGGATTTAGTCTCTGGCTACAAAAAGATTTAATACTATAGTTTTTAGTTAGGATTCCATATGTGAACATAGACTATTTAAAAAGTCTCAGAATCTTTGCATGAAAGAGCTGCAAACACCATGAAGAATGCATAGGTGTATTAGATTTTGTTCCAATAAGCCATTTTTATTGGACTATTAAATCTGAATCAGCTCATTCTCCAAAACAGATGTAAATTATCTTTATAGAGTTTTGATAGCCTTTATCTCTGGCAAACGGACTAAAACAAATATTTGTGCAAAGAAAGTTCATTCACAGTAAAGTCTCACTGAGTTCAATAGGACCTACCTTCAAGGCGTAAACTTGGACTTATTGTTTTCGTTTGTAAACTAGGTTAAGTTGCTATATGATTCACTGCATTTTAGAAAGGTCTTTGTTCCTAGAAAGTGTTCTTAGGGCTAACAAACCATTTGATAGAATTTGACTTTTTTTTTCCACAATAAAATAACATGATTATTGGGCTTATTCAGAAAGGCTGGATATGCTAAGAGGTATAACAAAGCTCCCAATAATATTAATCATTTCTTTTTTGAGAAAAAATAGAACCTATGCTTAATGTTTTTTCTCTTGCAGATGATAATAGACTATTTAAATTCAAATTAGCTGAACAACATCAGTAAAATGGTTGGTTGTAAATGGCTGTGACCTTAATGTTCAATGTTAGCAAAAAATCATTCTAAAGGGAACCATGAATTAGTCATGAATTCTGACTACAGCTCATTTTTATTGCAAATACAGAATAATATTTATAGGATCTAGAATTTTCCTAGAATGGAAACTATTCTCTAAAAGCAAGAAGGGTTTAGCTTTTTTTTTTTTTTTTTAAGAAAATGACTTTACATGTCTTCTGGATTTATTTAAGCAACTTAGAAACAAAAATAAAGTGCAATAGGATGATGAGGAGATGCAGAGATGGCATACAATCAGCCAATCATACCTGGTTTAGAGCTAGTCCATGTGAAAAAGATATTGCAAGGCAGTAGTAGTTTACTGTATTGACAAATTGAGTATGTCAACAGTGTGATATAGATGCAAAACAGTCAATGCAATTTTAAGCTGCATCAACAGAAATATAATTTCCAAATTATGGGAAGCAATGTCATATCTACCACATCAGGGTAAAGGACATGAAATAATAGTTAAGGAAGAAAGATTCTGGTTGAATGTTAGGCAAAACATTGTTGGGCAAAATTAAGAGGAGTTTGACAGCCCAAAAACGTAGATGGTTCTTCTTCCATGGACATATTCAGCTAGGAGCTAGACAGCCATCTGCCTGGGATACTTTAATTTGGATTTCTGCATTCAGTAGACTCACACACTTCTTTTGGACATTTTACAGGCCAGGAGCAAATGGCTCTATGGAGCAATCAATACTTTTAATCCTAATAAACTAATCTAATAGCAGTGGACAATGATTAGGACCGTAAACCTTTAGTTTTTTAATTTATTTATATCCTGCCTGTATTATTCATACAAATAACTCAAGGTAGTGAAACACGTACAATATCGGTTCCTTCTCCTATCTTCCTCACGTTCCTGTGAGATGAATTGGGCTGAGAGAGGGATTGGCCCAAAGTCACCCAGCTGACTTTCATGCCTAAAATAAGATTAGAACTCATAATCTCCTGCTGTCTAGGCCAGCAGTTTAACCACTACACTACTGTCTTTAAAATATTTATTTCTTAACGTAGATTTTTATATTGGTTGCATCTATTGTTTTTAATACCTGTGGATTTTTTTTTTTTTTAATCTCATCGTTCTGTGATGCCCAGAGTCGCTTTTGGTGAGATGGGCAGATGTACAAATTTGATAAATAAATAAAAGATGAATAAAGCTTTTTTTAAAAGCTTTTTTTTTAAAGCTTAAACGAACACTTTGCTACTGTTCATATTACCTTGGCTTAACGTACCTAGGCTCTAAAACTCTGGCAGCAAAGATATACCGCCAACTCTTGGCTAGCATCTGACGGTCTAAAATTTACTGCTTAAAAGCCTAACGTGACTTCTAACATGGCACAATTCCAATGTGATGGGGAAAGGGAGGGGGGGAATGCCTACGGTTGCGATTAAAAGAGAAAGGAAAAAAAAAAAAACATCGCCGCCTCCTCGAGGGAACTTCCTCAACAAACTCTACGAACCCAAGAGGTGGATTTCCCCAGCCTCCAGGGGGCTTCTCGTCCTCCTCCTTACCCCCCTCCCGGCAGTCACGTGTTCCAGGGAGCCGCAAAGCACTCCTGCTTTTGCGGCAGGGTGACAACCAAAGGGCGCGACAAGGAGCGGCAGCAGCGGCGGCGGCGGCGCCCAAGTTAGGGAGGAGGAGTCGGCGCGTGGTGGGCGGGAGAAAGACGGGAGGGCCGCGCGGGCGGTGGGCGGGAGCGACCGCGACGCCCGTCCCGACGTGAAACTCCCCCCCCCTTCCCCTCATGGGAATCTGAGTCGAGGGGGTTAACACCCCCCCCTCCGCGCACGCACACACTCGTGGCTCTCTGCTCCTCCGGCCGCCCGAGAGTGCGAGCCAGAGCCCCCCCTCCTGGCCCAGACCCGCCTCCCCGGCGGCGGTGTCCAGGTGCGAAGCCCAGACCCAATAGCAATGGCGTCCAACGCGGCGGAGAGGGAGATTTTCTTCACGGAGCTGCAGCAGGTAGAGAAAAGAGATTGAAATGGAAGTGGGGCGGGAAGAGGGCAGCTCCCCTTCCTTTCCTCTTCTTGTCAAAAAAGTTCCTTCCTTCCTTCTCCTAGTCAAAAAAGTTCTTTCCTTCCTTTTTTCCTTCCTTCTTCCTTCCTCCCCCTAGTCAAAAAGTTCCTTCTTTCCTTCCTTCCTTCCTTCCCCTAATCAAAAAAGTTCCTTCCTTCCCGCCCCCACCCTTCCCATCTTCTTCAGCTCCTGACTGGGGAGGTGGAGCCGCCCCCTCCAGGCCCCCTTTCTCGCCTGGTGGGCGCACCCTCTGTCCTCGATTTTAATCTCCTTTACGGGAGTAGTAGCCTTGCCTCCCTGACTGCCCGGCGTAGAAGACCCCTGGAGTCCTCCACCCCACCCCACCCTGCCGCTTTTCTTTTTTCCTGGTTTCTTTTAATTGAAAGTAAAACTTTTCATGTAAAAACAAAAGAAAAAGAAATCCTCTCTCCCCATCCTGTCCATATTTTCTTTTCAGTTTAACTTGGGCTTGAAGGATTCTAAGGAGGGAAATGGTAAAAACCTGCACTGGATTTTGGTACCCACGGTTGTTACTTTGTTTCCCCCCCCCCTCCTTTAAAAACGTTGGGTATCACAATTATCTTGACTGTTTGAGGAATAGAAGGAATAACAACGGATATGTTGGATTTCAGCCCTCTTCATTACCAGCAAGAATTGTTGCCTGGGCATGATGGAGTTGCAATCCAGTACATCCAGAAAGCAACAGTTAGGAAAAAGCTGATCTAATAGCTAAGCGATGGATGGACGGGAAATGATTAGAGCAATTGTTTAACATCCATCTCCTAATTTAGGAATATAAGAAGAGCTCTTCTAGATCAAACAAAAAAAAACCTGATCTGGTCATTCATTCTTTTCTTACAGAGACCAAATTAATTGCCTGTGGGCAGGACAGAAATGTGCAACTGTATGTTCTTGTTTGGGTTTTCCAGCAGTTTTCTGGTAAACATTTTCAGAGTTGTGACAGCATCCCCTGTTTCTTGCACAGTATTCAACTGAGACAAATACTTGTGGAAATTTTACAAGTTTTGTAAACCAACTGAATATATATCAATATATTTCAAATTTAGATTCAACTCCGTTTAAATTACATAATATTGTAAGATGCCAAGAGTCGGTGCAGGGATGGGGTGGCAAACAAATTTAATAAATTTATTCCTAGCTCATGATACCTTAGTACTCAGAACAGCATTGATTTAGGAAGCTTGATTTTTACCAACTGTAAGACTTAACTTTATTCCAGATTGCATTAGTAATTTGAATAACTCTTCACATTCCACAAGTGTCCTTAAAGTTTATGATTTTTAAAAAAATCTTGTATCATAGTTCATGCACAAACTGTTCAAACTGAAACATATGATTGGGCCAAGATATGAAATGCAAGGGGGTCTATTTGCTCTAGAGATGGGTGCAAAAACTGGAAAGAAATGTTTTGGGGTTGTGAAACAGAAAAAGCCAAGTACATTGGCACACACTGAGGGGAGGAAAAATGGAAAAGGCTCTGTAAAAATGGGTGTATGTTTGATAGGACATGTTATGTGGGGAGCTGCTGGGGGGAGGGAGAAGAGAGGTGGCAATTCAACACCAACCTTGTTCTATTTGCCTAAGATAATAATAATAATAATAATAATAATAATGATGATGATGATGATGATGATGATGATGATGATGATGATGATGATGATGATGGAAGGGACCTTGGAGGTCATCTAGTCCAACCCCCTGCTCAGGCAGGAAACCCTATACCATTTCGGACAAATGGCTGTCCAGTTTCTTCTTAAAACTTCCAGTGTTGGCGCATTCACTGCTTCTGTTTTCTTTTGTTGTTTTGACCAAAATATGGAAAAATGAAAATGTTCCAGCTTTTGTTTCTGCAAAATTATGTTCAAAGTAGAAAAGGTTCAGCACAATTTTGAGAATGTGATAAATTTATTTTATGCTCAAAACAAAATACACTTTCAGTTTTGTGTACAACTTTAAAAATGTACACAACAGGTAGTCCTTGACTTACGACCACAATTGAGCCCAAAATTTCTGTTGTTAAATGAGACATTCCTTAAGTGAGTTTGCCCCATCTTACAACTTTTCTTGTCACAGTTGTTAAGTGAATCACTGCAATTATGAAGTTAATAATCCGGTTGTTAAGTGAATCTGACTTCCCCATTGACTTTGCTTGTCAGAAAGTCATAAAAGGTGATTATGGCTCCAGGATACAGCAACTGTTATAAATAGGAGCCAATTGCCAGCATCTGAATTTTGATCACCTGACCATGGGGATGCTGCAAAGGTTGTAACTGTGAAAAATGGTCATAAGACACTTTTTTCTGTGCCATTGTAATTTTGAACAGTCACTAAATGAACTGTTGTAAGTCGACGACTATTTGTATGAAATGTTAATAATACCCTGTAATGGGCAAATGATAGAAAGGCAAAGATTAGGCTGAAAACTGAAATATAGCCATTGTCCTAGGGCAGTGATGGCAAACCTTTTAGAGACTGCCCAAACTGCAACCCAAAACCCATTTATTTATCACCGGGTGCCGGGTGGGCGTGTCTGACTGGGTGGGCGTGTCCATTGTGATCACGGCCCACTGGGTGGGCGTGGCCACAGTTGGTGTGGCCACCTCGATGATACTCGTGGGGAGGGACCCCTGTGGGGGCCGGGTAGGGTTGGGGGAGATCCAGGGGGTCTCTGGCGGGTGGGGCAGTGGGACAGAGGCTCGTGCTGCGGGGTGAGGCAAGGCGAGGCAGGGTGGATGTGCCAATTGCCCCAAGGCAAGGCAGGGGCTGGAGCAGCTGCTCCTGACACCATCAGCCCCCCCACACAGAGGCCACTGAGGGCATGGGGGCCAATGATGTCAGCAGCCACAGTCTGCTGGCTGTCCTGCATCATGGCAACCCCATCGACATGGGCAGAGTGCAGCCCCATCGGTGTGGGTGGAGACGGCTCCGGGACGCCCAGAAAGGAGCCCTCACCTGGTGTGGGCCTTGTCTACATGGTAGCTCTGACAGGGGTGGCAGCTGCTGCTCCTCCTGCTGCTCCAAGCCCCTTGACCAGCCAACCACACAGGGAAGCAGGAGGCGGTGGCAGTGATCCTGCATCGCCTGGCCAGCAGCAGATCTGGAAGCGAAGCTGTGCCGCCCATCCTCGCGCTGGTGGAGGCAGTGGCGGGGGAAGGTGAGCTGTAGTGCACGCACGCCCCTCCCCGCTGCCACCCCACATCGTCCCGCAAGCACGTTCCAGAGGCGCACGGGGGATGATGTGGGGCAGCAGCGGCAAAGGGGTGCATGCCAGATCCTGCCTTCCCCTTCCACCGCCGCCCCTGCACACAGAGGCCAGCTAGCGCATGGGAGCCGACGGTGTCCTTCAGCAGCCACAGCATGCTGGCTGTCCTGCATAACTGCAACTGGCCACGGAGCCCCATCGCAGGCAGAGATGGCCCCAGGACAGTCGGAAGGAAGCCCTTGTCTGGCCTGGGCTCATCCACTTGACAGCTCTGACAGGGGTGGCTTCTGCTGCTGCTTCAACCGGTCAACTATGCAGAGAAGCAGGAGGAGGTGCAGGGGCAGCCAGGTGTCTGGATGGGGTTCTGTGGCCCTGCTGGCTGCCCTCCCAGCCCTCTGTCCAGTGCCCCTTCTATGCAATCCTACGTGACTGCAGTGTGGATGAGAGGCTCGGCCAGTGGGGGGCAGCTTTCCTCCGCGGAGGCGTCCTGGCCCTCCTGCCCCCCCAGCTAGACCCCCTCGCCTTCCCCCAGCCAGGACCTGATAACCCCCACCCTCGTGCACCCACCCCAGCTGACCCCCTGAGCAGCCCAGTCCGACCAAGACGGAGGGAAGGCGAGGCAGAGAACCGGTTGTTAAATGATTTGAAACCCACCACTGGTTGCTTCAAAAGGCCGCTCACTCACCCACCAAAACTGCTCCTTTTATAGGTTCTCTCACCCCCGCCCAGCCATCGCAGCTGTTCCTGGACTCCACATCCGTGGAGAGAGGGAGGGGAGGAGCCCGTCCCTCTGTGGCAATGGCACACGTGCCCACAGGGACGGCTCTGCGTACCCCCTGTGGCACGCATGCCATAGGTTCGCCACCACGCCCTAGGGTGTGAAGAAATGGCTGTGATGTTCTTTAATCTGTCAGGGCAAACTAAAAAATATTTCTCTAGTTGTCCATCCCAACACCATGCCATATGGAAAAATTATTTCATGTGAAAATTGAGCAGTTTTGCTGATAACACATTGTTGAATTAGGTGGTATTTTACACATACTAATCTTCAGGATATAAAAATGAATCAAAAATCAAAGAATAAAAAATTTCATGCATATGGTCACTGAGATTCCTAAACATTTGGAGAGCTAAGGAATGATTTTGCCTCCATTGAAAATAGAATTAACAGAAATTCTGAAATATTTGCTTAATTTACTAGATTTTAGAAAAAAATAATTTGCTTTAACAAATTATTATAAGAATAATAAAGTCTATTTTTTTGAAGTGGTAAAAGTACAGAAATGGTTACTGCTATTTTTCTCTAAATAACTTCACTTAATCTATGTCGGGTCCCCAACCCGCGGGCCATGGCATGCCAGCAACTGGTCCGCACAAATAAGTATAGCCCCATCTGCAGGATGCAGGCAGCACACAAAACCGCGCCCCCTCCGGTCCATGGAAAAACCTTTCTCCACGTAACTGGTCCCTGGTGTCCCAGAGGTTGGGGACCTCTGATCTATGTGACCACATTTTGGTTGGGTTTTTTTTTCCTTCCATAAATGGGGAATCCAAAAGAGTTGATCATAGCAAATTCACTGCAAAGGTGGCTTGGGAATTTGGGGCCCAAGAATTTCATATCCTGATGTAGAGTATAACCCTGATCTGAAAAGAGACATTCTGCAAATAGGGTTTTTTTTTCCTTCTAATAGCCTAGCAAACCTCCCCAATGTAAATAACAGTAAAGATTCTATGAGCATTTACTTCTTATACATAAGTTGTAATCTCTCTGTGAAAGCAATATTTAGTTCAGTAGCTGAGAAACATCAAAAGAATTCAATAGTGCCTTTTTTGCTGTCTATTTTTAAGGGAGACATTATTAAAGAATCTACACATATTTAGTAGAGCTCCTGTTTCTAATTTTTCATTTCTCAGTTTAAATTCTTTAAAAATATATATCATTTTTATAAAATAACATAAAGTGGCTCAAGAAAAAAAATCATAACATGTCCAAAGTTCTATTATATATTGTTATTGCTTTGTGGTCTGGTTATTTGAAGGTTAACAGTGACCTTTAAAACATCTTCTCCCCACCACCCGAAATATTATTTGAGTACTAAAACTTGTTTGTATAACAAAAAATGAGTTGCAGTGTGTCACATGTGGACATTTTCTCTTCATATACTTTAATTACATGAAAGGTGTATAAATTTTTGTTTCTGTTTATTTTTTTACTTATCAGGCATATGAATGTTTATAACCCTGTAAATTATGTAGACACCTAATTATGCTATATAGTACATTTTGTCTAATATATTACAATAGCTTATGTTGCATTCAGTGTTGTTTTTGAATTCCAGGAGGAGGAATGACTTGCTTATTGTTATCTATGTTGCTTTTGATAGATACCATTCATTCAAATGTTTGATATATACAAACTTTGCTAAATGCATATTTGCGTTGGAACTATGTACGATATTTAATTGGATAGTGAAATATTGCTGCAAAATGTTACTGTAGAGATAATATAGTAGTATCTACTTGTTGTACACCAACATCATCTGACCCCTAGACTGAACTGTTTTTAAGAAGATGGGCTGACTTCTTTATTTCTAAAATCCAACACATATTGGAATTAAAATTATTACACTATTTTGCAGTTATGGCATCACATTTTAATCACCATCAACCTTACTTCCTTTTTATTTGGCGATTTTATTTTTCAAAGAGAAAATAATGTGAAACTAGATATACTTATAATAATTAATTGTCCTCACTTTTTTTTCTTGTGTTTCTTTCATACTAGAGTGCTTCTTGATTTATTAAACCTTATATTTTCCACTTTAAAAAAAAACACTTTAGGGGTGTTTTTGGTCCTACATGAGAAAGGATTGAATGGGCACAAATCTTATTAAAGAAGACAGATAGGTAGACCCCAACTGTCGTGATTGATTAAAGATGAGTTGTGAATGAGGAGATTCTTCCTCTAACATTTATATATCATGTTGGAAATAAGTACGGCTGCTGTCTTGTTAGCTTAACAACTAAGGAAAAAAAATGATTGCTGAGCCCAAGTAATAAGTGTTCTGTAAAAAAACAAAATGAAGTTCTTGTTGCAGTTATTATAGGTAAGTGATGACAATCTAAATAAGACCATTATAGAAAAGCTAAGGAAATAAAATAAAATTTATATATGTTTAATATTAGTTCTGGGTGTACTATTTTTAATTTATGACATGCTATTTATAGAATCTGATATTTAGAAACTTACATTGACGTTTGATGTACTCTAAAGTTAGAAGCAGCCCTGGAAATGTAAGAGTAGTGTAAATCAAGCATGCCAGACTACTTCTGTAGTTCTTGAATCATTGCCCATGTAGAGCTCTGTAATCTCCTTTAATGGAGACATGTTTTCTTTGATAGGAAAGTTTGTTTGTTTGGTAAGTTGAATCTTAAACCCAATATGGTAATTGTCTCTTTCTGTTTTGTGATTGGAAAACTCCAGATACTTTTTTATCAGCTAGATTTTTTCCTCATTTCTTTTTAATGATAAAAATTGTATCTACTTTCATTTGTTTCTTACATCATGAATTTTAAATGGAAAGTATTAACAATGAACTATTTTAAATATAAAGATTGTGAGTGAACATTACAATAGAAAGTTTCTTGGAAGCATTTACTGTAGATTCTTGAAAATATCATTGGCTAAGACTATAAATACTGCCCCATGACTTGGATTCTACTTAACACTCTATTGGCAGGAGCAGCTATTCTGGAGAGATCTCTCTTTGTGCTGTTGCCAGTGGAGGAAAGAGATAAAATTTAATTTATATTTATCTCCCCTTGTGTTTCTGAATATCTGCTCCAGAAGTTCTGTAGGAATGGATGGTAGTGTGGGGATAGAATTGCACATTCAATGAAAAATCCATGAAAATCATCTCCTTTCTGCTGAAGCTCCTGTTGAATCATAGTCTCTTCCTTGAAAAGAAGGAAGTTTTTAAATGCATAAAACAAAATGTAAACATCAGTCCCAGGACTGGTCGGTACTGTCCATAAATAAGCTAAATATATTTGCCAGTTTCAGCAAGTGACTTAAGTGTCTCACATTTATTACGAATTTGTAATGATTGGTTAAACAGTAACTGCATCAGGTAAAGTGAAATTAATATGGTTTACTAAACTAGTTAAAGCTTTGAGAGAGACCTGTTTTTTCTTTCTATCATGTAGCTATGTAATTGAAATCAACAAGTATAAATTTGTAGAATTAGGTTTTGCTATTCTGTCTCCACTTCAAGGCAGCCTTTATGTATTCTCCACTGGTGCCTAAAACTCAGGGCTCCTTCTTGAACAGCTGGTGGAGAAGACATAGGAAGTAGTTCTACTTGAACAATTAGAAGATATCTTGAATCAAAACTATTATTTATATAGTTTTTTATAATTTGGGGGAGTTTATTTATATCCATACCTGAATTTGTGCATGCCAAAAATCTATGTAGTTCTGTATCAGTCAGTCAGTATTTTCTCACTGCAGGCTTCAATACACATTTGTGTTTATCTGTAGAACAGTTTTAAGGTGACAGTCAAATGACTAAAACCAAACATTATTTACTATTTGCATTTAATCATAAAACTTTCAGAACTGAGCTAGTTAAGCTTGTTTGCCTCATGTAAAGAAGTGAAATGTTTAATAGTAACCTATTTGGGGAGAAAAACTGGAAAAAGTGAATGGTAAACTCTCTGCAAATATCTAAAGTGCCTGAGAACATAAATTTTAAAAAGAAAAGACAACTTGGTTTATACTTAACATAGAGATAAACTCTACACTTCTTATTAGGTTTCTACAACATTCTTTGGGTTAGTTGAGAAAAATTCATATTCCTTCAACAAGGATCAAATGTGTTACCATATCCTTTCTACATATATGTTATTAATTAGAAAACTTTAAAAATATTTCTAGTATATAATCATTTTAGGTTGCAAATGTGCTAACAGTATCCATTAATGAATGGTTTGGAGCATGTTTTGCAAAGATAAGGGGAACATAAGGAAATAAAAAAAACTGGCAACCTATCTATCGCTCAGTGTAAGGAGACTCTAGTATATGATAAGATGATTAAAAGGGGTAGTGTAATGGATGAGATATATTACCAGACACCCCTTAGCTGAAGTTCAGGAGGCTGGAGCTGAGAATTCTGTTGAAATCTTCAGTGGTGAATTACGGGCAAATTGGTCATATTTGGCCAGCCTCCTAGCCAAACCTTACCTTCTCCTAATTACCAATAGATGTAAAGATACAGAGATTGGTGAGATGTTCTAGTGTTCCTGATCTATGGATATGGCATTAAGGAAAGGCTATTTTGAACTTCATTGCTACAGTGGTTAGTTGACAAATAGATACGTTACTTGTTTCTCATTTCATTGGGACATATAAACGTTCTCTAGCTCTTCCTCTGAAAATAACAGATTGTACTTTTTTTGCATAGAGTAAGTGTGATTAAAAAAAACCTAGGTTCTTGCTCAGAAGGAGTTGACCTTTTTAAAAAATAATAAAATCATAATAAGCAGGGAAAAATCATTTAAGGGTATCCAGTTTGTCTGATGCATTGCTGAGGTAAGACTGAAAATATTCCAGGTGAACACACCTGAATAGTACTGATACGTAGAAATGGGTATTACTCTTCTGGTTGTGGCTTGAAACATTAGACATGAATATAAAATGGAATATTTGGGAGAATTTATTACTATTTTTCTGGTGAGAAGTGGTAGAATACTAATTTCTATTTAATTAATTCTACAAACTCCAAAACAAGTATCTTGGTCCACAACCCTAGATTCTTAAAAGAATCTATGAACAAAAACTTTTTTGTTGACACATTTGATTGCTTAAATTATGCAAGATAATGGCAGAAGTCACACACATTGCATTAAGTAATATGGTTTGTAAAGCAGGTTTTAGGTTCATTGTTTTGGGTGAATCTAGTCAGTTGTGGTATATTCAGTAGCAAGAAGTATGAACTAATTACTATTTTTTCCATCCCACACTATGTACATCCCAAATTGTTGGTATATTTTATATTTAATAATTTATTCTTTTTTTACATTTTTAGAATAAATGGATAATAAGTAATAAAATTAATGGATTCATTTCTTAAATTATTAAAGAAAGATTAAAATAATGCCTTTTATATATTAATGTATTTATTCATAGAAAGCTATAATGATTTAAATTTTTGACATTGTTAGGCAAATGCTTAATATGGTAAGTTTAGATAATGTGAGAATAGAAAATCATACAGAATGAGTTATGACATTTTTCCAGCCCCCACCCCATCCCTTCTTTAGTTAACAGGTTAGTGATTGAGGAACTGTAAGATTCTATTTTGCAAAAAGATCTAATGGTATAATTTCAGTTACAATGCATATGAGGTTATACCTGGAACTGCTATAATTGATGGAGGTCATATTTTTCTGAAATATTCAATCCAGTGATTCTGTAGGTAATTTAATACAGGTAGTCATCACTTAATGACCATAACTGGGCCTGGCAACTCCATTCTTAAACAAGCTATCATATGACTGCAACATTCTCATAACCTTATAACTTCTGCCATTATCCTTCCTTTGATTTCAAATGCTAACTCACAATAGTTGCTTTGATAGTGCACAGTTCATGCAAGATCAAAGGGATAACAAAAGAATGCAAACCAAAACAGAATCTTTGAAAGAGGCTTGTTTGAATAATTAGCTTTTTAACAAGAGTGTGCAGAAGAGTAGTCCAAAATCAGTCCAAGATTCCAAGAGTTGGGTCAGATTTGTCAGCCAGTTCAGAAATGAGAATTTTACAGGCAGAATCTACCCAAATGATCACACAGTTTACCAGAGAAAATCAGACAGTTGTTTTAAGCAAAGGAGTTTGGGTTAGGGCTAAATCAGGCAGCAGGCAGCTGTTGCTGATCAAGAAATTTATTCCCTTGCTTGGCAAAAAGCCTTGGCAAAAAAATAGAGAAGTCTCGTCTCTGTTCTTTCTACTCGCTGGGTGTGGGGGCTGGGAGGCCTTACATCATTTTCATCTGACACTCTGGCTGTCCAGGTGATGCCTGTTTTTGATCAGCCTCATGTGATTCTTGGCTTTGTGTCTTCTGAGCTTGATTTTCCACAAGTTCTGCTTCTTCAAACTCAGAGTCAGCATCTAAGTTTTGGCCTATGTCAGTTGCAGCATTAAGCAAATTGCCTATGGTCATTAAGTGATAGTTCACACGACCACAACTTGCAATTTTACTGCCAGCTTCTCCATTGACTCTACTTGTCAGAAGCCATTTCTCAGGCACTCAGATCACATAATCATGGGAAGCTGTGAAGGTTGTAAGAGCCCAAGTCTTGTCCTCATGTCTATGAGGACACTGCAAATGTAAGGACTGGTCGTAAAGTTCCTTTTTCAGAACTGTCATGACTTAGAACAGTCACTAAACAAGGCACTTGTTAAGGGAGGACTACTTGTACCAACCTCTATTGGGAATGTTAGTATTGGTAGTACAGATAGTAACAACTATTCCATTTGTATCTTCTCACCTCTTGGAAGTTAGAATATTTCATTTAAAACAGTTAAAATCCAAATCACAAAAACAAAATGAAAATGAGAAAAATAAAGAGGCACAAGCTTAATTTTTGAAAACTTTCTAAAAACTATCGGAGTATGCCAATTTAATCTCAGTAAGGAGCCAGTTTCATAGCATTGGCACTGCTTCTTTGTAGCAGCACTTTCAGCTCTTCTAACATCCTAGTAATGTGAGATATCGGGAAAGCCTCTCCCCAGTCTATATCCCCTATTATAGGGTACTGTTTTATTGCAGGAAAAGATAATAGTCAATAGATTTTTAAAAAAAACAATTTTTAAAAAAATTAGCATTACTTGTAGTGTCTGTTTTTGATCGATCTGCTTCAGAAGGCTTACAGTACATCTTCCTCTTGTTTGGCGATCTCTTAAATCAGAAATGAAATGGTCGCTAATTGGGAAGATCACTGGCTATTGCCATTCCATTCAGATAACATTCTATGGTACAGTGATCTATGCTTGACTGCTCTGGGTTTTTTAAATTTTATTTTTGCCCTCTCACTTCATTAATAGGTTTTATTAAAAGGTTTTACAATAGCTTTTATTTAAAGATCTTACATAATAAGAAATACATTAGGCAAAAAAGTAGACGTGAGAAAGAAAAAGGAAAGGAAGAGACAAAATAAAGAAAATTTGTGTCTATATGTGTGGGCGTGTAAAATAAAGAAGTGATCTTCCTCTTGGCAAATCTAATCAGTCCTCTCTAAGTCTACATCATAATTCCATTCTTACTATAGCTTATTCTTTCCAAACATCAAAACCATGTCACAAATTCATTTTCTTTTTTATTCCAAGTCCATAAGCCATTTCCGCTCACTGATGATGTGCCTTTAGTTGAATAAAACCTTCCTGCCCGCTGGGGTTACTGCCTGAAACTGACTAGACCTTAATTGGTTTCATACTGAATACTTTTATTGTCATGGGCAGGAAATTTGGTAACAAATGCCTCAGAAAATGATTTTTTAAAAATTTATTATATTGTTGTATTTGTGACAGGTTCTGAACAAGGTAGTCACTAAGTAAGGAGTGGCAGTAATAAGTAATGTTAAATGTTTCTTCTTTTTTAATTTGCGTTGATTTATACAGTTACATATATATATACTACTATACTATGATTCATGGTGTTTGTTAGACTGTTCAGAGTTTCAGATTCAAAGGGAAAAGGAAGTTTAGGAGTATACAGGATCTCATGTGACACTTGTCAGCAACTCCTTAAAGAAGCTGTGTCTTCTGGGCTTACGCACTTCAATGTGATCGTCAAAAAAGATTAATTTGGTCTAAGAAGTTATCAGCAGGTGCTACATATGTACCCACGCATGTTCCGAAACACAGATTTCCCTTTGAATTTAAGTGTTGCACAACCTTATTATACAGTTTGCCCATTGAACACCTGAACTGTTGGAGCTTTATTATTTCTATACTTTCAATGGGATCTGTGTAGTGGCATAAATTTCATTCTGAGTCATACATACTTCCCTTGCAAACTTGCTTAACTAGCTATACGACTTGTAATTAAATCTTCCTCTGTATATACCTTTGCTGCTTCTCCAGAGCAGTACAGCAGACATTTCTATAGATAACATATTAAACAAAAAGAAATCTGGATTAGGAATATATTTCTGTAATATAGATGCGTATATTATGTTGTATTACATACTATTATATATTTGACAGAATAACAGAATTGGAAGGGACCTTGGAGGTCAGGATGAGATGAGAAAAGAAAATTAGTTTCTGACTCCCACTTATACAACAATAGCAGTAACAGAATTACAGTACTCTACCCTACCCTAGTTTTCCAGAAATTTTTGATTTAGAAAATGTTCTTATTGAAATTAACCTAGTTTAAGAAACCTTGTTAACAAGGAATGTGGTTTTTTTAATATAACAATCATTTTGGTTCCTTAAATTGCATTAAAATCTCAGTGTTTAATTTTATCTTGCCTTTATTGTTGTTTTATAAATAATTCAAGGCAGCAAACATATTTAATATTCTTTCCTTTTCTGAATTTATATATGTGTGTAAATAAAAAAAATGAAATCTGCCATAATCTCTATTAATTTCAAACTAATTGTTTCCATAGTGTTGATCTTTAGTTTAGTATTACTGCATGAATTGGGCCATTGTATTCAAGGATATTGTTCTTGATTAAATATTGTTTTCAGCAGAAATAGTTCCAAAATGTTTTTAATGTACTGCATTTGACATATTATATTATTTAGAGGAGACAAAATCCTTTTCAAAGGGTTTCAAAAGAATTATTCATTGAATGGAGGGAAGGTATCAAATACAGATGCCGCAATGATCAGTTCTGGATCCTTTACACTTCGGTAGTTTGATGATTTGGATAAAAAAGTGAAACTTACGCTCATCAAAATATAAACTTGAATGGGTTATTGACACTTGAAACACAGCAATAAAAATTGATGTTGTTTTTGTAATTTGGCAAAATGGACTGAAAATACCATATCAAATTTCAGAAAAAAGTTCTAAATTCTTCACTCAGGAAACAGAAAATCAAATATACAGATATAGGATGGGTTATATCTGGCTTGGTAATAGTACTTGCAGAAAAGTAATTGCAAATTTAATATGAATCAGCAAGGGTAATGAGGCTGAAAGAGCAGTACAATTTTGGGCTACATCAACAACATATATTTTCCAAATAATAGAAAATAAATTGCTCTCTTTTCTTTTAGTCAGCCCCCTTCAAGAACTATGTTCAGTTCTTAGCGCCCCATTTTAAGAAAGATTCTAACAAATTGAAAAGGGTGCAAAAGATGACAACGCTGAGCAGAGAATTAGAAACTAAGCCATATAAAAGGATTGAAGGAGTTTTGAGAATGGATACCTGGGGTGGCACAATAGCACTCTTCCAAAACCTGAATAAATATTAGCTAAGACAAGTTGATTTGTTTTTCTCTTGTTCTCAAATGCAGATTGTGGAATAGTGAATATAAGCTTTAGGAAAGCTGGTTCTAACTAAATGTTAGGGAAAAAGCAATGAGAGGAATTTGACAATAGAACCAATTACCTTGGTGGTGGGCTCCACCTCATTATGTATCTTCAAAGTAGAAAGCTTTGAAAGGGAGTCCATCTCAGTGGCTTAAATGGTGCCCTTCATTGTTATGATTATTCATGTTAAAGATGTATTGGTTTGTTTTAAACTTTCTAGAAATCATGTGCGGGAAATAGGTATTCTCTCTTCCCTTTCAGGGTTGCACTGCCGCATTGGACTAAGACACAATGAGGCTTCCTTGATTTCAGCTCAGTGTGAATTCACATAATAATCTTAGGGAAGCATGCTTTATAATTTAATATAGAAATATAAAAAGGAAAATGTATTTTGTTATGAGCTTTAAACAAAACAGTCTCATTTGATACTTTCTGTACATTTGGTGGAATAAAGCTGAACTACTGCTCTAGCCAGAGAAAAAACATTGAGAATTTAGGACCAGTTGCCACTTTCTTGTTTTTCAGCCAGAACCACAAGTAAGGGTGAGGTAGTGTCTATAATGAGTTGCTATCTCTTATCATTGAAATCACAGAAAATCAGACAGCTGTCATTTCAGTTTTAATAAATCATTTCCTTCACCAATCTTTATATATAATCTCTTTCACTAATCTGACCTCCCATTTACTAAGCAATATAAGCAGATTTGATATGTATCTTCTTTTTGTAGCTGCTTACCAAATGCAAGCCTAGCAAAATAATTTATGTGATTCTCTGCTGATTTTTCCCCTGTACGTACTATAATAGTATTGCTAGCTGCTGGTATTTCTTAATAACATAGAAAATATTAACCTTACAACAACAAGACATAGGCGTAGAGTTTAACAACTCAAACCAATATTGTACTAATAGTAGTATTATATACACAACCTCAGTAGGATTCATTATGCACACTATCTACCTACAAAAAATGAAGCTTAATATAACATAATCCATCCACACGAATCTTAGCTTTCCTTCAGGAAAGTGGTTTTAAAAAGTAATTTATCAGTTGGACTCCAGGCATGCAGCTGTGTGGGATCTTCTTTTTTTCTGGCAATAACTACTCCTTCTCAAAGTTTTACATTACACATCTTAGCTAATCAGAACAGGAATATAACTGGGATCTGCTGCTATAGAGACTACTAGGACCAAGTCAGCCAAACTTGCCACGCCTGTCTTGGAATAGGCCACTCCCAGTCTTGACTTGGTCTTCAGCCCAGACGGGACGTGACAAGTTTGGCTCCTGGTCTAAGGCAGGTAATAGAGACTAAAAAATTGGTGGTTTCTACTTATCTCCCACCACAGTTATTTCAACAGCACTGGGATCAATGCTGTGTGAAATAGTCTGTGGAAGGCTTGGGGAGGTGGGTCTTTCCCTCTCCTGGATCTGGGGTTATTGCTGAGGCTTCAGCTCCCTCCTAAGGGAAATCCTTCTTCAGCTGTTCAGCGCTGGGACCAACGCTGCAGCAGGAGCTTATCTGAACCTCCTGGGGGTGGGTGGAGACTCCGTTTCCATTCGTTTCTGAACCGAGGAGAGTCGGCTGGGCTCCAAGGGGATGGAGATTAAATCTCTGTTGTCCCTGAATCGAGGAACTGGCTGGTTTCCTCACCAAATCAGATCGGCGGCCGCTGCACCTGGGAATTGATTTTTCTTGCTGATTTCTTCTGAGCTTCTCTCACTAATCGCTGTGATCCTTGCTGGCCAGTCTTCTTCTTTGCGGCATCCCCGAGCCGAGCGGCTGCCTCGCTACCGCGCCATTCGCCCCGATCGCCATTTTGGACGATGGGGCACGCTGAGACAACAGAAGGCACTTCTGCCTCTTCCTCTTCAAATTTCCCGCCGATAGGGCGGAAGCTCCTTTTTTTCGCGCTGAATTGCTGGCAGCCGAAAGGGCACTTCCGTCTTCTTCTTCAATTGCACAGAATCGCTCCGGCCACCATTTTGGCTGCCGGGACAAATGCGGCAGCCCAGTAAGTCAAGAGGTTCGGTGGAGGCTTGAGCCTCCCCAGGAACGAAGATACCACAATCAGCTTCCCTCCTCCTCACAGGGGAAGAGAGGATTGCGTGGCTGCACAGGCCATCGCCAGTGATCTTCACCTCCGGCCACCCCTCCTTCCCTCTTTATCCCTGTTTTTCAAATGATCACCGGACTACTAAAATAAAAAATTTAGGCCAGCATTGTCAGGCCAGGTCAATCAGAACCACAAGTCATAAAGACATTTTTTAAAAAAAAATTAAAATTAAAATTAATAAATTAGTCACAACTCTTCAAGCATGTGCTGAACAATCCCTGGTGCAACTCATTACCCTGACCACCACCCCTCTTTTAGTGCCATCAGTCAATCTACGAGCAAGCAGTCATAGACAAGACCGGACCCCAAAGGAGGGGGACAAACAGTCTGCTCCCTCTGCTGGTCGGGTGGTCAGGAGAACAGTACAACCATCCCCTGCTTCACCTGTTCAGCCCATCTCGCCAACTGGTCCCCTGCCAGAACTCCCTCTCGGTACCATTGAGATAGCTCACCTAGGATGGAGGATCCGTGGTGTCTCAACCTAAGAACACTGCCTCCCCACTCACCAGCTGCAAAAGGCAGAAATCCTCCAAGCAGGAAGCGGCAGATAGGATCAAGGCCAAGACCAAGACCATTTGTGGAAGGAAGTCTTCCAAGTTGGCAGAGAAACAGGCCTTGGAGAAAGAATTCTCCAAAGAGCCGAAGCAGGCCAGGGCAAAGGCGGAGCAAACAGATGACGTGCCCTTCAACCTCCCCTTGAGGCCCTCCTCTTCTACTCAAAGGGTCTGGTTCCCGGAGGGAAACGCTCTTTCCCCTGGGACAGATCAAGTCCAATTGATCTAACAACCATCACCATCACCGTGGCTCACACATTCGATCCCAGAGGCCACCTTCAGTCCCCACAGCAGCAGGGCTCAGAGGGACTGGGCCAGAGGGATCTCCTTCTGAGGATTGGCTCCAAACACTGATCGCTCAGGCAGTAGACAGGGCGCTTGCCACCAGGTCCCATCATGGGCCAAGACCCGAACCCTTGGCTCCCATACCTCCACCCTTCTTCCAGTCAGGTGCACCTGATTACCAGGGCCCTTCCTCTCCATCCCAGTCCTACCATAGCAGGGCCTCATCCCCTACGAAGGATGACCAACCGGACATGGCCTGGTGGGAGGAGGAAGAACCTCCCCCAGATCCTCCTCCATTTGGAGGGCTTTTCAACCCGGTCCTGTTCCTGCCACTGCTCCGCAAGGCCAGTTCCACGGCCAACATAGGTCCTGATCAGATCCCACAGCCAGACCCACCGTCCAGTTCAGATTCAAACCTGGTGTTTTTCGAACCTATCGTGACCCAGAACCATGTACCTTACCCGTTACTCTTTCGCAACGCGATCTGGAAACAATGGGCATTGCCTGGCACCTTTACCCCCCTGGGGGGAATGGACAAAAAACTATTCAGTGTGATGCCAGACCAGTCACAGGATCTCGAGGTGCCAATGGTAGATGAACCCTTTGGTCCCCTCTTGCCCTCATCCACAGTGTTGGGGGACATAGCAGAGGTGCTAAAGGCCGATGACAGGAGATAGGAACTGACATTCCGCAGAACTCACCAGGCGGCAGTGTGGGCGGTAAGAGCCGCCACTTGTGCATCTTTCTTTGCCAGAACCTCCTTACTCTGGCTCCGACAACTACAAGCTAGGCTTCCTCAGGAGGAGGTACGTACCCAGCAGGACCTGAGCAAGCTTGTGGCAGCATCGGAGTACATCTCAGATGCCCCACTACATGCGGCCAGGTTCTCATCTAGAACTATAGCATCCAACGTCTCGGCACGCAGGATGCTATGGCTCAGGCACTAGTAAACTGACCCCAAGGCCAAGTGGCGTCTTGCTACGGCTCCTTATCAGGGTGGAAAATTGTTTGGGGAGGCCCTGACACCTTATTTGATCGAAAATAAGGACAAGCAGAAGGTGTTGGTCCATTCCAGCAGACGGGCCAAAAGGCGCGCAAACCCATATGCCCGCAGACAGTCCTTTTGAACAGAAATGGACACGGGGCCCCTCAGCCTTCACGGCCAGACAAGACAGGCCCCAGACCCAGACAGCAATTTCAGAGCAAATGGCCCTTTCGAGGGGGGGTCGGCCCTATAGAAGGTCCATCTCGAGCTGCCCCCCCATAGGTGGCAGGCTGGCACTCTTCGCCCCCCAGTGGGAGGCCACCACCACAGATTCCTGGGTTCGCCAAAGCATTCGATATAGTCTGATCCTGGAATTCATATCCAGCCCCCCAGGGCGCTTCATTCTTTGCCCTCAATCAAGGAACCCTGTTAAAAGCATCCTCATGCGAGAGGCCATTTGACACCTGGAGATAAAGGCAAAAGAATCAGTGCCAACAGGACAACGGGGCAGGGGATTCTACTCCATCGTCTTCATGGTCCCTAAAACCTCTGGAGGGATGGAGGGCGATTCTAGACCTCAAGGGTTTGAACCGCCATATTGCATACCGAAAGTTCAAGATGCAAACCCTTCAGTCCATCTTGGGCAGTGTAAGGAATGGAGACTTCCTGACATCCATAGACCTCACGGAAGCGTATCTCCACATCCCCATCTTCCCCAACCACCAGCAATTCCTCAGGTTCTGCTGCGCGGGCCATCACTACAATACAGAGACCTCCCATTCAGTCTCTCAGCAGCTCCAAGAGTGGTACCGCACACCTAAGAATGGTACCGCTACGTGTCCAGTGCTACCTGGACGACATTTTCATTCAGTCATCCTCCCTTCAGGCCGCCCGGTTGGACCTAACGTTGACGTTCAAGGTCCTTCAGGAACACGGGTTCTCAGTGAACTTTCAGAAAAGTCAGACCGTCCCCTCCACCCGTCTCCTACACCTGGGTGCTGTCATAGACACACTCAGCTATCAGGTCTACCTGTCACAGGAGCGCCGGGACAGCATCCGGACCCTGGTCCTCAGGGTTCGCAGGGAGCAAATAGCACCACTGGTCCTGTTCTCCCAGCTCCTAGGGAAGGTGGTCTCATGCATTGCAATAGTCCCTTGGGCCAGACTACACTCCAGGGACCTCCAAT
Organism: Crotalus tigris; assembly: GCF_016545835.1. NCBI lineage: Eukaryota > Metazoa > Chordata > Lepidosauria > Squamata > Viperidae > Crotalus > Crotalus tigris. Next base: position 999,285 of record NW_024100479.1, read on the forward strand.
AATTCCTCCTCCTCTTCCAAAGATGGGGCATCAGCTCTTCCAACCAAAGGATAAGGGTTCCCCCCCCAAACCCTGCGGTCTCCCAGGTGGTGGGCCTCGCCAGCAGTAGCCAGACGGTCACACTTCAAGGAACCCACCAGGCTCACACTCACAATAGATGCCAGTCTGTTCGGCTGGGGAGCACACCTGCAATCTCAGTTGGCCCAGGGACAATGGTCCCATGCAGACCTGAAACACAATATCAATTGGTTGGAGCTCAGAGCCATACACCTGGCCCTCCGCCACTTCCGCAACAGGGTGGCGAGGCAATATATACTAGTCCTCATGGACAATGTAATGGCAAAGGCCCACGTGAACCGACAAGGAGACACCCAATCCAGGGACTTCATGATCGAGGCCCTAGGCATTGGGCCTCTGGGCAGAGACCAACCGTCCTCCCTCAAGGCCAAACACATCTCGGGGGAGGCGAACCAACAAGCGGACTCTCTAAGCAGGGTGACCATAGACCAGTCCGAATGGCGCCTGCATCCGGATCTCTTCGCGGAAATAGCGCAGAGGTTCGGACAACCAGTCATAGATCTGTTCGCTTCACTGACCAACTCCCAACTCCCGAGGTTTTTTTCCCGGTTCCCCTCCCAGGGGGCAGAGGGAGCGGATGCTCTCAGATGCCCATGGCTGGGGGAATTGCTTTACGCCTTCCCCCCTCCCCCTGATTCCGGCAACCATCCGCAAAATGTTGCAGGAACGGGCGGAGGTCATACTGGTGGCCCTGTATTGGCCACAAAGACCTGGTGAATCTCTCCAGCTCCTCTCCATGGAGGATTCCCCCAGACCGCGTGTCTCTCAGCCAGGAGGTTCTACAGCACCCAGAACCTCAGTGGCTGAGATCCTGAACGCGGAATCATACCCACAAGAGTAATTTCCATGATTCAGGCCTCCCGCTGACGGGTGACAAATTGTATCTATGACTCCACAGGGAGGAATTTTTGCAATTGGTGCGAGAGGAAGCTAACAGATGTCTCGGACCTGACAATCCCGAGAATCCTGGAATACTTACTCGAGGGCCTAGACAGGGGTTTAGCACCTAACACCATCTGCAGGCAGGTTGCGGCTTTGTCCACCTTACTTACCTGCGCCAATTCAGTGCCCCTGATACAACATCCTAGGATACGCTCCTTTTTCAAGGGTGCCACAAACACTAAACCACCTGTGGTACATAGGTACCCCTCCTGGGATTTGCCACAGGTCCTGCGGACCCTCACCAAATCACAGTGCGACCCATCAGCTCTTGTTCCTTGAGGTCCCTGTCCCTGAAAGTCACCTTTCTGGTTGCTATCACCTCAGCCTGGCACATTTTTGAGCTCGCGGCACTGTCGGTCAGAGAGGACCTTTGCACCTTTCACCAAAACTGGGTGGTCCTCCGACTGGACTCCATCTTCATTCCTAAGGGCAACACCCCTTTTCAAAGAGCCCAAGAAGTCGTCCTATTGGATTTCTGCCTTAACCTATCTCATACCTTGGAACGACAGTGGCACACATTGGTCGTTTGCAGGGCATTACATTACTATACCAAGCGAACGGCGCCCTTCTGCAAATCTGAAGCTCTCTTTGTTTCCTTTCATCGTGCCTCTAGCAGACAGAAGGTATCCGCCTCAACCATAGGCAGGTGGATCAAGGCTTGCATCTCGGAGGAGTACGGGTCACTTTCTCTGCCAGCGCCAAGCTACATCACGGCACATTCTACTCACAGTGCTGCGACCTCCGCGGCATGGGCCACACAGGCCTCTATCAAGGAGGTTTGCAGGGCGGCGACATGGTCATCGCCCTCCTCATTTGTACAGCATTATAAGGTAGACTGATTTGCTTCGGCGGACACTTCCTTTGGAAGGAGAGTCCTTCAGCAAGTGGCTATTGGAGACATACCTAGAGCCCCCTCTGTTTCCCCCCCATTGGGACAATAAGGCTTTGGTATGTCCCATTGGTGGATTCTCCATCTCCGGTGCTGGAGAAGGGGCGTTGTCTTACCTGAATGCATCTTCTCAGCACGGAGATGGAGAATCCACTCCCACCCTTAAAAACAGTCAGGCTATATTAGGGATCCGGGAGCCAACACGTTGGACTGTTGTCAGCTGCTTTCACCGTCATCAAGAGTGGGAGTGGCCTATCCCAAGATAGGCGTGGCAAGTTTGGCTAACTTAGTCTAATGGGCAGGAAGGCAGAGCTAACCCATTGATTTTAGGGTGGTATTGTATTTTTTAATAATCAGGTATCTGCTTCTGATAGGTGTAAAATATACTCAATAAATTTGTAATTGGTTTTATTATACAATTTTTTCCAAATATTTCACAGGTGATGCTTATTTGGGTGACTCTAGCCCAGTGATGGTGAACCTTTTAAAGACCGAGTGCCCCAAAACCTGCCCTTCCCCAGCCCGCCCGCCCACCCTTAAGGCCATCCACAGCCGCTGCAGATCGCCCAGGCGGCCCTGCAGCGCCATGGTGGCCATGCCCTGTACCTGTGCCCTGCAGCATCATCTGCTGCCCAGCTGCCATGTGCTTGGCTGCGCTGCTCTGCGCAGGCTGTACCCGGGGTTGACTCCCCTCCGGGGAGGCTGCTGGTGAGGAGGGGGCTGTGGGGGGAGGCGGGGCTGGGGCAATGGTGTGCGTGCCCACAGAGAGGACTCTGAGTGCCGTCTCTGGCACTCGTGCCATAGGTTCGCCACCACTGCTCTAGCCTGTTCTCTTTACTAGATGAGTGGAAGCTATTGCAGAATTCACTAAATTTGGTGGGGGAGCTCAAATTTTCTTAAGACCCTTTGTTCAAAATTCAGTCCATTTAGGATCAGCTTAAAAGCGCTTACTGATTTTCTACAAAATGTGGGTAAATATTTTATTTAGAAAGTCTGTTAATTTCTAAATCAGTAGTTAGTCTAGTATTCCCTCTTCCTTCTCTTTATGGTTATTGATTATTTAACTTTCTACCAATGCGAAGTGAATGTGGAAAAACTTGTTTTCAAGATGTTCAGAAACTGAAGGAGTTAAAGAAAAACTAAATCACCAATATTTTCCTTGTTTATTAGATTAATATCCCATTTTCCATTCAAGAACTTAAGATCAATTATTTGTCCTTCCTCCTAATACTACGAAGTGAAGTGTGCTGAATTTTTACAACTGAAAGAGCAATCTCCATTTTTTTTCTCCATCTTTAGGCATTTCTGTTTCTCTTCTAAGGTTAGCTGAAAGCCAGGTTAGGGGAAAGCCCCATCTTCAAAGCCAGCAGCAACAAGGCTAGATCTAGTAATTTGGAAATGAAGATAGTGTCAGTGAAGCTACTTGTAACATACATTCTGATTTATTTTATGAACTGAGATATATATGGCCTGTGAGATCAGGTGGCTCAGAAAAAAAATCAGTCCTTCAGTAGACAGCAGCTGTTTCTTCTTCAGAAAACAATTTTTCTTTTCCTTTTTTTCCCCCCCTCTTTTCTTTCCAGCCTTCAGACTAAGGACAGAAAGGGATCTGTAGTTTTTCTTACTGGAAAACCAGCTGCTCTGAAAAACGTTTCCTTTGGAATAAAGTAACTAGTGGGAGATAACAGAGCTTGCTATCTTTGGGAATTGCAAGGGGGTATAGCGAAGTTTTGAGAAGAGAGTTTGAAGGCCCCTCATTGGAATCAGCAGGAGGTCCGAGCCATATACAAAACAACTTTTTCTTCAAAAAAAAAACTGCAATTGCATCAAGATAAAGTTCAAACACTACATTAGATTAAATTTTACAAATAATGTAGCATTACAGACTACGTGATAGAAAATACCATGGCTTTTGAAAGAATTTTAGTTAATAGAAGAATAATGGTTTTCTCTTAAGCTACTTGCTATCTTTATAATTTGTTTTATAATTTCTCATTCATTCTCACCATATGGTCAAACTACCTCAACATATTCTTTCATGTGTTACTCTGTTTTGTATTTGGTGTACATTGATTCAGCGCCCATTAATTTTTGATCCCATCTCTTCTTATTTTATCACATGTGTTCTTTTAAGTGCTCCATTATCAAAATATTCAACTTTTTACGTTTCACCTAACATTCCCAATTCACACTTCCATATTTTGAAAGGACAGAAGCACACGCTTCCACACATTATACTTCTTTCAACAAACTTTCATGCTTCATCATAGTCCTTATGTTATCCATTAACTTTTTTACATTGTTTGTATGTTTAAAAATTCTGCATCCATTTCCCTGCTTTTAGTAAACATTCTATCAAGGGCACAAATTGCTCTTCTTTTTCATCATTTATGTATAAATTTTCCAATATTTACTCAGTTTTCTCTGTTAAATTCAATTACCCTCCCCTTTGATAACAATACTTTAAATTTTCAGATCTGCATTCCCGGCATGTTGTTGCAACATATAATCTATCTAACATTTGCTAGAATTATTTAGGGTTGTGAGCTTAATAACAACATGAGATCATTTGTATACAAAAGTATACATGCATTTAAATCCCAACCAACACCCTTCAAACATCAGCAGAAGCATTCCTTATGCATTTTTCCATAAATACATTAAACTCTCAAAGGGATATTATACATCCTTATCTTGCTGACAGTTGAATCATTCTGTAAGCATTTCATTTATTCTCACACAATTCTTACACTGCATCATATATACTTATACAGTATTCAGTAAGCAGCCATCACATTCTTGCAGACAATTCTGTAATTCAAACATATGTACGTTATTTTATACTTCTTTTAAATCAACAAATGATCAAACATCCTGCTGTATAAAACATGCAGTAATAGCTCAAGTGATATATTACTATTAAGCAGACAGTGAGTAACCTGTAATAGTACAAGATTATTTGTGTGCTTGCTTTTCCTAATCAGATTTGATCTCATTACCAACCAGCTTATAAAGTGGTTTATTTTTATTTAGGATTTGGACTTCAGCTCTTAGTGTAATTATCTGTTTTGACAGGAAGTGTTTTGAACATTGTGGAATCAGTATTAAATGGACCAATGGATAATTGACATCTGAAAAATATGGCAAGTTTCACCAATGTCTTATAATAATTCTAGACTGCATATTTGTTATCTGTGAGTGTGTGTATGAGCTCATACAGTTAGAAGGAAGATAAAAGAATGAATTGTCTAGAAAAAATGATGGTTTTTGTCTTTGTAGGGGTAATATATAAATGAGATAAAACTACAGATACGCATAATTATGTATGATTGAGATTATCTACAAAAATAAGTAGTGGCCAAATATCTTTGGTTAGTCCATATATGTGACTTACTAGGCATAGATACTGAAATACCTTGGTATTCAGTTGTAATTTTTATTCCAAACTGATCAAAAAAGTTTTATAAAATTGAGCACATGTGACTATATTTCAGGAGAAAAAGAAAAAATATAAACCTTTTACATTAATAGTGCACAGCATAATTGCTTAAGTTTATTTCCCAACAAATATTAAAGCTGAAATGGTATAACTAGGAAAAATTCTCAGGTAACTCAGTGGGAATTAGTTTTGAATATGTGTAGGATTGACTGTATTCTTAAAGCTATGGTTGTCAGAGTTATCAGAATAAAATTCCTGTGTGTAAATCTTGCAGAATTTTAAGGCATTTAGGTTAAAAATAGACATACGACATATTCTCTAAATCCGACAGTTATATTAGTATTGTTAGTATATGAAGCTCTGTGACTTTTGGGTAAAGAATGTCTGAAAACAAATGAATAGTAGACATTCACGTAGTTTTGCAAACTAGTGAATTAACATTATATTTTTCTGCTTAATATAGGGAGATGTGCGAAATATCATTGTTCCTGAGAACGTGAACATTGGACAGAAATTGGACTATTTGGACACAATGGTACAACAGAATTTGGATGAAGTGAAGGACCAAATTAAACGGGAAATAAGGAAGGAACTTAAAATCAAAGAAGGAGCAGAAAACCTCAGGAAGGTCACTACAGATAAAAAAAACTTGGCTTACGTAGACAACATTTTGAAAAAATCAAATAAGAAGCTAGAGGAATTGCATCATAAATTACAGGAATTAAATGCTCACATTGTGGTAGCAGAACCTGAAGATGTTACAGGTATGCAACTGTTTTTTTTTTTCTTTTTGACAAAGGTATTAAACGTTTGCAGCAATTTAGGTGGAAACAGATGCCTTCTTTAGAGTTTTGAATATATTATTCCTATACATCAGGGGTGTCAAACTGCTGGCCCGCGGGCCGGTTTCATCATACCCGAGCTGCGCCCACCCCATTGCCGGCAATGGCGAAAAAGCTCCGATACGTCGTGTGACGTCACGTGACGTCGCGAGTTTGACATGCCTGCTATACATTTTACCTGCTTTTAAATATTGTAGATTTTAGCAACATTTGCAGTTCATTACTTGCAGATGTTTGTATGTAAAAAAAGTGGTCATCCTCATGTCTGCTTAGTTATATGTAGAAACATCAGAATTTGGAATGTTCAGGTCATCTGTATCATTATTTATGCCTTTTATTAAATATATTTGATACTTCTCTACCAAAGCATCTCAAAGTGGTTATCAGTTAAAAACAGCAGAATACTTCAAAATAATACAATGTAATATTTTTTAATATATATATATATATATTTCCTAAAATGATAAACATTCTTCCATCATTTATGCTGGGAAGGCTTCGACAAAGTTTTAAGGGGCTACTAGAATATTTTATATTTGGTGCCTCCTGAATTTCAGAAGAGAAAGTATTCTAGAAGGAGGTGCCACCACAGAGAAGTCTCTCATGAGTGTACAGAGGTTTTCAGCACTGAAGATCTGATTGAACAGTTATTTAAATATGATTTGAGAGATTATGCTCCTAAATCTTAAAAATATGCTTAGCTATGATATAATATTAAAAGCAAAATTTAGAAGAATGATGGCAATTCATCTTGTGCTAATTATAGTCCTGTATTTCAGTTACCAGGTCTATAATTTGATGGCTTGAGTGACATGCAGGATATTTTTTTACTCCATAGTATTTCCCCCTAAAATAGAAAGTTTAGCTCTGCAATCTTGTTCCCTGACCACATTATGTTAATTTGCTGTAATACAATATGATAGAAATGCTACTGTTTTCCTTATGTTCATCATTTAGTCAGTTTTTGATACTGAAAATCAATAGTTGCAGAACTTCAGCATTTGAGTAAACTGCTTTTCTACAAATTCTGAATCTGTGAATTTTTTTTATGTTTATACTATTAAAGTTCGTTGTTGAATCTATAGGTAGTCCTCAATTTATGATCGGTCATTTAATGACCATTCACTAAATTAAACAAGTTAGAATGGACCCACCCAAAAGCTACTTACTACTTGATTTCAAAGTTACAGCAGTTACACAAATACACTCTCGTAATCATGCAATCATATTTTGGGCACCTGGCAGCTGACTCACCTTTTGGCTGTTTACAGCATCCTATATTTTTGACTTTTTTGCCCGTTTCCAGCCGTTATTTCCAGCAAAATCGCCCATTGGGTAAAATGGATTTGCTTAACAACCGTGGCATTTAATGACTGCTGCAAAATTGTCATATACTCAAATCTGATTATGTGATGATATGTTAATCACCACAGTCACTTAACAACTGTAATTCTGGGCTCAATTACAGTTGTAAGTTGAGGAGTACCTATATATCATTAAATATATATCATTAACTTTGGAATTGCCCAAATTTCATATTTGTTTTTACTGAGGTTATTTTTCTGCGAGCTAAGACAACAGTGTCTTCTTCTATGATTTACATCAATATTCTAATCCATATTCCATGATGAGAAAAGCAGGAACTCATGGTGTGCTGACAGATTAGTAATCTAAAATATGTATAGTCTTAGCCAAACCCGCTATACTTGATGCTTTCTGCCATAAAGATTAGTATAAATGATGATAACATTAAAGATGCAGTGATAAGCGCCGTGGTGGTGCAGTGGTTAGAATGCAGTATTGCAAGCTAATACTGCCAGGAGTTCAATTCTGACTGGCTCAAGGTTGACTCAGTCTTCCATCCTTCTGAGGTTAGTAAAAGGAGGACCCAGATTGTTGGGGGGGGGGCAATATGCTGACTCTAAAAACTGCTTAGAGGGAGCTGTAAAGCACTACAGAGCAGTACATAAATCTAAGTGCTATTGCTATACTGGCGATAACCTAAAACAGGTAATGGCAAAAATTACTTAAAACTGGCAATATTAGGGTTACCTTGAAGTTAAAATATACTCCTTTGTTCTTTCTTCATTATAGTGTCGGTTTTTTAATGTTGTAATACAGTGCATACATTCCTTCCCAATTTACAGTTGCTATAGGTTTCAAGATCAGATTTTCACCTTTTTTATTATATCACTGAGATTTGATTTGGAAGAGTGACAGTGTCCCTCTCACTGAATTCTGTCCTATAGCAGCTTTGATCTCTAGATGGTGGAGGTAGTGTCAAGGATGATCTAATGACAATGCATGGTCTTGCCGTGTATGTGGTGATCAGTATGTGTCTATAATGTTGGGCTAGTGGGACAGTTAGGATCCTGCTTGTGCAGTTCATTTTGCTGTGTTGTCACGTTTCTCTTTGACTTCTTGGGACTTACTGTAGGGCTGGGCTTTAGGCAATGAAGAATTTTAACTTCCATATGTGTGAAGAAAGTTTTTGGGAGGGTTTGGGAGTCCATCATGGGATGGAAATGCCATACACTTTGGGTTTGGGTTTTAGGTCCCATCAGCTGATTGGTAATCCGAAATTGGGAGGTAGAAGAATGAGTCCTTTGGCATAGTCAGATCAGATTGCTCTGAGATTTGTCACCCCAGAATGCTTCTGCACAATCGGTAGACCAGGTAAGAGGTCTGCCTCAAGCCTGTAGGGCAGGAGTAGGCAACCTCGGCTCTTTTATGACTCATGGACTTCAACTCCCAGAATTCCTGAGTCAGCATAGCTGACTTCTGGGAGTTGAAGTCCATGAGTCATAAAAAAGCCGAAGTTGCCTACCCCTGCTGTAGGGGGATCCACATGGATTTCAGAAGTGATTTTTGGACCTTCCCAGTAATTTGTAAAGCAGCCCAGAGTTCTGATTGGAATTTACAGAAGCCCAGAGTATTTGACACGATTGGCCTTTGAACCTATTTTTTAATGTGTTTACTGAGGAGTTCCAGTGGAGAAAGATCAAGGGGGAATTGGACTGGATGCTGGTAAAAAAGTTATACTCACGACAATACCATTGTAGTAAGGATAATAAGGAGGACTTGGTTTTGCCCTAATTGTATCCACAGCAGCTCTTGCTATAGTAAACTGTACCCATTTTGGAGGTGGAAGACATAAATATCCAGGCTGAAATTTTCTGACCTGGATCCCACCTGAGCAAGATCAGAAGAGGTGACTGCGATCAAATATTGCAGTGGAGAAACAGCTTGAAACTGAACCAAGCATAACAGAGTTACTCTTTGTCCATTTAAAATTTTGGTCAGATCTTGGGTTGTCTCTTGATGATGTGGCACTGGAATAGTAAGTTAATGCCATATTTAATATATTTTATTTTGAATTGTTTGCATTGATTTAATTGTTGCTATTGTTCCTTCCTATTACTTTATTGTTTCATTTTATATTTAAAATGAAATATGGATAGCAATAGCACGTAAGACTTATATACTGCTCTGTAGTGCTTTACAGCCCTCTCTAAGTGTTTACAGAGTCAGCATACTGCTCCCAGCAATCTGGGTCCTAATTTTACCAACCTCAGAAGGATGGAAGACTGTGTCAACCTTGAGTCGGTCAGGGTGGAGGGAATCGAACTCCTGGCAATGTGAGCAGTTACCTGCAATACTGCATTCTAACCTCTGTGCCAAAACAGACACATGTTTTCAGTGTTTTGTAAACTGCCGGGATGGATGTTGTTAATCGTTTTGTAAACTGCTGTGAATCTGTATTGCTTTGGCAGAATATAAATGAAATCAAATAAAATAATTACTACTCAGCAATCTAGATAGGTACTCATTTAGAGACCAGAATTGGGACTGGCAACACAGTTATTAAGTAAAATGGTCACTAAGGGAACAATCACATGATCACAGCTATGCTTACAATTTTACTTCAGTTTTCTTTTGCCTTACAAAAGGGTAAGCCCTCAAATAGTCAGATAAGCCATAATGGCAGGAAAGATTTCTGGAACCCAACTCACAAGGCTGCAGGGGAAAGAGGCCCATTTTACAGCCTTTCCCCCCCACTCCTGCCCTTTGGAATGCTCACCCTGGCATTAGAGTAATTAGCAAGAAGAGAATTGATGTTTGTATTTACCTTTATTGGAAAAGAAGGGATTACAAGAGAGTAAACAGACACACAATGGTGAATACACATAGAAAAGAACACTCTAGCATTGACTAAAGTTTGCCTATTGGGCTCATGGCTGCAAGCCCTTTGTGTGAAATTGATTAGGGGTTTTCAGTGTCAGGCAGCACTGACAATTGGTGGGAGGACTTTAATCAATTAAGGTCACAGCTGAGGTTGTTAACTTGCAGTTATTTATTTTACCTTCAAGTCAGTCTTGGTATAAACATGGATAAGGCCGTGCAGTCTTTTTCGTAACATGATTCAGAAGTGGCTTGCCTTTACCTTCTTGTCGGGGTTATGAGAGAGTGACTGGTTCAGTCACCCAGCAGGGAGAACTAGAAGTCATAGTTTTCTGCTTTCTATCTCAGCGTCTTCAAGCACTACACCAGAAAGCTATGTATATTGCAATTGGGTATCTGATAATTATCATCTAAAAATATTCTGGTTTGCTTTCTAATTTAAAGCTTTGTGTTCTATTTAATTTTTGTGCCTCAAGGACAAGTAGAGAACTTTCCAAGGTTTTATTTATATTTATTTTCCTATTTCTTTGATCACTGAATCAAGTATAATATGTTGTATATATGTAATTAATACCAATAACTGTTTGTGTGTGTTTGGGTTGAGGCACGGGTCGGCAACCCGCGGCTCCGGAGCCGCATGCGGCTCTTTGAGCCATCACCTGCAGCTCCGGAGCCTCCTTCACCATTTGGAGAGAGAGAGAGAGAGAGAGAGAGAGAGAGAGAGAGAGAGAGAGAGAGAGAGGCACTTACACTTCCCTTCTCTCTCTCGCTCTCTCATATGGACTTGCCTCCTCACAGGGCTCCTGATTGGCCCTGCGCCCGGGTGCCCCGCCCCTGGGAGGAGCTCAGCCAGGAAGTGCCTTTCCCAGGCTGGCCCCATCCAAGGTGCACATGGCCGTGGAGCCGCGCGGGGAAGCCCCGGGATCCCCGCTGAGAGAAACCCGCTGGAGGCTCTGCTGAGAGGGCCAGCCCTCCCGCAAATTGCGGCCCGAGGGACAGCAGCCCCTGCGATCCCGGCTACCAGGAAGGAAGAGGGAGATGCATCAATGGTAGGAGAGGAGAGCCTCCTCCTGGCGGCGGCAGCTTCCTTGCCCTCTTCCTCCTCTTCCCCTTCTTCCTCCTGCTGCCCCACGGGTGGCTTGGGCTGGCTCCAGGGCAAGAGGGGTATGGGGGAGCAGGCGGGTCAGTGGAGGGGCTGGCAGCCCCTGCTGCGGCTACATTGGATGAGAGAAAGAGGAAAGAGAGGGAGAGGAAAGAGAAAGGGGGGAAAGGAGAGAGGGAGAGGAAAGAGAGAAATGGAGAGGAAAGAGAGAGAAAGAGAGGGGGAAGAGAGAAAAAGGAAAGAGGGAGAGGAAAGAAAGAGAAGAAAGAGAAAAGAGGGAGAAGAAAGAGAAAGAGAAGAAAAAGAGAGGGGGGAAGGAGAGAGGGAGAGGAAAGAGAGAAACAGAGGAAAGAAAGAGGGAGAGGAAAGAGAGGGAGAGGAAAGAGAAATGAAGAGGAAAGAGAGAGGGAGAGGAAAGGGGGAGGAAAGAAAGAAAGAGGAAAGGGAGAGGAAAGAGGAAAGAGAAGAAAGAGAAAAAGGAAAGAAAAAGAAAAAGAGGAAAGAAAGACAGAAAGAGAAAGGAAAGAGAGAAGGAGAAGAAAGAGGAAAGAAAGAGAGAAAAAAGAAAGGGAGGGAAGAGAGAGAAAGAGGGAGAGGAAAGAGGAAAGAAAGACAGAGAAAGAGGAAAGATAGAGGGAGAGAAAAGAGAAACAGGCAGAGGAAAGAGGGAGAGGAAAGAGAAAGGAAAGAAAGACAGAAAGAGGAAAGAGAGGAAAGAGAAAGAGAGGGAGAGGAAAGAGAGAGGAAAGAAAGACAAAGAAAGAAAGAGAGGGAGAGGAAAGAGAAGAAAGAGAAAGAGAAGAAAGAAAGAGGAAAGAGAGGAAAGAAAGACAGAAAGAGAAAAAAGAGAGAAAGAGGAAAGAGAAAGAGAGAGGAAAGAGGGGAAAGAGAAAGCGAGGGAGAGGAAAGAAAGAGAGTGGAAAGAGAGGGAAAGGAAAGAGTGAAATAGAGGGAGAAGAAAGAGAGAGAGGAAAGAAAGAGGAAAGAGAAAGAGGGAGAGGAAAGGGAGAAAGAGAGAGGAAAGAGAGGGAGGGGGAGAGAGACCCTTTTGATATCTATATATATATAAAGGTACAAAAGGATATATGCAGTGTTATCTTCATTTTAGATATCAAAAAGGTTTTGCAGCTCCCAGTTTTTTGTTTGTTTGTTTTTGTTTGTTTGTTTTTTGGTGGGAAATGGGTCCAAGGGGCTCTTTGAGTGTTTTGGGTTGCCTACCCCTGGGTTAAGGAGACTTTAAGGAGTAATGATAGAGAAACAACACACAATCGTACTCTCATATATAGCCATTTTCAAATCTTTTTTTAAAAGATTTGAAAAATACAGTAAAATATACAATAATATCAATAAATCTGATAAATATGTAAAGACAAGCACAATCACTAGATGTTTCTCCGACCACATACTATCCATGACATTGCAGTCAATATTTACCTATCTTAAAATTTATACATTTCCCCATTTTTAGTAAGCATCTTACAAAGTACAAAGATTCACTAACTTGCTCAAGTTTTTGGGCATTTGTATATAACAGGGGTCTTTGAACTTGGCCCTTTTATGACTTGTGGATTTCAACTCCCAGAATTCCTCAGCCAGTGCCAAGTTTGAAGACCCCTGCACTAGACAAAGAAAGCAATTCTCTCTCTGTCTCTCTCTCTCTCTCTCTCTCTCTCTCTCTCTCTCTCTCTCTCTCTCTCTCTCTCTCTCTCTCATTTTGACCATTTTCCTTCATTCTTTTGCAAGCTAATCTGTTCTTTAATATTTTTGCATGCAAAACTGAGACTTGCTATAAGTTTTACTTTAATTCTAGACCTATTCTTGCTTATTACTAATTGAAAAAACTTTACACTAACTTTGCCTTCTAGGATCGAACATTCCTAAACTAAACTGAATGTTCATAACTTCCTTCAAATCTGTTAAAAGGTAAAATACCCAACAAGGAGCTTTGCAAGCGACTCCTGTTGTAAAGGGGAATTATCAGCAATTAAGATTATCCAAAGATTTGTCTGTGAGTTTTTATCATGAGGCCTCAGAAGGAATATTTAACTAAGGCCCCGTTAACTAGTTAACTATGTAAACTAATAAAAACAGAAGTGCTCATGTTTTGGTATAATATTTTTATGCACAATAAACTAGAGTGCCTTCCCACTCCATAACATATGATTTCAAAACAGCTTTACAACACTTTCAGGTGCCAACGGAGTGATATGAATATTTAAATATATATCTAGATGTTCTGCCTGTAAGTAATCAATAATTTAATTGGCCCGTTATTTCGCACTTGCAAATCCACCTGCTTGATAAAATGTATTTGTAACCAAAATATTAGCAGTGTTTTCATGATCATTTGCAGACACGCAGAGAGTCTAAAAATTTGAATGCACTTTCCAAACTGAAGATTTTAGCATTTGCTAATTCAGTGTTTGCCTCAACTTTATAGAACATAACTTCCATGAATAATGAGAACTGACTGTATATGGAGACTTTGGAGGTGCTCCCAGAATGGTGAACATTCATTAATTACTAAACATAATTTAATAGTAATTTGCTAACAATGATATCTTATAAAAGGACTAATATAAATGGTACTGCATTATAATTTGTAAAATCATAACTAGTTCTGTTTTTGCTTTCTTAAAGTAACTTCTTCAAAGCTACTTATAATCAAGAGCAGGGGTGTCAAACTGCCGGCCCACAGGCCGTATGGGTCATGCCAAAACTGCACTCACTCCATTGCCAACAATGGAAAAAAAGTTGCGATACGTCGCGACACATCACGTGACATTGGGAGTATGACACCCCTGATCAAGAGTGATACACTATGTATATGTGTTAATGAGAATTTCAATGGACGATTGATTAAAGTAAAACTATTGTTTCCCCTTTAAGTAACCAGTGTTTCCTTCTTAGGCCACAAGGTAGCAATATCAAGCCAATGGGAACTTATATATCTTCAATATATCATTTGCTATCCAGTAAGCTTCCTGTACCATGTTTTTTTTAATAACTATTTTAAGTATTTTTTTTAAAACTGAATAGAAAGTTAACTTGTTCCAAAATAAAAAACACTTTGCAACAATACTGTTGGGACCCTCAGTAATCCCACTGGTATAGTGGAGACAGTCATGTGGGGCTAATACATCTTTTTGTGAGTTTCCATTAGAATGTTGTATGATCAAAACTTCACTTAATGTTATTTATTTATTTTGCATTATAAAGTTTTAGTTGAAATACCTAAATAATAATTTGGTAGCCAAATTATTCCTGTATTTTTTAAAATAAATATTTTAATTGTCTAGCAAAAGTTTTATAAAATGGCTGTATTAGATCACTAAAACAAGAGATTGTTTCATAGAACTATTGTTGTGCTGCCTTAGTTTTACATGAATAGTTGTTTGTACAAAATAGTCCTCATTTGAGAAATGGAAAGTGACTACACCAGGTAGAAAATATGAACAGTATTAGGACAAAGATATTATCAACTTAAATGTTACTGCAAAATTGATATTTTGACTGATACAAACTTAATGCATTCCTTTTATTGTAGAGTATTATTTAGAAAAATAATGGGCATTTGTTTCAAATTTACAGATTGTCCCAGAACACCTGATACACCAAACAGTGATCCTCGCTTTCCTACTAACAACAGATTAATTGCCTTAAAGAAACAGTTAAATATAGAATTGAAAGTAAAGCAGGGAGCAGAAAATATGATTCAAATGTATTCGAATGGTCCATCAAAGGTAAGACTTATTAGCTCACACATTTAATAAGGTTTTCAGATGAGGGATTTAAAACTTTACAGTCAAGATAGACAATATAAATAGATCCATACCAGAGTAATGGATAATTTCCTATCCTGTGGCTAATTACAAATAATTCATGTTTGAATTCAGTAATACACTGTTTAATTTTCAGGTTGTTACATGAAAATGTTACAGGTTGTTACATTTTGAGTATCTGACATTACAGAGTGGCCATTTGGGAAGATATAGAAATTATGTTTAAAAGTCAATTTCTAAGCATATCAGATATTTTGTTGGTATCTATTTGTACCAAGGGGAATTTCTGCTTCTTTTGACGGGTTGTGCTAGCCGTGGATCATCTAGGGTTATGATACCATTTCCACATCCTCCAGTAATGTGCTCTGATAACATTACCAGTAAATCATATTTGGAAGTATTGTTTCTATACCAAACCATGGAATGGTGTTTATCAGCAATCATAAATAGGAATTTGATTTTGGCATGTAGAGCATGAACTACAGAAATGTAGATTTCTACAATAGAATCAAATGGATTACAGTGACAGAGAGTTGACAGTTTGAATTGCTTCTTGATGGTTCACTGACCTTTCTGAAAATCAATTTGTAGCTTTCCAGACACTTTCAGTTATATGTTAAATTACATTGTTAATCTTGCTGCTGAGCTACTAACATAGAAGAAAACTTCTTCAAGTCCTTTCCGTTACCTTCCATTTTTAAACTGTGTATGTGTTGTGTGACAGAAAGAGAAAGAGTAGTTTTTTTAAGATTTTTTTTTCTTCATTTGTATAAATGTTCTCAGTATTATATACTACAAATAAATGCTAACAGCATTCTAGTAAAAATCCTGACTTTCTTTTTGGTTCTGTCTCTTAGAGGCTGCATTATTCTATTTGCTGTAGTGCTCTAATTTCTACATTAGTTTAGATGAATTAAAAATAATAATAATAAAAGAAATTTAAACAACAAGGATGTAATTGATGCCTATGCCCAATACATCCAAAATTTAAATAAAATGTATTGGTAGTCATTGCACATTAGTTTTCAAACCATGATGATTTCTGAATCTTGTTTAGTTTGTCAGAATTCATATTCGGAAAAGATAGTGTGAATTGTACTTGAAAACTCGTTGGGGAATTCAAATTTTAGGATCACATAACTGTTGTTTCTTTTTCTTTTTTTAGGATAGAAAACTGCTTGCAACAGCTCAACAGATGCTTCAGGACAGCAAGACAAAAATTGAAGTTATAAGGATGCAGATTCTTCAAGCAGTGCAGACTAATGAATTGGCTTTTGATAATGGTGAAACATTAGAGAGAAAACCTTTCACTAAAATCTTTCTAGAATCTTCTAACTCAAAACTCTCATGGAACTTCTTAAAAAAGTCCCCAGTCCTGACCTCCCCCACACTACTACAAGGCCAGATCAATGCTCAGTCAGCCTTTCTCTTCCCCTATTAGTCTAGGAATCTGTACTACAGTTTAACATAAGCTATTCTGGAAAGGCTCATTAACCAGGCTCCTGTATTCTTCTTCTACAAGTGGTTACAAACATGGGTATGCACACAACACCTTGAGCAACTCATAACTGCCTGCCTGTTTTGGTTCCCTGTGGCTCATGTCAAATCCCTAATGTTGTCATATGAATCCCATTTTTGTGGGACTGTCTCTGGACTGCTCAGAACTCTCTTGTGTTTTTACTCCTCATTCTGAATAAAGTTTATGCAGAATAGATTATTACGGGGGGGAGGGAATTCCTCTTATGAGTGTAAGCTTTCCACACATGCCTCATTAACAGTTTAAATGTTCTTATTTATATTATTTGTTATTTACTAAACAAACTTATATAGCCGCCAGAAGAAACACAGCAATGAACAGAATAGAACTACAATACAATAAAAAAAAACAATGAGCCCTTTAAAATAAGAAACAATATTGAAGGCCCAGTAAAACGTGCATTCTTCCACCAGCCACTCCATGCCAGTGCCTGGTGGAAAAAACAAGTCTGAAAGCTGTCAGGGTGATATATCTCCAGGGCAAGGCTGTTCTATAAGGCAAGTGCCATGACAGCATGCTTCTGAGGCCTCCGGGATCTGAAGTAGGCCCAACCTGCCAGATCTAGTAGGATAAGCAGAAGCCATTGGGCTGTCCCACAAGTAACTCTCCCCCTTTCCAAGTGAGAGTTCAAAAGGTATACGTGCCTAGTACATTTGGATGTCATGTGACAAATCCATCAATCAGTAGGCTTGGGTAAGAGTGCTATCGGCTTGCTACTGTTTCTCCTAGATGAGTTGATGCTATGAGTAAGCCTATTTAAACTGGCCTAGGAAAGATGGACTAATAACACTGCTAAAAGCTTTCTGAACACTCTGAATCCTTTTTATACATCGCATGTCAAAGATGATTTCCATCTGTTGCAGCCAGCTGAATCAAGACAGGTGTGAATTACTGAAAAAGCAACACCATTGTATATTGTTATCACTAAATAGACAGGCATCACTAAAGGGCCAAGAATAGAAACTAAGAAGGAATAAAGACACAAGTTTTTGTTAAACAAAGGGAGCTGAAAAGTCAGTAGTTTATGCTAGATATAAACAATTGCTAGGAGATGGAGACAGAAAAAGTAGAAGATAGGGAGTTGTCAAAAAAAAGAAGAAGAAGCAGTTTATCCAGTTTAGAAACTGGGAGACCGTGAATTCTAGTCCTGCCTTAGGCACAAAGGCAGATGAGTAACCTCGGACCAGTCACTCTCTACCCTAGGAAGAAGGAGGCAGTGGCAAATCATTTCCGAAATCTTGCCAAGAAAAATGCAGAGACTTGTCCAGGCAGTCACCAGGAATCAGTACTGACTCAAAGGCACATGCACACACAAAAGGATATTATCCCGTGCTTGTATAGTTATTCCATAGCGTGCAGGTAAAGAGGTCTCTCCTGTTCAAATGTATAGGTGTTTGTCTGCATGTGAAACCCCTTCATGTACTTTGTAACATTTAGAAAATAAATGCAGTGGATGTCTGCCCCCACCAAGATGGATTTTTAAAGTTGTTTTAGTTGGCATTTGCTCTGCCGTGAATCTGCTGGCAGGTAAAATACCCATATTCAAAAATTCTTGATGGACTTTTGTTAATGTGTAGCTGAATGTCACATTAAGCTCTACAGAGCTTAGAGAACCGTCCCTTGAGTGCTTAGTTCACTTCATTTATCTGTCAATCTATCCAGTTTTATATGGCTGGTTAGTAAATCTGTATTAGATCTATAAAGCAGAAGCCATGGGATTGGGTTCAAACTTGGACAAGATAACAGATTTGGCATCACAACACAAACTCCTCTTTTGTATGCACATGCAACATTGGCATGAATATAAAAGAGGGCAGACTTGCCTGCTTTAATGCCCTCGCTCCCCAAGAAGGTAACGCGAGCTGTAATACATCTATTAAATGTTTTCTCAATTTTGTGCCAATATTCTGGCTAGTGTAACATACTATGCTAATAGTTTGATATACTAGGTTAGTACTAATTTTTGTTTATTTTTGTATGTATAGCAAAGCCTGTGATAAGCCCACTTGAGCTTCGGATGGAAGAATTGCGACATCATTTTAGGATAGAATATGCGGTGGCAGAAGGAGCCAAAAATGTTATGAAGTTGTTCGGCTCTGGAAAAGTTACCGACAGAAAAGCTCTTTCAGAGGTAATTTTTATGTAATAAGTAAAATTTGAATGATATTGTGTTAAAAGAGTTTTCCCTAATTGATTCTTTTTTTCTCTTGTTTCACTGAATAAGGCTCAAGCAAGGTTTAATGAATCAAGCCAGAAGCTGGATCTCTTGAAGTATTCATTAGAACAAAGACTAAATGAACTCCCTAAAAACCATCCCAAAAGCAGTATTATTATAGAAGAACTTTCACTTGTTTCCTCACCAACACTAAGTCCACGGCAAAGTATGATATCCACACAAAATCAGTACAGTACACTGTCCAAACCAGCAGCTTTAACAGGTTGGTTGGGGCAGTAATAGCTACATTTTGTGTGCTTTGGTTTCTAACTTGAAAATATTTGTTGCATTAAAAAGAGACATTGCAGTTTTGTATGTTTGTATGTTTTAAAATATAAATGGGCATAGTTAAATCATAGTTAAATATGTATTATCTCTAAGAAAATGTGCAGTGGCTATTTTTGGCCAAGTTCTTGTTTGCATTAATTGCATCATAGCAAGCATTTCAGTTGCTTGACTAAATTCAGACTTTTAAAGCTGGGAATATTGCTTATGAAGATTATCAGTGAAGGGAAAAATTTTATTTTAATACAGTGGTCTCTACGTATTTTCATTATGGGACCCAGCCATAATCTGATAAGCTAAAGAATTGCATTGTGTAGCTTGCTAGAATCTGCAACTCTAGTTATTGCCTAAAGGATTCTAATTCAGAATGTTTGAATCATTTATTTAATGCCTCTAATTTCTGGAATGTTTTAAAAAGTTTTTGTATCTTTATTCCTTATATTAGAAAGAATTGCAGTGAAATCTGGACATAACCTCATAGCCATTCAGTTCTGATGAGAATTTAGGTTTTTCCCTAAAACATTAAAACTTAATAATATGAAGAGAATTTTAAACAGGCAGTGCATAACACTGTATCTCTCATTTACTTGTGCTAATGTGTTTTTAGATTAAAGTAATTAAATATAAAAAATTAAGAGTAGGCATTACAGAAGAAAAACTCTCTGCACGAGGGTTATGAAATTTGAGACGCTGTAGTCCAACAGTTCCCCTCCACAGTCTGTGCGTGCTTCTGTAATTGCAGCATTTCATAAAGGAAATAAATTCCAAGGTATCTTGTATGCTTAATGAAGATCTTAAATATATCCCTGCAGACTTTATTTGCTAACTTGAAGCAGGTGTTGAATAAAAACTCTGATCTTAAAATGTTGTTTACTAAATTATTTAATAAACAACCAAATTAGAAGCAGTAGCACAGCTGTTAGCTTATATTTCCCAAAATGACTTTAGTTTTTAAACTAAAGTTGTAGCAGGGATTGTTGATTCTCTGAATGTGCCTGAGTATTGTTTCTGGGTGCTCTCAAATACACAACAATACATTGATCAGCACAGGTTAAATGTATGGAATCCCATTTTATCATTTCTGTCTATTATTATAGAATTACTAGATTGAGATTATGCAAAGATGGAATATAAATTGTTTATTAACATTCTATAACTTGCTGTTGTTGCCACAAGTTTAGCAAGAACAGTCATAAAAGTTCATGTCAGGTAAGCCCATTATGAATGCATATTAAAATTACTGGACTTGCATCAGTAGCTAAATTCAGTTGATTTCAATGGGTTTATTCTAATTTTGGATTCTTCTAGTTAAAGCTTATATATTTAAGAGCTTTTACACTGCCCCATAAATATGAGGTTTACAGAGCATTAAGATTCCTGTCCACACAGAATGATGTTAATGATGCTGATGCCATTTATCAATTGCTTCTTACTTGCTGAAGCTGGTGTTTTACCAATGATATGAGTTAAGACAATCTGATCTCATTTTAGGTACTCTGGAAGTTAGGCTTATGGGTTGCCAAGATATCCTGGAAAATGTCCCTGGTAGATCAAAAGCAACATCCTTCACTCTACCTGGATGGAGTCCAAGTGAAGCCAGATCATCTTTCATGAGTCGAACGAGTAAAAGTAAAAGTGGCAGTTGCCGAAACCTCCTGAAAACAGATGATTTATCCAGTTCAGTACCTTTTTAATGTTTTTTTCTTCATTTTCAGAAACACTTCTATGAAATCTCTTAGAAGAAGTAGCTATATGTAAAAATGAACTCAATCTAATCGTACATTTGATCATGATTGTGTTTGAAGGTTGTGCAGTAGCTTGGATTTGAAAGTTAAAAGGCACATAGAAGCACCCATTGCACAACTGCTATGATTGTCTACAAGTCATTAAAGCAGCTATGCCCTTTTCTGGATTCATTCAGAATGATTCTAGGGAAAGAAATATTTGGTTTAGGGAGTTTTGTGCCCCTGGCTCTTCAAATCCCTTAATTATTCTTATAATTAAATTTGCACTTCGGAATGTCCGTAGTTGTTCACAACAACATGGTCAAATAAATGTTAGTCCAATCATAATACAATACACAAAGCATAATGAATTAATAATCAGTAAAATCCAGTTTGAGATGTCTTGGCAATCAATCCCAAAATTCCTCCCAAAGAATATAGTCTTCGCTGCCCTTTAGAAGGCCATAATCGGGGGAGATACCCTAGCTTTTAGAGAGAGGCTATTCTATAGTATAGGTACCATGAATTGAAAAAAGAGTGATTTCTCAGTCACCATAGATAGAACTACAAAAAATGCAAAAATTTGCATCGAGTGGAGGGTAATCTTCCTTACTCTTAGGTTTTCCTTCTAGAATAGTAGGAGGGCTTTTTCCTTCTCAACTCTTACACTGAAAAAAAAATCTTCCATTAAAAAAAATAATGAAAGAGCAGTGGCAGAAACCATTTGTCTATCTTGCTTAGGAAAATTTTCCCACTTTTTTTTTTTCTTCTTCTGACTTTGCAAACTGGACCAGGAGGCATTTTGACCATGGTTGTAGGCTCTCCAGAACACCTCATGATCACACCAGAGTTTACAGAATAATCTGGAGTGTGGCAGCCTGCATAAGATGCCACAAATAACATGAGACAAGCCCATGGAAGGCATGGACTCTTATGTCTTGGTCCCGAGGTATTGAAATCGCCCAACCCCCAAAAGCATACTTTGGGGTCTCCAATACCAGCCAGATGCTATATTTTTTCTATCCTGCTCTATGGAGTAGAGAGTTGGTCTCTGACAGAAGGCCACCTGAAGAGACTAGAAGCATTTGAAATGTGGATTTACAGGCAGCTGTTATGTATAAGCTGGGCTGACAAGATCAGAAATGAGGTAATAAGCCGCCTGGGAAAGCTAAGGGAAATCATCAAAACAAATTAAAAAACGAAAGTTAGAATATTTCGGACATGTGATGCGACACCCAGAAAAATACGGCATACTCCATTTAATCCTCCAGGGAAAGATTGAAGGCAAACGAGGTCCAAACAGAAGAAGAACATCGTGGCTTCAAAATCTAAGGGACTGGTTTGGACAAAACTCAGCAGTACTTTTTCGTGAGGCTGCTGATAAAAACAGGATTGCCAACATGATCGCCAACGTCCAATAATGGATATGGCACAAGAAGAAGAAGAAGAATACCAGCCCAGAGACCAAATCAAAGAACCCAGAAAGGGAACTAGTTGGGTGACAGTGCAGCTAATTCACCAGAAATGTACCCAGGCTGTTCCCACATCCTGTGCCCTTAAGCCTTCATATCCAAACCACTGCCATAGTATATTCATGCAGACTGATGTCTTGAGCAATTTTTTCTATCGACCCATGATTTTTTTTTTATTATATAATCCCAAAAGTACTATTTCAAGAATCACCACTGATAAAAATCTTCATTTAAAAAAAAAAAACTAGGTTGGGTGATGTCCTCCCTACAGTTGGCCATGCCGGCTGGAGTTATAATTCAGTGCAGTGATGTGCAAAATATTCCAGGAAACAGGATATCTATTTATTTCTCTGGAGCATGCCAGTCTGACTGTTCTGGGCTGGCCATTTTGTGGAAGTAATTTTTCTAGGATATAAATCTAGCCCTCTATTCAATTTTTGGTACATGTCTAGTATAGTACAAAACCATCATGAAGGAAAAACAAAATGGAATGTTTTGTATATCCTTAATTTGATGATGCCTGAAGGGCGGAAAGTTCTTTTTTCTGTTGGGAGCCTGTGATTGGGATATTGCAACTAATAAAACATAGGCCGCCACAGAAATATTGGAACAGTTCAGCCAAAATTGGATTTTAAAATGTAGTGAATGAGAAAATGAATTATATTTCCCCGTTGATTCAAAATACGTATTGATTGAACCCTCCATGATTGATGAAATTAATAGCATAAAATCCAAGTCCTTTTTTTTACAACTCCCTCACTGCTGTCTTCTTTTCCCACCTCATAATGATAATATTGCAAGAGAGGGGTAATAATCTGGACTCATATCTATGCCCCGATATATAGAATTGCTTGCCAAGAATCCCAGCATTCATGGTGCAAATGTAGAAATTGCAGGGTACACAGGTAGTCTTTGACTTACGACCACAGTTGGGACCCGGAATGTCATTGTAAGTGGGTGCAATCATAAAGTGAGTCATCACACAGCTTCCAACAACTTACGATAGCAATCCCCGTTGTAGTGAACTGAGAATCATGGGTTGTTAAGCAATTATCCATCCCGATCCAAGCCATTCCAGTTTGGTCCCTCAGAGCCCCAAGTCTCAGTAAGGCACTGTCTCTCCCCACCCCCATCTCTACCTTTTAGCTTCCTGCACCCTGCCTTGTGGGTCAGCAGGCATCCCCAGAACCAGAAGCAGCTCTGCGGCTGCTTGCCATGCCCCAGGAAGCTACAGGCACAGCAAGGCACACATTGCTGCTGATAAGCAAACTTCTTCTCACCTCCTATGTGTGCCTTCTGTTCTTTAACATTGGGCTGGAAAACATTACTTCACAGCACCTCGGCCATTACCCTCCAATCAGATGAGTTTAAAATTAACTTTGGCACCCCTTGGTTTTTCTTACTCCTCACATCGAGGACTTTCACTTCCACATGCCTCCAGCCTGCCTCTTCATTCGCTGTGAAGTTGTATCTGGAAGTCAGGAAAACAAGTGCGACAATAGGCGAGAAAAGCATGTTGGAGATGCCCTGCCAAAATCCCTTTGGCCTCCAATTTGCTTGCAAGAGGCAGGCTAATCTCTAGCCATCCTCCATCTCCTCCACTTCCCGATCACTTTCTAATCCTGATCCAGAACTGATCTTTATGAGTAGGGAAAGGAGAGGGATAGAGATGAGGATGCCCCTGGTTCTGGGGCTGCTGGCTGACCCACAAGGCAAAGGGCAGAGAAGGGGAAGGTGGGCAGGTGAGAAGATTTGGAGCACCCCCTGCAGTCCTGAGTTCTGGTGGCCTGCACAAGCACCCAGGTTTTGTTCACCCACGAGGGACCATTGCAATGGCTGAATTTCAAGCATGGCTCGTAAGTCCCATTTTTCAGCACTGGCGTGTAACCTCAGACGGTTGCTGAACAAATGGTTCTAGGTGGAGGACTATCGGTATATGGAGACACAAGGAGCCAACATTTTATCTTTCTTTCTAGGAAAGGTTGAGAGAAAAAGGAAATAGCTGTGGTTTCTTCTACTGAGAGAAGGGGGAAAAACGCAGGGCCATAGTTTGGAAAGCATTTGAGCTTTGCACACAGTGACATTGAACATTCACACTGAGAATTTTCGTCCGCCATTATTGCTGTAGGTTAACCTGTCCTAAACAAAGATTGTCATTACTCTTCAGACTAAGTAGAATTTTGTGCTTTGCTTATATATTTTTTTGAACATATTTTAACCGCTTTCTAGTTATTCCTCATTATCGGGGCTGCTTCTGTTAACTGTTTTTGGAATGCCGTCTTAACATTCTAAACTGAATTTATTTAATTTGCTTACAGATGAAATCTGTGCTGTTTTGAAATTGGACAACACTGTTGTTGATCAAACTAGCTGGAAGCCTATTTCCAATCAGTCCTGGGACCAGAAATTTACGCTGGAACTAGACAGAGTAAGGACCTCTTTAATAAGTTTACCAGGATTGCCAGTTGAGCAAATGGCTGCTCGTGCCTAGAGAGAAATTCTGACTTGGAATGTAGCTCCCGTTTCCTGAACGGAAGAGAACATTTTTAGCCTTCCCTCTCCCTGAAACAAGGGCGAAAATTTGAGATGGTACTTCCATGAGCAGAAGCGCATTCCAGCCATACATCTTTAGTATTCTGCATCACTATGCTCGTAGCATTTGCAACACATCATTTGTAAGTGCTTCTTGTGATATTAGGTAAAGTCCTGTAGTAAAAACGTATAGAGGATTTGAGAGATGTTTTAGCTAATTGTATCTACTCTTGTAAAGCAGTTGCAACTGTTGAAACAATTCGTTCTTGGAGTGAAGTTAAAATGTTGTAAAATGTAGGTCGTATGTTTGGCAGCATTTCACAAGAAATTTTAGTGACTTGTCTCTCTCTCTCTCTATATATATATATATATAGAGAGATTTTTTAAAAAACTTATTTTATTTGATGAAGTCAGGAAATAGATTTCCTGAAACAGAGACAAAAAGATCAAGTTCTTTGACGGTGAAAATATTTTCTCATATCTAGTCAATCAAACAATCCTAAAATAAACAACCTCTTGCCCTGCCAAAGTCTGTCGGCCAATCTGTGTAAGACAGTGAAAGGCAACTGACATTTGGCATGTGTGCAGAGGCTCTTCTCAATATGATTTTTTAGCTTTGCTCGTATATACTTAAATCTACTCCAAATGGATGTATGGGATATGAGTTCAGGGCAGGAAGTTTTTATTAAAAAATAATAATAATAGAAAATAACATTGAACTGTATGTTAAAATCTCCCTTAAGTTTTTATTTTCTCTTATGTGGAAGAGGTCTGAGTAGCAGCTATAATATGACAAATAATATGACCCAATCTGTATATAAAGAGGCCTTGGGTCCTTTGAGGTCATGAGAAATGGCTCTACATGTTACATAATGGGATACAGTATCTGTGATGGGAAGGGTTTGGGGGGTAGAAGAATGGGAAGAGCAGCAAACTGAAATGTAGCTATCCCCTATCCTTGCATCTTGTTTGGTACGCCTACACACGTTATTAGTCTTCACTGTAAGGTAAACTGTTGCTTTTGGAATTAATATAGAGTAGTTTACATTTATCCGGCATTAGGACTGCAGATCATAAATTATTCTAGTCTAGCCTTCCACGTGCCAACCCAGCTTTTATAGGTTCGAGTTTTTTGTGTTAGTTATTTTTAAAGAGTCTCGAACATTTTGAGAATTGCATAAATAATATCCTTTACATCCTAATTATGACTGATTCAATACACAGAAGCAAAAAAAGATTCCTTTCTAGTTTCTGATGATTCTCAGTAACAGCATTGGAATTTTTTATCACATTGCTGGCCATTCATTTCATGGATATAACTCCTGAGCTAGTTTATGCAGTGCTGCGCTAGCTTGGAAGCAGCAGGTAAATAAATGAATTAATTAGATCATGTGGGCAGAAAAGAAAGGTGGTTTCTTCCATTGTTAAAGCCATCTATTCCCGAGCTAGGGTGATTCTGGTGTAAGAATATTTCCAGCTAGGTCTGCTCAAATCTGGTAAATATAAAAACTGAGCATGGGTTTGTTTCTTATTATTCTTCAGTCACGCGAGTTAGAGATTTCTGTTTATTGGCGTGATTGGAGATCTTTGTGTGCCGTGAAATTTCTGAGGTTAGAAGACTTCTTGGATAATCAGCGACATGGAATGTGTCTGTATCTTGAACCTCAGGGTACTTTGTTTGCAGAGGTAAGGGCAATTACTTTTAGTAAATATTCAAGTCTTTTGAAGTCCTGTTTCCAAAAAGTATTAGTCTACCTTCTAAAACCTATTGCCTGAATTGCAGGTTACGTTTTTTAATCCTGTTATTGAAAGGAGACCAAAACTTCAGAGACAAAAGAAAATTTTCTCCAAGCAACAAGGTGAGGTGTTTTTATAGCTTTAGCACTTGGTCCTAGGACAGTGGTGGCGAACCTGTGACACAGGTGCCAGAGGCGGCACTCGGAGCCCTCTCTGTGGGCACACATGCCGTTGCCCCAGCCTTGCCTCCCCCCATGACCCCCTCCTCTCCAGCAGCCCCCCTGAAGGAGACTCGCCCTCGAGCGTGGCCCACATGGAGCAGCGCAGCCAAGGACATGGCAGCTAGACAGCGTAGACAAGACTCTGCCCTCACATCCTATCATGCAGTTGATGCTGCAGGGTGCGGGCAGAGGGTGTGGCCGCCATAGCGCTGCTGGGCTGCCTGGGTGATCTGCGGCGGGCCCTAGGGGCAGTGAGTGGTCCTGTGGGCAGGCGGAGCAGGGGCTGGGGGGGCAGAGCAGGGGCGGGCAGGGGGGTAGAGCGGGGGCGGGGCCAGTTTTTGGGCACTCGGTGTCTAAAAGGTTTGCCATCACTGTCCTAGGATTAATAAAAATTGATTCTTATATGTCAATATTTCATGTAAAGATAATTCAGAATTTGTCAACAAGGCTTTAATAAGAAAGTACGAAAGAAAGAAAGAAAATAGGAAATAACGGCATCCACAGCTTATCCATCACAAGTAATAAATGAATGAATATATGAATTCTCATTTAGTTATAGCTTTTGGTGATAAATAAAGAAATTACTTAGGCTTTGTTTACTTTATCCACAGGCAAAACATTTCTCAGAGCTCCGCAAATGAATATTAATATTGCCACTTGGGGAAGGTTGGTGAGAAGAGCTATTCCAACAGTAAATCATACTGGGACCTTCAGCCCTCAGGCCTCTGTGCCCGCTACAGTATCAGTAGCTGATGCTCACATTTCTGGATTAGGCTCACCAACCAGGTAAGTGAATGGCTAAAATAAAGGGACACATTTCAAGTGTTAAAAGTTCCTGTGAAACATTTGCAATGTAAAAAAGAACCAGATGCTTATCACTGGAATTTTTTTTTTTTTTAATTGAATTGTGTAGAATTCTGCTCATATGTCAACAGGCTTACAGCAAACTTTTTTTTTCCCCAAGTGATTCCCCTGTAGGTAAATTGGTGTTTGAACTTGACCCTGAACCCACCTGTCCTCCACGTGTATCTTCTCTTGGAGAAATCAGTGAACCTTCGCCTGAACCAAAGTCTCCACCTACTCCCACTCAGGCAAGGCTCCTCATTGAGAATTCTGTTGCCGTTTCTTTGCTTGATGTGAGCTGTCCAGGATTATTATGAATTGGGGCAGCTTACAAGTTCAATAAATTATTGCCATTGTTTTAATAATGTTTAATTTACTATGTATTTTTTTTAAAAAAGTACAACCTTAAAATAGAATATGATGGATGAATGTTCTTTTTTTTTTGTGGTCATTTTGAGCAATGTGTTTAGGGGTCGGAACATTGGATGCCAACTGGTGCGGTCCATGCTCAAGACCCTTGTTGCCCATTGAACACAGACAGACAGAGCTTTTATTTCAGTCATTGACCAATAAAAATACAGTAAATAAAATGAACAACACATAGCTGTCCCTTAACAACCAGAACTATAAGCAACCATTTGTGGGCGAACTTTACACATAATGTAGCAAAATTAAGGGAAAAAAATTATCTTTATTATTTAATAGATAGAGCAGATAAAGGCTACCAGAGTGCCCCAGAAATTTAAATAAAAGAGGTATAATCAACTAGCGGCAAATGTCCCAATAGACCTCTCAGTACAGAAAAACAGGGGCTATGGTTTCTAGGGCACCCATGTCACAAGGCAATATCGGGTTTCAGATGGGTTTTTTTCCTATAGTTCCTTTCCAGGACAGCGGTGCCGAGCTCGTATTCTTTATAATTTGCACAAAAGCTGATCATTTTCTGTCTGCTAAGCCAACTTCATGGGTTTGGTATCGAGAGGATGGAATTAGTAGAGGTCCCCAAGTATGCCACACTAATCTCTCAAAGAAAAAGGAAGAATATAAATAAATTAAATAAATTCATGGGTCTTGGTGTTTGAAAAAGTGTAATCATGAAGCTGTTGTTTCCTATAAATGACTGCTTAAATAACTGGTTTTGCATGTTTCCTTCCCTTATAATTTAGCTGGTTGCTTGATTAAATTTGTATTGCACCTGTGTGTGTGTACTTGTGTGTGTGTGTATTCACTTCATAATGAAGACCCTTTAAAAATCTAGTCAGATAAAAATAGATGCCAGCAATAGTGGAAGAATGTTCCAATATTTGGAGGGCAGCACCGAGAATGTTCAGATGCATATTTTTGTGGTGGTGCAGATATGGGAAGAGAGAGACAGTCGAGTCTCCCATAAGAGTGTGCACAATATTTTAAAAGATGGCCTAAAAGAAGCTTATAAATAACAACAGGCCCAGTCATTCATAGCTATAGTAATGTTCTTTCAATATACGGCCATAAAAGAGAAGCTTCCATAATGGAGAAATACTTCATAGTTTTTCTTCTTCGTATACAGTACATGTGAATAAGAGATAGATAACATAGATATGGATATAGATGTATGTAGGTTTGTAGGTTAGGTATGTATAGTTTGTATGTAGGTTTGGGGAGCTTTCTAGATTGCCTTAAACTTTTCCTGTTTTGGGATCTGGTTAACTTTCTAATTTTTATAGAAGCGTAGAAATGTAGCAAAAGTAGTTTTTATAGATGATTTTTCAAATTATGCCTCTGAAAAAAACTACCACTCTGGTTCTACTTTTCTAAATTAAGCACACTTCTCAAATTTCTGGCATATTTTTTAATCTTTCTTTTTTATTTGTTTCTCAAATTTTCACAGGATGTGGAAACATTTGATTTTGAGAATGACAAAAATGATTTTGTTCCAAAATTTCAACCAGAAATTATTTGTGAGACTCAGATTTCAAATTCCGATACTGAGTATAAACAAATACCTGAAGATAGAAGGTAAGCTGCTGTTTTGCTTTTATATGACTATAGCTTCATGCTGAATAAGGCTATGCAAAAAATTGTGCCTTGCAGATACATTGATGGGAGCCTTCCCAGAGAATGCAAACTACTTTGCCTTAGTATTCTCAATGAGGACTGGATTCTCATTTTTTTTTTAATTTGTGTATTTCAGAACACAACAGAGATTTCAGTTTAGTTTACAAGATTTCCGATGTTGTGCTGTTCTGGGTAGAGGACATTTTGGAAAGGTACCTGTGAGAGCTAAAATTACAATTTTGTGAATTTGACATACGTACTTCTGTATCTGCATAGCTATGCTTGAGGCCCACTTGATTTTAGTATGTTTAGAGAATCTGTGTGTGAATTTGTGTCCATTTAAAAATGATTATAAATCTAAATGAAATATTAAACCAATAAGATTTTTTTAAACAATAAAAACACGCTGTTTTGTATTTCAGGTCCTGTTGGCCGAGTATAAAAACACTAATGAAATGTTTGCTATTAAAGCCTTAAAAAAAGGAGACATTGTTGCTCGAGATGAAGTAGACAGGTTGGTATAAAGGAGAGTAATAATTAAGTATGAATATGTTTTTAATTGTCTCAGTTTTAAGTTGTTATTCAGAAACAGACTGGAATTAGGGGTGACTAGTGAAACGGTAAGATTTGTGGATGATGCAGAAAATAAGAAATTATAGCAAACGGTTCCAAAGGATTTTTCTAAATTTATGTGAATTCGCATTGAAAAGATAAAGTTCATTGTATAAAGTGACATATGGTAAGAAAAAAAACAACCCTAACTTAAAAGACTTTCCTGCGAAGTTGAACACTTCAGTTAAAAATATTGATCCAGTTTGTGACTACTATGAAAAAGGCTTCCTGAGATGCATTATTAAAAATAATGTTTAATTGTCAACATTATAGTCAGTATATGCAAATCTATGGACAAAGCACATTTGGAATAAAGTTTTATTTTATTCACGCCTTTAGTCATCACACATTTAAAAAATACTGTAGAATAAAATAAATTGTAGAAAAAGATAATTTTAAAAAATTGAGTACATACAATACCTCACTGTAGTGTTTAGGTTTCATTAACTTAGAAAAATGCAAGTACATAAACAATTGAGGTAAATAAAAACTAGTGTGCTCTGGGAAGAAAGAATATTTCCTTTTTTCTTATTACTACAATCAAGCTGAATGATCAGATAAAAGGATAAGGGCTAATGTTGAATTGGTTGTTAGAACATTTGCTGATAATTGCCCATTTGGACAGTTTTAAAAGCAGAGGAATTCAGGGTAAAGAAGATTAATGAGTGTTAATGATGGCAACTATGTATTATATCCAGTATTAGAACCAATGGGATTTGCATTCTGGCCTTCTATGAATGAAAAAACATGCTGGAACATGCTGGTCAATTGGTCTCCATTGGTTCCTTTTACTATAGGAGTGGCTAAACAAACATGTTGAATGACTTTATGAAACAAGCACTAAAGTTAGTATTACTTGTACATCCAGGCTCCTTTTATATTATCAGGAGGATCACATGAAGCTCTAATAATACTTTACAGACAAACATGAAAGTTCAGAAAATCTAAAAAGGGGTTAATACTTTTTTATAGAATTGTATATATGTATATATAGTGTAATATATACACTATTCACAATTGTATAGTGTATATATTTTTCTATCTTATATGTGTGAACTGATGTGACCTTGAACCCATTATTTGTAAACATGCATATTTGACAATATATCTAACAGAACTTAATTGCAAATAACTGTAGGATGAGAGTGTAAAGTAAACTAAGCATGTGTCAACAGGAAATGGCATCAGTCTATTATTGTGTTAACAGCTGTTTACCTCTTTTTCTCAGTATGTACAACATGAGTATATATCGTCTTCTTCCAGGAACACAAATTTAATATTTATTTGCATCACTGTGGAAATTCTATGAGCCTGAATGCTCTTTTCTATGGATTATTTACATGTATACTTATATATGTCTGTTATACTGAATGTAGTGTAATGTAATGTAGTACAGCAGAGTATGTAATTAATAGTATAATTTCTGCTTTATTAGTTTCTATCTGTTGGAACCATGACAATAATAATATATAATATAAATATATATAAACTAAGCTTCTGCATTTACTTTTCAAGTATCTTTTTGCCTAGGAATTACAACTTTTTGATTTACCGGGGGATTGACACCTAAAAGGCATTAGGGGTATAATTATTATACAATAAGCCTCTAAGGGCTGTTTTTGGGAAGCTCAATATAATTTTGTCATTTATTTTAACCATGTGTTTTTGATCTTTTATATAAGGTTACATGCATTGATCTGCTTTTTCTTCTAACTTCTTTTTCTGATATACTAAAGATAAAACAAGTCACATTACTTTTTTTTCTTTCTTTCTGCTCTCAGTCTCATGTGTGAAAAGCGAATTTTTGAAACTGTGAACAATGTAAGACACCCATTTTTGGTGAACCTCTTTGCCTGTTTTCAAACCAAAGATCATGTGTGCTTTGTAATGGAATACGCTGCTGGCGGGGATCTCATGATGCACATACACACTGATGTCTTTTCTGAACCCAGAGCAGTGTAAGTTTTGAGCCTTCATACCATCTCCAATATCTTGTAAATTAATCAATTTTTGGAACTTCCTAGTGAGAATACTGAGAACTAGTGAGAACGTGACTTTGACTTCTTGCTTAACTGTGTTTAGATTAGAAGACACCTGACTCTTCCGAAGTTCGTTTAAGTCAGTAATGATCAGCTGTAACTTTGATGAAGGCATCTCATTTGTAATTGCAATGAGAGATGTCCTATGAGTTAGACCAGTGGTTCTCAACCTCTGGGTCGGGACCCCATTTGGGGTCAAATGACCATTTCACGGGGATCGCCAAACAACGCAGTCCGCCATTTTTTCCCCCTTTTCCTTAGCTGTGCTACTCCCTTTTATTCTATTGGCTTTTGAAAGCCAATAGAATAGACTCTCTTGAATAGAGTCTAATTCTATTGGCTTTCAAAAGCCAATAGGAATTGTCCAGGCTGTCTCTGCCCTGCTGAGCCCGCCAAAAGTCCCATTCTGCAAACGGTGCTGCACCAGTTGAGTAGTCCTCGACTTACGACCGGTTGAGTAGTCCTCGACTTACGACCGGTTGGGGGTCACGGCATTAAAAAGGTTGAGAACCACTGAGTTAGATGCTTGGATGTTTTTACAGTTTTAATGCTTTTTACTGTTTTTATTGTTTTAAAATGTTTGCAACATAAGTTTTGAATTGTGAGCTGCTCAGAATCGTTTGCTGAGATAGGCAGCTATATAAATCAAATATAGATAGTCCTCAACTTAAAACAGTTCATTTAATGACTGTTCAAAGTTATAACAGCACTGAAAAAAGTGACTTATGACCGTTTTTAGTACTTCCAATCATTGCAGTATCCCCATGGGTAAGTGATCAAAATTTAGATGTTTGGCAACAGGCATGTATTTATGACGATTGCAGTGTCCCAAGGTCATGTGTTCCCTTTTGCGACCTTCTGACAAGCAAAATCAATGGGGAAGCCAGATTCACTTAACAACAGTGTTACAAACTTAACAACTGTGACAAGAAAGGTCGTAAAAAGGCACAAAACTCACTTAACAACTGTCTTGCTTAGCAACAGAAACTTTGGGTTCAAATGTGGTCTTAAGTTGAGGACTACGTGTAAATAAATAAATAAATATGTCCTGTTAGCATGAAATATATGTGTAATGCCATAAACTTTCAAGGCCTGATCAGACAATTCCAAGTAAACACATGTAAAAGGAATTGGGACTTTGCTCATTAATTTTACTTCCAGGATCCTACATGTAATAAGAGTGTCCTCCACGGTTCCCATTTCCGTTGTGCAAAGTATAGCACTATTTCCATTAAATATTTGAGAGCCTATGTTTCTTAATTTAACCTGTGTTTTTTACATTTGTATTTGACTTTTGTTTAAAAAAAATATTAGCCAAGTTGACTATCCACTAGATCAGTGTTTCCCAAACTTGACAATTTTAAGGCATGTGGACTTCAACTCCCAGAATTCCACAGCCAGCATTGCTGGCTGTGGAATTCTGGTAGTTGAAGTCCACATGCCTTAAAATTGTCAAGTTTGGGAAACACTGCACTAGATTAGGCAGTATTTATTATCTGGCAAGGTTAACATGATCCTTGGGGCATAAAGCCTGAACAAAAGGAACTTTTTACTTCCTGGAATAAAATAACTGTTGACGATTGCCTTTGGGTGGTGACAGGTTTCTAGAGCTTAAAAAACAAAAATAATTTCACACGGTTGGGTTAGAAATTATCAGATTTAAGCTTGTGGGGTCTGTTTTGTCCTCTACTAGAATCTTTAGTTCCACCCATCAGAGCAGGTCCTTAGCTTTAAAAAGCTAAATTTTCATGACAAGTGAAGTGGAACATTGGACTTACAATGCAAGTTTCTTTATTTCAGTTGAGAGAAGGCGCCTGAAATATGGGCGGCTTCTGCTACTTTCTCTGATTGGGAAGACAGAACGTTTAGTAACAATCCCTGTTGAAATATAGACATTTACGGAATACGATCCGTAGACAAATGAAAGCATAGCATGACTATGGCTATCACAACAAGCTTTTTAAGCAGTATTTTGAGAGTCGTGTTTTATTTATTTACTTACTTACTTACTTATATTTATTGGACACCTACCCCCAGTGGACACTTGAGCAGCATATAGAACTCATAAAACAGCTAAAACATTAAATCAACAGGTAGTGCAGACTGACATGCCCTAATAACATAAGCCACAAAACACAACACGGCCACTGAGCAAATAATAAACTTCAGCCCCACGAAAGAGGGTGCCATCCTTAACCTTTGTTCCAGAGGCTGAGGGCTGCAAGAGGGAAGGCATGCCTCCTAGGTCCCACAAAATATCAGTGTTTAATGAAGCAAACCTGGAATACACCTATTCTGCTGGAAGTACTGGTTGGGCTGAAAAGAGCTAAATGGTCTCTCAGATGCTCAGGCCCTGTGCCATACAGAGCCTTATAGGTATTTACCAGCACCTTGATTTGCACTCAGAAGGCAACTGGCAACTGGTGCAGCTCAGGTAGGAATGGTAACATATGGGCACAGCAAGCGGCATCCGTCGCTGCTCACACTGTTGCATTTTGAACCAGCCGTAGCTTCTTAGTGTTCTTCAAGTGGAAGTTGTGTCCTAATAACATAGAATTCTACTTCTAACTTAGGCACTAGCCAGCTAGGTGACCTTAGGCCAGTTATGCTTCCTTAGGCTTTGGAAGCTGGCAATGGCAAACTACTTCTGAAAGTTTTGTCAATAAAACTGCAGGGATCTCTCCAGACAGTTGCCAGGAGTCAATACTGACTCAAAAGGCACCAAAAAGAAAAAGAAAAGAGAATAAAATACAATAGCAAGACAATAACCTGCATAAATACCAAATGCCATTGTAAGAATCTGTTCTAATGTTTCCTCATTTACCAGGATTTAATCCCTAGGACAGTGGTGGCGAACCTAGGGCACTAGTGCCAAAGGCGGCACTCGGAGCCCTCTCTGTGGGCATGCACGCTGTCGCCCCAGCCCTGCCTCCCCCCGTAGCCCCCTGCTCACCAGCAGTCCCTCCGGAGAAGAGTCACCCCTGGGTGCGGTCCGTGCGGAGCAGCACAGCCAAGCACATGGCAGCTGGGCAGCAGATAATGCTGCGAGGTGTGGGTAGGGGGCATGGCCACCATGGTGCTGCAGGGCTGCCTGGGTGATCTGCGGCGTGCCGTGGATGGCCCTGAGGGTGGGCGGGGTGAGGGCGGAGCAGGGTGGGAGCAGGCGGGCGGAGCGGGGAGCGGGCTGGTTTTTGGGCACTCGGTCTCTAAAAGGTTCGCCATCACTGCCCTAGGACCACAAAGGATAAGCCATCTTTCTTTGGGTCTTCTATTAATAGAAGAAGGATATTTTTTCTTTGAGAAACATTAACAAGCTATATTGCTCTTTCTCGGTCAGTAGTTTCACCTACCTTCAAGGAAGGCAAGGAGGCAATTCCCTTAGACAAGAATCAGGATGGGACCTGAATTTTTGAGTCCAAAATTTCCACAGCAAGCATAATGGAAATGTGCCCCAATTGACAGACAGCATTTCCTTGCATGGGAATCTCCTGATATTGGAAGGATGGCTACATTGATAGCTTCCCCAAAGAGATCTGGAACATAGAAGACACACCCAGTTCATGGCTGCTCCTTCATCCTTTGAGCACTGGGAGTCAGGAAAAAAAAAGATTCCTACTCTACTCTCACATGGATGGTGTGATTTGGGTCTCAACTGTTAACAGTTATTCTTTGCAATAGTGTAAATAAATATGCAAAATTGATGAGCACTGAAACATTGTACTTCTCTCCAAACAGATTTTATGCTGCATGTGTAGTTCTTGGCCTGCAATATTTACATGAACACAGGATAGTTTACAGGTAAGTATTTCCAAAATGTAGCATTCCATTTCATTTTATGTCCCGCTATGTATGTGAATCTGGCTTAACGCTGCTGTCATTATGATTAATAAAATTGTTCCTTGTCTTTGCTAGAAGAAATTAATGCTATTGGATGTTTGTACATTACTAAGATCTGTTCAGATTGAAAAAAAGGAAACATTAAGAATTAGTACATCTTTGCAAGTGGTACTTTCTCTAAAGTAGCCTTCAGCAGATTGGGTAACTTCCAGATGTGCAGACTTTAGTCAGTATGGCTATTGCTGCAAATTCTAAGATTCTCCATTCCATAGGTCAGGCACCCAGCCTGGGGAAGGCAGGCACTATAGCTTAGCAATTACATAGTTGGGTTGTTTTTGTTGTTTTACTAATTTTCTTTAACTTTTATTTCTTTGGTAGAGATCTAAAGCTGGATAACCTGTTGCTGGATACAGAAGGCTTTGTTAAAATAGCTGACTTTGGTCTCTGCAAGGAAGGCAAGTTTTTTTTTTTTTAAAATGGCTGATAATATTTCCTCTACTACTCAAACATGTTGTGGGGATTGCAGATAGCAACTTTTCCCACCAGCAGGAAGTTGATAAGAATGGAATGTGTTTCAGGCAGTCCTTAATTACAGTAACTGGGACCAGCAACTTCTGTTGCTAAGTGACACAGTCAAAAAGTGTGATGCCATGTAACTGCACTGTTTTATGACAGCAATTGCAGCAGTGCCAATTGCTGTTGTTAATTCCATGTGATGGTCAGGTGTGATGTCACGTGACTTGACTGCTTTCCCCATGACTCGGCTTGTAGGAAGCCAGCACTGAAGCAGCAAATGGCAATCACATGGGGTGCTGCCAAAGCTGCAGTTATGCAAATCGGTTCTAAGTCTCCTAATTTTCCTTATCAGTGCTGTCATAACTTTGAATGATCGCTGAAGAAGTGGTTGTGTTGCATTGTTAAACAAGGATTACCTGTATTTTGGATAGGTGTGTTCTGTGAATGTGCAGAATGAAGATGTTGGATAAAATCCTACATCTCACTTTGTGTGTCCTTGATATGATTGATATAATTGCTACATTGATATGAGCAAGCGACAATCTCCATAGCAGGAAGTGTGTCTATAGAGATGCTTTATGGATGGTGGCATTGGCTAGGTGTGCAGTATTAAAGCTTTAAACTTCAGAAAAATGTGCCTTGCTCGTAAGTGGAGAGTTTTTTTCTTCATCCTCCAGTTTCCTTTGCTATATTCTTCAGAGCAATAGTTTAGCAGCTCTCACTATGATTCAGGAAACTGAAATTGAGAGTTATAAATAGAAGTCCCTTACATTTAGCAGTGCCTTCTTAAAGCTACTTTGTATGTCCATAACATTCTACTGTATCAAATATTATTTTATTCCTAGAATAGAGATGGTGGGAAAACAAGGCACAATTCAAATACATTATTTAAAAATCTGTTGTTTGTAAATCGTTGACTCAGACATTAAATTCAGAGGAAGTTTAGTTAAATTTTTGAATTCATATTTGGATTCAAATTGTCTTTACCATTCAGAAGCGTCTAAATCTGTATCTCAGTTGCGCCAATTGCCACCTGAACTGTTTATTTAGGATTCTTGCACTGCAAGGTAACTATAAAAACATATTTGGGGGGCGATAGGAAAATAGTTCAGTGATTTCTTATGAAGAACTTGTGTGACTGCACATTCATGAATACCATTTCACCAATTGAATTAAAAATGCTGAATTTGGCCAGTTTTTTTTTTTTTAAACAGATTTGAAGACCAGGTATGATCCAGATTCGACACTTTGAATTGAAACATTAAATTGACTTCAATAAACATATAGACCATCACATTGATTTGACTGTCTAAATGGAATTTTGACAACATAAATCAAATTTGAGTCAGTCTGTACAACCCTGACAGATATATATCTAAATCTTTGTATAATTTCTGTAATCATTGCAGGAATGGGATTTGGTGACAGGACAAGTACATTCTGTGGCACTCCAGAATTTCTTGCTCCAGAAGTATTGACAGAAACATCTTATACAAGAGCTGTAGATTGGTGGGGTCTTGGTGTACTCATCTATGAAATGTTGGTTGGTGAGGTAAGCTTCACAAAATGTACGGAAGTGTTAATAGCACATTGTTCTGTAAACATAGAATGCCTTTTTCAGAATACAACTCCTTATGTCTGGATGCATGGTGTAGCAGATATTCTGCAAGTTTGGCCCTGGTCTCTCCCCCATTTGAGCTTTCCTCAAGTGAATGCCTTAATGGACTTGATGTTTCATCATCTTTTCAGTACTGGTTTACTTTAAGTTTGATTTAATAATGCTGCTTGGGACAGGAAGAGAATGGCAAATATCAGATACACATTCGCTCAATGCTACATGTATTATTTTAATACATAAAAAAGGCTTTGAATTACCATTTCTAAGAAGCATTTTTTTTTCAGTCTCCCTTCCCAGGAGACGATGAAGAAGAGGTTTTTGACAGTATTGTAAATGATGAAGTAAGATATCCTCGATTCCTGTCTACAGAAGCTATCTCAGTGATGAGACGGGTAAGACTATATTTCTGAAATAGATATTGTAACATGAAAGTATGATTTACTGGTACTAATAACAGCATACCTTGCCCCAGTGCCATTGAATAGAAGTGCTGAATACTTGGCCTTTAATTTAATGGTAGGCATGATATAACTGAGAATTTAAGACATTCCCCTCACTTTAACATGTTTTCCCAAAAATAAGATCTAGCTTGATTTTTACACATGTGCCTAATATAAGCCCTACTGCCAAAATAAGCCCTAGTTAAGACCCCGCCCACTCTGTCCCACTGTCTGGTTGCATGAGGTAGAGTGAAGTGCTTACTTCAGGACTGCCGCAGCCACGCCTCCCACATCCCGACATTTGCCTCACAGCAGCGGCACCAACATGGCCACTGCCAGCCCACTTCTGCGGCCACTTGCGCATATCGCCCTGGCCTCCATTTTGCCAGCAGAGGCCTTCAGGAAAGGGTTCTGTAGCCCAGAACATAACTCCGGATTAACACACACACACTGCCCCTTGGCTTCCATTTCGCTGGCAGAGGCCTTCAGCGTCAACCCAGACCTCCGTTCTGGGCTGCAGAGGCCTTTCCTCTTTTGGAGGTAAAAAAAATAAGACCGAGTCTTATTGGGGAAACACGTTATCAATGGACTTTGGTGAGGTACTGTTGTGCAAGTAGAAGTGCAACCAGAGGCTTGCTAATAGTTAAGGACTAAACCCTGAACACATATAAAATAATAGAAAATTGATAGAAATCTAATAGAAAATTTGATTTCTAGTTAAACGCATGAGGGCAAATTAAATTGGAACCTAATGAGCAATGGCCTTATTCTGTTTATCTTAAGTTGTATTTATAAATTGAAGGATCTTCAGGA
Organism: Crotalus tigris; assembly: GCF_016545835.1. Classification (NCBI taxonomy): domain Eukaryota; kingdom Metazoa; phylum Chordata; class Lepidosauria; order Squamata; family Viperidae; genus Crotalus; species Crotalus tigris. Next base: position 1,039,019 of record NW_024100479.1, read on the forward strand.
CAATGTTTCTAATTGTCTAATTGTGTAGCCCTGATTCACTATTCTGGTAAACCATTAAACATTCCTCAAGTGTTTTGAAATACGAACAAAAGTATTAATAAAAACAAAACTTGGTTTGATTACTTTTTAGAAAAGCAGCTTGTTTCCTGTCTTTGACTAAAATGTAGTATCTCTATCCAGGCTATGATTCTGTACTTGACTTGTTTGGAGTAGTATCATACTACTATAGATAGAAAAGAATGGCCCAACTTTATTTCTGATATTGTTTTCAGCTTCTGAGGAGAAATCCAGAGCGTCGCCTTGGTGCTGGTGAAAAAGATGCTGAAGATGTCAAAAAGCATCACTTTTTTCGGGTGAGTGCCATTTCTCAAGCATGGTTACAATATAACAATAGCCAGAAGCACAACACTTAACTAGTGCTCTTTTTACAGTTAATTGACTGGAATGCGTTGCTGGCCAAGAAAGTGAAGCCTCCTTTTGTCCCAGTCATAAGAGGAAGAGAAGATGTCAGCAATTTTGATGATGAATTTACCTCAGAAGCGCCTATTCTCACTCCACCTCGGGAGCCTCGGATACTTTTGGAAGATCAGCAGGAAATGTTCAGGGACTTCGACTACATTGCTGATTGGTGTTAATCATTTAGTCACTGTGAAAATTCCAGCTGATGTGCTCCCCAGGACAACTTTCTCCCATCGCCCTAAGAAGACCATTCTTTGAATCTCTCTCTCCTGCCTGTAGCTTCTGATTTTTAAATCATATGAAGATTTTAAACAGTACTGTTTTTAATACAGAGGAGGCGTGGCCTCTCTTTTGTATATCTTTTTTGTTTCTTTCTAACCTTGAGCACTGGAAAGCAATTTTATGCAGCTCTTGAAGCTGATTCAGTGGGTGCGGGCTGTTTTCCACATTCACGTGGGCACCCTTGTACTGTATCTTTATTCTTCCAGAGAAGAAAGCATGACAAAACACCTGCCTTACAGAGTGGGACCACAAACGGATACTAAGCTACCGTAGATCAATCACCTGCCCGAGTTTTAAAGAAAGAAAACAAAAACTGTTGGTCCTTTTCAGGAAAACGATCGTCCCCCAAGATGGTAGAACTCAAGACTGTCAAGCACACTAGTGACTTGATTTCTCAAAATAATGTGTATTACAAAGTAATGCCTTGTTTAACAAACTCTATGGTATTTATTAGTGAGGAGATGCTTCAAAACCTTACCTATGTGAAAGCAGCATCAGTGCTTCCATTTGCAGAAAAAAAAAATGACTGGTCCTAAAGGTTTACCAAAGTCACTTGCTAAACAAATGTGTTTGCCTTTAAATTTTGTTAAACACTGTTCAGAAATAACCAGCAAATATGAAGAATGTAATGAATGTCTTTCTAGTCTTAACCAGGAATACTCCTAAATGTATGAATTTCCCTGAAATACACAATCACTGTTCTATACTTTTAAAGTTGTGTATTTTCCACATTAACTTCAAACATATTTTAGCAAATCATTATATCTAGTTATCTCATTCATCATACATTTATTTGCTGTTCAAAATGTTCAAAACCATTCATGTTTAAAGAATGTGGAACTATATTGTATACATCCAGTATACATGTATATTTGGAAACTATAGTTTTGTTTGAATCATATAAACTGTACACTTTTAGTTTTGTCCAGTGGCTGTTTGAATGTATTACTGAAATCCAGATTTAACAGTGAAAACCCACTTGTATACATTTTTATGGCCACTGAATTCAGTAATCATCATCGGAAATTACTGAGACTAAGGGTAAAAGCAATATGTTTTAAGAGAATGTATAAATATTTTTGATAAAACTTGTATATTTTAAGTCTCTTAACACTATGCTGTACCTCAAAAGTTAAAATATCTTAGACCAGATGCTGTGTATATGCTTTACAGACTTTAATGTAGTTTTTGTTAGACATTCTGAAAGAACAAAATCATGTTTAAATCTGTGGAAAGCAACATTCCACTTTGTCAGCATATGTTTGTGATAAACTTTGTTTCCTAATACCAGAAGATCAAGACTAAGTATGAAGTTTTTAATTAGTAGATTTACTACTCAATCTGGAATGTGGTTCAGAATCAATAAGTCACATACAGGGCTGAATTTGTAAGAAAGTAGAGAAATACCAATAAGGGGCTTGTGTGGGGGTGCTGGAGGGTATTTTTTTATAATCTTCTCCATTACCCCACTCAAACTATTTTGTTTCAGTATGATAGCTGGGGACTCTATTCATATTTTGTAGCCTTACAAGAATATAAGGAATAAGAAGGTTGCCGGAATACGTGTAAATTCCTTCATAAGGAAGATGGATAATGCTTTTTATAAAAATTATGAATATTACTAAGTTGCAGTTTTTTTAAAAAAATTGCACTACCTATCATTTTTCAGTATGCTAATTTGGGTTTTTTTTATTTTAAATGGCTACATCTTAATTAAGCAAAACACTACATATCTGAGGTACAATCTGCCAACTCCTTTTCTTCCTTATTATTTCTGTAAACCGTTGTGTCCCTGGTAGGTGCTTCAAATTTAAAATCCTATGGAAGTAACTTTTTGTAAGTATAAGTTGTACAGAAATGTTTGTAATCTTGAATTTCTGAAAAATCACATTAGAGGCAGGGTATTTTCACAATTAAGCTGAATGAAAGCACTAATTTTTATCTAGTTTTGAAAAATAGGCAAATTAAGTTTTTAAACTCTAGATTGTAAATATATTTTGCTATACATACGTGGCTGCTGAAGCACTTTGTAAAAAAAATTAGGGTATTTTAGAATGGTACACTATGCATTTAAATGAAATGTGCCTTTAACAGTATAATAGTACAAACTATCTGCAATTAACTCTCAAAATTTAAATAGTGAAATTTGTATAGGAAAAAAATTACTGATTTGAATTATAATCTTGTGTTTGATCTTTAGATAAAATGATGACTTTGGAACTTTGTGTGAATTACTTTTTCTTTCTACTTTGTTTTTTAAACATTTAAGAAACCTCCCTTAGGTGCCGTCTTCTAATCAAAACAGTTTATAGAGCTGCTTAGGAAATTCCTTAATGGTTCACTTGGGAAATTGATTCTTTGTTTGAAATTTCTGTGCCGTATTCAGTTGGAAGCTGAACTAATAATTTTCAGCATATGATTTCAACAGGAATGAGTATCTCTTTCTCACACAGGCTGAATTTAAACTTCACACTAAGGCCTGCTTTATACTAATTACAGTAGCCCAAGACGCCACCGTTATGACAAGAGTCACATAATCCAGTAAGCCCAAACTGCATTTATGTATAGCATGTTTACATTATATGTTACAATTCATGGGATGGGAAGGAGGTATTAAGGTTTGCGCTGAAAGCTTGGGAAGACTTGGGTTGTTACAAGGGGTTGCTGAAGATTGGCCCTAAAATAATTCTCAGCTTTTATCTCGATCCATTATTTGACAAAGAGTTTTTAAAACTGCTCCTTTCTCATGTACAAAATGAGATGGTTCTTTCCTGATGCATTGTCTCCTCATTAGTGTACCCAAGAGAGACACAACTGAAAATGATTCTGTGAAATACACTTAGAGCTCTTTCAAACTATTCACTGAGAGAAGCCCTTATTTACCAGTTAACTCAGATCAGCATAGATCTGTTAAGAAAACGAATTGCCAAGCAAATCTTGTAACTTTTTAAATTCAGTAATAGATAATGAGAAAGCTATATTCAAAATGTATCTTGTTTCTGGACAAAATACCCCATTAGATTCTGATCAGAAAGCTATTTTTTAGTTAAGATATGACAATTATATAGGTACAAAGCTGGCCTGACAATGATAATCAGAATGATTTCTCATCACATTAGAGAGATTAATCAAATGGATACCATAAAAGTTAATCTTGAACCCTTCTCACTTTATTTTCTCATTAATTTATTGAGAGGAATGGAATCCTTCCCAAAGTTGTATGATGCACAATTATATAGTATAGTTAAAAAACAAAATAATCTAGATGAATGGACTTAAAAATGAAATTGAACACATGCAGTTTGTCACTTAGGAAACAAAAATCAAATGTAGAGTCATAAAATGAGAATACCTGATTTGGTAATCATACTTAAAATCCTGGAACAATAAAAAGTAGAAGTAAATTCTGCAGTGATCAGACTCATGTCCAGTTCTGGATGATGCACTTCAATTGAGACACTAGAACATATTCAGCTAAGACCAGGATGATTAACTGACTAGAAACCTGGTCCTATGAAGGAAATTGGATAATAGGATAATAAGTGATAATACAATAGCAATCTTCAAATACCTGAAAGCATATCAGAGAAGTTTGTCAAGGTCTGTATTCATTCCAGGTAACAGGACACAGAAGTGAATTTAAATAATAATAAAGCAGATCCTGATTGGATGTTAGGAAAAAAATAAGAGCCACCAAACAGTGGACTATCCTTTACTAATTATGTTCCAGCAGAAGTTAAAAGAGATTTAATTTTTATTTCTCTACTGAGTAGAGGGTGGCCCAAATAATCCCACCATTAAAACATCTATGGTTTACATGATAGTAAGTATATTTTTACGCTGCTAAGTAATTAATATTTAAGTCATCTCAAGATTCTAAAATGGCCAGGTTTTTTTGTTTTTTACTTTTTGGTTCCTTCTTACCTTTTGTCTAAAGTTAATCTAATTTCCTATAGGTTTGGATCCATTACTACTTAGACATGATTTTTAATCATTGTGGTTTAAAACAAGTGTTAGATAAAATTATTTTACTGGACTTACATACAAAAAGTCTGTGCTGATTAACTTTTGACAGTGATAGAACTGCCCTCAGTGAATTACATTCAAGATGGTTTATTGTAGTGAGTTGGATTTCTGTGCCCTTATTCTACAGCAGGGGTCTGCAACCTTGACAACTTTAAGACTTGTGGACATCAGCTCCCAGAATTCCTCAGCCAGCTATAGCTATAGCTGGCTGAGGAATTCTGGGAGCTGTCGTCCACAAGTCTTAAAGTTGTCAAGGTTGCAGACCCCTGCTCTACAGTATTGCAGGCAAAAATTGACAAAGCCATTTGATGGCATTCAGATGCTAACACAAAGTAAGAGACAGCCTGCTAAGACAATACCATCTTTTGGTAACATTCCTTAACAAAATAATCCCGAATCGTAGACCCCTTAGATTGTATGACTGCAAACCACTTTCATGAACAAAGAAATTAACAGAAAAATATGAGCCTCCAGGATTAATTTTATTTTTAATATACATTGTAAAGCTTTGTACTGTGCAGACTTAAAATTAATTTTTAAAAAATTATCATGAGCTCTGCCGTGTTGTTATAGCAGTTGAAGCGGCAAGTGGACATCCCCACTCAAAAAAAAAGGACTAAACCTGATTTTGTAAAGATTCGATTTCTAATTCACCTAAAAGCTGCATAACGCTTAAATCAAAGTATACATTTTCCCAGTTCCATCTCAATGGCCTGGAGGGGCTATGGAACTCCCTACACACACACCACACACAACTGCTGTTTTCTTCTCAGCTGTGTTTCAGTAGTTAAACTGACCAGCTCTGCTAAAGAAAATAATGGCAGCAGGGAGCTGCTGGAATATCAAGTTGGAGACAAACATTTGAACATGTAGGGTGAAGAACAGCTTCCTTCCTGTTCAACCATGGTTCAAAGCATACTCAACTACTTTCAATGCCTTAGTTAATAGTCCACTTGTTTTTAACTAGACTATCATCATCACTGACTGAAAAATTGGTCCTGGCTGTGTGAAAAGAGAAACGGTTGATTGTCCCATTTCTATTCAAAATTCAGCAACAGAAAAATCTCCCTCTTCTGACAGAGACCAGGAACGTAATATGAATTCTTTTTTCAAGTAGCCACACAAGGTAATGAAGAGACATGCTCTTGATTTATGGGATTTTAAATAGAATGAATCAGAGTGTAAACTTGACATTGTTAAATCTTTTCCTAAGGTGAATAGAAAATTTTCTGCAAGTATTTTTATTATCGTACGAACTATATTTTCTCTGAATTAAAACTTCCCATTATAATTAACTAAGAGTTATCAAGAAACAATGTAAAATCCATGTACGGCATCTAATTAGGAAAACTGAACAAATGTTAAAGATTACATTTTCCACTTGGATATTTATTTAGAACAAAGTTACATACAGTAAAACTTGTAGGTCAGTACTGTTTTTGGAAAACAGTTTATTCTGATTTGAAATATTTTTCAAAATACGTTTTACCAGATCTCTATGAAAGAAATCTAAATACACAGAATAGAAAATTAAATTTGCTGCAATGGTTGTTAAATACTTACATTCACTAATATATACATAAAAATGCCACAAAATTATTTTGTTTACATCTGGAATGTGTGCTCCACTTCATCCAATCAGCTTTTCCATCTCTTTTCACCAGTCCTGCAACTGAAGGCTTGACAGGACTGCTTTTATATGCTTAGTGCTTTTCTAAGTCAAAAATTATTTTGCAGGGTCTTTGAAGTTTCACAGCTGAGGCAGTTTGTCCACTGGTGTGTCAAATCTGAAATCTGCTGGGAAAAGGTCTGGAGCACGTGGATAAATCAGCCTATATGACTGTCTTATTGTAACATCAGCTACACCGGCAATGTCTCCAATTTCTGAAATAAAAGCCAAGGTAAGCAAATTGGCGCTTGTTTGCTAGAGTTCTAATTCTCCAAATTCACCAATACTACTTAAAACTCTGATGTAATTCCAAAATGAATTATATAATTCACAACTTAGGACTTTTACCCTGATATTTAAATTCAGACACTTTTAAGGCTGGTTTCAACTAACCCAAACTAGATAAGTTGTAGAGAAAGTGAGATAGAAGGCTTTGCTACAAAGGTCAGCAACAGTTCATGATAGCATTTACATTTATGTCCAATTCTTTCTGGACCAACCTGAAGTGTCTGAATTAACCTCTGCAATTCACAGGACAGTTTGATTTCTATCCTGAGACACACTCCAGAGCAGTGGTTCTCAACCTTTCTAATGCCACGACCCCATAATACAGTTCCCCATGTTGTGGTGACCCCCAACCACTTATACATCACCGGGTGCCAGGAGCGTGAACAAAGAAAAGGGGAAAAAAATGGCGGACAGCCTTGTTTGGCGACCCCCATGAAATGGTCGTTCGACCCCAAATGGGGTCCCGACCCACAGGTTGAGAACCACTGCTCCAGAGGCTATTACCTCGGTATACTCATCAATGAAAGCAAAAACAAAAACAAAAACAAAAAAGGTTTATTTTAACTTAATACAGGGCACAAACTCAGTCTTTGTGGCATTTTCAGCAACAATGGTTTCGTCTGCTCGGTAATTAATTTTGACAACCTACTACATTAGTCCAAAAGAAGAGCAGAGATTCAGGCACTGACTACTGGACATGGATTTCAAACAAAACAGAAGAAGCAGAGTTTGTGGCATCCGTGCCAATTCTTTCTCTTTTCAAAAGAACTACTGCCGGCATGTATAAAACTTACTTTCCTAGATAAAGACATTACCTTTCTGTGTTCTCTTTTCAGCCGAGGCTTGGGAAGCCATATAAATAGCAGCAGCTGCCACCGAGATAGGACTCCTTCCAGGAACTAAATCTAATTCCACAGCTTTACGCGCAATGTGTGTTGCGGCCATCTGGACTTGCTTAGGGAGGCCCAAGTTTGAACAAAATCTGGACATGAAATCTCCAGTAGTGATCAAATCCACACTTGTTTCTAAAGCTTTCAAGATGAGTTTGAAACACCGGCCTATTTCTTTTTTGGAAATTCTGGAAACAGCACATATTTCTAAAGAATAAAATAGTACATACGTCACAATGAATTTAGATCAATACTCCCAGCCACCCACTCCATCAATTAAAGCTTAACAGTCAGTTCTTCCATTGTTTGTTACATTGTCATGGCAAAGATATAAAATTAATCTATGTAACTAATAAAGTAATATTATTTTGAGAGCATAGCCAGGCTTAATTGCTCTAGTTACACACACACACCTATGCACGCAAACAGGGAAACACATTAGGTAGACATCAGCAGTATTTAAAAAAAATATTGAAATTTGAGAAAAGATTATGGGAGTGAAAATACTTGTCTAGTTCAAATCAACAAGTAATAATGACAGCCTTTGCCACAGTGGAGAAATGAAAGTCTTCATTTCCTTGCATCAGTCTTTCCTCATTGATTTTCATTTTGAAAAGAATAAAAACCCTCAACATGAAAAAAAATGTATTCGAGTTATCGATTACAAATTATAGATCAATATGTGGCTTTGCTTTTTTTTTTTTTAATCACTACAATCACATCTACATAGATTATTAGGGAGCAACACTAAGTCAAACTGCATATAATCTTCTGTAACCTTGAACTTTTCAAAGCTTAGAACAGGGATGTCAAACTCAATTTCACTGAGGGCCGCATCAGCATTGCGGTTGCCATGGGGGGGGGTGTGCCCAGAGTGGGTGCAGCCTACTGGGTGGGTATGGATGGCGTGGGTATGGCCTACTGGGTGAGTGTGGCCAGTTTTACATCATTCGCGTCAAGGGTGCCTGTGGGGGCCTTGGCAGGAGTGGGACAAATCTGAGGGTCTCTGGCAGAAGGGGGTAGGACCAGGGCAAGCGCCAAGGCATGTGGTGCACTGGGGCAAGTGCCAAGATGGCCACCACAAAATTGTACATTGGCTCCCTGCCAGCCTGGGCCAGGGCCAAGGCAGCGGGGGCCGTTCCCTCACTGTTTTCAGGATGGCTTCGCGGGCCACATGAAACTACTTTGCGGGCCGCATTCAGGCCCCGGGCCTTGTGTTTGACACGTCTGGCTTAGAAAAACAAATCACAAAGCACACGATACAAAAATTCATGGAAAATGTTAGTTGCTTGGAGAGATGGTCTTCCCAATAAGAGGGATGCAAGGCTTTGGTAGAACAGAGAAGTACTTTGGCGTGTTCTTACTGATTTCTTTTTTACATTTTAATGTATTTTATTAATAACCGGCCATTTTTGTGCAGTTATTCTCATCTTTGACCAATAGTCAAAACAATAAAAAAAATGGATTGATTGATTAGCATACTAAAACCTGGGAGTCTTGACAGTTCTAGTAGTCCATGGGCATGAAAGGCAATTGGGGGACTTTGGGCCAATCCCTCCCTTCCAGTCAAGCCAGTTCACAGAGTTGTCATTAGGGGGGAAATGGGAAGATGGAGCATTAGATATATACAGCTCAGTTCTTGGCTTATGATTGTAACTGGGACCAGAATTTCCATTGTTAGCAAGGAAATTGTTAAAGGAGTGGCACCCGATTTTATGACTTTGTTTCCCATGGTTGTTAAGTGAACCACTGCAGTCATTAAGTGAATCATGGGAGTTGTTAAACCAGAGGTGTCAAAACTACCGACCCGTGGGCCGGACGCGTCATCTGGAAGCTGCGCCACCCCATTGCCGGCAATGGCAAAACCGTCACGTGACGTTGCGCGACATCACGAGTTTGACATGTCTGCATTAAACTAATCCAGTTTCTCCTGATGACTTTTTTGAAAGCTGGCAAACACATGCCAGTTGCCGAATGCCCGTGTGACCACAGGAATGCTGCAATGGTCACAGTGCGAGGAACTGGTCGTAATTCGCTTTTTTCAGTGCCATTGTAACTTTGAACAAACCCTAAATGAATGGCTGAAAAAAAGTCTGCAGGACCCAATCCGGGTCGGTCACCGGGACCACAGGTTTCGTCTACCAAGCAGGAGCCCACCTTCAGGGAATTTCCCTCTAGCAAAGTGTGTGCTTTGGGCTGTTCTCACACAGCCTCTGCTAGAGAGAAATGTTCCCTGAAGATGGGCTCCGGGGAGACTCCAAAAGCTCAGAAGACGAAACCTCGGGTCTCGGTGACCGATCCAGATTGGATCCTGCAACACTGTCCTGGGACACGTATATCCACCTTCATTCATAGCTATATATCTATCTGTTATAACAGTGGTTCTCAACCTTTTTAATGCCGCGACCCCCCAACCGGTCATAAGTCAAGGACTACCCAACCGGTCGTAAGTCGAGGACTTTCCCAGCCCGGGAGCACTACGCATGCATGGTGCTGCCCCCTGCGCCGGCCGAGGCATAGCTGGCAAGGGGCAGAGACGGCGCAGGCCGACCACCGGCTGGGCCACCAGCTGGCCCAGCCCAAGGGAGGTAAGGCACCCGCCGGGCCTCACGCGCGCCAGCTACTCTCCCTGCGCCCGCCGGCCTCCCACCTCCCACCCCTGGCCCTCTTTTACTTACATTTTTAGTAGTTGCTCAGCAGGGAGGGGTGGAAACTTCCAGACAGCTCGCCTTCACTGCAGACAACTTGCAGCACCATTTGCAGAATGGGACTTTTGGCGGGCTCAGCAGGGCAGAGACAGCCTGGACAATTCCTATTGGCTTTTGAAAGCCAATAGAATTAGACTCTATTCAAGAGAGTCTTTCAAAAGCCAAAAGAATAAAAGGGAGTAGCACAGCTAAGGAAAAGGGGGAAAAAATGGTGGACTGCATTGTTTGGTGACCCCCATGAAATGGTCGTTTGATCCCAAATGGGGTCCCGACCCACAGGTTGAGAACCACTGTGTTATACTGACTTCTTAATCTAAAGGTGGAATAAAATTTTAACGAATCAATAAACGAACGTGGATAGTGTACTTTTTTTTTATGATTCCTCCAAGTCAGTTATGACTTCTGATGACTACCTGGATTCATCCCTGAACCTCTTTTGGCGAGGCTTTTCAAACATGGCTTATTGGTGTCTCCTTCCTAAAGCTAAGGGGGGAAAAAATGACTGGCCAAAGTCCCCCTTTGGCTCCATGATTAAGATGGGATTAGAACCCAAGAGTCTCCTGATTTCTAGCCTGATCCTCAACCACTACACTGAATGGGTTCTCACAGTTACCATGCAGTCAATCAAATGACGGGTCTTCACTGCCGGTTATTTGAATCATAATAATTTTTACAGCAATGGGACAGGATGTAATAATAATGCCCTATTTCTCTACACCAGCGGTCTGCAACCTTGACAACTTTAAGACTTGTGGACTTCAGCTCACAGAATTCCTCAGCCAGCTATAGCTGGCTGAGGAATTCTGTGAACTGAAGTCCACAAGTCTTAAAGTTGTCAAAGTTGCAGACCTCTGCTCTACACAATTCAGCTCCAAGATGTGATGCTTGAATATATTTATTAGATAGGGAGGTAGGGTTTTTTTTGTTTGTTTTTTGTTTTGCATACATCTTCTATGTAAAGTCTACCCCAATAATGAATTCTCATCCCTGCTTGGAACACAACCAGATAACCACAACTACTCCTTTAAGCAGTTTCTGTCATTTAAGTCCTACATTCCATAAAAATACAGATCAGAAAAGTCCTAAGTACAAAGCGTGCATCAGCTTTTTGAAAGTACAGGTAGTCCTTGACTTACAACCATTCATTTCGTGACCATTCAAAGTTACAACAACACTGAAAAAAAGCGACTTAAGACCTTTTTTTTTTCCACACTCGGGACCCCTGCAGCATCCCCGTGATCCAATTTCGGATGCTTGACAACTGGTTCACATTTATGACAACTGCAGTGTCCCGGGATTACGTGATCGCCTTTTGCAACTTTCTGACAAGCGAAGTCAATGGGGGAAGCCCAATTCACAAACGTGTTACTAACTTAACAATTGCAGGGATTCACCTAACAACTGTGGTTAAGATAAATCATAAAATGGAGCAAAACTCACTTAACTCTCCTGCTTGAGCCAATTTGGGGCCCGATTGTGATCATAAGGCGAGAACTATCTGTACGAGGTTCGCAATATTTGCACGCAGAAGAAAAAAATATATATAAAAGTTGAGGGTCCTACGTTGAAAAGCAGCGGAAGCACGCGTCATCGAACCCTCACCTTTAAATGTCCTAGGAACTCCCTCTTGTCTGCAAGCAATGTAGAGACAAGCTGATGCAATGGCATCGTTACTTCTCCCCTTCAGGCTCTTCTGCTCATACACTTGCTTAAATAAATTATTTGTTCGATCCTTCAAAGCAAGCAGACAAAATTCAATTAACTCCAGGCTGATTTAATTAGCAACTAATCTCAAAAAAAAAAAAACAGCCCATGTTCATTACTTTATGCTAAATGAGGCTGGAAAAAAAATTCAGAAGACAAAGCCATAACTCACCACTATATTGCGGGGCAGGTTGATCCTGTCAGCCATGCTAGCGATTTCCTTGAAGGCGTTCATCATTGCACGGTCAAAACTGCTCATGGTGCGACGATTTTGATACTTTGAATTCCCAAATTCATCAAAGCTGGCCGCGCCTGTCCCCTGCGGAAAAAGGGTTGAGGAACAGAGCGCATTGTTACATTCACACACAAAACACAGGTGGCACGAATATCTACTGCGAGGGGAAATTAGAAGACAGTACACCATCTAATTTAAACACCGTTTTTTTTTACTACTAGCTAACAATAACATGATTCTCAGCAAAGCACAAGTGAAACAGAAATTAGTATGTTATCTCAGCATGGACCACGGAACAGGCTTAAAATCTGGAAAGCGCATAATATAATGTTGATTTCATTCACTTTCAAAAGCTATCCTTCCACAAGCAATTAACACCTCAAATTTAGACATCAGTTGTCTATCTGGTTTTTATAAAAGGCGAAATATTAACAAGCTCCAAGTAAATACCACACTACATAGAACAAAAGGAACAGTTAAAATGGAATACAATCCCAGGGGCTTCAGACTGACGTACAACTAAATCATATATTAGTATAGTATCTAAAGCATGAAATGAATAAAACTCTGATATTAAAAAGCTAACTTCTATAAAAATCCACCAAATGCTGAATTAATTTTTTTTGCTTCATGCATTCTCTTATTAAGATGGCTTGATGTTGATTTAGAATCAGAGAGAATATAGATGAATTAAGTATTTTTAGAATGTCACTGTTTCTTACTGCATCACCAGCCATTGTCTATGTACAATTCATATTAAAAGCACATCAAAATGTAGAAATTTCAGAATGAAACTCATCTATTTTCTCTGTCTTCCTGCTGGTCGTCTGCAATAGGCAAGTATGAATTATTAGACTTCTCTAAATCTCCACAGATGGGAACTATAATCTTTGCCACCAGCCAGGTCAGCTCATAAGAAAAACAATTTGGAAAGGAGTACTTTTGGTTTAAATTATCTTATGTATGTCATTATCTCACTGAAATCAGGAAGATGAGGAACCACACACATACATGCTTTAAATACGTGCTATTTATCCATAATGTGTTGTTTCTATACTTTCTTGAAGAAAAAAATGAGCACCGGGAGGAAAAAAGCTACCCCCTTATGTTGGACAAAATTTCCTAAAACTGGACCATGCACAATCCAGAAAATAAAAAGCAAAGAATGAAAGTCGAGCTCTGGGTGGAGGAAATATTTGAAGGAGCAAATTGCCAGCACAAGAATGTTTCCTCTCCTCGTCTGATTCATATTGGCTGGGTCAACTACTAGTGTTGTAGTCCAAAACGACAGAGAGCACCAGATGGAGAAACTCAATGGCAGAGGAGAGCTATCTAAGCAGGAGCACTGAGAAAGTGACAGGCAGCCTCCAAAACAGAAGCAGGAGAATCATTTCCATCATAACCTTCCCCCTTCCGCTTCCCCCCCACCCCACCCCCAGTCTTACAGCACAGCTCATGGCTTCAGTTTCAGAAGCTACCAAAAACAATTTGAACCCAACATTTAAAGTTTTCTTTCTTATCAACAACAAGACCATTCTATTTGTCAAACTACTGCCCATTGTTGAAGAACTGCCTTAATACGGTAGTTGCTGACCATATATACTGCACAGTCTTGTAAGACTTTTATTTTTATAAAATGTTCAATGTGTATGAGAGAGACAAAATCTCTTAACTGAGTAAGACGTTTATCAGGTGTAGTGAGTATAAAATGAATCAAGTCCCCTTAATCTAGTGGTTAGAGAGTAGACTTTAAGTATTTACTTTTTCAGATTGCATTGACTCTTCTTCCTGTAAAGTAGAATTTACCCTGTGTGGCTGAATTCAGTAATTCAGTATTTTGGTTGTATACAAGGGATAAAATGTGCTGTGCACACCTGTGCAAAACATGCAGCTCCCCAGTAAGTAGGGATATTGTGATAGTAGCTGAAAAAAAACCCCTACAAATAAGACTTTTAGCCATCATTTCAAAAGACTTTCACATAAACATCAATAGTATCAACAAAAGAATGTGTCAAAGTGGAAGGGTTACTGGCACTTGAAAATGTACCAAGCTTTATAACTCAGAATACACAAAAAAGGACAAAACTTCAAACAGGTTAAATGATAAAATAGCTGCTATGTATACTTTCAGTGAAGATAAGCTAAACCATACTTCCTTTAAATTTGAAAAAAAACAATCCAACATCACAGACTTCTCAAATAATCAATGAAATGCCTAAACTTTTTGGTGTTAAGAGTTTATGGAAGAGGATTTCTTGAAAGACAGCAGAAACTCATCTAGCTGAGACTTGAAGAGCCATGGCTAAAATCTCCACATCGTGACACAGAGCAGATTAAAGTTCAATTGATACACTTATTACTGATAGAGGGTTAACCAACTTAAGCATTTGGGGAGATCAAGATATTCACAGTGGCCCAGCTGTAAACATGAAGTCAACCATGGTTGTGGAGGCCACCAAGGGATAAAAAGAATGCAGTTGGTTAAATTCTTACAGATATCTTGTTATCGGGAGGACTATGGGAGAAAAAAAAGTTTAAGGAGAAGAAAAACATTAGGAGTAATTTTCAGTTGCCACAACAATGCAAAGAGAACATTCAATAGATTTATTATTAGGTTTTTATCCCTTTTATTTTTGGTCAACTCAAGACAGCATGTTGGCTCCTTAGTGCTCTCTGAACTTGGTTGTTTTTTTGCAGACATTTCATACTAAACTAGGTAACATCATCAGTGCTAGAAAGGAGCACTGATGATGTCACCTAGTTGGGTAATGAAATATCTGCAATAAAACAACCAAACTCAGACAGCACCAAGGACCCCACAGTTCAACCCTGAGCTACAAATATTCTCTTCTAGCATGTATATCTAATGCTCCCACCTATTTTTTCCACAATAACTGTGTGAGGTGAGTTACGCTGAAAGATGAGAGACTAGCCAAAAATCATCCAACCAGCATTCACAACAATGGGAGGACTAGAATTCAGTTTTCATGTTTCTGGCTCAGCACCTTAGTCACTATACCAAACTAGCTCCAACTGCATTTGATGAAGGTCATCGCCGAAGTGTACTACTGCAATTCATATAGTGATAGGTCTGGGCAAGTTAGTTGGTCAACATGTATTACCATGTGAACTGTCACTAATAAGACTGTATATTAAGTCCATAACTCAATGGAGAGATGCAAAAGCAGAGTGGGATTTCCTTCACCTTTATGTAACTATTGTTTGATACATCCTGATCTATTTGACCTCAGAATAAACCCTTGAATACTCATGGCATCTTCCAAATTGTTCGCAATCTTCCAATGTTAATATGCCAGGCAATCTTGTCTACCTTCAATACAAAAGATCCTGATATGGATGCATCAGTAGTGAATCAGAAAGGGAGCCCAAGAGGTATTTCTTATATTACTTGAAGTTAACTATCATAGCAGCAACTCACTGACATCTACTTGAATAGAGAGGGAGAATCCTGACATCTATCCCAAATGGGGCAGTATGAAGGTACCTATTTGTAAGGGACATACCTGAAGTCATGCAAGATCATCTACCACAGTGTTTCTCAACCTTGACCATTTTAAGGCAGGTGGACTTCAACTCCCAAAATTCCACAGCCAGCATTGCTGGCTGTGGAATTCTGGGAGTTGAAGTCCACATGCCTTAAAATGGTCAAGGTTGAGAAACACTGATCTACCAAAGTAGCTGTCAATGTTATGTCTGGGCAATTGGAAAGCTTGCATAAACTTACGCTCTCGAACTGAGCCAGCCCTGTTTGCAGGACTATCATTGTGGGAGAAAAGCAGCTCTTTTGGTGCCACTGATGACTCTTCCCTTGAACTGGATGTGATAAATGGTAATGGATAAATGATAAAAACCCAAACTGGTAACCATGCTGGAATTGTACAATTATCTCTTATTTTAGTGATAGTAAATATATCATGTATATTCATATTCTAGGGCTTCTGTAAATCTTTTTATTTTAGTTAAACAGGTAGTTTGAATTGTATTTGAATAATGTTCTGGGTTTCTAATAAGGGATGTGGGTTAACTAATCTTTAGTTTCAATAATATTGAAGAAAAGAACAATCTTTAGAATGCTATCATGTGAAGACCAAGAAAGAGTCTTGGATTACTTCAACAATACCTAGTAACAGGGGGCTTGAAAATCCATCAACTGGGATTCTGGTGGCAATGGTACCCGAGATAACTGATCAGTCAAGGAGCCCCATTTTATGAAGATGAAGACTGACCTTTAGGGCAGGAAGGAAGAGATGAGGATTATTATATTTAACATTTTTTCTTCTTCTTTATCTTTTCGACTTGTTCAGGACTAGATAGGGCTGTTTTTTTTCTGGAACCCTGAGTGCTTGTCTATTAATCTCCCAGGCACTAGGAGATTTTCAAGAGGAGATACTGATTTTGAGCAGTCTTAAAAGGGAACAATGAGAGTCCTAGTACTTCTTCTGAGCTATGTTGGATGCTCTAAGGCAGGGGTTCTCAACCTTGGCAACTTTAAAACTTGTGGACTTCAACTCCCAGAATTCCTCAGCCAGCAAAGCTGGCTGAGGAATTCTGGGAGTTGAAGTCCACAAGTCTTAAAGTTGCCAAGGTTGAGAACCCCTGCTCTAAGGTGACAGAGTAAACAAGATGCAGTAAAGCTGCTATAGTCTCTGGGACAACTAGCTTCAAATACGTAAAAGTTAAAAGATCAAATACGCAGAAGTTAAAAAAAAATGCATTCAATAAAAGCCTATTCATACCTGCACTAAATACACTGAGGAAAAGAGGCCCCCAAACTCCTAATTGGCATAGAGATGCTATAAGTTTAAGTTACAATTCCAGAGACTTTCGGATCCAAGTTGCTAGTTAGTGCACAACTGACATATGAGAGTGCTCTGAACAGTTTTTTAATTAGAGGAGAAAGTAATTCTGCCTTTCAAAAATGGTAGATAGGGCATTTCAGAAGAATGGGATCCAATGCTTCCATGTCAATGTCTGAGTAAAAATCTGTGCATAAAAGGAATTCTAAGAACCAATTAATATGCAAATAGTATGGCTGTCAAGGGACAGTGAAGACTCCCATCAAAAATTTCTTAAGTTCTGGAAGGTTCTCAGTGTTTTGCACAGGTGCAGAAAATGTGTATGAGGATCACAGCAATTGTAAAAAGAATCCCAATTTTTAGAGTCTGGCTGCGTCCCTATGTACAGTTTACCGAGTTCCTTTTGAAGATCTTTAGCCCAACAGTCCTCATACCCATTGATTCACCAGGCAAAAGCATATTTACTTTATCAAGTACATATGCAGATACATTCAGTACTCCAAAAATATTACTTAATCTTAACACTCCTTAAAAGCAAAGCATTCCAGCCACTTATAATTCCTCAAATTGTTTTTGGAAAGGTAAAAACTTACAGTTTATAATTCATCTACTGATTTACAATAGTTCTTCCTCTTATGGAAACTAATCCTGGAAATTCTTGCAGTGAAAAAAGGTTATAGATGTGTAAGTTATATAAAGATGTTACTTTTGCCTCTACTTTGCAAACAAGATTTAAAAAAGGAATACTTTGAAAGTTTCACAGTGAAAAAGCATTTCTTCATATATGAAAGCATCTTAGTTTAATAGCACAGAAGGGTATCAAATTTGTACAAATTAGACCCGGATACAACAAAGAGGAAGAAGCTTATGAAAGCTAAATTTCTGATATAAGTTTCCAAAAAGATTGTAAGTAACAGAAACAAATGAACATTTTCTCTGCTTCCTACACTCTTCATACTGGGAGAAAAAGATTACCCTATATTATTTGAGAAGTAAATATATCAAGAAACTGTCAAAACAAAAGCACTTCCAGTCTTAGGACTAAGAAATTCGTGTTTAGCAGTATTTTTTGGTTCATGCAATATAATTTTGAACACTGAAACATTCACACATTGTAAGGTTAAAAATGTATATATTACTTTGCCAATCATTGTAGTCAAATCTCCATCACTAAGGAGAGGATTCTGGGTATCTCCAACTCGAGACGGGTCTTTAGTTGCTTTGTCATTGCTGAATGTTCGCCATTCTGACCCCACATCTATTACTCTGTCACCTGAATATGCAAAAAAACAACAACCCTATTATAGTTTATTCCTTTTGGAAAATTGTTTACAAACATCATACTTCTTTCCTCACTGGCATTTGTATCCCCTGAAAGCAATTAAAACAATAGCAAATTAGAAAACATGTGAGAGGCTTCAGATAAAAAGTTCCTGTGGAAAGGTCTATATAACAGTAACATTAGAATGCTTCATAAACAGTGACAGGCCCTAAAGTCAAATATATTTCAAAAATAATTCATAGTGATGGCACTGTACCCTTAGAACTGTCAAACTTTACCAGCTCAAGCATAGGCAACCAGTGAGCAGTATATGCATTCCAACCTTAGAAATATTTTTCTAAGATAAGAAATCAAATCTGCAAGCATTGCTGTTATCACAGATTCAAATTTCCCTACTATTTGTGCTTAGTACATCCCTTGGTACCTGGCTCAGTTAAGGCAAGAGAAAGAACAGTTAAGTGCATTTAGAACTGAATGCACAGATCATTAGTAGTAACTCTCATGTGAGTTATTGTCACTTCATAAACATGACATTCATAGACAAGCCTTGTTTTCAAGCATAATATGAAACAACATATTCAGCAACATAGAATCAGTACTAATTTACTTATTTACTTGTTATCAAGAGCAAACCAGAAAAATACCATAACAATAAAGTTATAATTCATTTGCCTGAGGTATGAAAACTTAGTTTATGTAGTTCTAGCACAGTGGTTCTCAACCTGTGGGTCGGGACCCCATTATGACCATTTCACGGGGGTCGCCAAACAAGGCTGTCCGCCATTTTTTCCCTTTTCTTTGGCCACGCCCCTGGCACCCGGTGATGTATAAGTGGTTGGGGGTCACCACAACATGGGGAACTGTATTATGGGGTCGCGGCATTAGAAAGGTTGAGAACCACTGTTCTAGCAGATCATAAATGGCACGTGAATTTTGTGCTCTGAACTAATACATGGAAATTGGGAAAAAATCAGTACCTTTGCTACATTATTTTCAAAAAATTCTTTTAATTTTTTTCCCCATTATTGTTCCTTTCTGTGGCAACCAAAATTCAGCCAAAACTCTGCTGTTTAAAAATGAACAGTTTTCAATTTATCCCATCAAAATGGAACTTTGTTTTAATCTATCAGTCAAAAAAGAATACTCTTTTCCCTTACGGAAGGTTTAACAGGAATTTAAGAACAATTACACCTGCATCATCAATCTTCCATCTTGTATTAAAACATTGCAGCAAAACGTGATCTTTTTTTCTTCTTCCTGCCAAGTGTATCAAGACATTCTTTGGAACATTTCTTATTCTCTCGCAAATCTTGTATTTATTCTAAATAACTTTATCAGTTTCTGCCTCTGCCTCATTCCAATTTTTTAAAAAAATTACTGAAGCTTTCATAACCTTTTCTCTAATATCTTTTACCAGAATCCTGTGGAATTGCTCAATATCTCAATTTTTTCTCTCTCTCAATGCTAGTAATGCCAAATTATCTATAGTTCTCTTTCTAGCTCTTTCCTTGACTTTCAACTGGTAGTTGCAGTTATGACCATCACAGCCTCCCCCTAGACCCAGGATCAAAATTTGGATGCTTGGCAACCAGCATGTTTTTGTGATAGTGGCAACATCCCAGGAGCATTTGTCTGCCTTCTGCAATCTTCCCAGCTGGCCTCCAATAAGCGAATTCAATAGAGGAAGCTGGATTTGCAGTGATTCACTAAGAATCGTTGCTAGAAAAAGTCAGAAAATTGGGCTGCTTTTAACTGCTTTGATTATCAACAGAAATTCTGGTCCCAATTGTGGTCATAAGTCAAGAACTAATTGTATAAGTCCCGTCTTATACTCCAGAACTTCCACCTTGTCGTTAATTTGTTTTACAAATTCAGATCTCTGTCTCCAGACACTTGCTTTACAGATCTCTCCATGAGCTCTCCTTCTTCTTAACTTCTCTGTCTGGACTTTCACCTTTACAAGTCTTTGATCCACTCTTGTTTCCAAGCTGTCAACTTCATGTTAACCGATTTAGTCTGCCCAATTCCTCAACCATTTTCTTAAGTAAATCTGATATAATTCCTCTCTGCTGATAGCTTTAGTAATCTCCTCTTTCGCCGCCACCCCACCCACCCCGCTGTTTTTTGCTGTTCTTCTGATGGTTGCCATTGTAATATTATAATCCCAAAGTGAAAATATCTCAGTTGCAAGGGAAAGAATAAAAGGCAAGCTTTCTTTTCATTTCATTTTGTCTTCCTGTGCCCTTAATACTTTTATCTCAAATGGTACCCTGCAATTAGAGTCAACCTTGCAGTCTGTTAAGGTTACCTTTATCTTTTGTTTCGTAAAATCCAACTATTGTCTACACTTTTTAATAATAACCAAAAAAAAATCTCAAGGGTCCAGATTGTGTATTTTAAATCTAATTTCAAAAAACGAATCTTTATCCATTTTAAATTATCTTACATCTAGTCCTTGTTGAACTTTTTGGCAAAAGTTTGCAAATCTTTAAATCTACTCATGACAAGCAGCTGCCTGGACTGGGCTTCCTGGTAAACATTTATGGTGGACCAGGCGCAGCATTTCACTGGAGGTCAATGGAGAGTGAATTCTAATGATGCAGCCTTTCTGGGTAAAGGAGAGATCATAAATATGTTCCTTTAGCTTAGTATTTCTAACCCAATTTTTGTTGCCTGCTTCATGCTGCTTGTCCCAAAAGAAAATTCAATAACTTATGGCTATGCATATATTAACTGACAAATTTTTATTGTCTATGAGGTCTACATTAGTTTAGCACCTGAAGATCTTTGAGAAGTTTCTGACAAAATGTATCATCAATGCTAACATTCCATTCATTAACTACACTTCTTTGTTTTAAAAGGCAATCTGTATTATGACTTGAAACTATATTAGAAATCCTGTAATTGTGCTCACCCTAAAAGCATTTAAAATGAACAAACTATAAAACGGAATTTATATATTAAAGTGGAGAATAATTTCAGTGTTTCAAATTTTCCCATTATGTGTAAAAAATATTTTATACAAAATGCGAAGGCTGATTTGTTGCTAATGAAGGCTATTCAGCTGCTGGCTTGTTATCAAGCCTGTAGAAAAAGGAAACAATCTGTAATTAGAAAAAAATCCAGATATAGTCATGATTTCATAAACTATAAATGCGCCAAAATTACTGACATTATTAAGTGGAACTATTTTCCAAATCATGACTCAGAAAAGACATCCTCTGAAAAGACAAGGCAAGAGGTTTGAAAAAGACTCAGAAATAATTGAACCCAGTGCTTTGTCCCAACCTCTGTGTTGCAGAAGACACCTACTAAGGCTACACACATAGAAAACAGGCAACAAGAACATCAAGAATTTTACCCAACTTTTATACCATGAATACAAAGTAGTAATTCCACATAGCATCTTGTCAGCCATACCAATCAGATTAATCTACAGCTATACTTAAAATCAAATTTAAAAAATGTGTTGTATTGCTAAGATAACACCATGACTGAGATATGCCTAATTTTAGAGTACTAGTAACATCTATTATAATTGTGTTACAACTTGCTCTAGCTCAGGGGTCCGCAACCCCACGGTCCATGGATCAGTACCGGGCTGTGGCATGCCAGTAACCAGTCCGCACAAACAAGCAAAGCCCCATCTGTGAGATGCAGGTAGCACCACGCCCATTCTGGTCCACAGAGAAACCTCTCTCCACAGAACAGGTCTCTGATGCCCAAAAAGTTGGGGACCTCTGCTCTAGCTGAATCACTTGAACAAAATGACAAAATAACTTCTACAAAGTTTTATTGTACAGAATTATAATGATTAAGAATGACTTCTAGAAACAGATAGAGAGAGGATGAACCATAACTGACAAAGTTGAGAACAGGGTTTGTTTGTTTTTTCCCCAGAACTACAGTAGGTCAGCCGTATTCTTTGCCCTGCATGCTAGCTTTAACTTGACAGAATGCTACCAAACATTGATCGATTAACTTCATTTATAATCTCCAGTTTACAACTGACTTTAAAATGAAATCTTTGGCTAATGATAGCACATCTATGCTTCTTTCGCATCCCCAAAGTTGGGTAATATTTTGTCTAACAAAGATTTCTGCAGAACTCAAATGCCTTTTGGGCCATTGTGAGAGTTTCTCACGATGGCATCAACCAACCCCAGAAGTAAATTTTTATTTTTTATTTGCTAGAATAGATATTTTTAAAGCATATATTAAGACAAAAAATGAGGCTAAAACATGATCGGCAAGATGCATTCCTTCCACCATCCTATCATCTTCTTGCAAGCTTATACTGGGATTCATGCTCCCTTTTTGGCTGTTAGCTTTTATGTAAATATTTAAGCATTGTTCCTTTTAAGGCCTAACAGTAACTTCACTTTGAGGCAAACTCTCATTACTGTTTACTGCGTCTAAAAAAAGCAAGATATACTTGAAATCCTGGCGCTATATAAATAGAACACCGAGCATAGCTATTATGTAATATTTTTTCCAAACACATGGGAATGACCTATATGACTCACTGGAGAGAAGTAGCTTCTTGTGAATTCGGCACCATTCCTGCTTTAATAATCAACAGTATTGTGACAACGGTAACTTTGGCCAAATAAGCAAAAGTTGGTGCATAGAAAGGACACAACTATTCAGGATAGTGTAATAAACGTGGCATATTTTATTTTTAATATTAAAGGAATTACTCATTTCAATAAGATATATAAATATTCTTCTCTTAAAAAAGGAGGTCAACTACAAAATTATATGTGAGACTATGACGGTTCTTTGTTTTCCAAGGGCTGTGCACCCAGTGTAGAAGATAATCATAAAGTGCTTTATTGTAGCACATACACGTTTCCCAGTTGTAGGCTGTTGCCCTGGATTAACTCCACCCTCTTAGGTTTTGCAAGTTGATGTAGCCAGGTAAGTAAGTCTTTGACGGATTAGTCCTTATCACAATTAAAAGTCTTAAGTTCGCAAGGTGGAATACAGCACAACCTTTGCCTCATTTGTTCAGATGCCTGTGCACTTGTTTCTCTTTTTTTTTTTTTTTTTTTCTTTTTTGGCCACTTCCAAACATTTCTTTTGAGCACTCCAACTGAGTTTCCAAAGCAAGCTCCAGGAACAAATCCCACCAGGATACGCTGCTTACCATCAGGATAAGGTGCCTACCATAGCTCGTAGTCCTGACAATTGTTTGATAATCCTCTTACTTCCCTGTAATAATTATAAATCTGCAGAGAGGGCCCTCCAACTTCCTTATATGCTTGCCATTTTCTTATCTCCTTTTCTCCAACATTCCCTCCCCCTCTCACTTTTTTAAGCTAAGGGCATGGGTGGCGTGAGGCTGCGTCTAGATGTCAGCACATTCCTGATAATGCCTGGGTATGGTTCAATTAGCCAGACAGCTGGAACTCCAGCCTGTAAGCTTGTAAGTAAACTGTGAGCAGGGCAATGAATAAATGAGCCCATCTGCTCTTAGGCATCTGGGGCTATAAAAGTCTTGAGAAGTGGTGGTGGAAAGTATATCTGGCTGCTTCTCTCAAATGCAGACAGCAGTCGTAGCTTCATTGCCTAACAAGGACCAGAATTAAAGCAAGAAAAGGATGCCATGGTGGTTCATTGGTTTATTATAGACTATTATAAAAAACACATTAATCCCCATTCTTCACATATACAGCAGGGTTAAGGAACACTTCAGTAGTTTTAAACATGGCAACTTAAGTTACTCTGTTGACTGTTATCTGCCTATGCCCCTGGTTCTAAGTTCAAAATCCATTAGTTGCACAACTCCACTAACTACAGAAATTGTATTTTTCTTAACCTGAAGTGACATATTATACAATTACTAAAATATAAATTGACAGAGAGTAAAATAAAGCCTAGACTACCAACATTAGGCAGATAAATAGCTAACATCTTAAGTTAACTATATTCAGATATCTAATCTTATGTAAATCCATTTTTTCTGAAACCTGCCTGATCATAGGGCACTTCTCTATACATATGTTTCAGTTTTTGGGGTTTTTTTTCTTTGTTTTTGGTTTTTTTGCAGATAATAAGGAAAATTTAACAGGAAAAAAATGATATGACTTTCATATTCTCTTGAATCTTTCTTCTTCAGGAGGATATATACAGTTTGTTGAAATGGAGCTGCTGGGAGTTAAAACTGTAGAAAAGATAGTTAAACAGTTCATTGTGTATTTCACCTAGGCCTGCTGCTTTCTTATTTAACAAATGATATTTATTTATATTTATTTAGAAAATTTATATGGCCACCCACTCACTCCTTGTCACATCTTATGTTGTTTTAAGTGAAGACAGCCCAATTCACTCTTATTCCTTCTCTGAAGATGTTTCTGTTTTTCTATAATCCATTTTGTAAAGTATTTTATTAGTATATTTCCATCTCTCTTTAATCTTATCTGTCTACATTAGATCTCTTCCATGATTATGCTGGAACATTCTATGTAGCCCATCCTGCTCTCACTCCCTAAGCATTGCTTCTCCCATAAAAGAAATGCAATCAAGTCTCTGAAGTTCCAGAGCCACCTAAAGTAACAAATACAATTTCAGCAACTTTCTTAAAAAAAATATTCCCCAACCCTTAAAGATCAATACTAAGAACACGGAGAGAATATTCTCCAGCCTAGCAGTTGATTCTTTATTCTCTAGGGTGCAATCATTCCAGTACTCAGAAGCAGGCAGCCCAATTTTGCTAAATTTGTTAAACATCTTATTATCTTACCCAAAGAACACTTTAGCAGAACTGAATTTACACATCCCAAAATTAAAACTGACCTATTTCAGAAATTTACTATATTATTCCACAGAATAATCCTAACTTAGCCTCATTCCCCCCCAAAATGCAGAAAAGTAGCAAAAAGAATAAACATGCACAGAACAATATAAGGAATTCAACTGACCCGACACTGAATGTAAGCTAATGCAATTCATCCTAGCAAAACTATAAAACATTTATGATGTATTGGGTTGTTTATATCCGAGTGGTGGGATTCAAATAGGTGAACCACCAGTTCTCTGTGTGGATGCTGCTTCCGGAAGTCCGTTCTGGGCCTGGGCAACAAACAATTAGCTACCGGTTCTGCCGAACTGGTCCAAACTGGCTGAATCCCACCCCACTATTTATATCCCATCTTTATTATTTTTACAAACGACCCAACACATATATCTTCCTCCTCCTGTTTTTCCCCACAATAACAGCCCTATGAAGTGGGTTGGGCTGAAAGAGAGTGACTGGCCCAAATTCACTGTTGGCTTTCATGGCTAAGGCGGGACTTGAACTCATGGTCTCCTGCTTTCTAGCCTGGTGCCTTAACCTCTAGAGCAGGGGTACGCAACTTTGGCTCTTTTATGACTCGTGGACTTGAACTCCAGTTCTACTTCTTTTTTCTTCTAAAAATAATCTTCCATAATGTCATCATTCAAAAACTTACAACTTTATACTTAGATTTTTTTTCCCTTCCCCCTTAACCTGTAGTTTCTGTGCCAGTAACAATGAGCGTTCTTAATCGGGAAATAAAGGATGACAATATCCAAAACGCATCCAGCCACAGCACTTCGTGACTTTATAATTTCATATTCAATGTCAACTGCCAAGATCAGCTTATTATGTGGAGACCCAGGCACAATCTATTAACTTTTATTTACTACTATGAAGTAGTAGGGGGGAAAAAATCACATAATTATGTATTTGTTTACAGAGATGACCTAGCAAAATAATAAAAAAAAACTCCATTACCAAAAATAGCTGCCTATACCAGGGGTTTAAGACTTTTTTCAGTCCATGAAACCTGTTACTTTGGGAAAATCCCAGGACTCTTGACCATGAGGCAAAGCTCTAGTGATCAAATCTAGCAGCTTTTGAGTGAACTTAAAACTTTCTCATAGAACCCGTCAAATTCTCATGCAATCTTAAAACTCCAAGCAACACAGCTGAAAAAATCTTAGGCTATAATGCATCACAGCATTCCAACTTTAGCTCACACAATGAACAATACAGGGGAGAGCCAATTATTTCTCTAAAATGGATATCCAATTCTAATTAATCTTAAATTATTAGTTTAACATTCCATACTGTGGATTTCTGCTGGCATCTGTTTTAATATTTTTTCCTCCACTACAGACACTGCACTGTATTTTAGGAACTTTTAAACACAAGACAATCCCATACAATTTGTTCAGATGGTAAATAGGGAATGTGCTGCCCTCTAATGACTGACAAAATCACCAGCTCTCCGTTTCAAAAAATAAAACCGTAAGACACAACTAAAATTAAAATAAGAATAAATCAAAATAATAATAAAAAAAACAAAAAAACTACCTATGGATAAAACACAGGCACAGTTATAAAATTAAAATAGCACTGGATTATTTTTGAGAGGTTAAAGAATAGTGGTATCTGAATCAAGAAAAAAAATCAAATTTTCTTATACAGCAGTGAAATTTAGGAAAGAAAGACACACTAATTAAGCTATCAAAGGTGCCCTAAGATTTATTCTACATCCAAAGAAGCCTTATTCTGGGTCAGTCCATATCTGGATAGCGTTATCCTACTGAAAGTACTTCTCTAGAGCAGGGGTCTCCAACCCCTGGTTGGTGGACTGGTACCGGGCTGCATCAAGTCAGAAAGCGGTCCGCACAAACAAGCAAAACCCCATCTGCAGGATGCAGGCAGCACACAAAACCACACACTCTCCGGTCTGTGGAAAAACCTGTCTCCACAGAACCGGTCCCTGGTGCCCAAAAGATTGGGGACCTTTGCTCTAGAGCAGTGGTTCTCAACGTTTGTGTGACGGCGACCCCCGTCACACAAACGTTCTGCGCATGCGCGGCGCCGCGCACATGGGGGCGGCGCTGCCCCCTGAAGGGAGAAAATGGCGGATCGCCTTCTTTGGCAACCCCCGAAAAATGGTCGATCGACCCCAAATGGGGTCGCGACCCATAGGTTGAGAACCGCTGCTCTAGAGCTTTAGCAGCAATCTTTCTAAACCAGCGGTTCTCAACCTGTGGATCGTGACCCCATTTGGGGTTGAACGACCATTTCATGGGGGTCGCCAAACAACGCAGTCCGCCATTTTTTCCCCCTTTTCCTTAGCTGTGCTACTCCCTTTTATTCTATTGGCTTTTGAAAGCCAATAGAATAGACTCTCTTGAATAGAGTCTAATTCTATTGGCTTTCAAAAGCCAATAGGAATTGTCCAGGCTGTCTCTGCCCTGCTGAGCCCGCCAAAAGTCCCATTCTGCAAACGGTGCTGCAAGTTGTCTCCAGCGAAGGCGAGCTGTCTGGAAGTTTCCACCCCTCCCTGCTGAGCAACTACTAAAAATGTAAGTAAAAGAGGGCCAGGGGTGGAAGGTGGGAGGCCGGTGGGTGCAGGGAGGGTTGCTGGCACGCGTGGGGCCCGGCGGGTGCCTTACCTCCCTTGGGCTGGGCCAGCTGGTCACCCAGCTGGTGGTCAGCCTGCGCCGTCTCTGCCGCATGCCAGCTAAGCCTTGGCCGGCACCACGCATGCGCAGCGCTCCCGGGCAGGGAAAGTCCTCGACTTACGACCGGTTGGGTAGTCCTCTACTTACAACCGGTTGGGTAGTCCTTGACTTATGACTGGTTGGGGGTCGTGGCATTAAAAAGGTTGAGAACCACTGTTCTAAACTCTGCTACTTCAGATCCATTTAAATGCCAGAAATGCCACAAGTAAGCTGCCACAAAATGAAATTCAACATTATCTTAGAAATCCAAGATTCCCACAGCCTTGTTCTATATGTTGTGTCATTTTTTTCTATACTATTTCCTAGGTTAGCAACTTTATCACAATTTTATAGAAGAAAAACCATGGAAACTGAAAATACTAGTGATGAATGACAGTTCTTACCTCCCAAGGAAGGACAGAGCTGGGGGGGAGGAAACAGCCTTGGTTCAGCCATGACCCACAGAAGGAATACTACAGTTTCGCCTCACTCTTACAGGTAGTTGACTTTTGACTGGCTGTTTAGCAACTGTTTAAAGTTATAACGCTCCTCTCCAGAGCCATTTGCAATCCAGTTTTGAGATTCTGACAGCCACACACATTCTGGGTGCTTGACAACTGACCTGTTGTCAATTTGCAATTTGGAGGCAATTTGCAGCATGCTGCAGTCACATGTACATTCTTCTGGTTTCTGGCAAAGAAAATGCCCAGTGGGTACACTGGGTTCCATTAATGACTGTCACAATTAATGGACATGTTCATTTAATAACCGCTTAATGGCTGCCACAGAATAGGTTATAAAACCTGCTTAAAGACCTGCTTAAAGACCCACATGATCTATGGCCATGATCAATTATGATTGAACTAAGAACTACCTATATACTAAAAAGTCAGGAGACCGAGACCCATAATGTGGTTTTGCATCAGTTGCAGCATTTTTACTTAAACAAATCAATAGCAAAGGAAGCCCAGTCTGGTTCTAGACTAAGTATCTTTAGAAGGATTATGTCTATGTATATAGGTCTTTTTTACACAGCAATTATCAAACTTTAGAGTATTTCCTTTAAATTGTTATGTTATCTTCAACAAGAAATGTTTCTGGAATTTCAACTCATTACCAAGATATTCATTCAATTATGGCCAAACAGTTCATAACACCTGATTTTCATACTATCTAAAATCAGAAAATATTATATTTTAGTTGATGGTTGCAAGATTTTGGGATAATCTGAAGAAGCTGCACACTAAGAGTAGGAATGTCTAGAGCTAATAGTGGACTATAAGTAGTCCTTGCTGACTGACCATTCATTCAGCAACTCTTATGATATTAAAAAAGGAGACTTGCAGTCCTCGAAATTGCTGTTCAGATGCTTTAACAACTGTCATGTGTTTGCAACAGTCAGTGTCCCAGAATCATGTGGTTGCCATTTGTGACCATCACAGCCGGCTGGCCAACAAAATCAATGGAGAAGCCAGCAGGAAGTCACAAGTCAGTCATATGATGTCATACTTAATGACCTGCGGTGATTTACTTAACAATCGCAGCCGGAATTGATGTTATAAGTCGGCATGGTCACTTAACCACTGTCCTGCTTATCAACAGTTGTCAATCCCAACTGTGGTCAGTAAGTAAGGACTATATTTACCGTATATGAAAACTGCACCCACTGAATTCACAAGTTTAGACCGCAGGACCATACACAATCATTATATTATATTGCAGGTACCCTTAACATCTAAACTTGAAAATAGATGACAAAAGGTTAAATTATCATATAAGGAGGAAAAAAGGCACACAGGATTAAAGCTAGGAGCTGACATATGAAAACAACTAGATTCAGCTGTGCAGGATACATACACACTGTTGCTAAGATCTTCTTCCACATGTAAAATAAATGCAATTTATCCGAGTCTCAAATTTTCCACTGTGAAGCTTATGAATGTGCACTCAATACCTAGAAAGAGATCTACTAAGGGCAGGGTAAAGCTAATGGACAACACAGACCTTTTTCCTTCTGCCTCACTATGATTCTATAATACAGAATAGTACACTGTAAGAACCATTGGATTATTTAATCCAATAATGGCGAACCTTTTAGAGACCGAGTGCCCAAACTGCAATCCAAAACCCACTTACTTATCACCAAGTGAGTGCCGGGTAGGCGTGGCCCACTGGGTGGGCGTGGCTGTGATAGTCATGGCAGATTGGGTGGGTGTGGCCAAGGTGGGCGAGGTCATCTCGATGTTGCTTGTGGGAAGGGATGCCTGTGGGGGCCGGGCAGGGTTGGGGGAGATCCAGGGGGTCTCTGGCAGGTGGGCAGTGGGCAGGAGGCTCGTCCTGTGGGGTGAGTCAAGGCAGGGCGGGGGGAGGGAAACCAGTCGTACTGCGATGCATCCGGCCACATGGGACCTGGGTGAGTTAGCGGGCGGCTGGTTGAAGAGAGATGATTGCCATCTCTGGGGCATGGAGCACGTGGCCACAGAGAGGGCTCTGAGTGCCACCTCTGGCATGCGTGCCATAGGTTCGCCACCACTGCTTTAATCCAACCTCCTGCTTTAGGGTAGGGCCCCTCATATTATCCCAGACAAATGGCTGTTCAACTTTTGTTGAAAACCACCAGTGACAGACATCCTGGAGGCAGGCTGTTCTTCTGCAACAAGTACAACTGCCAATCTAGGTACCAAATGTCTTGTGCCTGTGCATTTATGTTTCTCTAAGAGCAACACCCTACATTTCTCATCACTGGACATCATTTTGTTGGGTCAAACCCAACATTCAAGTCTATCAAGATCCTTTTGAATCTTGGGACTATCTTGTGAAATATTAGCCCAAACAAACCCCAAGCTTTGTGTCATTAGCAAATTTGATGAGCATTCCTTCTATCCTCTCATATAAATCATTTATAAAAATGCTGAGGAACACAGACCCCAGGTCAGTACCCTAAATGCCTCCCTTCATGTAGATGTAGATCATTAAGGACCATGTGCTGGGTGCTGTTCTTCAACCAACTGCAAATCTTTCTGTTAGTGGGGCCATCCATCCTACTTTGCTCCATTTTCTAAGAAGGAGACTACCATCAACTTTAACAAATGATTTACTGAAATCTAGGCAGAAAGGTATAAAACTAGATCCTGGATTCCCTTGGTCTGTTAAAGTTTGCAGTATGTTTTGTCTGGCACAATTTATTTCTAACAAATCTAAACAATCACCTTGTTTCTTTCTAATGAACCTATAGCTTATCTTTTCTAGGATTTTCTCAGGTACCGATGTTAAAGTAATTGTTGTTTCCTAGATCCACATTTTCCCCTTTAAAGACTGAAATAACATCAGCTTTTCTCCAATCTTTTGACACTTTCCTGTACGCCAGGAGTTTCCAAAAATTGTTTTTAACTTGATTACTAATGTATTTTTGAGGGTTCTAGTACACTGAATCATAACTGAATTGGCAAGGTTATACTTGTTAAAAAACCAATGTCACAATTAACCAGACTTCTCATTTTATGAAAACATGTCTATTAGATTTTTAAATTACCTTGTTTGCAATGATACGTGGAACAAACTATTGTTATCCTTCACCCTCCCATATCCAATTATCAATCTAAAATTGAACAGTCTATAGAATTATGGGGAGGTTTTTCTCTCCTACATGCTAAACCTCTGCCAGAACCATATCATTTCAGGGTCATGTTGTCAATTTCTAGAAATAAATCCTGAATCGGATGCAGTTTGAATTGCTCTAGATGAAATATATAGGATTCCTGGATTTACAACTTTTGCAAATCCCTATTCCTACCTATTCTTTTTATTATACAAATTTTATTACATTTCTCTGTAGAAGCTTTGCAATGTAATTTAGCTTAAATCAGTTTTCCCTAACCAGTTATTTTACTTGATTAAAGCTATTACATTCATTTTATACAATATCCCCTAAGAGTTCAATTTACATTTGTAAAGCCTCCATTTAAACATGCATTTTAGAAACCAGCTACACCAGCGGTCTTCAATCTTTCTGGCTAGGTGGACCAGCAGAGGCGGAAGTGGCAATGTGGGGCAGCAGAGGGGATGGTTTTGTGCATGCGCCAGTTTCACAAATACAGCTTCACGCATGCTCGCCCACCACTTTCGCAACCCAGTTCTGAATGAGCTGCAGCCCGGCATCAGGCCACAGACCGGGAGTTGAGGACCCCTGATCTACACTATATACAACCATTTTAACCCATTAGCTACTAAGGTGTTACTGTCAGATATTATTTACTTCTCCAGAAGTTTATAATCAATCTGAGCTTGTCTCTAAATTGTGAACAAACAAAACACTATCTATTTAACCTATTATACAATAAAAAACAAAATCACAACATAATATGACACACTGCAGAGATCAAACAATAAAATGCAGAAGCAAAGAGTCAAGCTAGACCCCCCCCCCCAAGTCCCTAAAAATTCCAAATTCATTCTGTTTCAATCACTTAAATCCTAGAAAATCCTTACAAAGGGGAGAATTCATCTGGCATCAACAAGAATACACAGTAGGTAACAATCCTTCCTAAAGAAGGAATTCTACAACTGAACTGCTACTACAAATGTAGACAATTAATATTTCAGGAATGGAATTCTTTAGACAAGAAGGACATTCAAGGGTTCAGTATTTTTCTATAACTAAATATTCCAGAAATAATTGAAGGCATCCCAGAAAAGAAGGGAACTGTGGCCTTTGCAAACATCTGCAAGTTATCATTAAAAAGACCCTCCTTGCAGCAGTTTCGAATTGAATTGCTGATTTAGTGAAATGATCACAAATACAACTATAGGCAAAAGAAAACCTTCTGATAATCTTGATAGCACCAAGGGTTCAAAGTTTAAAACTACCTCTTTGGCTTGTCTGCAAAGCTGGCTAGAAACCAGTGTAGTTGAGAAAGCACTGATTTACATTGAAAACTTAATTGTGATTTAGAGCCTTATAGCCGTATTAGAATTACAAATCAGTGTCAAAGATAGTTTCAGTGTTAAATGCCATCATACGAACTTATAGCTCTCAGCAACTCAGTAAAGTTCTGAGCAACCCAGACAAGTTGCTCAGGACTATAAGAAAAATCTATAACTGAGATCAATCTACAACTGTTTTTCTGTCCTGCAAGGAGAAAAAAAAGCTAAAATGTAGATACAAATCCTGTAAGATTTATATTAAAGGTAAGGCTTAAATGTATGTTTTTGTTGCCACCAATTAGCAAGTTCTCAAGCAATTTAATGCAAGAGACAGTAATGACAGAAAAGAACAAAATTTTAAAAGCTGCTCTTTCAGTGATGCTTTGAGTACTTAACTCAGTAACACAAATCACCTGTATAAACATTTGCAGACTATTCATCTATTAATTACTGAATGTGAAAACTTATTCAGAACTGTTTGAAAAGTGCAGTGATTAGTAATAAATATACAATGATTTTAGACTTTTGAGAAAATTATGAAACATCAAGAATATGAAAAACAAAAGAATTAAATATATAATTTATAATTACTCACCTACGACGAGTCCACATTCTGGACAAATCATGTCTCCAGCTCTATAATCTTCTACTAAAGTAGAATCTGGGTGGTTTGGACATGTCACTCTAGGCAGAACGTCCAAGCTTTAAAAAATATAAAAATCAATTTTATGTGACAATTTACAGTAAATAGCACATGATTTATTTAATTTTTGAATCATTCATTTCTAGTGCTTTCGGAAAATTCATTTTAAATGAAATTCACAACTACGACTGACATCATTTGTTACAGTATTATATAAACCAGCATTTCCCAGGTGGTTTTTTTCAGATATGTCAGACTACCGTCGCCATCCAGCAGTTGCCACTACCAAAATGGGAAGAAGGGCAGGGAAAGGATGGACGATCTTGTTCAATACTATGGAGCTACATAAATGAAGATGGTTTATGTAGTTCTTTAAAAATAGCATATGAAATAACTAATTTAACTAAAAGTCACATATAGCCCTGAATGGGAAATAGAAATAATGCAAAATTAGAGATTCATATATAGCTAAACTAATTAAACTAATAAGAAGTTGCTTGTTGATTATTTAAAAAAAAATACTCCATTTTCTATATAATAGTATTGGAAGCGCAAGCACCATTCAAGAATATGAGTTTATCATACAAATAAATATCCAAAGTGTATGCCCTATTAAATTCCTGGTTTTTCTTTCACTCAACAGCCATTTCTGCAATTATAGGTGGTCCTTGACTTAAGGCCATTGTCAAGACTGCTAACATTGGATGTTCTTGCTTTGACAATATATGGAGATGCAGCCTTTTTTTTCTTTCTTATTCTTAGAATTAGATGTGCTGAGGGGAGGGAGAAGAATGTGATAGGAGTTAGTTAGACATAACAATATTGTAATAAGAGCTGATAAGGCATCCTGGATAAAGAACTGGGGGAAAGCCAGCATTTCAAACTAATTGGAGAATGTGATTTATGACTGTTAGTTGTAGGAGGGAATTGTGCTTTGATCTATATGCTGAGGGAGGAGAAGTCAGATTTTGGCTTGGACTATATAAGTGCCCACCTGTTGCTGCTTGAATAAAGATTCTTTAAGGTAATCAGTGCCTCGAAATTCTTTGAAGAGTTTCATATGTTGGAACTATAACAGCCATTTGTTTAACAACAGTTCAAATTTACAGTGGTACTGAAAAAAAGTAATTTACAACTAGTCCTTGCATTTACAACTGTTGCATCCCCATGGTCATGTGATCAAAAATTAGGTGTCTCCCAACCAGCATGTATTTACAACAGTAACAAAGTCCAAGGTCTCATAATTGTCATTTACAACCTTCTCTGATAAGCAAAGTTAATGGGGGAAGCTAGATTCACATAAAGACATGATTCACTTAACCACATCAGTTAGCATGGTCAAATTATGATCAAATTGTGGTCATAAGTCGAGGATCACTAGCACTTCTCTACAGAACTACCATCAACAATCTTAAAATAATCCTACATGCAGCATTATATTTACAAAACCAGCTGCGTTTAATTCAATTAACAGGAGTACAATGATTATTTAAAAGAAGCACCTTAAACATATCTCATCTTATGTTTGTTACCTACCTAGTAAGCTGTACCTTATATAAGTAAAATGGAAATCAGATCACTTCACTTTAATACAAGAGTTATTCTACTTCAGGGGTGTCAAATGTGCAACGTGACGTGACATGTCATGACTTTTTTTCCACTGTCAGCAATGAGGTGGGCGTGGTTTCACCATGATGCATCCGGCCCATGGGCCAGCAGTTTGACACCTGTTTTACTTGAATGTGGTATGTTGTAACAATGATTTTGGCTAAAGATATTCTGTAATATCTGTTAATGGTTCTAAAATTTAATATTTGTGTGCCCATGAGATAAACAATATGAACACAGTATTAGCTACTCTTGCATGTAATAAGTAGCCAGAATTCTGGAAGGTTCAAACTTATTCATAAATTGCATATTCATTCATAGTGCCCAATTTCTCTCCTTTAATCTTGCCCTTAAGAAAATCTAAAACAAGCAGAATCCAGCTGCAAGCTGAAATATTACCAATACATTAAAAGGTATCCTGGCTCCCCTACTAGTAGGCTCCCCTACTACAATGCCAACTTCAGATTGCTTTGTTTTTTTAAAAAAATATATGCTTTTATTCATCCTACTAAAATCATATCAAAGAAAAGACATTCAATATGTATTTTTGGTTAACTTTATTGGTATCTGAATTCAAAAACATGTTTTCCTCTCTGCATATATGCCAACCACAATACTAAGAATCTGGAAATAAAATAATATTCAAAAACTGAGTTAAGAATACTAACAGACTAATGATAGAAAAAAATGTACTTTTAATTCTACTATTGTTGTGTGCATCTGGGAAATAGTGCAAATAAATAAAGCCCAAAATAAACCCAATTTAATCTCTTGGAAGGAAAAGGGGACTGGCTTTTGGAGCTATCATCAGCAAGAATAAATTAGTAAGTGAATAGCACACACAAAATGATCTGTTTCACATTACTGATCTAAGTAAATTGCTCAGACTACCAACTTCATGGCCATGATACTAAGAAAAAACAGCATCTAGTCTGTTGCCTAAGGATGAATTTTATAGATGTGAAATTCAAATGTGCTTGACAAAAAAACCAGAAT
The DNA here is from genome assembly GCF_016545835.1 of Crotalus tigris. NCBI lineage: Eukaryota > Metazoa > Chordata > Lepidosauria > Squamata > Viperidae > Crotalus > Crotalus tigris. Next base: position 1,075,032 of record NW_024100479.1, read on the forward strand.
TAGAAGTAACCACAAAACTATCAATACTCTTAAAAAGGAGCTCCCTGGAAACATTTTGAAGATAAATCATAGTGTTCTTCAACGAATATACTATATTCTTAATTGATTCCTCCCTTGGATGGCAAATATCTCTGCAATATTTTAACTTTTTTTATATGACCATTTATTAAAACATTTTTCTCCTGATCCTAGTGAGCCTAACTCTTAAAATTTAATTTAAACTTCAATCACAACCCCAAAGTTGTGTCAGCTTGGAAAACATACATCTCCTATAAAAGGTTTGAAATTACAAACAGTAATGCATACTCATGAATGTACGTGGAAAGGAACCCAACAATTTTGTGACTATGGCCCTAACATCTCATCTATTCCAATGAAATATACCATGCAAGCCAAATTTTTTAATTGGTTTAATCAATTCTAATGCAAGCAGCTGTTTTCCCCTCTCATCTGGAGACCACTGGACTGTAAAACACTGAGGAATATAAATCAAATTTTATATGTCAGCTTATGTCCTGTATACTAGCTTTATATTTATTGCCAGTCTGAATTTAAAACATTTAAATGGACCACACTGCATTAAGAACCATTTGCTTCAATGTTACCATGCCTGAAGGTAAATCTGAGCTTTGCTCATAAGACATATTTAGTAGACAAATATGAGAGACGGAACCTCTTCATTACTGTTCCATTACTCAGAAATATTCCTTTAATTAAATTCAATAGTTCTCCTTACCTGTGTCTTTTGCTAGTAAAGACTGTTGTGAACCTTAGTTTTGTTGCTATACATTTCCTTGCTACCAGTTTTAATCTTCTCTTTTTATACCTGGGTAGTCTTTAAGCAGTATTAAATGTTCACTGTTACTGCTTTAGAAATACAGTAGTTAATTTAGGAAAACAGAACATCTTTATATAAAAAGAATTAATCTATTAGTGCATATACTTCAAGAACTATTGACATTTGACTGCTAGGATTTTTTCAGAGCACTAGCAAGAGATAGCAGTGATGACAGGGTGTTTTTGGCAATTCTTATTATTAAGCTATCACTCTTCTGTTTAAAAGAATATAAAAGTATTGATCAACAAAGTTTCTTCTTCTTGTACCAAATTTTCTCAACAACTCTATACATTTATTATTAATTAATGAAAACCAAACAGAACAATACAATACAGGAGCAGATACTTCTAAAACTGCTGCTTAATAACTGTCTTTTTCCATCCAAGTAAAAACAAAAACTTTCACTCCTTCAGATCCTATGATTTTATTTCCTAGATTTTAGATACAACCAGTAACTCAAAACAAAGGCTAGCAATTATTAGGTGGAGCTGATATTTTTAGAAAATGAAATTTTCTTTTATCTCAACTTTGTTTTTGTAAAGAACTCAAGGCAGTGAATACACATAATATTCTTCCTCCTCCTATTTTCCCCACAAAAACAAGCTTGTGGACTGGGCTGGGCTGAGGAAAAGTGATTGGCCCAAAGACACCCAGACAGCTTTCATGGCTAAGATAGGACTAGAACAAAGATGGGACAAGAACTAATTAGCTTTTATTTACCTATTAAATATTCTTAATTGGAAAACCCAACATACTATACAGTACAGTTAAAGAACATAAAGCTGGCTAAGACTCACAATTAATAATCCAAAGCCAAATATTCCTGTGATGCATTGGCAAATTTATACCATAAAACATTTTTCTACATATAAAAGCAACACTGGCAATGGCAATAAAATAAAATTTATATTATATCTGCAGATGTTTAAAGTAAGCCTCCTACTGTTTTAGAGAATAATTTCTTCTGGCATTAATTTTTACAGATATCAGAGAAAATTGTTCATATAATAATTCAGGGCTGCATTTCTTAAACTTTTTTTCTCTCAGGACCCCTTCCCACTTTTAAAAAGTATGAAGGACCACCGAAGAGCCTTTACTTATATTGGTCCTATTTATTAATATTTACTATATTAAAAATTAAATGTGATGCATTCATTGTCACTAACAACTGTTTGATGGTATTTTAATATTGTGCTATTTTTCTAGAAGGGTTGGCAAATAATTTTGATTTCGGTGGCTCCTAATGGATTCCTGGGGGCATCCCCAGACATAATACAACCAGTTTAAGAAACACTGATTAGAGGTTTCTCAAACTATGGGTTATGTTCCTCACGAACACCTGAGAAGGGAGGCCCTTTTCTCTAAACCGGACTGGGCTTACACAACCAAATGAGCCACTGGCAAAACTCCAGATTTGCTCCCTACTTAATTTGTACAAAATAGGCTTCTGAGGAAAAAAAAACTGTTTACCCAGGAAAAACTGGACTGAGTTTTGTTGCGAGAGAAAGGGCTTTCCCACACAAATTGGACAGTTGGGTCACCCTAAAATGCTAAATACGTGAATTAATTGCAATAAACATTCCCTCATTAAAAAAAACCGGCAGACATATTCCCTCGCCACATCCCTAACGCATTCATTAACTTTATTCAGGGAAGTCATGCAGGTCCATTTATCGCATAAGCGGATCGTGATGCCGCAAAATGGAAGGTGATAGGAGTGGCGATTACTTTAACAACAACAAAAAAGATTTTGATATTCCTTTCTGCTCCGTCGGTGCGACGACCGATTCAGCTCCGACGACGTTGGTGGTTAATGCGAAGGAAGCGCCTCAGCAAGGGGGGGTGCGAAAAAGGCTGGAAAACGGGGGGTGCCTATTGAGGTTGGGGACTCAAAGCGCCTAGAAAGGGGAGAGCAAAATGCGGGGAAGGGAGCAGAAGGCGAGAAAAGACGAGCCACGGAGCGAGAAGTCGCTAGAAAGGCCATAAAGGGAAGATGCTCGCTAGAAGCTCAGCAAGTCAAGGGCGGCCGAGGCCTAAGAGGAGCTCCAGCCACGGCTGCTCTCGGTCTCCCCGGATACGCTTCGTTCTCCCGGCCAGCACCGGCCCTCCCTTTAAAACCCGACGTCGAGGCTCCCGAACCACACAGAGCCTCCCACCGGAGGCACCTTCCCCCCGACTGACCGGCTCGTGGACGCCATCTTGCTTCCTCCGCACCGACTCCTGCGGGCAGACGGACTGGTTTCCTATTTAAGCCAAAGCTCCGGTGGGCGGAACTCGCCCAGGCCTAGTCGACGGAAAGCCGAAAAAGTCAAAAAGCAAAGGAACGCGCTTTTCTTGCTTCCGCGGGAAGAGGAGAGGCGGTGCCGTTCCCAGGTCTGTTTTGAAGGAGGAGGAGGTCTTAAACCATATTTGCTAGGAAGTGGGGTTGATTTAGCCTGGTGGGATTTAAATTCCAGCAAAGATGTTGCATAGTTGTAAATTGTACCTCCGGATAATACTGATGGCGTTTACTTGTGCGTTGCACAGGATAATAGGACCGCAGCGTTTGGGTGGTGTTCATTTTACTGGTTAAACCCAAGCAATAAAAAAGCAAGAGCATCTTGGGAGACGGGAGTGGAAAGATTCCAGTTCAATTTATCTACTATCATAAATTTCCTTGCAGAGTATTCTATATGTATGTGTATGTATGCATAGCGTGTGTCCATGATGACGGGACAGTTTTTTGACTCCTGACAATTGCCTGGACAAGCCTGCAGGGGTTTTTTTAGCATGATTTCAAAATCATGCTAAGAAAACTCTCTCCTAGACCTGTGAAAGAATGACTGTCCCAAAGTAACCCAGATGGCTTGTGCCTGGGACAGGACAAGAACTCACAGAAATAATATTTAGGACTTGAGCATGTGTATCATACATAGACAAGATTTTATTTGACACGCTATTCCATTACACCTTCCATGGGTGAAACTGAAGTCAATACTCATTCTCCTTGCTACTCTCATTTATGTATCCATTGTATCCATACAATGGGATGGCTATTCTGGGTAAAGAAACCCACCTGCTCCCATTCTGTAAATTTTTCCCACAATAACTGCCCTGTGAGGTCAATTGAGGTGAGAGAGTTGACTGGCCAAAGTCACCCAGCTGGCTTTCATACCTAAGATGGGACTTGAATTCAGTCTCCTGCTTTCTAAGCCCAGTGCATTAAGCACTAGACCAAATTGGCTCTCACACACGTGTGAACACTTATGCAAGATTTATCTTGTTGACCTTGTGATTTTATTTATTTATTTATTTTGGCCATTTTGTGACAAAATTAGCTCAGCATGTACAACTGATCTTAGTGAGGTGCGTGGCAGAAGAAATGCATACAGTTACATGGTACAGGTTAATGCATCTGAAAGTAAGCTACATTCAACTAACTTCTGTGTAAATATGCATATGATTGTTCTGAAGATATGCAGTCCCATGCATTTTGAAAGAGCACATGGGAAATAACTTCCAAGTACAAATACACAAGGACAGATGTGCTATCTAAATTAGGCAACTAGTTGCTCAGCAGATAAAGGATGGGATAATCAAGCAAAAGGAGGGGGGAACCTATACACTGAGCGATAACTTTCTATAATGGGGATTACACCTCCCCTCGCTCTGTTCTCTGGGAACTGGCATACGGTTCCCCACATTGTACTTAGTCTATGTGATTCTGTGCTGGCATTGGCAAATGCTTTTGATGGGACTCCTGAGCAATCTGCTTCTCCATATTCTCTTGAAGGCTAACTGGGAAGTCACTCTGTCATGGGAAAAAAGCTAAGCATTAGGAACCAAACTGACCCAGCTAGATAATAATGCTGTTTTTCATAGACAGCCAATTTGGTGTGATGGTGAAGATGCTGACCTACAAGTCAGGAGACTGTGAGTTCTAGTACCTCCTTAGGCAGGAAATCCAGTTGGGTGACTTTGAGCCAGTCATCCTCTCTCAACCCAATCCACCACACTGGATTGTTGTTGAGGACAAAAAAGGAGGCAGAAATACTACCGGTAGGTATGTTATTAATTATTAATGCTAAATATCCAGCAGATGGCAGTATATTGTAATCTTTTTTAAAAAATCGTTTGTTTTTTTTTTCTTCTTCTTCTTTTGGATGATGGAAGCTGTTTATTTCTAGGTCATTGTTTCTTCCAATTCTTCAGAATCATTTCTGCTGCATCTAGTGTGCTGTCTTTCTGCCAAGAAAGAATGCCATGAAAGTTAAAATCAAGGTTCAGTCATGGTATGTGATATTAAAGAGCAGAGAGAGAGAGAGAAAGTGATTTGATTACAGTACAGCAGGGGTGTCAAACTTGATTTTATTGAGGGCCGCATCAGCACTGTCGTTGCCCTCGGGCTGGGAAAGCGTGGCCTGGGTGGGCATGGCCAGGTGAGCGGTCGTGGCTAGGGTAGGCATGGCTGGGGTGAGCATGGCTGGCTCGATGTCACTCATGTCGGGGGGGGGTGCCTATGAGGGTGTGGGCGAGGCTGGGGGGATCCAGGGGTCTCTGGCAGAGAGGGTCGGGAACCAGGACAGGCACCAGTGACTGATCCACCAGAGGAGTCTCGCCAACCCTCTTGGGCTTCATGCGGGGGCCCTGGATGTCTGTGCAGGCTGCCCAGACCCCTGGGTGGGGGGTACCCAGCCCTTGAGCTCCTGGAGTGCTCGCTGGAAGACAAGATTGGACGGTGGGGGCCGAGTACACAGGGGCTGCGGCGTGACAGCGAGCGGCCGGGCTCCCTCACCACGGCCCCACCATCTGTCTTTGCTTGCCTGCAGCCGCCATAGCTAGGACAGGGAAGACAAGTCTGACAGACGGGCCTTGTGTTTGACACGTCTGCAGTAGAGTGAATGTCACCTTTATAACAAACCAGGAATTCAGTTTACTCTTGATAAATAAATGGTTGTCAATCATCTAGCTGCTAGCCTAGGAGTCAGCAGCAATACGCACATTCTCAAATGGAATCATGAAAAATAGAAATTTACCAGAAAGAAAATGACCTTATTCAATACTGTATTCCTGAAAAGTCTTCCATATTTAAATGAATACTTTAGAATCAAAACAGCATTTTGTTTCTAAGCAGCATTTTTGGGCGTACAAAAAACACAATGTGAATGTCATAAATATGATCTGGAAATGAATAGTAGCAGTATTTAAAAATCTTTACATGGTTATATTAAAAAAGAAAAAAAGGAAATTCTGTAAGATCAGTAGACTGTAGAACTTACTTTGATGAAGCAAAAGCGTATATATTTTTCGAATTGACTTTTGGTTTTTGGGCCACAAAATGGAGTCAGAGGAATAGCTGACAGTTTCTGAAAAAACAAAACAGAATTACAAGCTTACGGTACATTAAAAAGGATTTAATATGTGGAAACTCTTTACATTTTTTGGATGTTGCATTTTGTTTCAATTTTTGCTTCTGATAAGGAAGAGCTTTCCTATGTTAAGCACCAAGGTCCACAACTGGAGATATATGGACATCTAACTTTCCACTGCACCTCTATATCAGGATTACCCATTTCAATTCTATTTAAAATATTGTAGTTGAATAATTGAAATAGGAAGGAAAAAGAAATCGGAGCCTACCTTAGATTTCATCATCCATTTCACAAGTTTATAATCATAGGGTTTCTCTTTTTCCATGTCAGATAGATCTATACCTAAATAAAATAAAATAAATAACATACTAATTTAGCAGATTCCCAATTTTTCCTTTTATGCAGACTAGTACATAGTCACTGAAATATTTTGAGGACCACCCTACAAATCAGAAACTAGTGACCTGACACTCATGAGCATCATGGTGCACATTTTGTAATAAGAGTTGTCAAAGTTTGAACATTTTACCTGATTCATTTGTCACAGTTACTAACTTTCAAAGTTTTAACTCCAACTTAACTTCTGTGGACCTCACCCCATTAAGAGGGCCTTAAGGGGCCATGCATAAGTGCAGTAGTGCAGGGGTCCCCAACCTCCAGTCTGTGGATCAGTACCGGGCCGCGGCATGCCAGCAACCAGTCCGCACAAACAAGCAGAGCCCCATCTGCGGGATGTAGGCAGCACCCAAAACCACGTCCCCTCCGGTCCGCGGAAAAACCTCTCTCCACAGAACCGGTCCGTGATGCCCAAAAGGCTGGGGACCTCTGCACCTCTCACATTTAAAATTTTCATTTTGCCTGTTCAAATTTGTAATTTTTTTGTTTGATGAATAAACATTAAGCAAACATCTGCAGAACACTTAAATGTTTTTAAACCATGAAGCTATCAATCTGAATATTTTCTCACTTACTGTTCCAAACCTCTGACCACAGAACTCAGATACCTTCATTACAGGTAATCCTCAACTTACAACCGTTCGTTTAGTGACCGTTCAAAGTTAGAACAACACTGAAAAAAAGTGACTTATAACCATTTTTCAGACTTAATGACTGTTTCAGCTCTCCAGTGGTCATGTCATCAGAATTCAAGCACTTGGCAACTGGCATGTATCTATGTCAGTTGCATTGTCCCATGATCACCATTTGCAACCTTCCCAGCTGGCCTCTGACAAGCAAAGTCAATGGGGGAACCCAGATTCACTTAATGACCGCATGATTCACTTAACAGCTGTGGCAAATGGGACAAAACTCAGTTAACTGCCTTGCTTAGCAACAGAAATTTTGGGCTCAGTTGTGGTCATAAGTTGAGGACTACCTGCATAGATTTCTTTCTCCTGATACCTTTCTAATGCAGCTTCAATTCTGGTGAAAATAATCTCCTCCCTGTGCCATAAATTAAGCACGTCACTAACCTAGTGTGGACACATCAACAATCATAAAATATCCTCCCTCTGGAATAATAGGCTTTAATCCAATTTCCAGAAGCATCTGAGCCATTCGGTTCCGTTTACTTTCCAGCTCTCTAGGCAAGGAGTAGAAATAGCATTCCGGATCATCCATGCGTTTGTAATCTAGCAAAAAGCTTTGGGCCACAGCCTCCTGAAAAGCCAAACCCGTTAAGAAAAAGTTGAAATAATCAACATAAACAGAAGATGCCTATGAGATATAGGTTTAATATTTAAAATGTTATCTTTAAAGCTCAAAATTGTAATTGTTTTTCACTAAGAGAGCCCAACAAAATACATATTCCATTAACAAGAAACACAATGCACATTCTTCTATCATTGGGCTACATTTGTCTGTACACTTGTTTTCTTTCAATCTTCAGCCTCATTATTTTAATTAATTCAACTTGTATCTGTGTTCAACTTTTGTCAATAGTATTCCAAATTGTTTAACCAGGATTATGGTTTTAGGATAATATAAAAGTATGACGGGATCTAAAAAAAACTTTCATAATTTTTAATTATGAATAAAATCTAGATATCTATTCACATTCCTCTCTTCTTCCTGGCAAAAAAGAAGTGTCCCAAATATTTATAAAGCTTAAATCTAACCGCAAATATACAGAACACTACACTCTTAACTTAAAGGTTGTACTGTATATAGGGGACGCTTTGGCAAGTTAAAATTGTCTCTAAAACTACTGGATAAGTTTAAAATTGTCTATAAGACTACTGGATATAATTGTCTCTAAAACTACTGGATAAATTTCAGGTTAGCAAAGTCTTGTAAAATGATACTCTGTTCCATTTCAGCCTTCATTTCTCAACAAATGAAAACTGAAATGGAGCAGATTTTCATTTTCTCAGATAACAGAGAAATGGTTATTTGTTCCAATGCTGATTCACATTGGGCCTATTCATTAAAGAACCCACCTACTATTATGATTTAGCTATGATGTATCCTATATGGATTTGCAATATGCATTAATATTTCACCTAGATTAATAAATTGCAATAAAACACAAATGTTAAAAAGATCTATATTCAAATACCAATGTCTCTAGTCTAGGCCATCTAACCACTGAAACACAGCATCGTTTATATGAAAAAAAAATCAGATAATCCAGTTTCAATTTGTATCCCTAACATTTCTTTCTAATCAATTTTAAATCCTTTCCATACTTCTGACTTCTCAAATGGTACAAGGTGCTTTATAAAAACATAATTTCCTTTGTATGCTTTTGTACTTACTTGTAACGGGGTTGGGCATGTATAAATGGTGTTTTGTTGAACCACCTGCAAGTGCTTTATCAGATGTGAGGGACCGATAGACCAACCGAGCTGAAATGAAAGATAAAATGTGAATTATTTGTTCACTGTTTATTTACTTTTAAAAAAACAACAAATGCTAGGAAGCATTCAGGAGTTTGCTTCTTTCATCTATGTCATGATGTATATACTATACGTTTTGCAGATAAATTCGCATAAGTTATAATACACAAAAAAACATTTATTTCCCCACACAAACCCCATCAGTCATTGATAGGCAACTGATATACTTAGAGAAGAATTTGCTTTCCAACTGATGAAAAATTTTCTCCCTAAATCTTTTAGGAAGTTATTATTGGGTAGCAGAAGACAGTAGAATCAGAGATTCTGCAGTTAACTCTTTATTTAAAAAGATACTTTAAAAAAAAACACCAAGAAAAAGGAAAACTACACTATCTAGAATTAAACATCTATTTTATAAACAAGCGACATATGTAATGATCTCAAAAAATACATATACATACAGCATTTATCTTTTTATAATTTCCACAGTAGCTGTAAATGTTGACATATTAAAATTCCCCTATGGCCATGCCCATAATAGAGATCTTAAAAGTTTATTTGTATACATATGGGATTTATATGTGGGATTTCTTCAGTTTTCATTTCTGAATGCAACCTTTCATGATGTATTTCACTGTTATGGTAGTGTCCCAAATGTCATCAGTATATTTTTGACAGGGCTGTGAAGAAGAAAAGATCAAAATGCCATGCAGGAGCATGGTCTGGAATTAGATTTAGTTCTTCATTCAGTAATACCCATCTTTACATTCAAATTAGAACTGTCATATGAAGTATACAGCTGGGCATATATTACTATTTAAGGTTGATACTAAAAATCTCTTAAGTTCAGTTCTTTCCAGCCTTTAATTTTTTAAAAATGTCTTTGGGTTTATATAATTTGCAAATATTGGTTTACATTCACTAGTGTCAATATTCTAATTCAACACTATCTCAATATATGACTTTTCATGGAAACAATTTCTAACTAAATCCATTACCTTCCAGCCAGTTACGCTGTATGTTTTCCCAGCACTTCCTATTGTTATGGTTCTCTCCCACATTCCAGGCAAAGTAGCTGTTCATATTAAAACAAGTTAATTGATATTTTATTTATTAAAATTTTTATTTTGCCCTGCTGGTACACGGTCACTATTCAGGGCAGTGTTAGCAATTACATTCTGCAGAGATACCAAATTTCACTTTACAAACAGATATCCATTAAAATGACAGCACGAAGACGGGTTGAAATAATTTTATTTATGGATCAATAAAATAAATTCAGAGCTGTAATTAATGAACTGGAAGAAAATATCTGACAAGGTAAAATGATTTTTCCAAAGTTCACAAGGATATGCATAATAAAACCTTTCTATCATACAAATTAGCACTGAATTAAATTAGTCTTAAATTGCCATTCTCCAGATATGAGTTGGCTAGCTATTGCGGGTGTATTGGAATGTATTGGGACGCCCCCACATAGCTTGCCATGTGTTAGGGAAGTTGGCCCCAAAGCTGGCTATTCTATTTTAGCAGTAGATTTAAATATGAAGGTTATCACGGCACATTTGTTATATGAGGCAACAGACTGAATGCATTTTCATATCCAATCAGATTCAAAACTAATATCAGTAAGACAACATACAGATTCAGATCAGCACTATCCCTATGGAGCTGCCAGGAGAATCCTCGTTTACAGTATGCATTAAGTTTGTCAGCACAACTTCCATTTTGCAGAAGGCAGATAAGAAAAATGATTTAGTATTCTACCCTAGAGGAAACTATCTTGATGACAACACAAAGAGTATACTGATTCCATGAACTATCACTCACAGCCTCTATTAAGGAGGTATTGGAGAAACACAACCTGGTGCTGTAAATTGATGCAATATTCATTTTGTACTTTCATGATATATGTGTCACTTCAACTGATGGAACATATGAAACTTAATATAACAACTCTGTCTCTAGAGGGAGGATTTATGTTCTCTTCCTTGTATAACTTCATGTACCAAAATAAATAAGCTAAAGAAAGATAGCTTTCTAGAAAAAAAAAGGGAGGAATAGTTTGCTCAGTTTATAAACATAGCTATCTTTTATACCTAGTTTTTATGATCTGAAACTGTTCCATGGGGTTTGCTTAAAACTAACCAAGAAGAAAGAGGTGTACATTAACAACAACTTCACCTCAAATATTTTATAAGTTTTCTATACATTCTATGCGGTGCAATAAAAATGCCTTCTGAGATTATACTGTACAATACACACACACACACTTCACAGAACATAGAAAAATAAATTTACATAAAGAATATGACATTCTTTACATAATATCTTATAAAATAATGTAATGAAACAGTATTTGCTGATTTGACCTCTTTGCTTAGGCCTTTGGCAAATATGATTGAAGTTCTCTGGTTGTCTTTTCATTTGTTCCCATCTGGGTTTCTTATTTCAGCCATCTTTGTTTTGCAATGTTTTTTCTTGGTTTTTATGTTTTTAACTATTTGTAAACCTCCCAAAGTCACTGGCAGCATATGAATTTAATTGAATAGTTAATGGTAGTAATACCAATGAAAATATTCAATTACTTTTGTCAAAAAGCAGTTTTCAATTCCCATGTAAATATAAAATTTCATTAATGATTTACAGCACATAATAAATACCAAACTATTATGGATTGCAGAAAACAAAAATAACCAATTAAGGAAGGAAGGGACAAGCTCCCCCATTGTTGGATGCATTTAAATTAAGGCATATACAGTAGCTACCTTCCAGAAATGTTCTGGCCCTGAACAAAAGGTTAAGCTTCAAACTTCTCCTTCCAACTCTTATTATTTTATGAAAATAATTTAGCATTCAGAGATTCGGCTTTTACGGCGCGAATGCTTTTATAGACATTTCAATGAATATATGGTTTCGTTTTGCAGCAATACAGTCAGTCGGGTTTTCTTTTTGTAACTCTCATGTTTCCCTGCCACTGTTTCTTCTCTTCTTCTTCTTTTTTTTTTTCATTAAAAAGCAGCTAAGGAGAAAAGATGGAGTGGCTGCACAAAATCTTTTGACTGATGGGACAAAGAATCCTTTTTGTGGAAACATCCAAAGTGGATGAAAATAATGAAGCTTGAATGGCTCAGACACAAAACAGGTTAAGTGCGTCCAAGGTCTACCTACACCTCCACTGCCTGGAAAAAAAGATGGAAAGAAAAAAAAAATTCATCCAAAGTAGAATGAAAAAATGTCTCCTAAAACTGTAGGCTCTGAAATATATGCTGTAAAAAATAACCAGATGGATTTCAGACACCTCCTTTTCTAATATCAAATGAATCAAACCTTGCAAATCACTTCATCCCACCTACTGGGTGAATGTGTGTCTAATTAGAACTTATGGAGTTTAAAGTACTAAGAGTAAATCACTATATGGAGCAGAATGTCATCCAATAATCATTTTGCAACTATATGCTTTGGGGCTCTGCCAGCAGGAAGAAAATTAGGACTTAAAATATTCAGTTACCTTTGGATAAGCCAAACAGTAATTCATCAGCACAATTTGAATATATCAAATAATGCTTGGATGAGTTTTGGCTTGGAAGCTACACAGGGTCAGATCTGATTACTACCTGCAAAAGAGACCACCAAAGAGCTGTAAGTTGGATTGGGAAACCCTTGAAGAAGGCAATTTGACAAAAGACCTTTCAGCATATCTGCAAAGAAAACCACGTTGATGTATGCATGTAATCATCCCCATGAGTTCAACTCAGCTTTCATTGAGTTAATGTAACATTTACATATATAGTAACAACAACATTTTGTTGAATTATAGGATTTAGACTTTAAGTCAAATACTTAATATCTTCAACTTCAACATCATTTTCTGAAGCCAAATGTGTGTCCCTTTTTGCCTTTTGGCATTTTTTAAAAATTTGTTATAATTAACAGGCAATATTTAATTAAATAAGTGGAGAGGGGGCAAATAGGACAACTCGCTCCAGACGATTCTCCCCGGCAGTCTCGCCACAGCTAACTCGCCCCAGGCCGACTCACCTGGCCAACTCATTCCGGGACAACTTGCCCCAGGACAATTCAACACAGAATAATTCAAGAAAGGGACAAGCAGAATTGCAGCTTACGCTGGTCTCAAGGACTTCTAACTTAAGAAGGTTCAAGCCTAAAGTAAGACAAGGCCCGCTGCAATTTACTTGTCCCTCTCTTGAGTTATCCTGTGTTGAATTGTCCTGCAGTGAGTTGTCCCACAGCAAATTGGTCATGGCGAGTCAGCCATGGCAAGTTGTCCTAGACCATAGGTCCCCAACCTTTTGGGCACCAGGGACAGGTTCCATGGAGAGAGGTTTTTCCGCGGACCAGAGGGTGTGTGGTTTTGTGTGTTGGCTGCATCCCGCGGATGGGGCTTTGCTTGTTTGTGTAGATCGGTTGCTGGCCTGCCACAGCCCGGTACTGGTCCACGGACCGGGGGTTAGGAGCCCCTGTCCTAGCCCCTATCCATAGCCCTAAACTATAAACAGTTTTTGATTTAGAATTATATGCAAATCCACCTAATATGATTTATTTTATGTAAATCAGACCATTATACCTTGTTCAACACATCCTGATTAAAGTACACAGGCTTAGCATTACCTATGAGTACAGCCATGTTCTCAAATATTTAATTATTTAATGATTCATTCCTTTATTCATTCATTCATTAAATTTATATGCTGCCCATCTCACTCTGAAGAGCAAAATATATGTTTGTTTATAGTTTAGTTGTTCAACAGCTAAATTCAAAATGTTTTATATTTTTAAATATATATATTTTACTGATAGTTTTTCAGAAATTACTATGCAACATTCTTTATGCAAAATCTATTTCTTATAAACAGTAACTAAAATGTGCATTTAGGTTTCTCATCATGTACCATGTATACCATTTTAATTTTTAGTACCTATTTTAATATGCTTATTTCCAGTATAAACTAGCCATTCATACACTTCATCACTGATGCACAGTGTATCATACTTAATGCAGAGATCAGCAATTAACTGGAGCTCTTCTTTTGTGTAGACCTAAAATGAAAAAGGAGAAACATATTGATCAGTATATTCAGTATATATAAAGTATATATAAAGTGTATGTATGTATGTATGTAGGAAGCAAACTTCAAAACAGGAAGCTCACCTTTCCTATGGGATTATGAGGGTTATTTAGTATAATAGCTTTAGTCTTGGAATTAAATTTATTTGCAAGCTCAGTGGGATTCAAGATCCAGTCAGCACTAGAAGCAACTTCTCCATTCACAGATTTCTGGAATAAAATAAAACATAGTTTATTAACTGCTAGGACTGCCCAGTCCAAATCTCCTAAACTGACAGATTTCATTGTCATCCAGACCCAACAAACAAAATCAAATGGATGATAAATAATTAGACCTCTCTCTGCCTCTCTGTCTTTCTATCTTTCTCCCTCACAGTGGCCATATTTTCTTGAGGGAAAAAATCGAAGTAGAAAAGGGGGCAAATATGAAACAGGTTCATAAGGATAAAAAACTGTTTACTTTTTAACTTTACTGAAAAATGCCTGTCAATAATTTCACACATTTTTTTAAGAATGGCCTATTCTAGAGCAAGATTTGAGTTGGTGGATTCCATGGCAAAAATGGGCACTTCCACTGCTTGCCATACACATGTGGCCCCAGCCACTGAAAATATTACTCATGTTTTGTTCAACTGTATCTGCCCCCCTCAGGTTCAGATACATATCATCCCTATTCGAAAGAACAGCTCACTTGGAATTGAACCACAGATTGCCTTATTTTTCACTTGCACTCAAATGTACATATTGTAAGCAGTTTATAATCAAAGCGGCAGAGCCAAGATCCCAATACACTGAAGAAACTGGTGATGCATTTATCTGATTGCTGACTCCTTGTATTACCACACATGTATTTTATCTCTGTATTTTCCTTTATCTATTTTATCTCAGAACAAGATCATGTATCTTATTTTTACTTGATTTGATATGGTCGTAGGATTCAGTTAATAAACTGTACTCTACTATACCTTTACTTTACTTTACTTTACTTTACTTTGGAAAACTCAAGAGCAAAACCAGGAAAATAAATAAATAAATCTAAAGATCAGCTTTCTGAAATAAAGGATTGTCTTTTATAATAAAGGATATATGGTCACTGCACACATATAGCAATCGGCACGCAAAACTTTCACAGTGATAAGAAGATTTACTACTATTACACAAAGTTGTATATTCTTACATTTTAGTATATATCTCTATATGGACAGATGGATGAGAGAAACCAGCAATATTAAAATGAGATGGGGTACAGAATTAAGAAAAGGATATAACAATACCACTATTTCTTTTTAATTAATTCTGAAGCAAATATTTTCTTAATTTCTTATGTTTTAGGTAAAGAAATATGAACGGTAATTGCTATCAGACCAGACATTCAAATGTAGGAAAGAATTAGGAAAACTCTGGATATTCATCCTTCCCTTCTTTTCTTCCCACAAAGCTTTAAAGACCAATTCAGAAGCTTTCTTCCCACTTTTCTTTTCTTGTCACCCAAACCACAGTACTCACATTTCTCAAAGGTATAAAAACAGGTGTGGCTCCTGCCATCCTCACCATGGGCTCATAACAGTCATAGAAGGGTTCAATTATTATTACCTAAAACAAAGGTAAGCTACGTGAATCAGAAATTAAAAAGTGAGCTACCTTTCTTCTAATGTCAGAAGCAGAATTTAGTCTGATTTAATGGTAATTTTACACATTTGTAAACATTTCCTGCATTAAAGCAAAGTCTTTTGGGGGCAGCAAAGAGGGATGCTATCTCAGATAACAGATTTTTTCCTCAGTCTCTTTTTGTAAAATACCATAGCTATTGCAAATTTAGAATTAATGTGTTTAGGCGTGAAAGACCAGATCTACCACATGAAGATTCAATTAACCTGATTTAATCCTAAAACCTTATGCAAAAGGAATCTTCTTAATCAACCGCTAGCATCTAGTTAGATAAGGGTCAACAGCACTCAAGGGGGGTTGGACTTAGCTGGTGACTATGTAGGGATTCCAAGCTGATTCCTCTTTTCACCCTGCCCCTAGGTTCCACCATTCCTTCTCTTACAGAATGAGAAGTATGGAAGGAAATAAAAAGTAACAGATTAAGAGGTAATGTCTGCATTGTGCGTGCTGGAGACAACGTGAAGGAATTGGAGACACAGGTAGTCCACGACCTATAATCATAACTGAGTCATACCTGATTTTACTACCTTTTTGCCACCATTGTTAAGAAAATCACTGCAGTTCTTAAGTGAATGATGAGGTCATTAAGGGAATCTGACCTCCCCACTGACTTTGGTTGTCAGAAGCCAACTGGGAAGGCCGCAAATGGTGATTCATGACCTAGGAATGCAGCAACTGTTGTAAATACATGCTGGTTGTCAAGGGTTTAAATTTTGATCATATGACTACGGGGATACCGCAGTGGTCGTTATGGGCATGGAATAGTGGTAGGTCACTTTTTTTTAGTGCCACTGTAACTTTGAATAGTTGTTAAAATGAATAGTTGCAAGTCGAGGACTACGTGTATCTAATAGAGAGAACAGGACTGAATAGTGTAGAGAGAATATGTATATGAGAGAATATGGCATGCGTATAAAAAGCCATGATTTCATTGTCAGAGTTCCCCTGAATGAATGCATGAAATTACTTACTGGCACATATGCTAATTTTGAATCTATCCCTAATTTTACAAGAACCGAAAGAAATTGCCATTATTGATGGTCTCATATCATTACAAGCAAAAGACAATAAAAAGCTGAAATCGTCTCAAATTTAGAGAAATCAGCATCCAGTTTTTAAATATTGTGAAATAAAATTTACCCTGGGTTTAAAACTACTGTAGATTGCTAGAAACTCCATGATAGAATGTTGCCTTATTAGAATCTGCTTTTAACTGTCTTTCATGTTATATTTTTGAAAGCAAAAAGCATTATCCTAAGGCCAAGATATTAGCTGGTTGTGAAACAGCTACCTGTATGTGTCAGCCTGCAGATAAAGCTACAGGTACAGAACCATTTAAAAAAAAAAACAGGCGGGGGAGTGACAGAAAGGGAAATCCTCTTTAACCCAAACCAGATTTCTATGCATCAAAAGAGCCAGTTTGAAGTAGTGGTTAAGGTAGTCCCGCCTTAGGCATGATAGCTAGCTGGGTAATTGTGGAGCAGTCACACTCTCTCAACCCAACCCATCTTATTTTGGGGAAAATAAAAGGAGGAAGAGGTATTATATAGACTTATTGCCCTGGATTACTTATAAAATAACAAAGGCAGGATAAAAATATTTATTTAAAAAAAATAAGGAATGGTTTGAGAAATTGCATTTAATTTCAATGCTGGTTTTTAATAAAACAGAAAATGTACAAACCAGTTATTTTATAACAGGAATTGTTACAAAGACTTACTTCATCTTTTGCTTCAATAAGTGCCTGCATTGCACTAAACAGGGATCCATATGCCCCTACTGTCACCAGAATGTCAGTGTATGGATCAATTTCTTTTCTACAAACTTTTTCATACACTTGAGACAGGACTTTCACCAAAGGTGGATGACCCTGAGTACATTTTTTTTAAAGAGAGGAAAATAATTAATAGGAACACAGACAAATACCAGCTATGTATGAGTAATGCATGCATTTGTTCAAAACACAAGTAGATAGATCATAAATCCTTACAGCCAAAGTTTCCAAACTGTGTACTCCGCCCTAGGATACTACAAACCAACAGGTGTGTTATGGGATATTTAAATTTTTTTGCTATGTCCATTTGCAAAACTGGAGTTTTAGCCGTATTTTGGCTGAGGGATACCACAAAGAAATTACTGAAACACTCAGGGTGCTGCGAATCAAGAAAATTTGGAAACTTCTGCCTTAGAATAACTTCCTTTTTACAACCCTGTAGTCCCTATTCGGGGTAGAGTTGGGGTGAATGGATGGAGCTGAGTGTTTACTGGCCGGATGCCCTTCCTGATGCCTATGTGGAGTTCACAGCAATTTTTTTTTTTTTCATCCTAGGAGACAAAAATATATACCGCTACCTGGAAATTCTTAACCTTCCGAATGGGAGGCAAACATCTTCACCAATAGGTCACCACGCTACTCTCAATCTCTGCCTTAGAATATTATGACTTAATACTTGTATTGGGGCCTTAATAGCTCTAAATATCAGAATATATTTTTGTATATATTTTTGTAAAAGATGGGAAAATGTTAAATTAGATGAAATAACTTAAGAAAACATACCAAGATCAATTCCACCAAAACTATTACTCTACTTATATAAACACTCTTACTAATTACACACATATTCTGAGTACTGCAAAGGAGTTGAGAAAAGCAGACTGTGTGGGTATTGTTTACGGTTCAGCATTTTATGTAAGCCCCAAAAGATGGGTCAATTGAATAAACAATGGTGAAGTTAACCATAACTAATTGCATCATATAAAGAGAGCCTTTAATTGATTATGTTACATCATCTGTTAGTTTCATATTTTTTTTAAGGAGACTATGTAAGTTAAGAAACTTCTTTATAAATTATCAAGATTTTAGGAGAGAAAGAAAACTCTTTTTAGATTGTACACTTGCATGCTATAACTGATTAGCCCATTCATCTGTAATTAGTAGGCAAGAGTAAATTAAGTATACCTGCATCTTTTACAGCACAGTCTGGGAAATATTCCTATTGATCATCATCAAACAGAGAAATAAACAGACTAAGGTTTGAACAGAAATTCATATTTCAAATATTTCAGTGTTGTCTGGGAAATTCTAGGAAATCCACACTAATTTAGTTTAATGTATTAAATATGTTGTGTGGATGGATGAAATGGGAATTAACTGCAGTTACACATAACTCTCATTTAGATGATGAAGACCAACCACAGAACAGAACCTTGTATTTCTATTCAAAATAAAAATCCAAAACTGGGAAGGAGAAACAAACCAGCTGAGAAACATTCAGGTTATGCAATTCATCTAAAGCAGGGATGTCAAACTGCCAGCCCGCAGGGCGGACAAGTCATCTGGAAGCTGCGCCCACCCCATTGTGGGCGATGACAAAAAAGTCCCAATACATCTCGCGATGTGACGTCACGAGTTTGACACGTCTGATCTAAAGTACTGTGTTTAGAGAAAGTCCGGCATGTAATGTACTCACAAAACCCCGGGTATACTGGTTGAGCCTATCCACCGATGATGCTTTTGCTAATTCTTCTTTTACATAGTTAGGAGGAGATATATCTGGAAGTCCTTGTCCAAGATTAACAATAGTGGGATCTGCAGCAAGTTTTGTAAATTCCACCCTATGGAACATAGAAATTATTACAATCCTATTAAATCCCCAAAATGATTAGCTCCACTTCTGTGGAAATCATAACACAAAAATAGCAACAATGTGCATTTTTTTTCAAATTCAAATATTTTGTGTTGATAGTCAGAAACAGTCCGAAACAACTATTCTAACCTTACTGGAAGTGAATCCAATGCTGTTCTGACGATTCTGGAAACATTTTGTGCTCAAAACTGCTTTCCTCCCTCAAAAAATCAATTTCGAACTTGGGACATTTCTGAAATGACCAGAAAAGCACCAGAATACCTCCCATAAGGTTTAAGAATCTGTTTCGAATTCACAGCATCCTTTTAAACTAGACTAGAGCAAATTAAGCTTCATAGTGGCCAACCAACTGCACCAGAAAGGCCACTATTCTCCCCTCAGATTACTTCAGAGGTAATCCCCACTGCCATCAAGACTAACAGCCATTGATCCCCATGACAACCATGAATTGGTCCAATCTTTTTTTGAAATCAGGCAAGCTGGTAGCGAGCACATCTTGGAATACTGAATTCCAAAGCTGAAAACATGTATTAAAAAATCTTTCTAAATACCTATTGGAATAATCTTGCTTTGGGTAGTTTTTAAACAGTAAAGTTGAAACAAAGGGTATTTATTTATTTGTTTGTTTCTTGTTTCATTAATGGGTTCTGTAGCTGCAAAAAATTGAAAATTCATGGCTTATTCAATCCCTTACCTATATATTTATTCCTAACATCCTTCTTCAATTGAATAATTAAATATATGGCTAACAGATAGAATTCTTATTCAATATCTTGGCTACATATTTATTCTTACTCTAATTGTACACTAAATTAATCTTTACACATCTCTAGTAATTTTTTTGTTTAATTTCTGGTATTATTTAATGCAAGTATATGAATAGAATTCAATAAAGATAAAATCAGGAAACATGCCAACTCCTGGGAACGTAAAGCAGGCATGTCAAACTCGCAATGTCACGGGATGTCACACAACGTATTGGGACTTTTCCCCCACTGTCGGGAATGGGGTGGGCGTGGTTTTGATATGACGCATTCGGCCCGCGGGCCGGCAGTTTGACATGCCCGATGTAAAGGATGAAAAAAAAAAAAGTTGTGAGATGAAAACTGCCAACTTTCAGTTGACTTCTGTAGCTGCACCCTTAACAGCAGCATGCTGTTCAATTATTATTTAGAAATTTATCTCCTTATGACATAAACCATAGTATACTGATTTCTGCAATCAAAGTGATCTTGAAGACACAAATGCAGATGAAAAACTAATTACCCTACAGGCATTCTCTTTAGAATGTTCTGTGGTTTGATTATTGATTAAATTAATGCTTTCATCCATTATTACTTACCACACATTGTTATCAAGCCCTTCAATTCGTTTAGCATTTTTGTGCTTGAAGTTCATGGCCTAGCAGCAAAAAAAAAAAAAAAAATCAAAGGGATAAAAAGGACTTTTGTTAGAACCAAAAATAGCATATTATTAGATGGTATGTTAATGTGTGCCACCTCTCCTTTTGTATTTCCCTCTAACTCTGATCTCCACCGACGAAACAGCATAAACTACAACTAATTTCATTTAACACTGAAGAAGCAAACAAGAATGAAAATAGGCACATCCTGTATGAAAAAGTACTAGAACCAAATGAATGGAAAATGGGATGTAAGGAAAAAGAATGCGGAAACTGCTTCAAACAGTGTAGAGTTACTTGGAAGAAGTATGAGAAAGAACGTTTGCTGGATGCTGAAGAGAAAGAAGTTGCGGGTCAGAATAAATGCATGTACAGATTGCTATAAAAAAAAAGGATGAAAAAATACACTATCGTAAATATATCTCTAGATAAAAAATTACAGAGAAAATAGTAAAAGAAAACAAGGAACATATAAGTTTAAAAGAGAAAGAACAAACATATAAGTGACTCTGAAGGAAAATTTTAAAAATCATTTGAGAAAGGGTGAATGACTAAACAAAGCGGTTCCAGCAGAGTGGAACAAAATTTAACATATAAATCATAAAATATTTTGGGATAAAAATGAAGTGCCAAAATGCTGTTATTTTGAGATTTATTAGGAAATGAAAATGATAAACAGGTAGTCCTCATGTAGTAACCACAACTGGAACCAGCAACTCAAAACTCAAATCATTAAGCAAAACAGTCGCTAAGTGAACCCATAATTGTGCTTATGATCTTTTTTCAGCTTTTCTTTGCTTTACAGACTGCAATGGTCATAAATGTGAGGATTGATCATAAAGTTACTTTTCCATCACACTAGCTTCCATCATAACTGCCAGCAGTCACTAAACAAGGCAGTCACTAAATGAGGACTACTTATAAACTATCCTTTCTTCCAGCACATCGATACACCAATTAATATATTGCCTTTATTTTTTATATTTCTCACTTTTCTCTTTTATTAAGTCTAATCTAAGTATAGAACTCCATTGGTCATACAAGCCAACCTGAAACCAACGAATCCTGAATAATTGAGAGAATATATGAAAAAAAAATGTTTATTCTAGCTCTTTCTTTCTCAATCTTTTAAATATTATTAAGAATTTTTGCATCAACTATTATAAAAAATATATAAATCAAGCAAAAGCATCAAAACCTTTTATTATAATATCAAGATATTAATACTAATCATTTTAACAGTTCCTCAACAAAAAAATATCAAAACAAACTATGTAACCAGAATGCCAAATGTAGAGAATGATATCTTAAGAGAATTGCATAGAGTTTACTAGACAGAGCAGCACTAAAATCTTAGATTCCAACATAAAAGTGACAAGACAAACATACACACCGAGCTCAATTGTTTTAAAGGTTTCAGAGTACAGTAATTGCATCAGAGATATCCACACAGAACTTCTATGCCAGCTGTACCTTCTTTGATTGCTCATGGACTGGTTGAGAAGATCCTTGCATGAATAGCCAGCAATATCAATCACTAGTCTAATAAATACTGTTTTGCATTTAAAGAGAGACCTGTGGGAACCTCAACTGCACATCTAAATAGAGCCTCAGAGAAGTTAAAGAAAAATGTAGAAAAAGTTTCTTCTCAGTCAAATGCTTTGTCCTCCCCTACTTTTTTCTCTCTCTTTTGTTGTTAATTCTAAAAGAAGCTGCCTTCTGTTCCTGTTTAAAAGATCAGAAAGACCAAATTTAAGGTATTTTTTTCATTTTAGTTCAGTTTTCCCATGGTTTTTTTTAAAGATTCTACAGTACAGCCTCCATCTCTTTGCACCTTCTACAAATGAGACGAGAAACTAAAGTTATTATGTTTCTTATATTGGCAGTATTTGTAAGTAAGGAATTTTTTTTGAAGAAATTCAAGTTATGCTGTGCCAGATAAGTGCCATTAGTGATTCAGTAGCAAAAGTAACAAAGTAACAAAAGTGTGTGTAATTATGAAATCTATGAAGAGACGGAATACATACTGAGCAAGCTGAAAATCTGAAGCCTCTCAAAGAGTAATTAATCTTCAGTAGAGTTGTTCTAATGCCAAGACACTTGAAGTACTGATGAGCTAAGAACATTCCTGTGTAACAATAAGTTTTAAGAATGTAAAATAACAGAGAGATACAATAGAACCAAAGAGGCAAAAATTGTATTATATTTTAAAATATTTTAAAATGAACACACAAAGATAAATTTATATAATACATTTTGGTAATCAACCAACAAATGGGAAATAAGAAATCAAGAAATATGAGGAAATTAAGAGGGATAAACCCACTTGCTGCACTTATTAGATCAGACTGCAAGTGCAAAAAATAGAAAATATATTTAGAAAAAAGCAATAGGATCAGAATTAACTCTACTGGAAAGTTTATCACAATTTGCAGACAGGCTTCATCCATTGATAGTCACAATTTCTTAAAAGGGAATAGAGCACATTGCATTAAATTTTCTGATCCAGGTATAAGCTTGATAAGATCTGAATTGTTGAGCTCTGGTAATGGATCCAAAGTCATCTTTGCTCTCCAAGGAAAGAGAGAAGAGAGCTGAATTGAGGAAGGCACAGAAAAGGGCAATTACAACAATCAAGGAGCTGAATGTATTTTAGGCTCGTGATAGACAATTCTGCAGATGCAAACGTCCACTGTGTCACAGGTCTTTGTGGGTTGCAGCAGTAACCAAGGAGTTAAAAAAAATCATCAAGCCACCGACAATCATACAGTCAAACCTGCCCCATTGGATATGCAAGTGATAAAATACATATACAAAAGGGTATACATATACAAATACATATACAAAAGTTGCTCAATTGGAGCTGTCTCTTGACTTTTTTAACCCAACACTTCTGATGAGTTCACAGGGGCTGATACTGGACATAACATACCTGGCACAATTTGGTTTTTTTTTCTATTTTGTTAATACAATAATAAAAAAAGAGTTTTATGTTTTCTATTTGAGCAAGAGCTCTATACAACCAGATAAGCCCAAAATCTTCTATTGCCTTCCTTATAAATGTAGAGGAAAACACATGAACTAATTATATTAACCAACATTCTCTATCAGGCTAACAATCACTTAAATCTCTAGCTCAGGGGTGTCAAACTGCTGGCCCACGGGCCGGATGCATCATAGTGAAACCACACATCGCGACATGTCATGTGACATTGCAAGTTTGACACCCCTGCTCTAGCTGATAGATCTTGACCTCAGTGGAGACCATCTGCCTGCGTTGATTTGCTCCTCCTTTGCTTCAGCACTTTTCTCCAAATTGTCCAAGCTTCACTTCAGGAAATTTCACATTCTCCTTGAGCTAACAATTCAGAAATGTAACATTCCCAACCTATCTCAGGATTACTAGCTATCTTTACAGTAGGGAAAAAATCCACAGGCAGTATTGTCTACATCCTTTGTGAGATGCTACACCACCCCTTCATCTTTTTCTAAAATTCTTTCTTCCCTTTTTAAAGACTCTAACTCTGCTAACTCAGCAACTATCCCTCCGATCTTCAAGGAGAAAAAAATTTCTATGGGTAAGCTATCTCTTATTTTCAGCTAACCAGAATAGAGTGCCTTTTTGGATTTATGGATGGCTATATGACAGAATGCTAAAGAGCCATGGATGAGAGCAAAATATTACTGTTTGTTTCAATAGATATATAGTTATACAACAAATAGTAGAGAGATTAATTAAGTGGTCACTCATAAAAAAGTGGAAATCTGATATGGAATTAATTACAGGAAAAAAAATGTTTGTATTGATTGCCCTTTCTCATTTTACATTTCGCCCAAAGCACAAGAATGAAATAAAGGTTAGTCTTACCAAGTGAGGTTTTCAGATTATTCTGGGTGCAAATCAGGGAAGAACAAGGCATCATTTAAAGAAAAAAAAAACTTATCAAAATTTATTTGGAAATAATTATGTCACTTCTATCCAAACAAATCTCTGCAATTCAGGACTGACTTAATATAGAGGGGGGAAAGCAGCAAATCAAAAGTTTGAAATAACTTAGCTTAATTTCCTCAGAAGAAAGATCTATAGAAAAAGAGTTCCAAGAAAGTATTGGGGTGACTCTAAGTATTGAGACTATGGGTTTTCCTAAAAGCTAAAAAGGGAGTCCTGATGTCTATCTTAAAATAATAGTATACTCATGTTATTCTCTTTCAAGCTAAGCAACTTTATGCAAAATACAAAAAGCAATAAATATTATGTCAAGCAAGTCATAAGGAAACAATATATAAATTTAGTTTACATCTTCATTCATTATACCTGTTTCAATTGTTCACACTCTTTGTTTCTTTCAGGATTTCTCAACTGTCTCCTACTATGATTTTCTCAGTTTTCCACTTTCTCTCAACCAATTTAGTTCATGTATTATTGTTTTTTTGCTATTCATTTTTTTATATGTGGCCAAACCTTAGCACACGTTTAATGTTGGTAAACCCACTATTCAGTCTTCTTTCCTCCCTTCATCACTCATTCTTTTATCACCTTATATTTTCTTGCTTTGTCACATGTATTTCTTAAGTAACTCATTTCCACCACATTCAATTTATTTTTATGATTCTCCTGACTACATATTCAGCCTTAATTTCTCCCCTTCTAAATACAGCATGCCCTGTTAATAGTAGGTACAGTTTGGGCAGCATTTACAAACAGCTTCCTGAAGTTATTTTTATGCTAAATATAGAAGATAGGCTCCTTTTTTTCAAAGTTCAGGAACTCTACTGACCCTTATATCCTGTAATGCTTATTTTCGTTGCAAATCTAAGTTGGTAGGGATTGTATAAGAATAAACCTAGAAAAATGCTTTGCTATTTTGACAAGACATAGAACTATGCTGAGCTCAATAACTAGATTTATAACAAAAAGGAAATCAAATATAAAGCTGGGTATCTCTGTGGATTGGGTACTAGAACTGTCAGCCAAAGCATATCCTCCCAGTTATTATTTTGTGGGAAAGAATCAGGAGTGAAGATTTTGGGAGGATGGGTAATCTCATAAAACTCATAACCCTACCTATAAGAAAATAGTCATCTGTCAGAATGACAGGTTTATGAATATATATTTAGTGCCAGGGAACCCAAGGGTTGGAACCCCACAGATATATTGTGAAATATTAGTTACAAGTCATCTTATTTTTTTAATTTGTTGTTTATCACATTTCCACATCTGTCTTACCTAAATGATTCTTGCAGTGTGAAGGTTTCCTGAAATGTAATCTTAAGGAGCCTGTTCACAACCTATAAAGTTATGCAATACCATTTATTTCACTTCTCATTTATTCCAAAAGCAGACCGAGCTGCTTCATATCTTTCTCACTTTCTACCAAGTCTTATTATTCAAGAAACAGAACAGGAGGAGGACTGAATATTCAGATCAGGAAGGAGCTTAGTGCTAAGGGCAAAATCAATAGATCCCTTAAATAGAGGGATATTGTGATTAATTCAGGAATAGTTCAGTTAGGCCTTGATTTTGAAGAATAAAAGGGGGGGGGAAGGATCTGTTATGGTGTACAATATAGTATTTTCCCAATATAGTAAAGATATTCTTTCTACACTGAGCTCAGGGGCTCCAGAACCTGTAAACACACTTTGCAAGTCCAAAGTCCTGTCTTCAGAATATCTGTTTGTATTTATGCCCATTTGTCATTGTTTTTAGTGGCAGGGCTAGATATCCACCTGTGTTTCTTTTGCTCATTCGTCTCTTTAAAAGACTTAATATTTTCACCACTCAGCAAACTGCTCTGTGATAATAATAAAAAAAAAACCTTAGGGAACTGCTGTAATCATGCAAAGAGGAGTAAAATTCATTCCACGCACAGTCAAAACAGTTATTGTCCAAGGCGGAGGAGTGAAAGCCAAGCAAATCTTAGCAAGAACTTCCTGGATCAAACCCACATTGTCCTCTACTAAAGGGAGCTGTCCTTTCTATTGCTAACTTTGCAAATCCTTTCCCACTTTCTTCTTTCTCCCGTCCTCCTACAGAGGTAAAGGCTGATTTTCTTTAATAGAAAAAAAAAAATCCATTTCCCAAGGAGGCCATTTTTCCTCCCGTTAATTCTTGCTTCTTCACTCGGCAAGAGACTACGGAGGATTTTATAAACCACAGAAAGTTAGGGACAAAAAAATCCCGGGGACGCGCTTCACCTCCTCTCGACGCTGAAGCAGCGGCCTCTAAAAGTTTCGCCCCTTTCTGCGTCCAAATCAACCATGCTGCGTCCTTACCTCACACTTGTTCCCCCCCCCTCTTTCCCCGGATATGGCGTGTTCCTTTCCGAAGAGGCGCTGGAAACAAATTTGCGAATTGCTAATCGCCGGGGAGGCTCGCCTCGCCTTGCTTCGAGTCCTTTATCCCAGTCGCCCAACAAACGCGAGAGTGGCCGGGACCAAAGACCCCGATCGCAGTCCATAGTTCTGGATTTATTTTTACAGACCAGACCATTTTAAAACCAAGGACCGAACAAGCTTTTTTTTTCTTTTTTCTTTTGCAAATAGGAATCAGGCATATAATATCGCACCTGTAAGCAGCAAAACTATCAAATATACAGTGTAGATTAAGCAGCGAATAATACAGTCTGTTGCGATTTTCTTCAAATAATGATACCTATTTTTAGCACAGAAGTTTGTAAATAGTTTAATTAAAGCTGAAATCTGATTGTGTCTCTGTGTGTGTGTGCGTGCGCACACACACACAGAAAGTGATGTCTTCTCCTGTCTGTTTCAAACTTACAGATTGTCCTGGACAATTAAATCTGTGTTAGACCCCATACGAATTATTCCAGAGTATTTTTCAGTAAATAATCTGAAAGGATGGCATCATTGCTATTTGTAAAAGATGCTCAGTATGGGCACATTCTCCCAGCCATCCCATCTTAGCATCTGCTTCCATACAATATGGATGCAGGTCCCCATCCACCTCACGCCCTGAGGTCGGCCTGTAACTGAGGGACCTGAATTTGTAGCTGAAGGTTGAAATAGAGGAGATCAACCCTGACTGCTCTTTAGAAGGTCAGATCCTGAAGTTGAAACTCAAATACGTTGGCCACCTAATGAGAAGGAAGGACTCACTGGAGAAGAGCCTAATGCCGAGAAAGATTGAGGGCAATAGAAGAATGGGATGACAGAGAATGAGGTGGCTGGATGGAGTCACTGAAGCAATAGGCATGAGCTTAAATGGACTCCAGAAGATGGTAGAGGACAGGAAGGCCTAGAGGAACGTCGTCCATGGGGTCGCGATGGGTCGGACACGACTTCACAACTAACAACAACAAAAGTGCTCTCTGAGGTTGGTTGTTTTCTTGCAAAATATTCCATTACCAAACTAAACAACATCATCAGATTTGTTCCTCTGCCAGCATTTTCACTTCTACTTACCACATCTTCTGCTGAAGCAAGTTCTGGCTTACTTATAAACTTATATAGGTGGAATTTTAAAAATGCTAATAAATAAATAAGATCACCATGTAGTATGTTGGACCAGTTGCTGGATATGATGCAACCTGTGTAGCAGTTAGCTAGGATCTTCATTTGTGCTGTGCTTTGGGTTGGCTCTCTTCCACCATCCATGACCACATGCTCCTTCAGCATTTGCCTACGTGAGGATCAGTCTAAGACAGGGGTGTCAAACTGCCGGCCCATGGGCCAGATGTGTCACGCTGAAACTGCGCCCACCCCATTGCTGGCAATGGGGGAAAAGTCGCGATAAATCGTGACATATCATGTGACATTGTGATTTTGACACCCCTGGTCTAAGAAATCACTTTCCAATATTTTTCCCCATCTCTTTTTAAAATCTTCAGGTCAGTTGCCCCATAGCAATCCGCAAAGATCAAATAAGCCATCTCTTCCTTATTTCATTAATACCAACTGCTCGTTTCCCAATGCTGTCCACTGATCTAGCAACTGTAACAGTGTATCCCAATTCATGATATAATTTATATCTTCATCCTACCATTCCTATGACAGCCCAAACAATCATCAATACTTTGGATGATAATTTGGGTGTCCTTAGGAATTTTGGTGCCACAGGTGTTTTATTCCTCCAGATGGAACTGTGGTAAAATAAACATGAAACTTCAAAGGACTTTTCTTTTTGCAAACTAGGACCTCTAGTCTAAAGGCTGTCATGCAAGCCAACATACATTTGCCTATATTCTACTAATATATATATTAGTAGAATAAACACACACACATATACATACATGATATATTGACAAAGACAGGTAGTAGTGTATTTATACATTGGAATTTCTGTGAGATGGAAATAAGATTGTTTTAGATTAAAATGAACAAGCCTTGCCTAAAGGATGAATATATGTTTTCGTTTCAAATTGCAGCTTCATACAAAATGCAGGGTAATGTGGAAGAGCAATCTGTACAATAATGTGGAAAATGGTAATGTAGAAAAAAAACAGAACATTTTGCATTCAGCTTTAATTTATGGCATCTCTAAAGAAGAATTTTGGATAGAGGAGAAGAAAACCTTTCTATCAGAAAATCTGGGGAGAGAATATTCTCAATAAGATTGATTATTTGAGTTAAGCCTCAGAATACTAATCCTTCAGAACCACTGTTGTTATTTCAATCTTCACATTGGTCAATAGAGGGCAATATTCTATTAACTATTTTCTTTAAAGCTTGAGACTTCAAATGGGAAAAACAATTTTAACAGGTGTCTTCTTTACATGTATATTCATGATACTAAAGCTTTGTGTTGTTCTTTTGGTGAAAATATATTTGGTGAAAATATATTTCTTCTGGAATTTTTCATCACCCAGGCAATACCATACTATAATGGCTTGTAAAACAAACACTCTACTTTGTAAGTAAGAAAGTATATGTGATATATTAATATACATTTTTAACATCAACACTATCAATTAATTCAATAATCTATATTTTCTATATTGATGGGAGACTTTTATTAACGTGAATGTTATTTTTTCAAGTAATTGTTTTTTTTTTAATCTGGCACTACACTTAAGCAAGACTGCTGATGCAATAAGGAAATGAAGATCTTACTTCAGTTTTAAAGCTAGCAACAGATACATTTTGGTGCCCAGCTCTTGTATTTGTTTTATTTGTTTAATTTAACTTACACTTAATGTGACTTACTCACTAAAGACTATTAGTTTTTACTGTATTTGTTAAAGAACAGTCATTATTTCTTTGTTCCAGAAATGTTTATTTGACCTTTTCCCATCAAACAATATCGGAAGACCAAACTTTGTATATATTTGCTCAGATGCAAGTCTTACAGCGGAGCATATTTTTATATAAGGATATTTAAAACATTAGTCTAAGGCCATGAAACATCTTCTTAATAGTGTTTACTAAGATAATCAGAACCCAAGACATGCCAAGGTTTGAAGTCAGTGTCTGAACTTTTAGTATAAATAAATAGTAATGCCATTTTCTCAAAACAAATGAATCAAGTCATGATTCAAGTCAACATGAATGAATCAAGTCAACATGAATTACATCAGAATTGCTCAGTTTTGATTGTACACTAATTGTTGAAGTCCCAGTGAAAGCTAGACAATATAGGAATCTAGAAATTATAAATTCATGGTAGTCTAGTCTCTTTAATTTATGCGCCATGAATCTTCTGCTGATTCTCTGTTGTTCTCTGCTGCATTTCGGTTTCCTAGGCTATGAGTTTCCAAACTTGGCAACTTTTAAGACTTGTGGACTTCAACTCCCAGAATTCCTCAGCCTGTCCTAGGTTATACAGTTCAAGTACATTTCCAGCTTATTATTTCAATTCTGTAGCATTCCAGGTTCCAGCAATAAACAGCACATCTTGTTTGCATGTTCAATTTTAAATTGAACTGGATATCAAAGTCACCAACCCTCTTTTATTCTGCATCAGTAGTTGCAGCATAAACTTGGATAATTGTTATATTAATTAAAGAATTGTCCATAAAGCCCAACTGACATTATTGTATTGTAGCCAAGTACTGTATACAAAGTAGCAAATAGTATGATCACCTGACTGAATATGTTCAATTCCAGTCCATCTCAATTCACTGATAACTAAGATATCAATGTGTAGTTGATTCACTGCATATTTCAATGTTGAACTTTCTTTATATTCCATTCTTAATAAAAATCACTACATGCCACACTCCAACCCTGGGAATTCATCCGTAATCTAAAGCTAAAATTATTCATATTCAAAAATTTCACACTCGTAATAAAAAAAACCCTGATCTTTATAGGATTTATCATCCTGGTGATCTCATCTGGAAAGCCTCCATCCCTTGATGCTAACTCAGAAAATTGGATTAAATTATTAATTTAACATGAATTCTGCAAACACAATCAGAATGAATGGAATATTGAAGTATCTTCTGTTCCTTGGATACTGCCATTGTTGGTATATGATTTGTATTCTGTGCCTAGCTTGTTCCATTCTATAGAGATGTTCAAAATGCTAATTATGTCACCAAAATAGATTTTTTTCCTGTATTGCATTGATGTTAGGTCTGTAATACATAAAGGAGCAGAGTTGGCATGCAGGCTACCACAAGACAGTGGCAATTATTATCTGAATCATTACAGGCTGTATGTATAAATGTAAGGTTGCTTTAGGTTGTATGTACTATATATGCACCAAATAGATGCATATAATCCAAACGTTCTTTTAGGGAGGCATCAAATTGTTTTATTTAGATAGATAAAACAACAAAGAATTTGCAATACCTTGATGATGATAATGTTATCCGGTCAATCGAGTTCAACTCTGGGCGATATTATTGTGGAGATTTCACAGAACACAATTCACAATGCAACTAATTATTTCATTGTGTTTGTGTGATATATTGAAAGCAGCCAAATACATTTGAACCTAGTAGTTGAGAAAAGCAGACTGTGTGGTTATTGTTTATGGTTCAGTGTTTTATGTAAGCCCCGAAAGATGGGTCAATTGAATAAACAATGGTGAAGTTAACCATAACTAATTGCATCATACAAAGAGAGCCTTTAATTGATTGTGTTACATCATCTGTTAGTTTCTTTCTTTTTTTAAAGGAGACTATGTAGGTTAAGGAACTTCTTTATAAATTAGTAAGATTTTAGGAGAGAAAGAAAACTATTTTTAGATTGCAAACTTGCATGCTTTAACTGATTAGTCCATTCATCTCTAATTAGTAAGCAAGAGTAAATTAAGTATACCTGCATCTTTTACAGCACAGAGTCTGGAAAATATTCCTATTGAGGTACAGATAGTTCATCCTAGAGAAAGTGTGATTATAAGTTGAATGTTAGCCTTTAGAATGCCTAAAAAAGAAACAGCAGTAGCCCCCTCATCACCTGCTTTCTTTTGTGATAGGAGAAACAGTAACAGGAAGAAAAAGATGGCATCCCACTAGGTTACCAATAGGATAGCAGTTTAGTCACCCCCTCTCTTTTGTTGCACTGATTCTAAGAAAAGGGAGAGTAAAAAAATTCTGGTTTTTTTTACAAGCTGAACTTATGCATATTTATTCAGAAATAAGTTCTATAGAGTTGTGTAACTTTATTCAATTTTAAGACACAGCCAACAGCCTAAATTCTGCTAGATTGATGGCAGACTCCCCCTCCCCCTCTTTTTCTTCCTCCTCTCCAACTATCCATCTTTTTGGTTATTTTAATGTATTTATTCTCATTGTGTTCCTTTGTCATTGTTTACATTATTTTTTTATTATTTTACTTCTGTTTATATGCCTTGTCATTTTTCTTTTATTATTGTAAGCTGCCTAGAGTAGCCCCAGCAACATAGGCAGCAAATACATTCAATAAATAAATAAATTCTACTTTGAGATATTCATTTACTAATTAAATTTATTACATATATCCCACCTCCAAAGGCTGGGCAGTTAACACAACTAAGATTAAAAACACATGTCACATAAATGCAACATAAAACCAAATCCAATAAAAATTGCAATCAAGTAATCATAAAAATTTCAAGATAAAAATGGGATCTTTAAGGACACCTCTAGCTTAAGTTATATAAAACAGAAGTAGGGTATACTGCTAATAAATAAAATAAACAAGCCATCTTCACTGCTTTGTCAAAAACCAATACAGAGGAATCCTTGAGGCAAGGTATGGAGGCCATGACAGAAAAGCATTGCCTTTAATCCCTTGCAACTCAGGGTAGATTACATATGGTGGAGAGTTTGTAAGGGTTAGGATTGTATCTTGGTCTTGGAAACCTATTTGTAATTTAATGCAACGAATGGAGGATCATTGTTACATAGGTAGTCCTCATTCAGTGACAACTGGGACCAGGTTTGTCATTAAGCAAAGCAATCACTAGGTGAAATCATAACCGTGCTTAGGATCTTACTCCAGCTTTCCATTACAGACCAGTGAACGTTGTAAATATGATTGGTTGCAGTTATTACAGTCCAAGGCAGTCACTAATTGAGGATTACCTGCATTACCAAGTTGTCTCCTAGGCACCATTATTTTATTAAGTTACTCCCAGCTCTTTTATTCATAATGACCCATAAGATCTTAATAGTAAGAAGCAATAACAAAAAGCTTTGCCATCCCACTGAAGAAGCTTAATTGGCCTACTGTAAACACTTCGGAGTAGGCCTCTTGCAAGCATTCAAGAGGGGAAAGCAAATCTAATGGTTTTAAGGAAACTTAACATTTAGCGGAGCGACATCGAAAGAAGGACAGCTAACTAAACACAGGACGGTATGTCAATGAAGCTTATTCCAGCTCTCCAAAGGGAGGGAAAAAAAGAACTGATAAGGTCATGTCAGGACATTTTAAGTGCATTCGACCTCCGCCTTCTTTTCCCAAGCCGAAGCGGACTGGCATCCGCCGCCTCCGTCTGAGGCGAAGAAAAAGCAAACACTCCTTTTGTTTTCTCCCTTCTGTCCCGCCCCTTTTATTATTCGCTCCCCTCCACTCTCCCCCCCCCCGCCGTTCCGCCTTGCGCTTCCCTTCGCGCCCAGTCAGCGGTTCTGCCAGCTAGAATCCGATTGGCGGAAGGCAACCGGTGACGCGACAAAGGAATCGGGCGGAGTCTTGAACCGTGGAGCCTCTGGTTGAAGCCGGCTCCTAGGCCCGCCCCTTTTTTATTTATTTTCCCTCTTCAGCGGCTCGCTTTCCTTTCGCCCTTCCGCGGCTGTGGAAGAGCGGCGAGGAGGACCCGGGCGGCCCAGCGTGCGCGCCCGGAGGCAGGCTGTCCGGGTGGCAAGGCGGCGATTGAATCCGGTAAGCTGACTGGAAGTCGGGAAGTGAAAGAGAAGGGCGGGCAAAAGCGCCGGACCCGAGAAGGTTTACCTGACGTTTGCGGCGTGACGGTGAAGGGTTGAGTTTCCGCCTTTTTCTCTTAGGTGGAAGCTTGGCGCAAGTTCCTGACATTTGTTCTGCAGGTGTCTTTCAACCTGGTGGAAAGATGGTGGAAAAAGGGAGAAGGCTACCTCTCCTTGCAAGTCTTCTTCAAATCCTAACGAGTGTTTCCCCCCCCCCCCTCCGCCGCGCTTAATGAAACTGTCAAACCTGCTCCATGCCGGCATCTAAAACTTAGAAATGTGGGCATGTGTTAAGTGACTTTCCCTTTCTAGCGAATGGAGATTGTTTTTCTTAATGGCTTGCCTTTAATAGCAACTTCTAGTGAAATGTTAAAGGGTAGTTTAGTAGGGTCTTAGTGGTTAAGGCACTAGGTTATATAGAACAGGGGTCCCCAACCTTGGCAACTTTTAGACGTGTGGACTTCAACTCCCAGAATTCCCCAGCAGCATGGGGAATTCTGGGAGTTGAAGTCCACAAGTCTTAAAGTTGCCAAGGTTGGGGGACCCCTGATATAGAAAACTGGAGTCCATGTGTTCTATAGTCCCTCCCCCTCCGTTATGCATGAAAACCGGCTGGGTGACTGAGCCAGTCACACTCAGCCTCCTCAGAGTTGTTTTTGTGGGGAAAATAGGAGGAGGAGGAAGGAATATTAGCTATATTTGCTGTTTTGAATTATTTTCAAAATAATAAAGGTGGGGTATAAATATAGTATTAAGAGTCCTGGCATAGTTTGCTTTGGCTTTGATAAAGGGGGAGTGTAGGTTGAAAAGGGGGTTGCTTTTTTTTTTTTTTTAAGGGGTTAGGCTTCATGAAAAACACAAGACTCTTTTACCTTTGCTGCTACAAAGTTGGTTCTGCTTTTCTAGTTCTGAGGTGGCTGAGACCAGTTACAGCTAACAGAGATCACAGGGAAGCACTTCTCAGAGAGTATTTGTTACTGAGAGAAGCATGTGGCCATGCTGTGAAGAGAATTATTTCTTACAGTAGGAGAAGCAGGTTTCTTTGCCTAAGAACATTTGTTTTTAAATGTACCAAATACAGTATAAACATGCTTCGATCATACTTTGGAGTGTTTTTGTTTTTTAGACAATCTTTACTGATCACAGGTACTGTAGAAGAGCCCTGTTTATAGCGACTAAAAATCAAAAGGAGCCAACTAGCACCTTTTCAGACTAATATATATATATATATATATATATATATATATATATATATATATATATATATAAATATATATATATTTAGGTTGCTAACAAAGAATAAAGAGAGAACTGGTATAGCTATTTCGAGTTCCTTTAACTCTCTTCAGCCAGACTTACTCTTCTGAGATTCGAACCTGGGCTATCTGCATGTTAGGCAGTTGTTATAACCTCTAAGCCACAGGCCCTCTCTCACTTTGTCAGCTATATCAGGAGAGAGACAGGGGGAGGCAAGCTTTTGGGAACTGTTCAAATTTGTTAGTTGGGAAAGGTGCCAGTAGACTCATGGTTTTTGAGAGATGGCAAGCTAAATCTTATTTTTTAATTGTCTAGATTCATTTATGTTGAATGAAACTTTCTCTCCTGATGTACTATGATCAAAATTTCTGTAATATCTAATACATTCTTTGAGCTGGACATATTCTCTTAACTGGGTTCCCACAACTTGTTAAGCTAATTTAGTTTGTCTCTCCCTTTATTATAGCGGACATGGTTATTTTATGGCTTTCTGAGTCATATTGACTTAAAAATTATAAACAGAATATGGCTACCTAACAGTGACTCTGGGTGGCATACAGTAATAAAAATTTTGTATGAAGGCAACTGCAATATTTATTTGTTAGATTTTAATATTAGATTTATATCCTATTATTCATAAGCTCAAGGTGACATAGGATTAGTATGTATCCAACAACCCTGTGAAATAAGTTGGCCAGTAGAAGATGTGATTGCCCAAAAGCCACACAGTAATCTGTGTAATTAAGGTTTTGTTAACAGATTGATTATCTCTTTTAAAGAAATAAGCTATCAAGAGTCGTTTACAGCATGAATCCTATTGCAAAAATTATCTCTTTAATGGTTTCAAGGAGCAAAGCCACTCATGGTAATATTCGTCTATTGAAGGGGGAAAAAAAAATGGTGACCAGACAATTGTTTCCTTGTAAGCAAATGGTAATAAGCTAGATTCTATGTATATAGGAACAGAGTGTAATACCGTAGAAGTGGCTGTTTGGTTTTAGCCAACCCAGATATAATTTCATTTTAGTAATAAAATTGATTTTGTATTATGTTTGTGTCCATTCTTAAACTAGAAGCATTGATAATTTTTTTGACTTCTCTAATAAATCCAAGATATGTCTAAATAAATTGCTAGATTAAAGATCTTCCACATAAGATAAATCTTAGTCCAATCTTAATTAGGCGAACCTGGTATTCAGAAAGTATTGACACTCTATCTAATTCTTAAATGCTTCTTTGTAATTAGAGAACTGATACAAAGTGAACAATTTAGACTTCATTGCAGTAAAGATTATTCCACCTGACATCTATTCAAGGCAATTTACAACTGAACTATCTAAAGCCAATCAATTCTTTCAGTATAATACAACAGTTTTATCGAAATTTTCAAAAATGGTTAGAAAATTATTTTACTTTATGGAGAATTAAGCAGCATCCCAAAGCATTTTTGATTCACTATCCAGTAGAATCAAAAACTATTCCATCCTAAAGTGTATGTAATTGAAGGAAATAAAAAATGTGACTACTCCGTTTTTCTGTAATTGATATCCTGCATAGGAGCAGGGATTAATTTTCCAGTAATGTTTTCCTCGTCTATTATCTTCATTAGACTCCAGTATCTATGTTTTTTTTATTCTAACAGGCTTTAGAATTTAAAAAAATGTTTATGCTCTTTATTGTCAGGCCTGTTTGATTTTATGCACTTTTGTTTGTCATGGCCATGAGGCCCAAAAGGGCAGTACAACTGCATCTGGTCATTGTCACCATTTAGCACTGCCCAGGGAGCATGTGTAACTTAAGGAATGCTACAGACACGGTGTCAAGGTAATGATTTAATAGCTAAACAGCTTATGTAATGATGTAATGTAACATAAGATGGATGATGCAATGATAGGAATGACAGTTTCCTGCTGTAACTGCTGTGTATTGGAGTTTGCTGTATTGCCATGTGTATGGTATTGTAGATAGTGTATGATAAACCACCATTTAATGTAGACCACTGTTTGCTGTATTTACTCCTGGATTATCTCAGCGCAATAAGACTGTGCATGCTTTGACATGCGGGCAACTATTGCTCCCCTATTAAACATATTTTGCAAGATTGCCCACAACATGCATTCTCTGATTCCTTAGGGGTAGGCAACCTTGGCTCTTTTATGACTTGTGGACTTCAACTCCCAGAAGTTGAAGTCCACGAGTCATAAAAGAGCCAAGGTTGCCTCATCACTTGGATGGCTGAATTGAATATCCAGTTATGAGCCACTGCTATATCCTCATAGAAGTTTTGCTTATAATTGCGTGAACTGGGTGTATATATTTACTTCTGTCATGTTCTCATACGCTAAATAATAGCCGTTTTTAAAAATTCAATTATAACACAAAACACTTTTACATACTTTGTGTATGTAATGGTTCAAAATTACTAAATTAGGCATATTTGATATGAAAAATTCACAAGTCAGTTACTGGGTCAGAAAGGACATTGTTAAGAAAAAGTTAGTCTGGCATAATGTGGCATTTACTGCTTATTTGGAAAGAAGTGTTCCCAAAAGAAAGCTAACTGGTGATTAGAGTGGAATTTATAGACACTAAAAGCCATAGTGCTATTTGAGCAAAATGTCTTTCCTAGGTGACAATTGCAAACACATCTATTTTCCACCCAATATGTATTTTATTATGCTTGACATGCTTTTATTTAGTTGAACTGAATCAATATGCTTAATCTAGCTATATCTTCTGAAGTGCCTCTTCAGATCTATCTGAGAAAGATAATAAAGGGGAATAAAACTGACCTGATCATTTTGTATTTAAGTAAAAGCACTGGGACATAATTATTACAATCATAACATCCACATATAATTAATGGGCTAATTGTTGAGTATAGGAACATGACTCTTTGTACCTGAAACTTCTACATTTATAGATTCTTGTTTTTTCTTTGTTGACAGCAAACACATTGTTATATATATTTGATAGATAAATGTGTATGTATATTTTCATATGATTCTACTCAGGATACCAAAAGTTATTTGCAGTATAATTATGATAACATAACAATCAGAAAACAATTTAAAAAAATCTGGGCTAAAAACTTTAAAGACAAATCTGAATGTTGCTGCATATTAAAAAATTATAGATATAACATTGAGATAACATTTCGGTATTTTGCTATGACCCTAGAATAGGTCCTGTTTCTTGTGCTTAATGGAATTATGTGCTGTGACAGCAAAGACTTTGAAGCTCGTCTTTATTTAACTGCTGTCTTTTGCTGTTGGAAATAGAAAAGCAGTGTCTGACCCTATTTTGATAATCAATCTTAGGGTAAGAAATAGGCAGATTAACTCTACTTGAATTCTTCCTATTTTATTATTTGTAGTAATGCAAGTGGCATATATGTCAATGGCCTTTCTTCTGCCAGATCAATATTATTTCTGTGGTCTGTTATGCTTTTGTAACATATCAGCCCAGTTCTTGTTGCATGTAATTCTAAACACTAATATTGTTACCATGTAGATTCTAGAGTGAAACTGTTGTCATGAATACACACACACAAAAGGGAATTTATAATGCATAGTCAAGCTGAAAATGACTAGAGGAAGCTGAATAAAATCTACATTAAATGGACAGATTTGGGAACCTTTTAACTAGTGCTTGGACTGATAGAAAGACCATGAATCAAGTAGAAGAAAGA
The DNA here is from genome assembly GCF_016545835.1 of Crotalus tigris. NCBI lineage: Eukaryota > Metazoa > Chordata > Lepidosauria > Squamata > Viperidae > Crotalus > Crotalus tigris. The sequence goes on from NW_024100479.1 coordinate 1,114,119, forward strand.
AATAGATATTTGTAAGTATATTGAACATATTGTATATTCTGCCTTTTTGCTTTCATAAGCATTCAGGAAAGCTAAGAATATGCTTGAAAATATTCTCATCCTGGAATATTTAAATTGGCTAAGGTAATCATTAAAAAGTGAAATTTTCTCTGGAGTAAATGTTAAAATAAAACTGTTACAATGTCTGTGTAGCAAAGCAGAATTAACAGCACAGAGTTGCTATGTATGGCTTTGTGCCTCTTTTTCTCACGAGCAACAGCTTCTTTTAATTGTGGTCAGTCTTTTGGCTAAGGTTTTCTGTAAGTTATTTTATGAAATATTTAGTGTAGTACTCCCTAATATTCAACTTTTAATCAGAAGGATTCTTAACAAGATGTCCAAATGAGAATTGTGTTAATATAACAGTGTCAGTTTATAAGATTACCAAATAAATCCCTAACATGCAGACTATTATTCTGAAATAATAATATGCATGTTAGGAATAAAGAGCCATCCTCAGTTCCTATTCTCTATACATAGGCAGTAAGTAGAAACTAAGGATGGGTCTTAGTAATTTAGTAATAATAAACAATATATAATTACTGGGAGGAAAGTCAAAGTTAAAAATCTGTATACTTCTAAAACTCTTGCTCCTGTAACCCTTACCTGGGTGAAATAGTACATCTTAGGACAACAATTTTTATAAGTAAAAATTTTATTAGTTTATAATATATGATACAATAGAAATACAAAGTAAATAGCGGAAAAGAGGAGGAAGGGAAAACGGAATAGAAAAGAGAGGTAAGGGAGAAAAAAGGGGGGAAGGCATTGACGTCCGACTTCCTTTGGTGCAATAAAGTATAGACTTCAAACTTCAACTTTTTACTTTTACAAAATAATATAAACTAGCCATTTCAATAACATCAAATCTATCTAATTGGTAAAGCCCACAATCAAAATTTCATTTTTTTTCCCACCTCAAGGACAAAATCTAGGAGCAGTTTCCACATGGCAATAAAAGTATTCGTATTTTTTTCTTTAATCAGTACAGTCAGTTTAGCCATCTCTGCTAGCTCCATCAGTTCTCCAGCACTGGAGACGTAGAATCCACCAATGGGTTAACTCTGCCTTCCTGCCCATTAGACCGGGTCAGCTAATTTGTCACGCCCGTCCTGGGGTAGCTCCTCCCATTCTTGACTCGGTCTTCAGCCCAGGTGGACGTGATAGATTGGCTCCCGGTTTAAGGAAGGTAATAGAATTAAATATTGGTGGATTCTTGTCTCACTCCACAACTACTCCAGCAGAGCTGAGTCCAGCTCAGCTCTGTGAGAGTCAGTCTGTGGACAGGCCTGGGGAAGGGGGTTCCTTCCTTCCCCAGTTCTGGGTGTTCAGCTGGTTAATAACTTTTAGGGAAATCCTCGGAGATTCAGCATTGGGACCAACGCTGTGTTCCACTCTAAGCTAAACTCCCTCCAGAGGGGAAATCCAGACAGCTGGATTCTTCCTTCCATTCCAGAGGCTGAAAATCAGCTCCTCCAACAGAAGGGTATGGGGTCCCTCCAGAAACACTATGGTCCCTCAAGTGGTGGTCATTGCCAGCGCTAGCCAGAGGGTCACACTTCAAGGAACCCGACCGTGTCACACTTACGACGGATGCCAGCCTGTTTGGCTGGGGGGTACACTTGCAGTCCATGTGGGTGCAGGGCCAATGGTCCCAAAGGGATCTGGTACACAACATCAATTGGTTGGAGCTAAGGGCCATATACCTGGCTCTCCAACACTTACACAACAGGGTAGCAGGACAACACATACTAGTCCTCACAGACAATGTGTCAACAAAGGCACACGTGAATAGGGAGGGGGGAACCCAATCCAGGTCTCTCATGACAGAGGCCCAAGCACTTGGAGACTGGGCAAAGGAAAACCTCGCCTCCATCAGGGCCGAGTATCTCTCGGGGGAGGCAAACAGACAAGCGGACTTCCTAAGCAGGTCAATCATGGATCACGCCGAATGGAGTCTGCACCCGGACCTATTCGCGGAGATAACACAGAGGTTCAGGCGACAAGTGGTGGACCTGTTTGCATCCCTGGCGAACACCCAACTCCCAAGGTTCTTCTCAAGGTTCCCATTGTCGGGGGTGGAGGAAACGGACGCCCTACGTTGCCCTTGGCCAAGGGGACTACTTTACGCGTTTCCTCCTCTTCCGCTGATCCCGGCAACCATCCGCAAGGCATTGCAGGAACAGGTGGAGGTCATACTCGTAGCCCCACACTGGCCACGAAGACTGTGGTTCGCGGGCCTGGTGAATCTCTCCAGGTCCCTTCCATGGAGGATACCCCCGGACCAAGTGTAACTCAGCCAGGGGGATCTACAACACCCGGAACCCCAATGGCTTCAGTTAGCCGCCTGGCACTTGAACACCAAATCTTGAGCGGGGAATCATACCCGCCAAGAGTAATTTCCATGATCCAAGCATCCCGCCGACTGGCAACCAATCACATTTATGACTCCATATGGAGAAATTTCTGCAATTGGTGCGAGAAGCGAATGCTCGATGTCTCAGGTCTAACAATTCAAAACATACTGGAATACTTGCTCAACAGCCTGGACAGGGGCCTAGCTCCGAACACCATTCGCAGACAGGTCGCGGCATTGTCCACTTTACTCACTTGCGCCAACTCAGTTCCCTTGGCACAGCATACCAGAGTTTGCGCCTTCCTTAAAGGCATCTCTCAGGCAAAATCCCCCGTGGTTCCGAGCTCGCGGCTCTGTCGGTCAGGGAGGACCTTTGCACCTTCCATCGGGACCGGGTGGTCCTCTGATTGGACCCAATCTTTATCCCCAAAGTTAACACCATGTTCCATAGGGCCCAGGAAATCGTCCTACCGAATTTCTGTGCCAACAGTCTCATACCCTGGAACGACAGTGGCACACACTGGATGTCCAGAGGGCACTATGACACTATATCAGGCGGACAGCACCCTTACGCAAATCAGAAGCTCTTTTCATTCTGTTCCACCACACCTCTAGTGGACAGAAGGTGTCCGCCTCAACGATTGGCAGGTGGATCAGACTTTGCATTGCAGAAGTGTATCAGTCACTTTCTCTACCAACACCAGGGCAAATCACAACGCATTCCACTCGCAGCGCTGCGACCTCCACGGCGTGGGCCACACAGGCCTCTATCGAGGAAGTTTGCAGGGCGGCGACGTAGTCCTCGCCCTCCCCATTCATCCGACATTATAAGATAGACCGTTTTGCCTCCGCAGACGCTTCCTTCGGAAGGAGGGTCCTACAACAGGTAATCTCTACAAACACAACTTCGACCTCTTCTGATTCCCACCCATTGGGACAGTGAGGCTTTGGTATGTCCCATTGTCTTATCTGAATGCCTTTTCTCAGCACGGAGACGTAGAATCCACTCCCACCCTTAAAATCATTAAGATCATATTAGAGAACTGGGAGCCATCACGTCAAAATTGTGGTCAGCTGCTTCGCCTTCGTCAAGAATGGGAGGAGCTACCCCAAGACGGGTGTGACAAATTAGCTGACCTGGTCTAATGGGCAGGAAGGCAGAGTTAACCCATTGGTGGATTATACGTCTCAGGTAAGTCAACACCCCTTTTTGAACCATGGTACCTCAAATGGGCTAATTTACAGAAGATGTCCAAAATCTGGGACTCCTGACTCTGTGAAATTGAAATTTTTATATTTATATTTTATAAACCATTTTATGACATTATCATAAAATTATCATAAAACAATTTATGACAGAATGCAAAATATCGTAAAACATTTCCCAAGCTGATATTTATGCTATACAGTACATCATAGGTTGTTTCAAGACAGATGTATCTCTGAATGTATCTCAATTGTTCTAGTGAAGAAATACATTAGAAGTTTTTTTAATTTTTGAACGTAAGGAAATATCTCTGAAATCATGACCCAACAGGTTAATAAGGTTGTCTAGTAACACAATAAAAGTTGGTAAATTTAGTTGAAAGGTAAAGTTTTTTTACAATCTCCAGTTGTCAAGACAGAGAAAATAAATTTCATACATAACACTAAGCATAATTCTACACGTAGCACTAAAGTTCTAACTGAGGTATGCCAGCAAATCAGAAGAATGACACAGTGATCATTCTACGCTGCAATACCAATAACAAGGAAACTTACTAGAATGTGCTATTGTACAATATTAATTTCACATACTAACAAAATAATATTTATGATCATCAAAGGGAGATGCCAGATCTTCAAACTGGCTTTAGAAAAGGCCCAGAAACATGCTGCATAATTGAGAAAATCAAAGGAACCAAAACCAAGTTAGTATGTGCTTCATTGATTATAAAAAGGCTTTCAACTATGTTGTTCACAAGCTTTGGGAAGTTCTTAAAAAATGGGAATTCCCAGAACATCTCATTGTCTTTAAGCAAAGCTATATACTGATCAAGAAGCTGCAGTACAACATGGTGAAACAGATAAACAGCGTAATGAAACAAGTCGGTCTTACTCTGCTCTATTTATTCAACTTATATGCAGAATATAAATTGGGCTAAATTAGACTGAAAGAACTTTAAGTGTAGTTTTAAAATTAGAGAAAGGAACATCAAAAGCCTGTTCTGTGCTAATGATACTACTCCAATAGCTGAAAAAACAAAGGATCTACAAGCTATAGTAACAAAAATTGAATAAAGGGAAAATAGGATTAAGATTAAATATAAAGAAGACAAAGATAATGACAACAGGTAAAACCAGACTGAGAACTGAAAGATACTGAAATGGCAAATAGTTTCTTAAAAGATCAACCCTCAACAAAGCAGTTAAGAAACATGCCACAAATTAGCACTTGTTTTTGTAATCATGAAGGCCTTGGAAAAGATACGCCTTGATGTAATCTATACCTATAAATATCAGAATAGCTAGGCAATCATATTCCATGTGATACTTTGTGGAAATGAAATTAGAAGTTTGAAGAAGCCAGATAGAAAGAGCATTGCTACTTTTGAATTTGGGTGTTGGAGAAGACTCCCAAGAATCCATGGAGAGCCAAGAAAACAAACAGGTAATTGCACAAATGAAACCAGAGTTCTCACTCAGGCACAAATGATCAGACTCAAATGATCATACTTCATATACATTACGCAAGAACCTAGCTCTCTGGAGAAGGCTGGCGATGCTGGGAAAGAAGGAAGGGAAGAGAAAAGGAAGACCAGCGGCAAGGTGGATGGACTTGGTTACAGTGATGATGGGGTACTGAAGGGATTTTATTGTGCTTATGATTTTAGTATGTTTAAGTTTGACATTAGCGTTTATTTTATATATAGTAACCATTTTATATTGATAATTATAGTGTTATGTAATCATTGTTTTGTTATTTTGTAATCATTATTTTGTAGTTAATTGCTTGATCAGATGCTTTATATATATATATATATATTGGAAAAGTAAGGGCTTCATACTTTAAGTATAGGTGATTGCTTATATGAAAAGAGCACAGTAAGGGGAGGGGGAAAGGAGTTACGGATGGAGCCTGGGTTGCTGTGTATGAGTCATCACCTAGGAATTGTTTTTTTGTGCCATCTTATGCCTGGTACCAAGACCTGATCTCTTTGTTCTGAAAAGGTATAAAAGGTGGAAGACATTTTTTCTGGTTGTTGCCTTCATCTCTCTACCAGCCACGAAGAGAGATGGGGTCACCCAACTCTGTTTTGATCAAAATAAAAGTTGTTTGCTTGTGAAACCTCGGCTCAGGAGTTTCTTTGGCTCTTTTAAATTCCTGAGTAGTGCTGGGGCAATTGTGAGGTTAAGTGGAAAACCTTACAGTACACCATTGGTAAACCTAAAGGTTAGGGATAAGTCATCATTGGAAAAATATCTGTGTGGTCACAAAGAGTCAACACTGACTTGATGGCACATAATCAACATAATCAAGAGCATATTATCCAACTGAATAGGAAGTGGGGGAAAGATTAATGTGGAGGAATCTTACGGACATCATAGCATTTTCCCATGCTAATAATGGCATAACCATATATTTTTATTCTCATCAACATTCATTTTTAGCAACTCTTATTTTGCTTAATGGTCTGGCATCAAAACTACATATCATAGCATGGAAAAGAAAGAGTGATCATGCAAGTATTTGCCTAATACGTTTGAAGAATATGAAATATTGAATTAAAGCAAATATGTGTTGTTGTCTTTTTATAAGATAAACTTTAAGGGGAAAAAAATTACATAACTGAAGACTTACTTGAAATGTGCTTAATTCCATACAGATTTTCAAACTCTAAGAGACTGCACAAATCTCTTAAGTCAAGCTAAGTAAGAAGAGAAATGCAGTTAAAATAGAGAAGATTGAAAGCAGTAACTATTTTTTTTACAAGTAATACTTAACAATTTCCTTGCTGAATTTTAACATTATAGCTAAATTCAGAAATATAGTTTATCCAGACACTGTGCTACTTCACTTCTATTTACAGTATTAAACTACAGCAATGTTTCAACCAGTGCCATGTTGTTAAAGCATCAGTTTAAATCCAATCTGGTACTATTTACCTGGATTCTGATTGTAGGTGGACCTTAATATTTCCCCATCTATAACACCTTTTAAGTCTAACGTTTAAACCAATCTGTAATTTTGGCCAATAAAGACCATAATCTAATACAAGTAATCTTCGCTTACAGATTGCTTCATTTAATGACCATTTGAAGTTACAACAGTGTAAAACTTTGCAATTTATCCTTGCATTTATGACATTCGCAGCATCATGCCATATAATCGCCCTTTGTGTCTTTCACAAACAGCTTCTGACGAACAGGGTTAATGAAGAATGTGTAAGTAAAATTTCAAATTGTGGTCACATCATGTTTCACTTAATTACTACGATGATTCACTTACTGACCAAATGGGAAGTGACCCCATAAGCCCATTGTGGTGATATGATTTTCCACTTAGTGATCATAGCATTTAGTGACAGAATTGCCAGTCCCAATTGTGATTTCTAAGCAAGCACTATTTGTAATCCTTAACTTTGCCTAGTAAAGAGCATAATCTGGCACTACTATAAAAATACAGGTGGTCCTCAACTTACAACAGTTCATTTAGTGACCATTCAAAATTATAGCGGCACTGAAAAAAGTGACTTATGACCATTTTTCACACTTACAATCATTGCAGCATCTCCATGGTCACATGATCGAAATTCAGATGCTTGGCAACTGACTCCTATTTAATAATAATAATAAAGTTGGAAGGGACCTTTATGACGGCTACAGTGTCTCCTGGGGTCATGTGATCAGCTTTTGTGAATCTCTGACAAGCAAAGTCAATGGGGAAGCCAGATTCACTTAACAACTGTGTTACTAGCTTAACAACATGATTCATTAACAAGTGTGGCAAGAAAGGTCGTAAAATGGAGCAAAATTCGCTTAACAAATGTCTCGCTTAGCAACAAAAGTTTTGGGGTCGATTGTGGTCATAATTCGAGGACTACCTATATGCAGGGTATAGTAATAATAGAAATATCTATTTGCTTGTAAATAATGGCTCAAAAGTGTATTTTGCCTTGTCTGAAATAGTAGAAGCAAATTTATTCCTCGTTCTTAACTTTTATAAATTTGTACTCCAGTTTAATACCGTTCGATTATTTTCCAGAATTGTAATATATGTGCTTGCAAGAATTGGCTTACTAATGACCAGACGAGCTATTCCTAGAGCTGTGTGCCCACTGCCTATGAAGCTGGTACATTACCTATGTTTAGTATAGCTTTCCTTGATCAAGAGTGTCCAAATGCCTTTTGCACTGGTTAATTCGTATATTTTTAAAGTCCCCAGACTACTAGATAAGAAACTTTTGTTGTAGACAGTCTGGCCGCAGATGGACAAAATTATTTCTCATGTTATTAATATAGTCTTGGATAGGACATCTTCTGGTCTACAGTGGATAACCACATATACTAGCTCTTGACCAATAAGAAATGGAACTTTCTCTTAGTCACATCTACAGGTAACATCTTCAGGAAAGCTTGTCTCTTTGTAGGTATGTGTGTGTGTTGGAAATATTCTTTTTTAGAGGACTTTGCTATTTTATGCTCAGTACAGAATGTTTTTTTTTTTTTTAGGTCAAAATACTTCCAAAATGCCCAGAACAACTACTTTTCATTCAGAATGGCTGTTTAGTATTCAGAGCAGTTCTGTTCAAAATGTTTTGTACATCCCAGCTTAAGATATGTAAATGTATACACTGTAAAATTTTACAGCATTTCTAGAGTGTTTTTTCTCATATTCTTTATTGTTTCTTTATTCCCACAAATAAACTGGCAAGCTGGCAACATACATGTGGAGAAACTTCTGTGTTCTTTTATTACTCCAGTGCTTTATTACTTTTGATTATTTGCCGCAGTGCTCTGGGTGAAACCTGCATGTGATTAAATGCAATAACAGCTATACAGCATTTATGGTTTATTTTGTTCAATAAGCAGCATTACGTTTCATTCACTTCTTTTTTCTTCATTCCTTGCTACAATTTGGAACTGAAGATTTAAATGTTTTCTCGTTCCATATAATTCAATATTTGTCCAGATAAAAGTTATTTCATCTCTTGAGAAAACCTACCCATATCCAAAAATAGTTGATCATGTTAATAAAAAGATAAGTATTACATTAAGTACCTCCATTAAGAATACCTGGGTCCTATCTTATAGAAGAACTCATTTCTCTTTGGGCACATTGCAGCAAAGCTCTCACCAAATGCCCCTTTTCCTGTTAATCACTGCATTTCATCTGGGGCTTAAGAGAAATACCTTTGAGAGTTATATAATGATGATATAATGAATCAGAAAATGGTATTGCATAAAGACTTATGGGTTTGGTCTTGTCAGCCCCACTAGATACACTAGCCCAGGAGTCTTCAAACTTGGCTCTTTTATGACTTGTGGACTTCAACTCCCAGAATTTCTCAGCCAGCATGCCTGGCTGAGGAATTCTGGGAGTTGAAGTCCACAAGTCATAAAAGGGCCAAGTTTGAAGACTCCTGCGCTAGACAAAGAAATCAATTCCACAGAAATGCTAAAACAACTTTTCTTGAGATTGGCTATAATAATAGAGCCTTGCAAATCTAATTATGTTGTACCTCCTCCTCATACTTACAGTTCCGTGAATTAGGGAGGTATCTGTCTGAACTGCTTCCAGATATTACCTTTCTGTTGTGGACTTAAAATATGTCATTTTACCTCGTGCCACCTTGGCAACAATTCTTGCATTTTTCCATCAACTTTATTTTTCTTACTCTCTACAAGCCTCCATTAATGAATACAGAGGTTTATGTCCTAATTGTCCAATTAAGGAAAGAGTGCAGGCAGAGACTTGATTCCTCCTGAATTAATAATTCAGACTAATGAGCAGCTATCAAGGCTTCATAGTTACTATTTTAGTTGAAAGTAGGATTGGATCTTGTGGATTTGAGGTTTGCATGTATAGTCTCAATTTGAAAGGGGAGAGATGTCTAATCAGTTTATACAACCAGTGCACCCTATGTACTGCAATGTATTTATTAGAAGGTTAGGGAGCAGATAGAACAGAGAAATTATGGTAGTCGTAAATTGTGGACTACCTGTATTTAATAGAAAAATACCTTTCCTCGTCCACAGTCCCCTTCAATATATGCAGTATTTGATTGGGTTAATCAAAGTAAGCTCTGGGAGAAGCTGAAAGCTTCTTCAATTGTCAAAAGGCTATTCTTAGTTTGCATTCTTCATGATGCTTAAAGTCAGGCAACTAACTCCCCAGGGTCATTTTACGTCTGCTGCATCAACTAAAAATGGAGTTAAGCTTGGTTGAAACTTAGCCCCATTATTATTTAACTTCTCTGTGTTTGACTTGTTAAGTTACCTAACAAATGTGGACTTTCACCACCCTAAGCTGAGAGAGAAATTTGTTTTCACTTTATGTAGCTGGAACAACTATATTATCTTTGATTCCTATTTGTCTCAGAAGAGTTCTGAAGACCTTTACACAACTTTGAGTGCAGGGCAAATTTAAAATTTATCAAAAGATTAAAATTTTGAGCTTTGCCAGGATACCCAGGACTTATGCTGGCAAATAGATGGACTTTCAGCCAAGCAGCTACCCATTTCGTAAATATTTGAAGGTGTACCAATAAGATGTATTCATAATCATGTATTCTAAAATGCTGTACTTGAAACTAATTATATTTTTTGTGCTTATATTTTACAATTTTGCTGTACAGATTGTCATCTGCATATGGGAATGTAATGATCTGATATTTTCAATAATTCTGCACAGAGGTTTTCCCAGTTCATAGACTTAAAAATTATAAAATATATAAATGAAGGATTGCAATATATGAAAGAAACAGGAAATATTACATTTTTTTCAGTTTTGAAAAAATAAAGAGTACCTTTCCCCCCTATTTGTCTGAGAAACTGTGCTTGTACCCTAACTGAATCCACCCCTTATCATGAACAGCATTCATTAGATTAGAGTAGTTTGACTTCTCTTTCAGCCCACCCATAGCTAGACCTCTTTAAAACTGTAAAATAATTAAACAAAAATTCCTTTCTATTCCTAGGCTCATTCTGACACCAAATTTTATGCAAGTCTACACTATGTTTCTTGTAAAAATATTGGGCTGCTACAATAATAATAATATTTATAAATAATATATTTACTAAAAGAATAATCTATTAATCTTTTGAATGAATAAGAGCTAAGCTCTGCTCTGTTACAGTTTAAACTTTTTAAAATTCAGAAACAACTAAGAATATTGTGGTAATATTAAAGAATTGAATTTCACTAAAGATTGTTACAAAAGTGTGGGCATAACTTTAGAAATATTTTTCATTTTAAATTATATTTTTGGCAATTAGAAAAACCACTTTTAGATGTTTTACCAACTTAGTAAAACAGCAATGACTCCAAGATGAAATTTATTGAACAATAAACATTCAGAAATAAATATTGACTCCATGTAAAGTAAATTCTTCAAAAGAGTTTCAATAGAACTGCTAACAAGTTTACAATTCTTGTATAGTAACAGAGTACTATACAAGAAATGGCTCAACCAGTGTCAGTAAGAGCTAGTTAATAAGATTGACAGTTTGAACAAATAGCTTCATATATCTATTTAGTTCTGGTCTTTTCAAATTTTCAAGATGTGCTTGACAGGTCACTGGTAAAGTGTTTCCATTTGCCTGTAACTTGGTTACAGCTGACCGTATTTTGTGGGCTGTATTTGTGATAGAAACGTGGTTGGTACTTAACCTACAGTATATTTAATTAAATGTTTTAAAGAATTGAAATAGAATTTTGGGATTTAGCAGAAACAAATGCTGTGATTAAAACATGCCACTAGATGGTGCCTTAGATTAAATATTTTTCAGACATGCTGGGATTGGTATTTAAATCTTATTAACCATAATTAAAAAGTTCAGACTACATGACTCTTATAAGCTTTTTTTGTTCTATAATTTTGTATTGTAAGAATGTAGTAACTCTTTCAACAATGTCTCTGCAGGCACTGTCAAACTCCAGAAGGAATTATATCTGACTGGCAATTGGCAGGTAAGAACATATTAATTAGCTTACTAGCTATTTAAACATATTTAAATTAATATATTAATTTAAATTAATATTTGCTTAGATATAAACAGAATTCAAAATTAAAAACTGAAGCTTATGTCATACCATCTGGTATTGATGGTATTTCCAGATTTAAATTGTCATTCGTTAGAAATTTCTGGAGCTGACAGGATAGAAAGCATATGTTGATTTAATAACAATGCTCTGATTCTTACTAGATACGTTTATGGAACAGCTTTAGGAGTTGATTATTGACTGTCTCTGTGCCATCATATTGGTGTCAAACTCTTAGTGATCACATAGACTTTCTCCAGGATGGTATGTTCCCATCCTGTCCCTCAGGTCTTCCACTGGGACACCAATTGCCACTGTAATTGAGTCCATCCACTTTCCTGCTTGTTGCTTTTCTTCATCTTTGCCCACATCATAGACTTTTCGAGTGTGTTAGGTCTTCACGTAACGTATCCAAATTATGATCATTTGAGCCTAGTCACTTGGACTTAAGTGAGAATTCTGATTTGATATGTTCTTTGATCCACTTGTTTGTTCCCTTAGTGGTATTTTCAGGAGAGTTTCTCAAAACCAAATTTCAAGAGTCAATACTCTTTCTGTCCTCTATTTCTTCAGTCTAATTTTCACTTTCATAGAATGTCACAAACAAAACCTTTGCCTGCATAATTCTTTGTAGTTCAGACATATCACAGCATCTGAATATGTTTTCTAAGACCCTCATTGTTAGTCTGCCAAATGCTACCCTGTGGTATGTTTCTTGACTTCTGATTTTTTTTTTTTTACTGTTGATAGTTCATTAAATAGGTGGAAGCTACCCACCACTTTAATATTTCACTATCAATTTTGTTTGTGGTTATCACTACTTTGGTATTCTTTTATGTTTAATCTTAACCCCATTTTTTTCACTGTGTTCTAGTAAATGAAGCACCTTTATTAGCAGAACTTCTGGATCATTCATATTTTCAACTAGCAGAGTAATATCAGCATAGTACGGATTCTTGAGGTATATTCCTGAAATTTTAAACCAAACTTATCTTCTTCCAATCCAACTTCCCTTAAACATATGTTCAGAATAGATAATGGGAGACTGCATAGCTCCTTTGCTCCTCTGCAACCAGTCTGTTTTACAATGTATCATCTGAACTGCAGCTTCCTATCATGTCTGTAAATTCTACATGAGGACAATGAGATGTTCTGGGGTTCCACTTCTCCTAAGGACATTCTACACTTTGACACAATTGAAGTCTTTTCTATAATCAGTGAAATACATGCTGAATTTTTAAAAACATTCACTTGCTTCCTCAAATATAAAGCATGCATCAGCCATAATATTTCATGTTCTTTGGCCTTCTCTAAAGCCAGCTTGAACATCTGCATCTCCATTTCTCTGTAGGACTCTAAAAAATGCATTGGATGATCTTGATCATTATTTTGCCAGCATGTGAAATTGAGAATACGGTATGTTAGATTGCACATTCTATTTAAGTTTCCTTGCTTTGTTATTGGTATGTAGGTTGAGCTCTTCCAATCTGTTGGCCACTATGGCATTCTCAAGATTTTTTGGCACAGTTTGATTAGAATTTTATTTATTTTTGTCTTGTTTACCATATTTTTGAATTTATTCGGTTAATTTGTGTAGTTAACCAGATTGTTGATCTAATTTCAGTTTCTCATTGTAGAACTATTGTAAATAGGGGATATCTTCTCTTCAACGCTAATAGCTCTTATTGTACAGAATTTCAGTGTTCCATTTTTGTTTGATTTTTTTGGAATTGATTAATATTTGTCTTTTAGTGTACTGTTTCAAGATTGAGGCATCCTTCAGATATCTTTGGCAAGACTTCCTTGCTTCTCTATATCTATTTCCATCTTCAGTGCTTTTATAGATGTTATTGTAATACTGCCTTTTCTCTCTTCTCACATTCTGTATTTTGTTAAGTTTCTTCCTGACAACTTTTTTTTCCCTTGGCTTTGGCCTCTCTTTGCAATTTCCACCATCTGTTCTGTAATCCAATTTGCTTTCTTCCCTTTCTTGGTCATTAGCTGTCTTTTTTCACATTCATCCTGGACAACCTCTTTGATTTCATTTCACCTCCCTAGTTCATCTGATTCCTGATCAATGGGCTCAGGACTTCAGACTAGTTTCTGAAGTTCTCCTTGAAAATGGTAGATATGTGCTCAAGATCATATGTAGAAACTGTGGCAAAGCCAGCTGCTGGGCATATCTTTGCTCTTATTACTGAGGTTTTCCATCTCCTCCTAGAAGTAGTATATTTGATTCTGCACTCTTATCTGGTCATGCCAATGTATATAGGTGTTTGTTATGTTGAAGACTTAGTACAGGTAGTCCTCACGTTATGACCGTAATTGAGCCCCAAATTTATGTTAGTAAGTGAAACATTTGTTGAGTGAGTTTTGCCCCATTGTATGACTTTTCTTGCCACGGTTGTTAAGTGAATCATTGCATTTGTGACGTTAGTAACCCGGTTGTTAAATGAAGCTGGCTTCCCCATTGACTTTGCTTGGCAGAAGGTCGCAAAAGGGGATCGTATAACTCCCAGGACACTACAACCGTCATAAATAGAAACCAGTTGACAAGCGTTTGAATTTTGATCACCTGACAATGGGCATGCTGCAACGGTCGTGAGTGTAAAAAAAATGGTCACAAGTCACATTTTTCAGTGCCGTTGTAACTTTGGACGGTCACTAAATTAACCGTTGTAAGTCGAGGATTACCTGTGGTAATGAAAAACTCATTGGACAGACAGAAACTGATAAAATCATCCTCCTGCTTCATTTCTGTTTCCTAGACCATATACAGGTAATCCTCAACTTACAACAGCTCAGCCCTGCCTGCGCTGCTGGAGTCAGTAGCCGGGTTGGCGGTGGAGTTCCCCAAACTTATGGTACTGGGGGACTTTAACCTGCCATCACTTGGCGAACGCTCAGAGGCGGCGCAAGAGTTCATGGCTTCCATGGCAACCATGGACCTGACCCAGGTAATCCAGGATCCAACTCATAGGGGTGGTCACATGCTCGACCTTGTGTTTCTCTCAGGGCAATGGAGACATGATCTGGAATTAAGGGGAATAGAGATCTCTCCCTTGTCATGGACAGATCATTTCCTATTGAGGCTGGACTTCGAGCATCACTCCCCCACCGCAGGGAGGTGGAGCCGACTAGGTGGTTCTGCCCCAGGCGCCTAATGGACCCAGATCGGTTCCAGGAGGAGCTTGGGGAAATACCTGACTCCTTTGTCCACAACTCGTCCAGGTCCCTGGTTGTGGCTTGGAATGAGGTGGCATCCGGGGCCCTGGATCGAAGTGCCCCTTTGCGACCTCTCTGGGGTAGTGGTCCCCGGAGGGCGCCTTGGTTTACTGAGGAGCTCCGGGAGATGAAGCGCCACAAGAGACGTCTAGAGCGACGTTGGAGGGCCAGTAACTCTGAATCTGACCGATCACTATTAAGAGCCTATCTTAGGACTTATTTAGTGGCGATAAGGGCGGCAAAGTATGTTCACTTTTCCACACTTATTGCGTCCGCAGAATCTCGCCCGGCCATCTTGTTTAGGGTGACCCGCTCCCTTCTTAAAGTGGAGGAGGCTGAGGAACCCTTGCAGGGGAGAGCTGAGGAGTTTGTTCAGTTTCTTTCAGACAAAATCGCTCAGATTCAGAGGGACCTGGACTCCGACTGGGCAGTGTCAGCCGAGATGCCGGGGGCCGGTCTTAGTCATGTTATCTGGAGTGAGTTTGAGCCTGTGACCCCTGATGAAGTGGACAAGGCCGTGAGGGCGATGAATGCCGCCATCTGTTTATTGGACCCGTGCCCCTCCTGGCTGGTTTCTGCCAGTAGGGAGGTGACACGAGGCTGGCTCCAGGCGATAATCAATGCCTCCTTGATGGAGGGGTCTTTCCCACAACCTTTGAAGGAAGCGGTGGTGAGGCCCCTCCTCAAGAAGCCTTCCTTGGACCCAGCTGTTTTGAAGAACTTTCGTCCTGTCTCCAACCTCCCCTTTGTGGGGAAGGTTGTAGAGAAGGTGGTGGCGTCCCAACTCTTGCGATTCTTGGATGAAACGAATTATCTGGACCCTTTTCAATCTGGTTTCAGGCCCGGCTACAGCACTGAGACTGCTTTGGTCGCACTGACCGATGACTTCTGGCGAGCCCGGGATAGGGGTCATTCCTCTATCTTGGTGCTTCTTGACCTCTCAGCGGCTTTCGATACCATCGACCATGGTATCCTTCTGCGTCGTCTCGGAGAGGTGGGGGTAGGCGGCACCGTATTGCGGTGGTTCTCCTCCTACCTCTCTGACAGGTCGCAGTCGGTGTTGGCGGGCGGACAGAGATTGACCCCTAGGCGCCTCGATTATGGGGTGCCTCAGGGCTCGGTCCTGTCCCCCCTCCTTTTTAACATCTACATGAAACCGCTGGGTGAGATCATTCGGCGACACGGGGTGAGGTATCATCAGTATGCGGATGATACCCAATTGTATATCTCCACCCCGTGTCCTTTCAGTGAAGCAGTCGACGTGATGTGCCGGTGCCTGGAAGATGTGAGGGTCTGGATGGGGGTGAACAGGCTTAGACTCAACCCTGACAAGACCGAGTGGCTCTGGGTCTTGCCCCCCAAGGGTCACCCTGATGGTCCATAATTAGTCCTGGGGGGGGTAAATTTACCTCCCTCAGTGCAGGCATGCAACTTGGGTGTCCTCCTGGACTCACAGCTAAATTTGGAACAACATCTATCGGCTGTGGCCAGGGGGACCTTTGCCTAGGTTCGCCTGGTGCACCAGTTGCGGCCTTATTTGGACCGGGAGGCTCTACTCACGGTTACTCATGCCCTTGTCACCTCAAGACTGGATTACTGTAATGCGCTCTACATGGGGCTACCCTTGAAGAGCGTTCGGAGGCTGCAGTTGGTTCAGAATGCAGCCGCGAGAGCGATTGTGGGTGCACCAAGGTACACCCACATGTCATCTATCCTCCGCGAGCTGCACTGGCTTCCTGTGGGTCTCCGGATGCAATTCAAGGTGTTGGTTGTCACCTTTAAAGCCCTTCATGGCTTAGGACCAGGTTAGTTACAGGACCGCATACTGCCGCATAGTTCCCCGAGACCGGTGAGGTCCCACAGATTGGGCCTCCTTCAGGTCCCGTCGGCCAGACAATGTCGGCTGGCGGGCCCTCGGGGAAGGGCCTTTTCTGTGGTGGCTCCGACGTGGTGGAATCAACTTCCCCCCGAGATTTGAACTACTCCCACCTTGCTGGCCTTCAAGAAAGCCATTAAAACTCTCCTGTTCTGGCAGGCCTGGGGTTGATGTCCCCAGGGGGGCCGGGATATGATTGGGACATGCTGTATGAATGCACTCAATTTTATTGTTATATTTATTGTTTTAATTTTGTACGCCGCCCTGGGCGGCATATAAATTTTATTAAATAAATAAACAGTTCCTTGACTCGGGTTGTGCCTTGTGAACTATGGACTTTTCTTGCCTTGTGAACCCTCTTGTACTATGGGTTTAATTTTGCCTTGTGGGTTTATTTTGATTGGGAAACTTTCAAGGGCCTTGTGGGCTCATTGGCCATTGCTCTGTGAACTAGCATTGGTCTGCTTGTGGCTGGATTTAACTGGGACAGTTCTGGGTTTTGGGTGAAGGGAGTTGTGGTGGAATATTAGTAAACTCACTAAACCAAAGTTACGTGTTTGAATGGGTGGGCGGGATAGCACACCATGTGACAATATCAACGATTAGACATCCCAAAGGTTTTAATTTAGCCACGTCGTAAATACTGTTAGTGCTTCAAGTATCCATAGCTCTTCCTCCTTAGAATGTTAAGTGCCATCCAACCCAAAGGGTCCATCATCCAGTATCATATCATAAATCACTTTACATTGTCTGGTTTTCATAGTAGAATATAGGAGGGGGTTAAAATTGCCTTCTCCCGCCGGGGTTCAGATGATGCTTTTGCTATTGTCACTAAAGTGATCATCTTCCTGTAGTGTCTTCCTGTATTACTGCTGCCCAACAAGGATGCCTGTCTGTATTAGACAGGTAATTGGCTTCATACCTTGGGTTAGCCTGCTATTCCTGGCATTCTTTGCTCATCCCTTCCAGGAACAAATCCTCTGCCTTGATGAATACTTGAGAGGGAGTTTTAGGAATGCAGACTGTAATAATACTGTTTTCGAGCATGTGTGTTAATGTTCAAAATGAAATATAAGAGTTTCACCTAAGGAGATAGCCAAGATCAAAATCCTCAGGAAAACATTGGAAGTTCTTTAAACAGTTACAAAAGAATACTTTTATAAAACAATGCATCTATTTATCGTAGAAAGAACATGGAATGAATATGTATAAGACAACACCAGTGTCAAAAAAATTGTGAGACAAGGATTTTTTTAAAAAAAGTGGAAAGCAAAATTTAATAAAAACAAGGGAGGAGGAAATACTCTGGCTAATCAAGCAAAAATGGAATTTGAGGGGAAATAATGCATTAACTCAAATAAAGCAATGAGGAAAATGCTGCAACCTCTACAAAACAGCACTATAAAAAAAAAAATCCTGAAAGAGCATAGGGAGTTAAAAGGGATATGTCAGCCCTTCAGGTTAGCCTAAACAGACAACTAAAATCATGAGTATTAATACTTCCTTTATTGTAAAATTACAGTAACAGAAGCTTGCCAGTCTGAAAGCACCTCCCCTGCCTTTACTTTCAAGAGAACTAGGGAAAGTGCCTTTCGAGATACTTTCTCCATTCCCATTCCTCCTCTGGATTCAGATTTCATTTGTCAGGCCATTGTCTGGACCAGAGGTAGGGAACCTTGGCTCTTTTATGACTCGTGGACTTCAACTCCCAGATTTGTCAGGCCATTGTCTAGACCAGGGGTAGGGAACCTTGGCTCTTTTATGACTCGTGGACTTCAACTCCCAGAATTCCTGAGCCAGCATAGCTGGGAGTTGGAATTCTGGGAGTTGAAGTCCACAAGTCATAAAAGAGCCAAGGTTCCCTACCCCTGGTCTAGACCAGTGGTTCTGAACCTGGGTGATATTGCCCCCCAGGGGGCGATTTCATTTTTCGGGGGGGCGATGGAGTGAAAAGTGGCAACGCGGGGGTGAAGGAACGAAAAGGGGGCGATATGGGGGCGATGGAGCGAGAAGTTTTGGGGACATTTTTGAGCCTTCCCCTGCGGCTCCGAGCCTCCTCCGCCATTTGCAGAGAGAGACAGAGACAGAGAGGGGCACTGGTGCCCCTCTTTCTCTCTCTCTCTCTCTCTCTTTCTCTCTCTCTCTCTCTCTCTCTCTCTCTCTCTCTCTCTCTCGCGGATTTGCCCCCTCTCAGGGCTCCTGATTGGCCCTGTGCCTGGGTGCCTTGCTCCCTGGGAGAAGCGTGGCCAGGAAGTCCCTTTCCCTGGCTGGCCCCGTCCGTGGTGCACATGGCCGGGGAACTGCACAGGGAAGCCCGGGATCCCCACTGGGAGCAGCCTGCCAGAGCCTCAGCTGAGCAGGCCAGCCTTCCCGCAAGCTGCGGCCCTGAGGGAGAGCAGCCCCTGCGATCCCCAGCCACGGGACCATTGGCCCAGCTGGCCGGGATGGTGTGCTGGAGTCCTGGCTGCTTTGTCGGCGAAGAATGTGAGGTGAGCAGAAGATGGGGGGAGAAAAAGAGAGGGGGAGGCATTTTCCAACCAGCAGCGGCTTCCTTGCCCTCCTTCTCCTCCCCTTCTTCCTCCTGCTGCCCCCCCAGGTAGCAGTCCCAGCTGGGGTGGCGGCTGGTGGGGGCATCACTCCCTGGGCGATGCTGGTAGGTCGTGGATCGCTGGGAGCGCCTCACGGTACGGAGTGGCCCCAGATCCTCCAGCACGACGGACCTACTGGCAGCATGGGAGGCTCCAGTGTTGGTCCTGGTGGGAAGCGGATCATTGTTCCGGTTCCAACCGAGGACGCCGGCGGCGCGGGAGAAGGTTTGGCAATGCAGCTGACGGGGGGCATTCCGTGGATGTCCCGCGACTTAAACCTTTGGATGCCAGCGGCACAAGGGGAGGCTTGGTGATGCAGCTGACGGGCGGGGCATTCCACAGACGGCCCGTGGCCCCGAATTGAGCCCGGGGACGCCAGTGGCATGTGGAATGGCCTGCCAATGTGATCGTGAGCCGGGGCCTCCCCGCAAGCCCAGCGGGCTGCGGAGCTGAATGCCTCCAGCTGTGAGGGGGTCTTCTGCCTCCTCCCCCCCCGCCCCTTCGGCGCCCTCTGCCTTTCGTTCTCTCTCTCCTCACCTGGAGAAAGAAGGGAAGAAGAGGAAAGAGAGAAAGAGAGGGAGAAGGGAAAGAGAGAAAGAGAGAGGAAAGAGAGAGGAAGCACAAGTGCCTCTCTCTCCCTCTCTCTCTCTCTCACACACACACACACACACACACACATTGAGTGGAGGAAGAGGACTGGCAGACCAAGGGCAGAAAGAGGGAGAGAGGGGGAGAGAGAGAGAGAATGAGAGAGAGCTTTTTGACATCTAAAATGAAGATAACACTGAAGATATACATACATACATACGTGTGTGTGTGTGTGTGTGTGTGTGTGTGTGTGTGTGTGATGCAATCTTCGATCTCCGGGAAGAGTATACTCCTTTATTACCTTTAAGAGTATACTCCTTTTTTACCTTTATATATATATATATTTGTTTTCTGAGGTTTTCGCAGGTATTTGTATGTAGGTCTTTGGTTGTTCGGGTTTTCTTGTATTTGTAATGTTTCGCAGTTGCAACTTGAGCCTGCTTAACGCCCCTAGTTGGGGGCTGCAAAGCAAAAGAGATTATAAAAAGTAAAACTGCAGTATAGCAGTTAAAAAATGTCAAGGTGTAATCAATTAGACATCTGTCTGAAAAACTTCCTGCATATACTCCCTTGACTCAGCTGGCAAAGAGGGAGGAGAGCCTGTGGCTTGGTGGTTAAATCACTGCCTAGTATGTAAACTGCCCAGGTTCGAATCCCATAAAGGGTGTGGCTAACTGACGAGAGCAGAATGAGCTCGAAATGGCCATCTTAGTCTCCCAATTTAATTCTTTAATTCTTTGTCAGAAAAAGAAATTTGTATTTGTAATGTTTCGCAGTCGCGACTTGAGCCTGCTTAACGCCCCTAGTTGGGGGCTGCAAGGCAAAAGAGATTGTAAAAAGTAAAACTGCAGTATAGCAGGCTCCCAGTGTTTTGTTTTCAGTGGTCATTACATTTAAGTGTCTTGAATAAATAAGATAATAATGAAATACATGTATCACGAAGTTTGGGAATAAAGTGACGGGTGGCACCAAAATTTTTCACACAGTTGAGATATGGGAAAAGGACTGGAAATAAATTATTTGCATCATATGTCCTGATGACAATTTTAAAGAAAACAAAAAAAAGGGTTTGCATAAATTGAAGAATTATTTTCTATGTTGTGATTGAGAGGTTATGTTGGAGGAGGGGGGCGATGACAACTTCCTCATTGGCTCAAGGGGGCAATTCATTCAAAAAGGTTAAGAACCACTAGTCTAGACTCTAGACCATGGGTGTCCAACCTGCATTAAGTGAAGAGTGAAATTGTCTTGTGCCACATGTGTGTGTGTGTGTGTGTGTATTTGTATACAAATAACAAACTTCCTTTATTTTTTAAATATTTTCACTATAATCTTGAAGGGCTGCATTGCTTGCTATCCATTGGCTGCAGGTTGAACACAGCTGGTCTAGGCTGTGGTTCTTCCTTATATGAATATGTGTTTCCTTGATTTAATAAAATTTTGGAATACTGTATAGCAGTGGTGGCGAACCTATGGCACTAGTGCCAGAGGCGGCACTTGGAGCCCTCTCTGTGGGCACGCACGCTGTCGCCCCAGCCCCGCCTCACCTCATAGCCCCCTCCTCACCAGCAGCCCCCCCGGAGAAGAGTCACCCCTGGGTGTGGCCCGTGCGGAGCTGCACAACGAAGCACATGGCAGCTGGGTAGCAGATGATGCTGCAGGGTGCGGGTGGAGAGCGTGACCACCATGGCACTGCAGGGCCGCCTGGGCAATCTGAGGTACGTCGTGGATGACCCTGAGGGTGGGCAGGGTGAGGGCGGAGCAGGGCGGGAGCGGGCGGGCGGAGCGGGGGCAGGCTGGTTTTTGGGCACTTGGTCTCTAAAAGGTTTGTCATCACTGCTGTATAGCATTCACTAATTCAGCAATACATTTCTATGCAAATAATTAGCATTTTGAGTTTTTCAGTACATAATGTAAGAATTTCAGCCAAACATTATGGTTTTTAGTACTAAAAATGTATTGATGAGCAAGTGTTAAATAGTATTTAGCAATAGCAATAGCACTTAGACTTATATACCACTTCATAGTGCTTTACAGCCCTGTCTAAGCAGTTTACAGAGTCATCACATTGCCCCAACCATCTGGGTCCTCATTTTACCAACTTTGGATGAGGCTGAATCAACCTTGAGCTGGTGAGACTTGAACTGCTGGCAGCGAGCAGTCAGCAGAATTAACCTGCAGTACTGCATTCTAACCACTGCGCTGCCATGGCTCAATTTAGGCTAATTGATTATTCCTTATCCTATTGAATTCCCCACTAAAAGGAATATAAAAAATTAAATAAATTGTAACAAGCTTTACATTCATTTCTTTTTAACATGTTTACAGCAAATTTCGTAAAAACTGGCAAGCCAAATATTAGACTAAAAATATGTACTGTTTGTATTTACATATTTTGATGTATAAAAGTTACCAGGTTTTGATACCACATTTTGTTCCTCTTCAAACGGTAAAACTCAGCAGTTGACACATTCTGCAATTGCATTCAGAGGCTTGTCATCACATACTCTTCTAATCTTGTATGCAGTAAACAGTTCTTGAAGAACTTAAATGTCATCTCTATCAGTGTACTTTGTTTTCTGAAAGTTAAGATTACAAATACACTTTATGCAAGGTTTCCTCTTGAATTGTTAGGATAGCCATCTGCAAAATCTGTTTTTGGTGACTGACAAGTAATCACTGACAAGTGATCTGCAAAATCTGTTTTCGGTGACTGACAAGCAAGCGATCATGTTCACTTTTTGCTACCTAAGCTATATTCTGGTTTTTCAAATTTGTGAATCTTAGGCAAGGTTATGTCAGAATCCATTGTTCTCTCTTTATCTACCATAGACAAAACAGCAAAGTTATTTGTTATTGTGATAGGGTGTCCCAGTTTTTATTTAAAACTTGTTATCATAGGCTCACAGTGTCCTGTTATATAAATACAATTATGAAGCAATTTGGAATTCGTATCTATGCGACTGTGTAGATAGATACACATCACTACATCTATTTTTCGCCCTTCATATACCACAGTTTCTAAATGGTAGCCTATTGGCTCCAGTAAGTTGTACCTATTAGCGAAATTAGCATTAGTGTGAATCTTTGGGAATGGGAAATAACATAAAAGAGGATTTTCAATACATATGAAGGCCTGCTTTCTATTAAATTGTCTAAGCATTGTTCTGGAAATTTAAGACTGCCATTACTGTGTAAACAAAGAACAAATCTAATCTTGTTGGCTGTATTTCTGATTTATCTTGCTCGCTGATTATATAGTCAGTTGTTTTTCTTGTGTCTTACCTCCTTACTACATTATAAAATAGCAGCCTAATGATAACTTTTCAGGTCATGAAATGCACATATTTCTATGCTTTGTTTTTACAGACACAGGAAGGGGTATCAGAAATTAATGTTTCTGTTTTATTTAACCATATGGGTACTCCTCAAAGTGGCAGCATAAAGGCTTAACTAAATTTTCATTTGTATCTTTGAAATACATGCTCTTTCTTAACCATGGTATCGTGTCTTTCCACATTTAGTATTCAGAGTGTCTTCCAGACATAAAAAATAAAACTAAGGGTAATTTGAATCAAATATACATAATAAAAGACCAACTAAAAAACAAATTTAGTAATGGAATAATATAGAATCAATCATGTTAGTATTCTACAACATAGGAGAAATGGCATTCTAGCTAACAGCCCTGTGAGAAAGAAATAAACATGTTGGAATTCCATCTCTCCTGGCTATGATGGTGACCCATAAGTCTGGACTTCCCTCCTCACAGCGGAATAGGACAACTTGGTCCGGCCAACTCACCGTGGCCCACTTCCTGCGGGACAATTCAACAATTCAATTTAAGGATTTAAAATAATTTTTAAAACATTTTAATTTTTGTCATTCACATTTCATTTTGTCCCTCCTTTTGCATCCTTTCTTTAATGATTCTATTCTACCATTTCTTCGATAATAGTGTTATAGGATAGGACAGGACAAAACACAATAAAATAGATCAGGGGTCTTCAAACTTGGCCCTTTTATGACTTGTGGATTTCAACTCCCAGAATTCCTTAGCCAGTCACGCTGGCTGAGGAATTCTGGGAGTTGAAGTCTACAAGTCATAAAAGGGCCAAGTTTGAAGATCCCTGGAATAGATGAACAGCTTCTTTCTTATTGGTGGAAACTTATCCATGAAGGGGCTAGATAGAGATTTCTAGAAGAGTTTTCAGAGCCTTGGACAGTCTTTTTCTTATATCTTTATTTATTCATACAATTTATAGACCTATACATTATGCAGATACTACATGAGAAGTAGGAAATAATTGAACATTGCCTGATTTTTATACTAAAGAAAATACATTATTTTAGTAAAGGTAATTTGGATAAAAATTGAATTTATATTGTTTACAATTATTGTCCTACAGCATAGATTGAAATTATTTTTCCTAAATATGGCAGTATTAAACATTTAAGTGAATAATATATTTTTAAAATATTGTTTAAAAAGCGGGCCTGCATTCTATAATGGTAATTGTGTGGCTGCAGTTTTTGTGGATTAATCCCGAAACATGTTGACACTGATACCAAAAGTAGATATTAATGTAACTTTTTATATAAGCTTGAACTCACTGAGACTTAGATAAATGCAAATAGAATTACAACCTAAAGATCAACAAAATGAGGAGATAATTATTGAAATTATTTTAGATACTCCATGGTCCAATCTTAGAACATAATCACAATTGAATTACAGAACTTTGAAGTGCTTTTATGCTTTTATGAGCTAAAAAGCTGTTTGGAAGAGTTCTGATCTATTAATTGTATTACACATTAAATTGAATGAAACGTGTCTATTCTTTTTTATAATCTTTAGAACTGAACAAAATTGATGGGTTAGCATTTCTTCGACCAAAGTGTTCAAGAACATCTTTTCTTTCATTATAATTTCATTTTGTTTCTTTTAAGACTGATATTGAAGCAATATCTGGACTCGGTCAATTGGACTGTGTCCCTTGTTTGTGGCAAATGAGGCTTTGGATACCTTTTCGTCCCAATTTCCGTTCTGAACTTTTTGAACTTTGTCTGCCATAAAAGAGAGACTGTTCAAAGAAGACAAGTGGCTACCTTTCTGAGTACAGGTTGTTGTTGTTGTTAATTGCGAAGTCGTGTCCGACCCATCGCGACCCCATGGACAACGTTCCTCCAGGTCTTCCTGTCCTCTACCATTTTCTGGAGTCCATGTTCAAACCGGTCAGTCCTTGAAGAGATCAACCCCGACTGCTCTTTAGAAGGCCAGATCCTGAAGTTGAAACTCAAATACTTTGGCCACCTAATGAGAAGGAAGGACTCACTGGAGTACAGGTAGTGCTTGACTTACAATTGGGACCAGAATTTTCATTGCTAAGCAAGCCAGTTGTTGAGTGACTCACACCTGATTTTATTGCCATTCTTTTTCCATGTTTGTTAAGCAAATCGCTCAGTCCGTAAGCAAGTCTGGCTTCCCCCGTAGGCTTTGCTTGTCAGAGGTTGGCTGAGGAAGTTGCAAAGGGTGATCACTTGACCCCAGGATGCCGCCATTGTTATAAATACATGTTGGTTGCCAAGCACCTGAATTTTGATCCCTTAACCATGAGGAACATTGCAACTCCCACCTTGCTGGCCTTTAAGAAAGCTATTAAAACTCTCCTGTTCCGGCAGGCCTGGGGTTGATGTCCCCCGGGGGGGGGGGATTCGATTGGGACATGCTGTGTGAATGTATTCATTTTTAATTGTTGTACTTGTTGTTTTGATTTTGTGCGCTGCCCTGAGTCCCTAGGGATTGGGCGGCATATAAGTTTTACTAATAAATAAATAAATAAATAAACGGTTGTAAGTGTGAGGACTGGTTGTGTAGGTTACTTCTTCCAGTGCCTATATAACTTTGAATGATCAGTAAATGTACGGTTGTAAGTTGAGGACTATCCATAATGTACTCTTCATTTCATTTATATTCCCAAACAAGCCATTTACTGTAATGTAATCTAGTCTAGCTTGTTTCAGCTATACTTTCAATCCCTTTTTTCAGTAGTTTTCCTTCTAAGGACACGTTCCTTGTCAAGTGAAATCATTTTTTACTATTTGGATTTCATTGGGATCACGGTCAACATGTGGACACTCCAATCTAAATTCATTTTGAAGTTCAGACTCATTGCCTTCACTGGAATATCCAGGCAATGAGTCTGAACTTGACAGGGTTTGGCATACCAGAGCAGTTTTGGTTTTCCAAGCCCAGGAATTAAAATCACAAGCAAATTGTGCTTGCCTCTCCCCGTTTAACGCATATTGAACTCCTTTTAGTCAAGACTAACAAGTGCACCTACTAAAAGGGTTTAACTTTTAGTTATAGCCTTTGTGCTGCTATAAAAATAATTGAATGTGTTTAGGGAGAAAGGAAAATTATTTTCTGGGAAGGCTATATTTCTACAACCACATAGTAAGAGGAAACGAAGAATAACATTTTTGTCAAGATAAATTTGTGACATCGGCATGTAGAGTTTTCCTCTGTGTGTTTCTGATAAGCAAGAGATTAATAATTACATTCTCTCAGGATTTTTTTTTTCATGTTTAGATGCAGCATTTCAAAAGATGCTATTCACCTAACTTGCTTTCACAGAGCCTGATAGTTCAATCATGGAATATGAAATCAGGGGGAATCTATAGACAATAAGCCTTCTATAGCCATACCCCTTTATCATAGTGTATCCTTAAATCCTAATGTACAATGTAAAAAATAACCTAGTTAGAAATTGCATGGCACTACAGGGAGGAAAGCACCTGTTTCTATATATCCATACTCTTCAAAGAGCATCTCTCTGCTGACTAGGACTTTTCCTTTGCTAGCCTTCAGATAGCATACTAGAAAATCAAATATGATGTATTTTTGTGGTACCTGTAACTCTCCATGGCTTCTTTAAACCATAAGTTTTAAGATAGATAGATAGATAGACAGACAACTGAATCACTCATTTTACCTTCCAATTATATATAATGTACTTATATTTTACCATGCATTCTCCAATGTTTCAGACTATTTTAAAATGTACCTTTAACAATAGGCCAGCTTCTCACACTGACCAGAGTAGAGCTGATATGGATCTAATTGTCTAAGAATTGCTTCCTTTGGAATGTTTGCAGTATTCTTTCCCCATAAATCACAATGAGAGACCTATCTTTTAAACAATGGAGGGATCCCTATCAAACAAAATTTCTCACTCTATCTGGATGGAGGGCTAAGTAAGATTATGAGAGGCCAAGCTAACTTGAAACATTCTACTGCACCAGTCAGCATAGAACTTCAAGATGATTTAAGGGATCTTTAGAAATATCTATGAAGGGTCAAACCCTTCTGAAAATGTAGGGCTATTTACCTAGTTTTATACCAGCTTTATGGAACATGTTGCTAATTCTTTACTTGCAGCTTATGTCAGGAATGGTATTTCCGACTGAGTAGTATAACAATCATTACCAAAAGTAAGTAGTTAATTACGCCATATGACATTTGCTTGTTATTTTTTCATGTGATAAGTAACTTGCACATTAACACTCTCCTAATGCTTACATCTGAATATAATTTTACGTAAGTGTTAGTACCATAATGGCATGCTAACTAGGATGAGATGTTAAGTAGAGGTTTGACATTTCATGAATTTTGGATGAAAAACTTTCTGTTTTTCTACATTTGATTTAATTGGACTTTTTTATACTACACGTATTTTCTGTTTATAGTTTTATCCCTTGTCTGCATTTTATGAATTGATTGAGAGCAAACTTATAAACATTACTTTTAAATTTTGAAACAGATAATTTTGTTCAATAATAAATTGATATATTATGTAACTAATTATTAATATAATCCTAGAAACAAAGATTCTCTTTGCAACAAGGTATCACCAAAATTCTGATACAAACTGAATGTGGTTATATGTTTAGCAATATAGGCAATGTCACTTTTAAATCCTTGTCTGTTGTATGTTGATATTCAGGATGAAGACAGTTGTGAAAATGGCATGCCTAAGGAGTTTTAAAAGATGCAGACCGCCTGATTGAAAATGGTACTTCTATGTTTTATCCAATTCAATTAGGAAAGTAAGTACAAATTAATATTTCCAACATATACATTGCACATTTATATCAGGAGTCTTTATTTGTTATTATTTAGCAGATTCAGAAGTCATTATAGTTACAGATATCTATACCAACAAGATAGTTTTTGTGCCATTCATGAATAACAAATTCAGTGAAAATCCTCACACTTAGCAGTGAAATGTTCTCAAGGAAATGGACAACAGTCTCAAGAAACTGCTTCTGTGCCGGTATGCAGATTTGTATCATAGCAACTTCAAGTTATTTAAGAAATGTTCCCTTTAAACCAGTGGTTCTCAACCTGTGGGTCGGGACCCCATTTGGGGTCGAACGACCATTTCAGGGGGGGTCGCCAAACAATGCAGTCTGCCATTTTTTTCCCCTTTTCCTTAGCTGTGCTACTCCCTTTTATTCTATTGGCTTTTGAAAGCCAGTAGAATAGACTCTCTTGAATAGAGTCTAATTCTATTGGCTTTCAAAAGCCAATAGGAATTGTCCAGGCTGTCTCTGCCTTGCTGAGCCCGCCAAAAGTCCCATTCTGCAAACGGTGCTGCACCAGTTCAGTAGTCCTCGACTTACGACCGGTTGAGTAGTCCTTGACTTACGACCGGTTGGGGGTCGCGGCATTAAAAAGGTTGAGAACCACTGCTTTAAACAGAGCAGGAAAGGCTGCTCAAAGTAAGAGACCTATCATTTCATTTAATGTGTAATTTAAAGCAAATAATTCAATACAGGAATAATGCATTGTGAACACAATGTTATTTTGTTTGCGCCTTGATTAAAGTAATGTAAATAGTATAAACAAATTATACTTTGTATAATCTGATTTAGCAGTTAACCATATAAATATTATGTACCATTAAAAAACTGAAATTAGAAAGGAGAAATTCCTGGGAATATGTATGCCAAACAAACAAAACCCCAAGAAAATTTGACTACATAGATTAAATTGTAAATTTATTTTTAACAGTGCTGCACAATAAATTGATTTTATTAGTTTAATTGAGAAAAAAAAAATAAAAGTACATAATTACAATACATGTATCTTGTTCATATGTTGCTACTAACATTGGCTCGGTAGACCACCAAGTAACTGAGGCATAGGTTTATCCTTCCAATGCTGAAGAATAAGTAATTTAATTGTAAATAGGACAGCAATGGCCCACTTTCTTTCTTCATGCAAAATGAATGTAGTTGAAAAGAATATTAATATCTCAGAAAAAGAACCAATTTAATGTAGTGGTTAAAGCATCTTGCTAGAAACCCGAAGACTGAGTTCTAGTTCTGCCTTCGGCACAAAATCAGCTGGGTGACTTCAAGGTAATTACTCTCTTTCAGTTTAGGAATTAGGCAAAGGCAAACCACTTCTAAAAATTTTTTTCCAAGAAAATGCAGATTTGTCCAGGCAGTCTCCAAGAATCAGACATAATTGAATCAAAGGGGGAGAAATGTAGAATACTAAGTCTTGTACCACAATTGGGTTAATGCTTGCAGTAACAGGTAGGATTTATCTTTTAGGACAAAAAAAAATGACAAATTCATAGAAATGTTTCATTTATGACAAAATTGCAATTAACTATAAATTGCATTACTCCATGTAGATTATGAAATAATATTTAAAGACTTGTAATTTGTTTAAAATGTTGATGCTACTATTTTGTTTAGCGTAACAGAATTTTCCTTTCTATCCAGTTAATTTAGCTAAGCATTTTCCTTTATTTTTTCTTTTCCAGTTGCTACTGCGTCATAAGTAAATCATGATTACATTAACTGAACTCAGATGCTTAGCAGATGTCCAGGCATCATTTCACATCTTGAAACCATGGTGGGATGTTTTCTGCTACTATCTTACCATGATAATGCTGCTTGTTGCCGTCCTTGCTGGGGCTCTTCAACTCACTCAGACTAGATTGTTATGTTGTCTTCCTTGCAAGCTTGAATTTGACAATCATTGTGCAGTGCCTTGGCATTTGATTAAAAGCAACATCAACGAATCCTTCACCTCTGCAACACCAGAAATTCAGCCTCTTCAAATCCAGAATTATCTTCATAGGCAGCAGTATTCTTACATTGATGCCGTGTGTTACGAGAGAGAACTTCACTGGTTTGCCAAATTTTTTCCATACTTAGTGCTTCTCCACACTTTCATTTTTGCAGCTTGCAGTAATTTCTGGCTTTACTATCCCAGCACAAGTTCAAGGCTAGAGCATTTTGTAGCCATACTTCACAAATGTTTCGATTCCCCTTGGACCACACGTGCCCTATCAGAAACAGTTGCTGAACAATCTGTGAGGACTGTGCCATGCTCCAAATCCAAAACATTTCTTCCTTCCCCAAGCAACATGGCAGAGCTGGAGAGCAAGAGGCAATCAATGTCCTACTCACAGACCGGACTAGAAACTGCTGGAAGAGAGAGCACGTCAAATGTTCTTGACCGAAGAGAAGGGGAACAAGCAAAATCAATATTTGAGAAAGTGAAGCGATTCAGGGTACATGTTGAGCAGAAAGATGTCATTTATAGAGTGTATCTAAAACAGATTGTGATCAAGGTCGTTGTGTTCATTTTAATAATGATTTATGTTCCATATTATTTAACCTTTATTAACCTAGAAATTGATTGTACAGTTGATATTCAAACCTTCACTGGCTACAAGCGATACCAATGTGTTTATTCACTGGCCGAAATATTCAAAGTGCTTGCTTCATTTTATGTTGTCTTGGTGATTTTATATGGCCTGACATGCACTTACAGTTTGTTATGGATGCTGAGAAGTTCACTTAAACAATATTCTTTTGAGGAGCTGAGGGAGCAGAGTAATTACAGTGATATCCCTGATGTAAAAAATGACTTTGCCTTTATTCTTCACCTAGCAGACCAGTACGATCCTCTATATTCAAAGCGGTTCTCAATATTTCTCTCCGAGGTGAGTGAAAATAAGCTGAAGCAAATTAGTCTCAATAACGAATGGTCTTTAGAGAGACTGAAGAGCAAGCTGGTACGAAATCCTCAAGACAAAATGGAACTTCATCTTTTTATGCTTAGTGGTCTTCCAGATGATGTCTTTGAACTCACAGAGATAGAAGTTCTGACTCTAGAACTTATTCCTGAGGTTAAACTTCCACTGTCTCTAAACCAGTTATCTAATCTTAAAGAACTAAACATTTATCATTCATCATTAACTGTAGAATATCCAGCACTGCACTTCCTCGAAGATAATCTAAAAATTCTGCGTCTAAAATCTGTTGATATGGGAAAGATTCCACGCTGGGTATTCTATCTTAAAAATTTACAGGAACTGTACTTGACTGGATGTTATGTGCCAGAACCCCAGAATGGCTTCTGCAATGAGGGTTTTCAAGACCTTGTAAATCTGAAAGCAATTCATTTAAAGAACAGCCTTTCCCGCATTCCTCAGGTGGTTACAGACCAATTGCCTTCACTGCAGAAATTATCTATTGACAATGAGGGGAGAAAACTGTTAGTGTTGACCAACCTGAAGAAGCTCTTAAGCCTGAGAATATTAGAACTGATCAGCTGTGATTTGGAGCGCATTCCTCATTCTATTTTCAGCCTAAACTATTTGCGTGAAATAGATTTGAAAGAAAACAATCTCCGAACAGTAGAAGAAATTATTAGCTTTCAGCACCTTGAAAATCTTTCTTGCCTGAAGTTGTGGCACAACAAAATATCTTACATCCCTGTGCAAATTGGTACCTTAGCAAACTTGGAACAGCTCTATTTAAGTCACAATAACATTAAAAAAATCCCACCGCAACTCTTTCTTTGCAAAAAGCTACAGCATCTGGATCTGAGTTACAATAAGCTAACCTCTGTTCCTGATGAAATCCAATATTTAGCAAATTTGCAGTACTTTGCTGTGACAAAGAATCATGTAAGTAGAAGTTAATATTTTCTTTAAGTGAATGTTGAAGTATTTTTCTAGATCCTCCTTATTGTTTCCTATCATTTATACTGTACCCATCTTTGACTGAACTCTGATCTATGTTAATGACAAGCAAAATGCAGCTGATATGATTCGTCTCCATTCAGTTTTATTGACATTCTTTCATTTATATGTTTACTTAAGGAGCATAGAGCACACAATAAGATCCCTGTAAACAAGAAGTGGTGTGGCGATTCAAACATTGCTAAACGATAACTCCTAGCATTCTTCATAGTTGGGCCATGTTGGATAGAACTGCCGATAGTTGAGATTCAGCAATATATGGAGGACCATACATCAGCTTGCCTTGATGTAAATAGGATTATATTAAGGAATGTCACATGGTCACATCCTTCATAGTCGGTAAGATTGCTTATGGATCTAGAGAAATGACCTTGACAGAAATATGCAAGAATTGTTACTTAGGTAAAGATGGCTAAAACATTCTTTAACTCATGGGAAACACAATACTATTTTGAAGTGGCTCAGGCAACCATTCCTCTGATTCATTGGAATATAAGAAGGAGGGACAGCACAATCTGCTTTGCAACATTATCTTATTGTAGCATGGTTCAGTAAAGTGTAGCTCTAGTCTTTGTGTAGAGTTCATTGTTTGGTCTACCTAGTGACCAGTTTGATGTAGCAGTTAAGCCCCCAGGCTAAATACCAGGAGACCATGGGGTCTAGTATCACCTTAGGCGTGAAGCCAGCTTGTTGACCTTGGCCAGTCCCTCTCTCAGCCCTATTAAAAAGAAGGCAATGGCCAGACCACTATAAGAAAACTGTAGGGACTTATGTAGGCAGTTCCCAGGAATCAAGACTGACTTGAAGGCAACAAACAGAAACTATCTACCAGTAGTAGGACTGATGGTTGAAGAACTAATGGTGCTCTCTGTGTTTATCAAACGATTCTGTTGTAGAATGCTGTGTCTTTATATCACGTGAAGGTTCCAAAGTCTACAATCATAGACAACCTGTATTAGTGATGGTGCATCTCAAGTCATACAAAATTCTGTGTTTGTTTTGAGAATATAAAGGACAGCATTTCTAAATCTTACTAGTATTCATTCGAAGAGATGATGTACAGGTGCAGAAAGGAAAAAAACATTTTTTAAAAATGTGGTGCTGCTCTGTCTTCTTGTTTTAGTAAGGGAAACTCATTTCCACTAATTAGATTGGGAAGTAACTTTTTATCTATTTTTAGTGATTCAGGAATGAAATCTCAACTCTCTGGTACTTACAAGAAACTCTCTTTCATTAAAAGCTTTTTTTTTTAGCAAGTGTTCCAATTTAATCTCAAATCTTAGTAGCCAGTATCTATGCATTTTCTTTTTCTTTTTTCCTCCTCCTGCCCTTGCAGAAGCCATTTTGTAAAATCAAATTACCTCCTCCTGCCTTCAGTTAGTATTCCCCAAGGGAGGCCATATGAGTAGTGACACTTGCTCATATTTTAGAGATTTGCAGCCGACTACTCAGTTGTTCATTGCAAGTCTTTGTTTGGTAATAGGCTTTAAAGAGTGAATTAGCAGGATCCAATATGTTAGATCTTGAAACATTGTCCCAGGATGCTAGTGAATTAACAATTACATGTAATGTTTACTATTGTGGAATTTATTTAAAAATATACATTTGATTAATGTAACTTCTATATACCTTTGAAAGAGGAAGGAAGGTGTGAATACTGTTATAATTTGAGGGCATTCCTTATACCAGTGTTTCTCAACCTTGACAATTTTAAGGCATGTGGACTTCAACTCCCAGAATTCCCCAGCCAGCAATGCTGGCTGGGGAATTCTGGGAGTTGAAGTCCACATGCCTTAAAACTGTCAAGGTTGAGAAACACTGCCTTATACTATGTTTGCACGGTGCATTTTAAGGACTGGTTTACAAATTGAAAAAATCTTTTTATTACTTGTTTCTTTTAGATTGAAGAACTTCCTGACGAATTATTCCAGTGCAAAAAGCTACAGTACCTTCTTCTGGGACATAACAGCCTAATGCATTTGTCCTCTCGAGTTGGTGAGCTTTCCAACCTTGTTCAACTGGAGCTCAAAGGAAACTATCTGGAGTTACTTCCTGCTGAGCTAGAGGAGTGTAATTCTTTGAAACGCAGTTGTCTAGTTGTAGAAGAATGCTTGTTAAAAACACTTCCCCTTCGAGTATCAGAACATGTACAGATATGCTTGGACAAAGTCTGAGTTTGAGAAAAGTGTGCATGTGGACAAAATCATGGTTCAAAGGAAAATGTACATGAAAGAAGAGAAATACAGGTCTGCCGATTGACTTCAGTTTCCTAATAATAAATCAACATTAAAATTCTAAGCAGAAATACAGACCTGGCAAGTATCTGCATGCTTTTCATTCAAACCTGAAATTAATGTGCAGAAAATTAAGTGGTTAGTGTAATCAGTACTTAAGTAACCGAGATTGAATAACATTATTCAGGTCTAGAAAAGTTTTTTTTTTCTTTTCCATACATGGAAGTTCTTAAATAGTTTGTTGTAAGGACCAACTAATACATTTTTTTCATATCTGTTGATATATATAGAGGGAAGGAGAGGCTATTCATGAAAGCTCTCCTATACAGTACAAAATCTATTTCAGAATTAAATGTTCACTTCTGTTTATGAAACATAGGAGTGTTTCCCCACATAGGCATAATGAAATTTCATTGGGAGCTATGAACTATATCCAGATTATTGTAGCAAAGCTCATGCAATCCAGACTCCCAATAATTTTTGCTGCTTTAACATTGGGGTTAATTATGTATACGTAAAGGAATACAATTGGACCTGATACAAAGGTAAAATCAAATCTTGGAGAACTATGCAAGTGGAAAAATTCAACATGTCACTTTTTTTACCATATTAATATATTGCCTGCTTTCATTAAAAGAAAAAAAGTTAGCGCTTTAATTTTGAGCAACAGTAGATATGTAATATGCAATATAGAGGGCCTCTTTTCTTTTAAAAACCCAGCTATATTTTCCTCTCCCCAATTTTCTGGCCCACCATACTAAGGATTTTAAAGATGTCCCCCAAGTTACAAGTAATGGTAATTTTAAGCACTTAAGAACATCGAGTGTATGAAAAGTTAAATATTTAACGAAAAGCACATGAATCCACAAAGCTTATGTATTTCTCTCTTGTTCACAAATGTCCTTTGAAAAACTAACAGGAGGAACTTTCCTATAACCTCATTCTTTATTTTCACTAAAACAGTAGGAAGATTATTTATACCTGTAAAGCTGAGTCCTAACTAATATTTTCTAACAGAGTTCTACTTTGAAGAACTAGGAGAAATTCTGTGATATCATATTGACTAGGAAAGGAAAAGAGGAGGAAAAATGATGAAAAGTGACCCCTTTAACACACTGTTTCCCTCCTTGGCAAATTGAAAGGGAATGGACTTCAACTCCCAGAATTCTCACCAATGGCTATGCTGGTTATGCAATTCTGAGAGTTGAAGTCCTTATACCAAGGGAATTGCAAAGGTTGGGAAAGTCTGCTTTAACAGAAACCTCTATTAGATTGAAGTCTCTTCTGAGAATGGAAGAGCAATTCCTGTCCAGGGAAGAAAACCGGGATTCAGTCTGTGGTTATTTTGAATGCATTTCAGTCTTGTTTGGGCACATCATCTTTGTTCTGGCTGTGGTACTCTATGTGTGGGGACTTGGGGGAGGGCGGAATTTTGGCTTCCGCTGTAAAAAAAAAAAAATACAGTAACCTGATCGCATGCTTTCAGAGAAAATGAATCTTTTACTTACGTATGATATAGTTTAATAATCCACTATCTTCATCATGTGCCCAATTTTGTGGTTGAATTGAATGAGATACTGGAAAGGTGAGGGGTTTTTTATGAATTTTTGATTGCTTCTTTAAATACAGCACTCTTGTTTTAATGATGCCATAAACTTGAGTTGATTATGAAGTGAAAATTTCTCAATGTTCATGTTATGTCCATCTGAAGAATTACATTCCAAAGAACTTTCAGAGTAACTCTCAGGGAACACACACACATGTGTTGTCATTTCATGGGTTTGATGCAACTCACATTTCCCCAGCTTTTTTAGTTAAAGGTAGAATTTATTATACACGTAGCTTTTTTCCAATGATTTTACTAAGGACAATAAAAGATGATACAAAGTTAAAAAAGTACAAGAAAATGAAAAAGCAAGAAGCACCCCCCTTTTAACAAAGCAACTTTCCACCCTCATCACAAGTATATAAACAGTTTCCCAAACCCTCTCCTCTTAATTAACAAATATAAAACTTTTCATCCCATAGCCCAACTTAATAGGCAAATCAAATAACGTCTTTTTAACCAACGTATCAGCCAAAAGTCAAAAAAGAGCTATAAACTATTAACATTAACATATATAAAATTCAACTTTTCACGTCTCAACCATTAGTTGTAAGCGAAACCCTACATAAAAGCATAAAAAGGTCAAATTCCAACACAGTATATATTTCTCCCATTCAAAATGCCAGCAGTTCCAGAGAAAACTACCCCAAATAGCAACGTTATTATATGCATGTATAGAGGCTAACTGTACTTGTGCAATATCCTGGACCACTTTGGAACAAATCATATCAATCTTTTGGAAGGTAGCAACAGACATTTACCTCCACCAGTCATAACAAGAACATTTCTTGTTCCAGGGAGCACAGGCAACAAACACTTTCAATGCCACCTGGCCCAAAGACTTGCTACACATCTTTCCCTCCATTCATCTCTTCCTGAGATTATTTGAAGCCAGAAAGTAGAACTTATGCTGGTAGCTCTCCTTTGGGCTAACACAGTGGTTTTCAACCTTTTAAATGCGACCCCAACTGGTCGTAAGTCGAGGACTACCCAACCGGTCGTAAGTCGAGGACTACCCAACCGGTTGTAAGTCGAGGACTTTCCCTGCCTGGGAGCGCTGCGCATGCGTGGTGCCGCTCCCTGCGCCAGCCGAGGCGTAGCTGGCAAGCGGCAGAGATGGTGCAGGCCAACCACCGGCTGGGCCACCAGCTGGCCCAGCCCAAGGGAGGTAAGGCACCCGCCGAGCCCCACACATGCCAGCAACCCTCCCTGCACAGGCCGGCCTCCCACCTCCACCCCTGACCCTCTTTTACTTACATTTTTAATAGTTGCTCAGCAGGGAGGGGTGGAAACTTCCAGACAGCTCACCTTCGCTGCAGACAACTTGCAGCACCGTTTGCAGAATGGGACTTTTGGCGGGCTCAGCAGGGCAGAGACAGCCTGGACAATTCCTATTGGCTTTTAAAAGCCAATAGAATTAGACTCTATTCAAGAGAGTCTATTCTATTGGCTTTCAAAAGCCAATAGAATAAAAGGGAGTAGCACAGCTAAGGAAAAGGGGGGGGGGAAATGGTGGACTGCATTGTTTGGCGACCCCCATGAAATGGTCATTCGACCCCAAATGGGGTCCCGACCCACGGGTTGAGAACCACTGGGCTAACAGATCCTGGCCATCAGTTCTAGTCACCTTGTCAACTTGCCGTGCATTAAGCTAAGTTGTTTGCTGAGATGGGCAGCTATAGAAATTGAATGAATGAACAACAAACAAACAAGCTGCCTGGCATCATTAGAGTGGCTAAGCCAAGGAGGATTCAGTCATCTTCATTCAGCTGCTTACAATTAGATGACTGCAGGTTGTAGTAATATATGAGAAACACCTTGAGAAACAGAGCAAAGGGAATGATCAGAGAGAGAGGGTACAGCCCACAGCTATATAACAGGCAGAGAAAGAGGGTCAGAATGGACTCTTCCCATTTTTCAGGCTCTAAAGAAAACTCTGGGAGATTTGTACTTTCAGGCTTGCAAGATTCTGTTAAAATAGCCTTACAAGAAAACCAAAGTAGCTCATCTGGTCTGTTTCTCATCTGATATACCTGGGAAGGCTGACACATTGAGTAGAACTATCTCCCTGACTATGATAAAATAACAAAATTATCCAAAGTTATCAAGAAATTCTTGAGGTGGGTTGTTATTAAGATCACTAGTTATCTATAGGTATCTTTCATGAGACTTCTACTAGAACTAACACTCAGAAACCCTCAGTCATTCCCTGTTCAAACCCTTGCATGGGTTGTCCTCAACTCCCAATATGGAAAGGGATGAAATTGGAAATAGTCATAATAGTATAGCCAGGCAGAATTCTGAAATAGAAGTACTATATGAACCATCAAAATCTACCTAAATAAAACAGGACTTTACAACCGTAGACAACATCCTGGTTGACTTTCAGCATTTATATTTCAGCCACAAAGCCTTCCTAATCTGATTTCCAAGGGAATCGAGGCATACATCAAACTAGTTTGTGAGATTAAAGATAAAGTCTGCTTCATGGGGGTGGCACACTCCATAAGCACAGCTAACTCAGCTGCCCTTGATACTAGTGACTCCCTAGCACATAGGGATAGGAAGTAATCCTTATGGAGCATCTCAATGCTTGTGCCTTGGTCAAAGCCTCTTTCAGCAGGAAAGTACCCAAAAAAAAAAAAAAAATGCCCAGCAAGAGCTAGGGCCCCCTCCAGATACTCAGATCCCATAACTTTGGTATATACCACTTAACATTACCCTTTGTCTACTATAGGAATATACATTAGACTTGTCATGAAGGTCCCTCTTTTACTGTGTAGATTGAGCATATTCAGGCACTGACAAAATCTGTAAATTGGAAGGAGTTTTAATGCCTCTCCTGTATTCCTGATATTTCAAGCTGTGTTACACTGAGCCCTTTTTTTATTGGCTTGTCAGTCCAGAATTGGAGAAAGGAACTGTCTCCTTCCATAACAAGCAATTTCAGATAGCCTTTGAACCCTACCACTAGTATAAATGTGAGGGAAAATACTATACTCGCTTTAACCCATCCTATCTCTCTTGTAGAAAAAGGACCAACGTGATAATTCCATGTACCATTAAAAAAAGCTTTTGTTTGTTTTAAGAAAAGTGATCTTAATATTGGAAGATGATGAATTGTATCTTGAGAACATTTTCTATGGTTATCATGGATCTGATGTTCCCCATTTGAAATAAGGCTGTCTTTTCACATTGTGTTTCACCAAAAATAACTTGGAACATTCTCTCCATCCAGATATTTTCCTTCTAAAGAAGCTTTCCCCAACGTGATGCCTTCTAAATGTTCTGGATTTGCATCTCCTGCCAACTACTATTAGCTGTAGAAGTTGGCAAGATAAAAACTTTGAGAGCCAATACATTGGGAGAACAGTGAATTAGAGAAGAGCAAAATCATGTTTTGAAATAAATAGCAGGAACCAATATAAAAAAAGAGTTCCTTTTGCATTCATAAAGAAATTGTGGTAGATAAGAAAGTTTTTCGAAAATAGCATTTCCTGACTTGATGTTCACCTCATACTGTATATTTGACTACAAATCACCAACGCTCTTAGCTTAATTGGTACATGCTGAATGATGGGAGTTGTAATTGATCATGTTCAAAAATTACAAGCTTTAGGGATTATTTTAACAAAATGGAAACTAACAATACTTCTAAAAATGAAACATTTTTAAAAAAGCTATAGGCAAGATATTAGGGATAAATTCATGTAATAAGACTTCAAACAAATTAGCATTTTAATATTTGTTGCAAAATATGGTTCACAAAAGGCAAGAAATTGAAAGGCTGGTAATTCTAGCCTTAACGGATGCCGCAGTGTGCCTTTGCATTTCTTTTCTGCAGTCTGGCCCCATTCCTCCAGTAGCAGAAGTGACCTATAAGTATTTTTAATATCCAGTCTGTTGCTTTCCGTCATCATACTCTTTATGTATTAGAAGGAAATTCTGCTGAGAGCAAATGAACTACTTGTTTATCCGTCATGACTGTAGGATAAATAAGCTTAAACCATATTTGTAGATAGCACTTATTTTATACTGTACACCATGGTGGTTCAGTAATTGTAATGCTGCTGGGCTGTGGGAGGGCTTTGAATATGATCTTGCATATATTGACAGATTTGTTGAAAATAAGATTTGAATAAATAATGGAAAATGGATAAACATCAGTTATCTTGTCTATGTTTAATTTCTCTATTCTATTTTTTAAAAAAATTGTTAAAGGAGCAGGAGTTGTATACATTTATAGATACAGAACATTTGTTATAAGCACTGTCCAGCTTATAACCACTCATAGCTGCAGTGTGGAACCACTGGGTCCAAAGATTTTTCATCTTTGCTTCTAGTTGGATAGCACTGCCCCAAACACTTGCAGAGGGCAACCTAAGGATCCTTCTAGACTCATCAAAGACCAGGTGGCCGTGATTATGCCTATTCCTGGATCAGGTCTTTCTTATGTCTATGGAGATTCTCAGTCAACCAGGTCCTGCTTGTCCCAAAGCTGCTTTTTCAAGAGGCAACTGGACTTTCTTGTTTTTCTTTGAAGACTGAAGACATTTTGTTTCTCATTCAAAAAGCTTCTTCAGCTCTGGCTGGATGGTGGGGAATGGAAGGATTTATATTCCTTGCAGACAGCTGGTCATTTGCATTCTTTTAGAGAGTCCTCGAGGCCACTTGAAAGTTTATCTATGTCCTAAGTAGTACAAATGGGTGTGGAGCAGTGGTTCTCAACCTTTTTAATGCCGCGATCCCCAACCAGGCGTAAGTTGAGGACTACCCAACCGGTCGTAAGTCGAGGACTACCCAACTGGTCGTAAGTC
Source organism: Crotalus tigris (assembly GCF_016545835.1). Taxonomy (NCBI): domain Eukaryota; kingdom Metazoa; phylum Chordata; class Lepidosauria; order Squamata; family Viperidae; genus Crotalus; species Crotalus tigris. The sequence goes on from NW_024100479.1 coordinate 1,154,766, forward strand.
GAGGACTTTCCCTGCCCAGGAGCGCCGCGCATGCGTGGTGCCGCCCCCTGCGCCGGCCGAGGTGTAGCTGACAAGCAGCAGAGACGGAGCAAGCCAACCACCGGCTGGGCCACCAGCTGGCCCAGCCCAAGGGAAGTAAGGCACCCGCTGGGCCCCACACGCGCCAGCAACCCTCCCTGTGCCCGCCGGCCTCCCACCTCCCACCCCTGGCCCTCTTTTACTTACATTTTTAGTAGTTGCTCAGCAGGGAGGGGTGGAAACTTCCAGACAGCTCGTCTTCGCTGCAGACAACTTGCAGCACCATTTGCAGAATGGAACTTTGGGCGGGCTCAGCAGGGCAGAGACAGCCTGGACAATTCCTATTGGCTTTTAGTAATAGTAATAGTAATAGTAGTAAAGTTGGAAGGGACCTTGGAGGTCATCTAGTCCAACCCCCTGCTCGGGCAGGAAACCCTACACCATTTCGGACAAATGGCTGTCCAGTCTCTTCTTAAAAACAAAAAATGGCAGACTGCGTTGTTTGGCGACCCCCGTGAAATGGTCGTTCGATCCCAAATGGGGTCGCGACCCACAGGTTGAGAACCGCTGGTGTGGAGCCTTGGAACTACTGAAATGACTGTGCTGTAGACTGGAGATAGATCCTATCGTATCCCTCCCCCTCTGTTGAGTGAGGGCTGTTCAGTTTTGACATAGATGGTCTCTTTGTCCCATCTTTCAAACATTGGGCATTGGGGAAACAAAACAACCACTTCATAAACGCATGGCACAATATAGGAGAATAAACCCATCATGACAAGATTCAGCAATCCATTTGCATTTAAAAGACAAAGGCCACTCTTTTTTGAGTCCACATTTTGGACAGAGAAGACAGCTGATTTGAAAGAGGAATCAAAGAGGCCATCCATGTCAAACTGAACAGCCCTATTTTAGGTAAGGGGGACAAAACCTTCATATTCTGTAGATAATTGAAACAAAGGGAATATTCAAAAACTGAAAAGATCCTTACTTAAGACTAGTGCTTCATTTTATTGTATAAGCCAATTATTTATTTCAAGATTTTGGGGAACTTCTATGCTTCTTTCTACTTATGTATACTGCTCAAAAAAATAAAGGGAACACAAACGTATAGGATCCTATATTATTAAAATTATACTGTATTTGTAGCAATTTAATTTGTAAACCTTTGTTTTTGTTCATCTTAAATATTGATGCACTGTTTTTGTCTTAATATTCCCACTCAGGAAAAAAAAATAGGTTTTTATACATGTAGAAAAACATATATGGAGTTCTTTTGTGCCTTTCAATGTTTTTGTCCCGAACGTTGCATCTTGGCTTCTACCTCGGACTTAATAGTCGGACAATTGACAGAGAACTCTTAATTGTTCCTTTTTTGTGATTTGTGTTACATTTTTTTCATTCCATTTTTGGCCTTAATAATCTATTAATTGGAACAGATATTAGTTTTTCATTGATTGAAAGATTGATAAAGGAAAAGGGCAGACAATCTGTGATCATCTTTTTTCATCCTTCCAAGATCACTAATAAAATTTCATTTGTTTTTTTAAATAGATAAATGTTGTGTACTCCTTGGGTAGGGTGGGGAAATCCTGTGTCATTTTCTAACCCATTGCACTTGTCATCATGTATTTTTTTTATTGCTCCTTAATTTAGATAATTTGCAAAAGGTGAAAGATTTCAGATTAAGAGAGGAACTCTTCTTAACAGTACTCCAATCTCAGTGTATCCCCCTGGGTTATTCTAAACTCTTAGCATGATCAGCCTAACAAAAGACAATCTCATGATATTTCGAAGCAGCAATAAATGAATGATAATGGGTTGTCACATGAGATTTGCGGCTGTTGACTCTGCTAAATTCAGCAGATATTATTAATGTTGATTAAATCTATAGTCTTCTACTAAACTCTGTCCATCACGCTTGTCCACCCAATGGCCTGTGGGCCACATGATGTCCTGGAGAACTAGTAATGTGTCCCCACAAGATCATTTTCTTAAAAAAAAAATGAAGTTTATTCTGTATATACAGTAGCTATGTTATATATATTTATATGCAGCCCAAGTCAATTCTTCTTTACATAATGTGGATCAGGCAAGCCAAAAGGTTGGACACTCACGCTGAGAAAAATGCTAATTTTGAATAGCTTTTCCAAACAATGTCTGAATATGAATAACCCTGAATGTATGCGACCTGGAAAGAATATGAATGCTTCTATTGAGACAGAATGTGCATAGAAACTTCAGAATACCACCCCCGCAATTCCTTCTGACTCTGAAGCCTTGGATCCCTGAAGCTCTTTGATTGTTTGATTGCCACATACAAAAATCTTAACACAATATCATACATTCTGTTAGAAAATGAAATATAAACAGATATTTCATCTGAAAATAGAGCTTAAATCGTTTAACACAAAGTGCATGGATTAAACAGAAACAAATGACACTAGACAGAATGCCTATGTCCCATCTATTATTTTGTTAAAAGCCACTGTAAGTAATTCTTAATTGTTTCTCTCCTCCCCTTTTCCAATTTCCTTCCCTATCAAAAATGGGATATGAGAAACAAAATATTATGAGCTAGTGTTTAAGATGTTACAAACCAGTTTGTTGCTAAAAATATGTGGCAGAATTTACTATGCATTCCTTTATGTTGATTTTTTTCTTAGAAACTATTAATGGAACAATGTGGTCATTAATGCAATAATTTTAAAATCTTCATCCATTAACAATATTTACTGCTTGGTTCACACTATTAAGAGGAAAAAGCCACTAGAAGTTTCTCCTCTTTCTCCTTCATCGTGTGACTTTTCTCTCAACCAGAGAATTAGAAACTAAACTTCTGCTTGTCCTTTATAGCAACCTGCTAAAGCCAGCACCTGAGCTTCTAGTGAAGCAAAGCAGATTCATAAAATAAATTTTAAAAAAGAATATGACCTGGGGTTTGTATGCAGAATGCCATCAAAAAGTAGTTTTTAATACATTCTGTGCAAGAGTGAAGAGCAGTCAACATAGAAATTTTAACCAAGAAAAAACAAAAAGTCCCCTGAACTTTGGCTGAACTTATTTTCTCATGTTCCTTTTTATGTACCAGTACTTATGCACAGAAGTTCTTCAGAGAATTATGTGCTTTCACTGTTGTTTTTAACTGAAAAATGGAATAAAATTGGAGTATTCTGCACTAGAATATTTGGGGATAAAGGCTAGGCCAGGGGTAGGCAACTTTGGCTCTTTTATGACTCATGGACTTCAACTCCCAGAATTCCTGAGCCAGCATAACATAGCTGGCTCAGGAATTCTGTGAGTTGAAGTCCATGAGTCATAAAAGAGCCAAGGTTGCCTACCCCTGGGCTAGGCCACAGGTCGGCAACCTGCGGCTCCGGAGCCGCATGCGGTTGCCTTCCCCTGTGGCTCCCAGACTCCTCGCCTTTGCAGAGAGAGACAGAGACAGAGAGAGGCAATTGCGCTTCCCTGCCCCCCCCTCTCTCTCTCTCTCTGTGTTTTGTGTGTGTATGTGTAAAAGATAGTGCACTCACAGTGTTCTCCGAGGAGCTGAAAAGCTTATTGGGCAGAGCTCCTCCCTTTGCTGCGTCTCTGCAGGAAGGGCAGGAGAGAGCTAGCTAGCCCAGCTAGGCTGACTCAGGAATTCTGGGAGTTGAAGTCCATTAGCCATAAAAGAGACGAGATTGCCTACTCCTGAGCTTGTTGGACAACAGCTTGAAGCTTGCCAGGTGAGCAGCAGATAGGAGAGGGGGGGAGAGAAAGAGAGAGAAAGAGAGAGAGGGAGGGAGGGAGAGAGAGAGAGAGAGAGAGAGAGAGGAAAGAGAGAGAGAGAGAGAAAGAGTGGGGGAAGAGGAGTGGCAGACCAAGGGCAGATAGAGAGGGAGAGAGAGAGAGAGAGAGAGAGAGAGAGAGAGAGAGACACCCTTTTGACATCTAAAATGAAGATAACACTGCATATATCCTTTTTTTACGTGTGTGTGTGTGTGTGTATGTATATATATATATACACATACATACATACACACACACATATATATACACACACATACATACACACACATACATACACACACACAAACACACACATACCTATAATAAAGGTAAAAAAGGATATATGCAGTGTTATCTTCATTTTACATATCAAAAGGGTTTTGCGGCTCCTGGTGTTTTGTTTTTGGTGGGAAACGGGTCCAAGTGGCTCTTTGAGTGTTTTGGGTTGCATACTCCTGGGCTAGGCCAACAGATTACTCATAAAGTGAGGAAAAATATTAAGATTGCCCTAACAGGTGTTTGAAATAGTGGGCATATGGAAAAGGGCAGGGAATGGATTCTCCTTCCCTGGGGATATTTAAAGAGAGGTTGGATAACCATCTCACTATGCTATGATACTGAATTCCTACATTGTTTTTAAGGGAGGTGGAATAGATGATCTCCAAAGTCCCTTCCAATCTTTACAAGATTCTGCCTCCCTCCTCAGGAGGTCGAACATCAGCACTACCACCCTTCAGCCTTCATTAAATGGCAGAATTTTTGATCAGGGGATTGGCAATGATTGAAGAAGGAAAACTGATGTCAAACTACTCTCTCCAAGTTCAGAGTCTCAAGGGCCCAATGACTGCAAACTTAATATAACATTATCACATTTATATACTGATATATGCCAGAATTGCTCCTTTATTATTTATACAGATAAAAAGCTCTGCTGATGCCCTACTAAACACTATTTGGCAATTTAGTCAAAACATACTGCTGTTCCCCATGCCCTCTTGAAACATGATTTAGCAAGATGTGTTGAAATCACCATTGGGCCAGAGGTTGTGCAAAATTGTTTTTATTTTAGTAAGTTTGTTGAATAAACTTGAGTGGGCTGGGTTTACATTATACCCTAAGCTGTGAGAAATGGTTTACAAATCAGAAAAGCTACATTTAAGCAATAGGATAAATTTGTTTATTTCTGCCTTTAGTATGGTATGTGAACCTAATCAGGATTTGATTCTTGGTACTTAATGTATTAACTAGTCTTTAATATCAAGCATACACAAAATATGAAAGAACAAAATAATGCTGTTCGACATGGATCTATACAACACAAAAACTGTGGTCATCGTTAGATATTTTTACAACACAGCTTCAAAAATATGGCCCATATGAGTCATGCCAGCATCCCTTTTGAATACCCCCAGTCTTTCAGATGAGGTGTAGGGATTGTTGTCGTTGAAGGAGTTTAGGGGACAAAATTAGTTCCAAAATGGGTCCAGTTGGAGATTAGAACTCTTAATATGCTATAGAGAGGGTTGTGACCCTTGAGCTGATGGGAGGTGTGCAGTCCTGGTTCAAACATACAAAATAATCACTAGAACATGATGAAAAATATGGAATTTTGAAGGAAGATTTGCTCCTAAAGCAATATTTACATGTGATTTTGAAATACGGCCTTTATTCTCTAAACACATTACTTTCAAGCCTAACCTCTGTTTAAGATTGTGAGAATTTACATTCGTTCTCTTGTTTAACATGGAACCTCCCCATTTATCATAGTACAAAAAATATTTTGATTAATTACATAAACTGAAATGACAGGGCTATGAATGCAGAATCCTTTCCCACCCCAAAAAAAACCAAAAAAACACTGAAGTGAAAATATTGGAATCCTCTCCCTCATTCTCAACTTGCCAGAAAATTATATCACAATAAAACTTAAGTTATCCTCACTGTAGGCTTACCTGTCCTTTTTGCCCTCATGTCTTCCATTCACAGTCATAAAATCAAATATTTACCAGCTCGGGGGGGGGGGTTGGACTGTGTTCACAGTAGTAGTTATTCAAACTTTCATTTATTCCAAGCTTGTAAATTGTCCGCCTCATTTTTTTCCATTATCTGTCAACAGATTCAGCAGCCTAGATTTACGCTATTTATTCCTGATTCCATCAGTCAGTTTCATTCCAACCCCTTCAAATCTTTGTAGTCTGTAAATCACATGATTCATAATAAAATGTTTCTATGGTAAAATTTGAAGAATGCATTGTTGTTTACACTGTCACCAGCGTATATTCTTGAAAATAAAGGTTTGTTAAAAAAATATTGTAATTGAACAATCAGTCTTTCTGATGCTGAAAAAAAGTAATTTTCATATACATGGAGGCCTAAGTAGATTTTTTTTTTTTTTTGCAGTTTTTCATTGTAATTTTTGTTGCAGATGCCAGGAAAGGTAAACAGATAGTGTGTCCTTGTGTTCATCATTTGTTCTTCTCATTATCAATGTCCTCAGTTGCCTATTCACATACCTGGTAACCCTATCCTATCCCATAGTAAATCACTATCTTGCCTCTCCCACCTCTGTTTGAAGTCACTGCAGTTATCTGATTTCTCCAAAAGATAGTAAGTAACAAGCTTAACAGATTTATACACTTTCAGCCTGCCCTTGGATGGTGCTGTCATAAGAACACACAGTAAATAATGGCTTAAGCTTGTCTTAATCATGGGCTGGAGTTAAGATGAAGACAACATTAAGGGGGTACAACAACAAAGAAACTGTTACCAAGACATGTTTACAAGTGGACATGTTTACAAAGATACTGCAAGTAAGATACTGCAAAGAGAGAAGCAACCTAGAACTAAGGAGAAATTTCCTGACAGTGAGAACAATTAACCAGTGGAACAACCTGCCTCCAGAAGCTGTGAATGCTCCAACACTGGAAGTTTTTAAAAAGAAACTGGACAGCCATTTGTCTGAAATGGTATAGGGCAGTGATAGCGAACCTGTTAGAGACCAAGTACCCAAACTGCAACCCAAAACTCACTTATGCATCGTCGGGTGCCGGGTGTGTGTGGCCCATTGGGTGGGCATGGCTGTGGTGGTAATAGCAGACTGGGTGGGACTAAAAAGTTCAATCAATCAATTCCAACTTGGCAAGATCTTTTTTTTCCCCGTGAGAAGTTGAAATTGGCTGATTGAACCTTTTTTTTTTGTACACGGCGGCAGAGGCCTGAAGCGAAAAGGTTTTATAAAACCCAGCTGAAGGCCTAGGACTGGGGCAAGGGCGCGCGTGCCCACAGAGAGGGCTCTGAGTGCCGCCTCTGGCACCCATGCCATAGGTTCACCACCACTGGTATAGGGTTTCCTGCCTGAGCAGGGGGTTGGACTAGATGACCTCCAAGGTCCCTCCCAACTTATTATTATTATTAATATAAAAACTGCTATTTTTACAGAGGGATTTCTCTTTAGATAAAATTACTCAAATGGAAGTGATAAAGTCATTTTCTCTTACACTACAAATGTCAGAAGCAAGCTACATGCAATCTTACTCATAGCACATTTAAACATGTTTTAATGAAAAAGCAGAGTTTTAATTTGAAAGATGGTAATTTGAAAATGGTAGAGGACAGGAAGACCTGGAGGAACATTGTCCATGGGGTCGCGATGGGTCGGACACGACTTCGCAATTAACAACAACAACAAATTTGAAATATGTTAAGTCTGGATTCTATTTATTTATTCCAATTAAGGTCAGGGACCCTCTCCATTACCATAAACTGTAGCTTCAAGAAAACACTGGGGAAGTATTTTTCCTAACATTAAAAATTATGCCCTCCCATCCCAAATTAAGAGCAAGTTTTAAATTGGGACCCCAGAATAAGATTGTCAACATACTTATTTCTGCAAAGGAAAAAAATCACCAGTGTAAGTACTGTTTTATTAAACACATAGTTAATACCATATGTATTAAACATGATTTATTTTAGCCACGCTTTGTTGGTTTAAACAATGGCCAAGTTTATAAACAATGCTATACCATTATTTATAAATCACAGCAGTTGGGCATATGCAATACACTAAACCAAACCAAGCCATATTAGCACAATTCATAACATCAGTCATTTTTCATTCACATTCATCTAAATACAGAGAATGCTTTCCAGAGTCTGGGGTTTGTTCAGTTTGGGCTTAGTTCATGGAATGATTTCTGCCTCCATGGCTGACAGCAGAGTGTTTCCAATCATTTCTGCAGATCTATAGCAACTGGATCTTAACTACTCCCTTCCTCCAGAGACAGCAGGAGGAAGGAGAAACATATTCCCCATAGCAGGTCCTTTCCTAGATACTGCATGATGTCCAGTTAGTTATCTTACTACTATTGTAGTCCACCAGAAATAATAACAGCTCTCCATCATTTATTGGCACTGAGCTTCAAGTAAGGACTGGAGAACCTGTGGCCTTCTGGAAGTTGCTAAAATTCAGAGCAGATTCAACCAGAATGATCAATGAGGGAAGATAAGGAGTTATAGTTCAGCAACATCTATATATGGTACACACACAGCCATTGGAGTCACTTTGCCTTCTATGACTGCAAAAGATATAAGGGAGGATGACATCTGGGCAATAAGCAATACTTAAAAGGCAGGCTGTATTGTGATCCTGTACTTATTTAGCAATAAGCATCAATGAATTAAAATGGAATGGGCTGGTCACATAGCAAGAACTGATGGCAGGTGGACCAAGGCAGTCATAGAATGAATCCCACTTGATAAAAAGCATCCACGAACGATGGTTCCACAACATCAGTAAATACTGTGGGCCCAATTGGCTAAAGAAAGCTCAGGACCCTATGGGTTAGAAAAACACGCGGAAGAGACCTTCATCCTGCATTGGACAGACAATGGCTAAAATGAACAGACCCCCCAATAGGTTTGCACAGCTCGGCTGCAACCTTTTGCATATGCATATTCGGGCATAAGTACTTCCTAGTGGAGATAAGTGCGAGCAGAGTTGCCCAGTAAGCGGGCATTCTCAAAATTACATACTCTGTCGTTGCAACGAAACCGGGGCGCCACCGGTCCACGTCGGGCCAGGGCAAAGGGCACCCCCAGCGGAAACCTCCCGCCGCCTCCCTGCGCAGTAGCAACCTCCAGAAGCCACGTGCGCGTCAGCGTCGAAGCAGGGAGTGGCCCGGAGGTGGCGGCCGGCAGCCGAGGCAGGAGGAGGAGGAGAGAGAGGAGGGACCGGGGACCGCGGCCTCGAGTGGCCGCTCTCCACACAGAGCTCGGCGCGGAGCATCAGCCGGACGCCGCACTTGGCTGCTATGGAGGGCGTCGGAGCCCACCTCGGCTTCGCGCGCTGCCGCTGCCCGTGAATTGTCTCCAGCGCGCGCGGCGCTCTTTTCAGCGAGGTGAGCTCGCCAATCAATCGTGGGCGGGAGGGGGGGGGAGAGATGGAGCGACCCTTGTCTGTAGCCACTTGGCGCCCCTTTGGCCGCCCAACGCGGCAACTCGGGATGGCTTCTGCAAGCGAGAACTTGGGAGAGGGGGGAGGAGGCTGTCCTAAAAAATAAATGGGAGGGGGGAGTTATTAACCACTGTCGCTCTGGAAAAACATCTCAACGCCGGGGGGTTCGGAGTCTTTTATCCATGCCATCCTATTTTTTTCTCTTTTTCTCATCGAGAAAGGGACTTACCCCCCCCCCTTCGGCTTTTGGGCTGCTGCGTTTTTTTGGGGGGGGGGAGGCGGCCGACCGGCCGGAGGAAACCGCGCTCCTTTGGGAGCCTTTGCCAAATCTCTTTCCTTCAGCCTGCCTGTTCTTGGGAGTCAGGAAGCTTTTTCCTTCATCGCCTTAAGCGGCGGTGCCTCTTGTCTCCTCCTGAAGCGGCCCGTTAGTTTTCCAGAAGAAATGCCTCCTCCCCGCTGCGTCTTGTTGTTGCCTGGGTTTGGGCAGACTTCCCACGGAGCCCTGGCCGTGGCTCCCTTGAGGAAAAGTTTGAACAACAACCCGTCCCCGTGTAGTTGAACTTTTTCTAGACTCTGCTTTCAGCGAGGGAAGGAAACGGCGGGGGAGGGCGAGGGTGGCGGCCACCTTTTGGCTGAGGCTGGAGCACGCGGGGCGGCACGGGAAGTTTCCCGCCGCTGCCGACGCGTCTTTGCAAGTAGAAGTGATGGAAGCCGAAGCCGAAAGTGGCGTTTCAGGGCCGGCTACCGCAGAAACTAAAAGAGGATATGAAGGAGTGGAAAAGTGGCAACAATTAGCTTCAGTTTCGGGCGGGCAGATTTATACTCGACTCAACATGACGTCCTCCTAATGTCGCTTCCTTACTCTGGCCGTGATGGCTGGGAGAAGTACTCCCAACGTCTGAGAATGTTAAATGGGTTATAGTTTCTAAGAGAACGGATGAGTTATACTGTAAGGCATTCCACCCACATCTCTTTTTCTGGGCAAAGAGGAACATTATATCTATATATCTATAGATATACATATACATACACATACATACACACACACACACACACACACACATATCCGTTAAAGATGAAAATAGTCATGCTGCCAACTCATATTGAATAGTTATTGTCATTCCTGCTGCTATACCACAAAGGGGGGAAAATGGAATTATTAGGGCAATGTTAAATAGTTTGAACATTTCCAGCATCTGAGACACAAATAGGGAAATATTTACTTGCCGATGAATTGGATTCTGTTTTTCCTCATCCTCAGCTAATGTGGTCATTGTTTTGGGATTATGGGAACTGAAGTCTAGTAACATCTCAAAGGCCTTATATTATGCATCTTGCTTCTCCAAAGGATCTGGTGGAAATTATGATAAAGCAGGGCTTCAGAAGTGGTGGAAAATTTACTGTGCAACTGTCCTGCCTTCTTCATTTAAAATTATGGTCTTATGGTTATCTGGTAATAAGACTCATTAATTAGCTATTTTGGCTGTGCATACGAAAGATTGTGCTTTTGGAACAGATTTCATTTGCAGTCTTTTAACTGTTGTTTACAGACTAAAATACTGCATCTACCGTAAGAGATAAGTCATCACTTTATTTATGTGGTTTCCTAATTTGTGAGAAATATAACCCTAATGAATAGATGGCTATGACTGAGAATGAAAAGCCTTGAGGTAACTAAGTCTGATTGTTTTCCTTTCACTTAAAAATAGTTTCTTGAGCTATGTAATAGAGTTTTGTTTTTATTCTTGTTGATATGAGATGGGTGTTGGCTGTCATTATAGTTTGTAATTCCATTAAGAAAACTGTGAGTGTAAAAGCCCCTATATACACATTAATGTTTTATTCCTTTTGGACAGCAAGCTTACTTCATGTTGTAAAACTCAGAAGATTTTGATTTTTCAATTTAGGACTGCCTATATGTTTTTGATAGGCTTATTGGTGGGTTGCACTTTTTATAATGGGGACTTAACTCACCAGAACACAATAGATAAGGCTAGCAGGGCAGCGTCATATGAGGGCTTTATCAATTTTGGGGGGATAGTGAGGAAATTTGGATTTTCTTTCAAACTGTTGCAGAGAAAAAACAGTAGTTGTGATGTTCATCCAGGGAGATGATATGACCACAGAATGGCTTCCTGGATGAACACAGCCCATCACAATTATCAGTCTTTCCCCTTCTTCTGTATGTACCTGCCTGATCATAAGACTCAAAACTGGAGGAGCAGGGACTTCTGAATTTCACCTTGCAACTCAGGAGCCAATAAGCTCTCAGATGAGGTTCAGGAACAGCCTTTTGAAGAATGAGCCTGCAATTCCAGAACAGTCAATTAAGCAGAAGCACAACAGTCAACCAAGTCACCTGAAGTAGACCTTGAATATGTGTAGATCCTCACACCCCTAGAAAGATTGGGTGAGTGAAGCCACTCTTCATTTAGCAGCAGCTATTTGCAAATATGATGGTAATAAGAAAAAAAAATCATTTCAACCAATGCATTCATTTATGGCCAAATTTTGTGGGCCTGACAACAAAAGCCTTCAGTATAAAACTGATTCAGGCCACAGCACCAGCCAGCAGAGAATTCTACTCAACTAATTAAGGTCAGGGACCTGAGTTTGTTAGCTTGCAATTAACACATTTTAGGGAAGCTGTGGGAGGAAAACAGTTCGAGAAGAGATAGTTTGTCTAAGGCTAAGCAATGTCTCTGCCCTGTGAGGGGACAAAAACAGGGTCAGGCACAGGACACTGTATAAGATAACTTTGTATGAATGAGATGGCAGCAATTAGTGATCTTTGCAGCATCTCTCTCAGACATGTCTGGCATGTGTTCACATAGTGACCATTTTGCTTAATGACCAAATTGTTGGAACAGATTGTGGACACTAAATGGGGAGAGGGTACAGTTGTTCAGTGAGCAAGAAATCTCATTGGCTTAATGAAGAAAGAGCTATGACACAAGGAAATGGACAAAATGCTATAAAAGAGGGCTTTGAGAGTCAGATTTCTCTTGGTAAATAATTTTTCAACCATGGACTTGGCTTCCTGATTGTCTGCTGCTTCTGATTCTGTAACTCAGGAGTCCCCAACCCCCAGTCCGTGGACCAGTACTGGGCCGCGGCATGCCAGCAACCAGGCCGCACAAACAAGCAAAGTCCCATCCGTGAGATGCAGGCAGCACACAAAACCACGCCCCCTCTGGTCTGCGGAAAAATCTCTCTCCACGGAACCGGTCCCTGGTGCCTAAAAGGTTGGGGACCTCTGCTGTAACTGTTCTGTAAACTAGTACAAAACTCCACTTAGGTCTGATGCCTTGATATTAGATTTGCCTGCGTGGGAACTCTGGCTTATGAAGTATGTTGGGTGGCTTTTCAACTCATCTTCTATTGTGAAGAGATTTATAGCCATCATAAAAACTTATTTTGTATTTGCTAGCACAGGACATACTCTCACCATCCTCTCTGTCTTAACAACAAACTACCAGGTCCCTTTAAATCTTTTCTTTTCTTTTCCCAGCTGGGAAAATATAAAGATGTACTTTAGAAAAAGTATTCTGATCTTTAAAAAACTTCTCTTTTTTTTTCAGCTTGGGAAGAGCAGACCTTAGTATGCACCAAGGGAGATGTTCATCACCGTATAAATCATAGGATTGCATTTAATCTGCTTATTGCTATTTCATTGTCTATCAACGGTTTGGTTTGATTACATGCTTCTTTGTTGGCAGCATCAGTTTACAGCTAAGTAAGTGTTAGGTGCAAAAGATCAGGTTCGCTGGTGAAGATCCACTAAAGCTATCCCAAAGGTGCTTTTTAAAAATGCAACTGGACTTTGTTTTACCTTGAAGACGTTTTGCTTGTTATCCAAGAAGCTTCTACAGAACTGAAAAAGGTGCTTCGATAAGAAGCAAAAACTTCTTCAAAGAAAAACAAAGTCCAGTTGCTTTTTGAAAAAACACCTTTGGGACAACCGTGACCTGGATGACTTTCATAGAGATCCAGTAAAGCTGATTTATTGCTAAAAGCCTATGGACAGAAATCTCAGCTAACAGTTGGCGCCTGGATAGAGTTAGATAAGAGCCAGGGGCACTCAAGGGGGTTGGACTTAGTTCACTTATGGCTACATAGGGATTTTAAGCTGATTCCTCTTTTCACTCTGCCTCCAGGTTCTGCAATTCCTTCCCCTATAACAGTGGTGGTGAACCTAGGCACGGGTGCCAGAGGTGGCACTCGAAGCCCTCTCTGTGGGCACACGTGCCGTTGCCCCAACCTTGCCTCCCCCATGACCCCCTCCTCTCCAGCAGCCCCCCTGAAGGAAAGTCGCCATCGAGCGTGGCCCACACGGAGCAGCGCAGCCAAGGACATGGCAGCCAGGCAGCGTAGACAAGACTCTGCCCTCACACCCCATCATGTAGTTGATGCTGCAGGGCGCGGGTAGAGGTGTGGCCGCCATAGCGCTGTTGGGCTGCCTTGGTGATCTGCGGCAGGCCCTGGAAGCGGTGAGTGGTTCTGTGGGGAGGCGGGGCGGGGGATGGGGCAGAGTGGGGGCCGGGCAGGGGGTGAAGTGGGGGCGGGGCCAGTTTTGGGGCACTTGGTCTCTAAAAGTTTCACCATCACTGTCCTATAATAACACATGCACCAGAGTATCTCCTGTAATGTAAGGAAGCTTATGGAAAGAAGCTGACATTCTGTGATATTGACTACCCATGCTTCAGCTGCTGGGAAACTTGCAGTATTCTCTGTGTAGACTAGCATCGGTCATTCATCTTATTTACTATCAATCTTTTACAATAAACAAAAGTGACACATTCATTTGAATTGACACATCCAGAGCTGGAAGATGAAGCTATATTTGGTTTTGTGGGCCTATATAGGATTAGAAACATAGTTCTTTTAAGCACCTGTGGTTTGTGAATCATTTCCTTTTTTTCCTGTTGTTTTTAATCAGTTGGAACACACTGATGTTTCTTCAGATTATTGTAACTCGTGTACAATTATTTTTCTACCCAAGGTGGAGCAAAGAAATTGTCTTATATGAAGACTGGCTTTTTATTTATTTATTTTTATCCTGCTTTTATTATTATTATTTTTAATAAATAACTCCAGGCAGTGAACACTCTTTCCTCCTCCTGTTTTCCCCACAACTATCATGTGAGGTGGGTTGGGCTGAGAGAGACGAATTGGCCCAAAATCACCCAGCCAGCTTTCATGCCTAAGGCAGGATGAGAATTCACAGTCTCTTGGTTTCCAGCTTGATACCTTAACTCACATTTCAGTTAGTGTTAATTGTCCTTGAAGTCCTTGGTTTCAGATAGATCTTTTTCAACTTCAGGCAGAAATGCCAGCAGTTGCATAGTATACTGCTCTGAAATGGGGTTTTTTCTTACAGGTGTGGGAGAGATTGTGGGGAAGCTGAGAAAGTTAGTCCTCAATTTACAACCAGTTGCTTAGTGACTTCATATGATCACTAAGCGACTAGTTGTAAATTGAGGACTAGCTGTGCAAAATTCTGTGCGTTCTTGAATTCTTAGTCTTGCCTACCTCTGTGGGGTTTGGCAAGGTTCTGTTTTGTGTCTGTTTTACAACATAATGTTTTCATTGTTACCCCCTTTTGATCTTCCTTCACAGAAACACAAAAAGAATACCTTATTGTCAAGGAGGAAGCTGGCAAAGCAGGAAATAGCAGGTCTTGGAAGAGAGATGTCTGTTTTATAAATAATTTGTAGGTCAAAACAGAAAAGCCCCCCACCCACTCCCAAGAATAGCCATGTGTCTTTACAACAAAGTTGTAAGAAAGAAATTCAGGGGTTTAAACACACTTATAAAAAGAAGTAGATCCTTAAACTTTGTAGTCCGTATTATTCTCTCCATTGTTTCATAATTTGCCTTTCTGTAAAAATTTTAAGGTGGCATTTTGAATTCTTGAAGAAAAATGTATTACCGTGGCTTGGAGAAAAGCCTGACATCTATAAATTTCTGCAGGTTATTCCTATTTAAGCTTGGGTGAGGGAAAAACTGATGTGAAAGTGATTCCAGTGTAGCTTTTGCTGATAGTTCCATAAATAAATATTTGTTTATTTATTTATGAGACTTATATACCGCTTTAAGTGCAAGCACTCTCTAAGCGGTGTACACCAGTAAGCAATGTATGTGTGTATATATATATATATATATATATATATATATATATATATATATATATATATACATTGCCCCCAACAATCTGGGTCCTCATTTTACCTACCTTGGAAGGATGGAAGGCTGAGTCAACCTTGAGCCGGTGAGATTTGAACCGCTGACCTGCTGAACACAGTCAGTACTGCACTCTAACTGCTGCGCCACCTCGGCTCTTACATTGTTGAATGTAGTGAGCTCCAAATTTGGAGGGAATGTCTCATTAGCTGAATTTTGCATAACCCTTACATCCTACAAGAGAAGTTTGTAAAAAGGACCCATTTTACATTGGTCACAGCATCCCATACTCGGGTGATCGTCATCTGTGGCCTTCACAACTGGCTTCCAAAAGGCAAAAACTACAGGAAAGCCAGCAGGAAGTCAAAGGTTGCAGTCACATGACATTGCACTTAATGTCCATGGGTGATTTGGTTAATAACCAGAGCAGAACTGACATTGTAGTTGAGTGTGGTCACAAGCATTTCCTTTTACATCGACGCAACAGAGTTACCAGTTCCAATTACAGTCTGTAACTGTGGGCTATCTATATCTTTTAATCCAGGATAATTTTTTAAAGGAACTGTGAAAGGTAATGAGGTTTTACCAACAGTGGTATGAAAGGCTATAAAGAGAATTATGTTAGTTTCATCCCCATCTCAGGCAAATTTGTATATTTTTCCCCATTGAGGCTCTCTAAGACAGTGGCCTCCACCTTTCTGGCTCCAGGGATTAGTTTTGGGGGGGGGGGAAATTGTCTTCCACAGACCAGGACGGGGGGAATGATTCCATACACAATCTAGATCAGTGGTTCTCAGCCTGTGGGTCGCGACTCCTTTGGGGGTCGAACGACCCTTTCACACTGGTCGCCTAAGACCATCGGAAAACACATATTTCCGATGGTCTTAGGAACCGAGACACCGCTCCTCTATCCGTCTCTGCACGGCTTCAAGCTGGGGGCCGTTGCAGTGCCGGATTCGTTTCCGTCGACATCTCCTAAGGGAGGCGCGCTGCTTCGCGGCCCTTTCCGCGGAGAAGGCTGAACTAAGCTCTACCGGCACTGTCACCCTCTTGGCTCTCTCGCTCGCTCTTTCTCTCCCTCTCCTCGCTTGGGCGCTTCTCCAATCAGGCTGGGCAGAGCCGGCGGAGTGGCCTTCCTGCGCTCCTTCCTGGCCAGCTGGAGCCGGGCAGGCCAGCAACCTTCGGAAGTGAGGCGAGGACAGGCAAGGCGCGCTGAGCCCCGGGGACGGCGGGTGAGTGGGCGGCGTCAGTGCGCACTTGGAGAGCCTTAGGGTTGGGGGTCACCACAACATGAACTGTATTAAAGGGTTGCGGCATTAGGAAGGTTGAGAACCACTGATCTAGATCCTACGCATGTGCAGATGAAGCTTTACTGCTTTTGTGGACCGGATCCTACCAGTCCATGGCCCAGGAGTTGGGGACCCCTCTTCTAAGAGACAGAACCTGGTGGTATATGTGAAACTATCCAGTAGTTTGGCTCAGGACAGAAATTAAGATCCACTTCAAAAAATATTTCTAATTCTGGTTTAGAAGCAAGCCATAATTGTTTTAGCTAACTGCTCAAGCAAGAGAAGAATAAGGGATATGTGTGGGGTCCTGGCACATTTTTAACCTCCCAGAATACACATTATGTAGTTGAAGATAAGGAAGTTGTATGTAATCTCTGCCATTCGTTACAGAAGTATATTCTACTAACTAAATTGGAACTGCATGGATATACTATGGACCATTTGAATCAGACTAAATACAGATAGTGCTTGACTTAAAACTGCAACGGAGCCGAGAATTTGACTGACCTGATTTTATGTCATTCTTTGTGGCAGTTGCAAAGCAAACACCATCGTTCTCAAGTGAACCCATTGTCTGCAATGGATATTTTTTGCTGGAAACCAGAAGTAAAACTAGCAAAAAAATAGATCATAAATTGTAGTCAGGTGACCGTGGGGAAAAAACATGAATCGTAGTCATGTGACCATGGAATGCTGCAAATGTTTACAAATGCAGGCCGAGCGCCCAAAATGCAATTATATAACTGCATCGGGGGGACGGCCATCAGAACTTCAATTATAGGTTGTAAGTACCTTTTGGAGGTCCATTGGACCTAAGCAACCAGCATAAGTCAAGGACTACCTATAGTTCAAAATATTCTATTTGAATCACAAGTATGTATAACTATTCTGGGCTTTTGCTGAATAAACGGGGAATCAAATTTGCTCTCACTGGAAGTGTGCAGGATGATACATCCAAAGGCTTCTTTCTGCAGCTTATCTTTAGCTTTTGGTTATAACTTCTGGTAATACAATATTCTGGAAGGGCATTGATTGCCACTTCTTTTGTGAGTTTGTTAGCGTGGTAATTCTGCATATAGGAAAAAAATGAATCCTTTTAAGTCAAGAATTAATTTTAGACAAAATAGTAAATGATAAAAATAAATTGTTACAGGAAGTAGTTCTGTTCCAATATTAGGATGCGGGGATGATGTTCTTCTCTGTGTGTAGTGAGGTGGGAGGATTAAGCCTTACATTTTGGCTGGCTTCGAATTCTTGATCAGAAACATTTTACTTGGAATACTTTCCACAAAAAAGCTAGAGGAGTAGAAGTATAATTCTGTGTACAGGTAGTGCTCGACTTACAACAGTTTATTTAGTAACCATTTGAAGTTACAACAGCACTGAAAGTAATTTATGGCCATTTTTCACACGACTGGCAGAATCCTCCTGGTCATGTGATCAAAATTCAGACGTTTAGCAGCTGACTCATTTTTATGAATGGTTGCAGTGTCCCAGGGTCATGTGATCCTCTTTTGCAGTGATGGTAACTCAGTTGCTATAAATATATATTATTCTTTGTTTCTTTTTCAGTTCTTTTTTTTCATTTTTAAGCAATGTTTATGTGTAGTTTTTATATATGCAATGTAACAGTGATGGCGAACCTTTTAGAGACCGAGTGCCCAAAAACTAGTCCTGCCCCGCTCCACCCCCTCCCCTGCCTCCCCTGCCTCGCCTGCCCGCAGGGCCACTCACCTCCTCCAGGACCCACCACAGATCGCCCAGGTAGCCCAGCAGCACCATGGCGGCCACACCCTCTGTCCATGCCCTGCAGCATCAACTGTGCGGGATGGGGCATGAGGGCAGAGTCTTGTCTATGCTGCCTAGCTGCCATGTCCTTGGCTGTGCTTCTCTGTGTGGGCCACACTCGGGGTGACTCTCCTCCAGGGGGGCTGCTGGTGAGGGGGTCGGAGGAGTTGAGGCTGGGGCAACGGCACATGTGCCCACAGAGAGGGCTCCGAGTGCCGCCTCTGGCACACATGCCATAGGTTCGCCACCACTGCATTATAACTATCTTTGTGTTTTGTCTCTTCATTTTCTGTTTCTTTTAAACCAATTTAAAAAAAACCGAATACAATCCTATCTATATTGACTTGGAAGTAAATCCCACCATATCGAATGTAACCTGCTATATTAAGAAATCATTACTTAGGAAAATGCATTTTAGGAGTGTAATAAGGGTGTTTTGCTAACCAGTAGGATTGATAAAATCTGCTCAGCACTTGAGGATTCATCTTTTTTTGTCAGCTATGGCCCTTATGACACAGTTGGTCTTGGCAGAGTATCCAGAACAAGATGATATTTATCTCCATTAACTTTTGTCTCTCAGCTTGCTAGAAAATTACTTTAAATTATAGTGGTATGTTAAACTTCAACCTCCTTAATTTGTTGTGCATTTTTAAAACATTCTTGTCTATCCCTGCATTTGTTTTCACTCTATTTTAATGTTTGAAATATTAAAACAAAAAAAAAATCCTATAAAGCTATTGCAAAAGTACATATTTTAAAAAGAGTGTAACATAACTTTGTGCCTGGTTTGAAATATTCCTAGTGTGTGTTTTAATTATCTACAACTTTATGAGATGCCACATACTGAATTGTAGAAAAGTAGTAGGTTGAAATTAGTACTAAATTTGTAACAATAATATTGGTTTCAATAATATTTTAGAGCTTTGGGTCTCAAATAGTGTATTATTCCATGTGCTTCATACATCACACTAGACCATGGATTATATTTTCCATGATTTGAGTAATAAGCTACAATTGTTTTGGATTCAAATAACATGGAAACTGTTATTTGCAACCACAATAACAGATTTTAAAGAACAAAATATGCCAAAATCCAACCAACAGATGAGCAATGTACGTTTGATCTCCCCTTTCATTCAGTTTCTCTATCTTAACTAAGAAGGCGGAATACTGCAGAATTAAAAGGTGAGGAATCAGACGTGATTTCCAGTGCAGATCCACTGATGAAACAACAGATATGCACGTCAATTGGAGGGAGGAGATGAATGAGAAAATTGAAGCAATTGATTTTATTAAAGAATGGTGTGTTTGTGAAAAAAATAACAATTCTATGCATAGTTGCTAAATTGGATGGCTTCTTTGTGCAGCCTACCACCAAAATATATCATGCTCACTGGGAAAATTATTCTAATACATTTGGAGAAATGCTAAATTAGAAGCCCCATGATTGAGTTTTTCTATTTAGAAATGTCCCTCAACCTGGTGTCTGCAGTTTTGTTGAATCTGCAGTCCTAGCATTTTCAGAACTTGTAAATAATTGTAGACACTGTAGTTTAAACTTATTTGGAGAATAGGAAATTGGGTGTAGAAGATATTAGAAGAGGAGACCAAGGTTCAATTCCTACTTAACTATGGAATTTACCAGACAACTTTGAGCCTTTTACCATCTCTCAGGTCAGCCTACTTCCTAGATTTGTTATTGTAAAACTGAAATAATAACAGACATGATGCCGATTCATGCTACAACTTTATGCATTTTCTACGCATGTATTCATTCTAACTCAGCTGGACTTACTTTGGAGTACAACTAGGAGGAATACAGTTGTTCTGATCTCTGGAGTCCAGATTTATTTTTTTAAAAATAGATGTCTATAATGCACTGGGTGTCTGAAGTACTATTTCATGAATCTATGTGTGTAAAGGCTGCTGTTTGCTGAAAAATGATGTGGGCAAGTTGTAAAAGGACAGAAATAAGGTAGAATGTATCCTTTATATCAGTGGTGGTGAACCTATGGCACGGGTGCCAGAGGCGGCACTCAGAGCCCTCTCTGTGGGCACGCGCACCGTCGCCCCAGTCCTAGGCCTTCAGCTGGGTTTTATAAAAGCTGTTCACTTTAGGCCCCTGCTGCCGTGTGCAAAAAAAAGGTTCAATCAATCAATCAATTTCAACTTCTCATGGGAAAAAAAGATCTCACAAAGTTGGAATTGATTGATTGAACTTTTTAGTCCCACCCAGTCTGCCGTTACCACCACGGCCATGCCCACCCAATGGGCAACACCCAGCCAATAGGCCACACCCACCCGGCACCCAGCGATGCATAAGTGGGTTTTGGGTTGCAGTTTGGGCACTCGGTCTCTAAAAGGTTCGCCATCACTGCTTTATATAAAAATCCACATTTCAGGAATCAGCCATGCACTTTCGTAGCTCTCTGTGATCTTAAACCAGTGGTTCTCAAGCTTTCTAATGCCGTGACCCCATAATACAGTTCCCGATGTTGTGGTGACCCCCAAGTGGGTGTGGCCACTAATAGGGAGTAGGACAGCTAGGGAAAAGGGAAAAAAATGGTGGACAGCGTGGTTTGGCGACCCCCGTGAAATGGTCATTCGACCCCAAATGGGGTCCCGACCCACAGGTTGAGAACCACTGTCTTAAACTAACATTTCTTACAAAGAAAGGTCTTGATAAAAAGACTTTTTGATTTTGAAATATTCCAATTAATTTGCATCTTCAGAGGATAGTGTCTGGACAAATCAGCTAGATGCATAGTCTGTTTAATTTCCAATTCAGTTCATTGCTTGCAACTCACTCAGGTATTTGTTATCATGAGCAGGCATTATGATATAATTTTAAGGACTTCAGTTGGAGAAATCTGTATATTGCTATTGATCAATAGAAATGTTATTTAGTGACCTGGCTTTATTTATGCACCCTGGATCCAGACACCGAGTAGTGTTTCCTCCACCGAGGAGTTCATGGCTAGCATGCAGCTGACCCAGAATTACCTCTGTTCCAACAAATGACCTGGGGGAAATGTCACACTTCAGACCTAAAATATCACTTGGGACAGCTATTACATATATGAAATTGCAGAGGGGCAGGCTAAAGCATATAAGGAACGGTTGCTGGACTTGGGTATGTCTAGTTTAACAAAGAGAAGGACGAGGGGGGACATGATAGCAGTGTTCCAATATCTCTGGCTGCCACAAAGAAGAGGGAGTCAAGCTATTCTCCAAAGCGCCTGAAGGCAGGACAAGAAGCAACGGATGGAAACTAATCAAGGAGAGAAGAAACCTAGAACTAAGGAGAAACTTCCTGACAGTTAGAACAATTAACCAGTGGAACAACCTGCCTCCAGAAGTGGTGAATGCTCCAACACTGGAAGTTTTTAAGAAGAAACTGGACAGCCATTTGTCCAAAATGGTATAGGGTTTCCTGCCTGAGCAGGGGGTTGGACTAGATGACCTCCAAGGTCCCTTCCAACTTTATTATTATTATTATTATTATTATTATTATTATTATTATTATTATTATTATTATTCTCAATCATCGCACAGTCAGCCAGATGTTCATACTGGATTTGGTATTTTGTCTACCTATCGAGTCCTTACCCAGGACCTGGGATAGGCAGATGTGGATGTTTGATGGTATTACAGGTATCGTCGCAGGATGGAAGCAGTTCCTAATAAGGCCGCCTTTTGCAATTGACTAATAGCAAATTTGTCAATGCCAATGGTGTTCAAGTGGTGCTCCAGTTGTTTTTGGATTGCGCCCAAGGAGCCTATGACTATTGGTACTACCCTTGCTTGCTTTTGCCACAGTCTTTCTATTTCTATTATTATTATTATTATTATTATTATTATTATTATTATTATTATTATTATTATTATTGTTATTATATACATAATATGTTACATCTCATTCCTTGCCTCCTAGTAATCTTCATAATAGCTTGAGAGGTAGATTATTTTGAAAAGTGATGATGCCTTGTGTGATTTTAAATGCAAACTTGAGTTTGGCATTCCTTAATTTAGGCCTACTTCTATTTTCTTTTTAATACGTTTCTCCATGAGTCTTGATTATCTAAAATAATTCTTTGTAACTTCTGGTATCCTGAATATGCCATTGGCTAATGCAGAGAATGAAACAAATGTTGTCAAGTACTAAATGTTCTGGTTTTCATACTAATTTTTTGTGTGCAAGGTTTCTCTGATATATTGTATAAGGTAATATACTTCATGTTTAGAAGGAAACATCCAAATTAGCAAATTGTCCTGATGTTATGGTCTGGCTGAAAAATTGTTCAAATGGTTGATGTGAAAATAACATGTTATGTCACTGGAATATTCTTGAATCTTTGAGGAATTCTTTGCTCTGCTGGCCAAATGAGATATGCTATGAGCCTTTGCAGTATTCAGATGCTATTGAGATTAAAGATGTTTCTTTTTGACGTTCTCAGGGGAAAAATTTAGCCTGTTGGCTTAAAAATAGATAATTTGTGGTAATAAGTTGATCTTAATACCTCAACACATTTTTAAAGCTTTCCAGTTAAAACACATTTTAAAGCTTTCCAGTTTCCCTCAATACATTTTTGTATTTTAAGCATTTATATTCTATGTCATTTAATGTTGATGTTTTTAAACTGGGGAATGTTCTAGTTATGATTAACAAAAATGGGTTGCTCATCAAATATATGACAAGTTGGCAAAAAACATACAAGTTTGTAAAACAAGATGGCCTTGCCAGCGTTTATCATCCTGCTTTGAACAGAAAGTACTTGCAAAACCTAACATTGTTTCTTATATTCATCATCCCACAGAGCTCCTTCAATCATAATAGTAGATAATATTATTTGGCTCTGCTGTAGAATGAGCCAAAATTTCTAAAGAGTGAAAAGAAAAATGACCATTTTGCTAAATGAGGCGGATGTAGAAGTTAAATTGCTAAATTGTTAGATTAATGGTAACAACAAGAGGAAATTGCAATTGCAAACAGGAAGTAAACAGCAATTGCAAATAAGAAATAATGGTTTTACTTTTTCAGCTAAAATAGTTAATAATTAAATAACTAGTAGTTATTTGTAGTTAGTAAATAATAAAATCTACACATTGCAATGCTTATCTCTGATCTGTATGTCATTTCATTAGGTATTGGTACCACCTCTTTAAATTCACTTGAAATATTGTAATCCTTGTTTTACTGTGTATAGTGGGTCAAATCTATAAATTTTAAAATAAGACTCCATAATTAAGATAAATGATTTTTAAGACTAATACAGGAAGCCATTTGTAGTGCTGCTCCTAGTGACTTTTCTAGATGACACTATGAATTATAAATCAATATGCACATTACTGTGAAGTGAGCTTGTCTTGTATTAATAAAAAAAATAAGGGAATACTGTGATATAGCAATATTGTGTTGACTGGTTTATTGTTGCATTTACCATTGGCACTATACCTGATGCCTTAGCATGGTATAGCATTTATTATTTGGTAGGGCATCCTGGAAAAAAAATGCAAGCATTTGATTTGACATGCAACTTCTGAAAAATAAACCAGATGCTGAGACAAAGATTTGGATTTGGATTTAATGAACACGTTTCTACATGACATCAGTTATCTTGCTTATTACAGTAACTGGTTCTTCTTTGTCTTAAAAATAAACCTAGAGAAGAATAAAGGTGATCTGAATGGAAAATAAAACTACATCAAATGAAACAACATAGGCATTTAGTTCAACCTGTAATCTAGCTATTTGCCTTTTAGTAACTGATTCTATAAGTTTCTAAGAAATGTAGCTCATTTCTTAGTGATTTATAGTGTCTTTACAGCACCACCCAAACATTACTGAAGTGATATAAAGCTTGACTTCACTGTTGTTATTTTGGCACAATAGTTGAACAATTGTAGGAGATGCTCTAAATCCCTAGAGTGGAAATGACCTTTGTGTTAGCCAACAATGTGTTAAAAACTAAGACTAATTGCAATACTAAAATGGTTAGAGATTATTTGGTTAGGAATGGAAGACCTGAGAATTGGGATAGGCAATAAAAAGTATATTTGGGCAGCAAACTGCCACAAATACTTTCTAATACAGTTTTAATACAAATAGGAAGACCAGAAATTCCATCTGCATTTTATACTTGCTGGAGTATGTCATATATGTAGTGTAAACCAAAAAGAATAAATGCTTTATCAATATTATATTTCTCTTTAAGGTTTTTGACTGCCATTTAGCTTTTAAATGCACAGAATAACCAACCAATCCTTTGAAACAATGAATAATATGGTGTTTCTATTACCAGACCACACTATTTCAGATTGCTTCTATTATGATTCACGCACAGCAGACAGAAAAAGTAGATAATAAAAATCTCTCAACTTTTCCTTCACATTCTGTTTCTTTGTTAAGAAAGAACATTTTGTCATGTAATCTCCTCACCCACTGCCTAGAGTCAAAATCCCATTTTGACTCCATTTATGGGTTTAATTATGCCCCCTGATACTATGTGGAATCATAACTTTGGTGTTGATTCAAAAATTTCCACTTTATCGAATTAGCAACTATTCCCATATGATTTTCTGAAATCAGTTCAGGCATTAAGCCAGAAGTAATGGCTTTGCATATCATTTAGGGAAGCTTGCATTTATAAGTCTTTATGTACAAATGATGTGCTATGCTCTGGGTACACAAATTTGACAGAGACCTCATGATGTATAGTGATGTATGATGTCCCCATGCTATGATTTTTTATGTTGTGCAAAATTTACATTTTCCTGACAAAATGCCATCATGGGATCCTTCACACAAAATTTCCACTGTACTTCCCAAGTCTTCAGTACCATTTTTATATAACAAACTAGGGTGAGAGAGAGTTTCCCCCATTCCCCAAGCTTCTGTTGTCCATGCCTGTACCTTGTTCACGGGCACCGGGTTCATATATTTTTGCTCATCATATTTTCAAATATCTAACAAGCAGAAGACCATTTTCAGACTATACCTTTTGAGTAGCTGTACAATAGCTACATGGATTATTGGGCGTGATTGCAAAGTAACCCACTTCTAAGTCCTTTCCAAATCTTTATGTAATATTTCAGGACTTTGATCTGATGAAAAATCAGTTATCTCGGGGGAAGGAGAAAAGGGAGATTGTGCCAATTTCAACACTTACACCAGATCAAATGTAATGAGAATGGGAGTTTCAAACTGAAGGCAAGAATAGCAAACCATGGTTTAGTCAATTTTTTTTTATTTAAAAAGTTTTATTGATAATTAACAAAGAATAAACCCACTAACCCACCCATCCCCACCCCCTACCCCCCACTTCCCAGAGCCAAATACAGGGTTATTACAAACATATTAAACATAATCTAATTAAATTTAACCAAATATATTAAAACATAATCTAATTAAATTTAGCAGATTATACAATAATTAAATTCATACTTAACCCATAACTCCCTTTAAACATTAATATCATTATATCATAAACAAATCCATTTTTAAACAATCATTATAAAGAACCATAATAACAGTAAATGAACTAAATAATTTCCATCATAAAATACTATTAATAATTATTTTAAAAAAATTAATCATAAAGTAAACGGAACGTTTTAGTTCCGTATTTAATCTGAATATAATCTATCCATCTTCTCCATACCATAATATATCTTTCTTGTGTATGATCTTTTAAATAAGCAGCAATTTTAGCCATTTCTGCTAAATTAGAAACCTTAAGTGTCCAATCTTCTATAGTAGGCAACGAATCTTTCTTCCAATATTGACCTATCAATAACCTTGCTGCTGTTACAGACTGAAGGCAAGAATAGCAAATCATGGTTTAGTCAATTTTTGACCAGCCAAGATCCCATTTGTTGGAGAAAATATAGCAACATGTAAAAGGATAGCAAGGGTACAATTACATTGTGATTTGTTTTCTCATTTTGTCTCTCATAGTTGAGGTCTATCTATGATGACAATTACAGGCCTCTCTCATCTTTTTAAGTGGGAGAACTTGCACAATTGGTGGCTGACTAAATACTTTTTTGCCCCACTGTATCTGGCCACAGAGCTGATATGTTTGCTGAACGCTTCCAATTCCTGTGTTTTGATCTTGATCCAAGTATCATCCACGTACCTATACCAATGAGTGGGCGGAATTCCTGTGAAGGCATTTAGGGCTTTGGTTTCTACCTCTTCCATGTAGAGATTGGCCACAATGGAGGACACAGGCGAACCCATGATGCAGTCATGGTTTTGTCTGTAGAAACTTTCATTGTATTTAAAATAGGTAGTGATCAGGCAGAGGTCCAGCATGGCACATATGTGGTCTGGGTTGAGGTTGGTTCTGTCACCAAAAGTGCTGTCTTGCAGCAGTCGTTTCTTCACTACCATGACAGCTTCAGTTGTTGGAATGCAGGTGAAGAGGGAAATCACATCATAGGAAACCATGGTCTCAACCAGGTCCAGTTTTAGTTTCCAAACCTTGCTGGCAAAGTGCTGTGAATTGTTGATATAATTTGTGGTGTTGCGAACTAGAGGAGCTAATAAGGTGGTTAGATGTTTTGCAATATTGTAGGTGACAGAATTGATGCTGCTGACGATTGGTCTGAGTGAAGTTCCCTCTTTGTGAATTTTGGGGAGTCCATATATGCACGGGGTAGCTTCCCCAAAGTAAAGACGGTAATATTGTGGCTTGTAGATTGCATTGTCCTTTAGTAGGCGTTGCAAGAAATCAGTGATCTTTTTCTTGTAACTGCTGGTGGGCTCTCTTTAGCAGTGTCCTTCAGAAGACTGTTCATCTTGGCCTTGTAGTCATCTGTGTTCATCTTCCTTTATCAGCTGGCAGGATGGTGATGTTTGGGTGTCTTCCTAGGGATGTCACTGATCTCCTTTCTTGAATTGTGAGGTTGGAAGGGGGTGTTTGGCACTGGCAAGGGCTGCAGATACCCTCATCCTTAATTGTTCTGCCTCTGGTTCTGTCAGTTTATTGTTCCTGATGGCTGAACTCTGTGGCTGTGAGGAGAACAACAATTGGTAGCTGTTCTGGTGTTAACTGCAAAATTTAATCCTTTGGCTAAAACATTCTTTTCTGTTTGGGACAGATTTCTCACCCATTGGTTAGTTTTCTGAGACATGTCACTGTCCATCTGGGTTGGACATATCTTAAAAGCTCAGGAGGATCTTCAACTAACACAACATATGTGCACACTTTAAACCCAAGAATACACTAAGGCAGAAGCTTGTCCACCCCAAGGATAAAACACCCAGACACAAACTAAGCAACGTGGTATATGCAGTACAATGCAGTGAGACATGTGCAGATCTGTACATTGGCGAAACAAAACGACTACTTCATAAACAATGGCACAACATAGGAGAGCAAACCCTCTCAGTCGGAGAGTTGAGTGTAATGTAATCTTGGGAAAAAATTTATGAAGATTCAAGTTAATTGGGACAGAAGCAACATTTGCGGTATAAAAGGATCCTGCTATTTTTCTATATAGCTAATTATGTCAGAAGACTTGATCAGATTTACAGATGGGCAAAACATCGATTTATATATAATTTAATTTTATCTATATCAAATAGATAAAATTTATTTATCTGGTAGATTTTAAAATAACAGCTTAGAATGCAAATTTGAGGTTTGAAAAACGTAATTTAAGACTTAGTTCTCTGTCTGATCACAGACAGCTATAATTCATTCAAATTGTGATTTAATGTTAAAGAGAGAGAGTGGGTCCCAAGCTTTTATTATCTTGGCTCCTTTCCCTTTGCTCCTGCTCAGTCATCAAGTCGTATTTCCAAGGATCTCCCTTCCTTTCTAACTTATTTGACTGTCCTGTATGTTCCTGATTTGTCTTCTTCCCGTATAGCTGTTGTCAGTGGGCAGGAAGAGTCTGGGACTTTCCCCGTTGCTGATTTAAATTGCTATTTACTCATTTTTGAATTGGCAGAAAACAACTAGTCTATAAATTTGCTGTCCCTATTGTTGATCCTTATCTAGCATTTATTACTTCTACTTTTGGCTTGCAACCAAAATGACTAATAGAAGTCTTCCCAGTTGGGCTGGCACTTGATTCTGAAATGAGGTACTTCAGGCAGGTCAGTGGAGTGAAAACAGAATTTTGAATTTGTAAGTTAAGTAAGGAGTAGAAGAGGTTGAGGGTAGAAGCCTAATGAGACAGATTGGAATATAGATGTTCTGATTACTGATTTGATTAGCTAGTCATGGAGACAACGTCCGGGTTTGAAGCAGAGTCTGATGAATTCCTTTCTTAAGAGACATTGAGCAATCAATCATTCCCTAATGGGAAACATTAATACTGCCATAGTTCATCACCACTTCTAGACTATCGTTTCTACCCTGGCTTTTCTCTTTATGTATAGTGTTCAATGCACAGAATCCCCCAATATCACCACTGCTGAGAATTTGGGGAATTGAAATCCACACATCTGGAACATGCCAAGTTTTAGAAAATGTTATCTAGACTGAGTGACTCTATGTATGTATATATGTTAGGATTGCACTGAATAAAACAGTAATGCATATTTTTCATATTAAAAAAGTAACCATTTCACACATTTTGTTCTTTTTCAGAACAATGATTCCCATCACTGAATTCCGCCAGTTCTCTGAACAGCAGCCAGCCTTCCGAGTTTTGAAGCCATGGTGGGATGTATTTACAGACTATCTTTCTGTTGCCATGTTGATGGTTGGTGTGTTTGGTTGCACATTACAGGTAAATAAACAGGGCTGCAAGTTAAAAATTAATGATACCATAGAAACAGGACTGTGATGTGTCTCAGATTCTAAATGCCGATTAAAAAAAACATTTAAAATTTTGGATACTAGAATTATTTGTTCATCAGTTCAAGTAACATAGCAGACTAATTTGCAGTAGTATTAGTCAACTTTTGGAGTGGTAGGCTCCAGGATCACATGTGGTCATTTAAGTAATATGATGTAGGAAAAGAGCAGGCAGAGGTAGAGTTAAAGATGTCATCAGTTTAGCATCTTTAATCCTTATCTAGCACCAATTTAATGCTAACTGTTAGTTGACTAGACTCTTGTGTATAGATTTGAATAAATCTATGCTGAAACTTTACAAATGGTCCTGATTCTTTGCCTTAACAAATATTTTTTTATTTAATTATCATATTAATGTAAGGTCTGGTTTTTCTACTCTACACCTGACAACTAATAGTTCCAGATTAATATCTGTTTTAAATTATTATAGATCTGTATAAACTTGGTCCTATCCAAGTCAGGCACAAAGAACCAGGACCATTGTGTAGATTGCAACATAAACAATTTATTGAAGCCTATACACAAGAATCTAGTGAACTAACAATCAGCACTAATTGGCACTAGATAAGGGCTAATGCAATTCATAGACTTGGATCTTTTGTGGCAACACAAGGGCTCTAAACTGATGACATGTTTAACTCTGCCCCCCAGCTCTGCCTGCTCTTCTCCTATATATAGTATAACAAATCTTTGGCACAGTTATGTGTGTGTCCAAATGGAGTGCTCTCATAGCCTGCACCAGCACTTTTGTAGTACATTGGAAAAGATTCTCAAGTATACGGCTTGAGGTGCCAGAGTTGTTTGCAGCTGCAAGCTTTGTATGCAACCCCAGCAACTCTGTAAAAATTGCTACATGATTAAATCCAGCATGACAAAAAAGGTACTTAATGAATACATAGGTAGTAAATAAATATTTTACTTGTTTTAAAATTTAATTTCATTAAATACAGTTTTATTTGGCCCTGATAGCTTCCTTTTGATCTAAATGTTTAGATCAAAACTAATAAGATTCATGCTCTTGGTATGTGCTAATTTGGGAAGGGGAGGAGAGGCATAAACTTAAATTTATTTTTAAAGAATAAGAAAAAAATAATTTGAAGGAAGGGAAAAGATTGTATTAAAGATTTACAAAACAATTACGTAGGAGTTTACAAAGAAAAAACACATTCCGCTTATAAGTCACTTTAGATTGGAACAGATATGAAGATAATTGCACGAGAGTTTAGTATTTTAATTTCTTTAACATTTCAGCCAAAAATCTCTTCACCCCATATCTCATTTGTTAGCTATTAAAAAATAATATAGCCTCATTGTTCAATCAGCAAAAATCCATTCAGTTACTAACACACACACACACACACACAATCTTAAACAAGTAAACCAACTTGTTTTCCTTTCCTTTCCTAAAGGAGTTCCTTTCCTTTAATTAACCCAGTAATTCATAATTTTCTCTAAAAATACTACAAAAGGCCCTTCCCGTATCATATCTCATTTCTATAAAGGAATTTTTAAAGCTTTGTCATTCAAACTTAAGAAAAATTCCATTAAAAGCTACCAGAAACAATATATTGAAAAACTTAATCTTTAATATTTTAAAATATTAATTAATTTATCTTTTTTCTATATTTTCTCTCAGAAACTCCTTCGCAAGCTTAACACTCTGCTTCAATTTTAACATAAGCTTATCACTGTCTCTAAAAAATAACAAAAAAATATTCATACACATATATAAAATCCTTGATTGTAAAAGTTAGCTTTATGAGCCTTCTTTTTGCTTTTAAAAGTCTTGATCTTTATTCCTCTTAAGTAGCTGATTTCTTTTCATGTTCTCTTTATCTTTTCTCACAAACTCCTTTATAAATATAACACATCTTTTGTAGATCCACAATAAAAAAATTGTCCAGGTCACTTTTCTAAGTTGAAATCCACATATCCAAATTACTCTTCTGATCTATTATTTGTGAGTCTTTTTTAACTATTAAAAGATCAGCCAGTTTCATTTGTACAGTAAGTCCTGTTTAACGGTTTTGCCAATATCTTTCTTGTAGCCTGTCATTTTTAAATCAATATCCAAAGTAGCCTGATTTTTGGTTGTTTTCCCTTCTATCTCCTATTTTAAACCCATTATAGTAGCAATCTTAAAAGTTCTGAGTACATTAGTCGTCTAGATAATAAATTTGCCTTTTTTGCACTGACTGTTGTTGTGGACTTTGCCTTATATTGAAAGATAGTTCTCCATATATTCCAGAGTGTTTCCTCTTTCTCTCTTACAGGAATTCAATTTCTTGGATTAAAAACAAAGTAGAAAATTCTGGAACATAACAGTTTTTTAATTTCTGTGATACAAATATCATTCAAATGCTATATATGGCATTAAGTTGTTCTTATTCTCCCTTTCCTTCCACACATACTACATTCTGTCTTTCTTGAGTTGGCAGTCAGTAGCAGTTATATGCAAGACCGAAATTCTTGACTCTAAAGGCCTGTATTCTTGGCCAGAGGCCTAGTAGTGCTAACTAAACTTCTTACTTCTGCTTGTCCCCGTCAGTTTATGTATTACCATGATCACAAGAGGCCATGTAAATTGTTTCCCGAATGTGAACAGAATTACTTGTGGGAGCAGGAGGTAGTGGAAACCACAAGCATACAGGGAGGGTCTGTGACAGTTTGCCACAGCCAACTCACCACGGCTAACTTGCCACAGCCAACTCACTGTGGCCAACTCGCCGCAGGACAAGAGTTACACTAATATCAAAGAAATGGTGGGATAGAATCATTAAAGAAAGTATGCAAAAGGAGGGACAGAATGAAATGTGAATGGCAAAAATTAAAATATTTTTTTATTTATTTTAAATAATTAAATGGAATTGTTAAATTGCCCCACAGTGAGTTATCCCACAGCGAGTTGGCCGTGGAGAGTTGTCCTGCAGCAAGTCGACCACGGTGAATTGGCCGTGGCAAGTTGGCCCACTCTGTACAGAGAGTAAGGATGGAATTTGATATCACAGGCCAGAATAGAAATACTATTAAATAAAAACTCTGATTGCAAGATCCTGATGCCAATTAACTTTACCTAGATTAGAGATCCAGATGTCTTCTTCTGTCCTTGTGGAATCTCCAGCTAGGCTGGAAAGAGGTGCTAAGAGTGGGGGCGAGTCCTTGCAGTGCAGAAAGCAGTACAAAATCCCTGAAGCCTTATCTGACCATTCCTGAGATCCTTGTAACGTAGGGGACTGAAAGTAAAGTTTTTATTTGAGACTGTTCATGAGTAGTTCTAGTTGCTTGTGCCTTTACCATGCTCCTTTACCTGAGGATGCACTGGTTTGCCTTCTGTTGTGTTTCAGCATGGCTACCATGGCAAGATACAAATTACAGATACAATCTTAACAGATATCAAGGGAAAATCATCATCATCAACAGCATTGCACAATATCATATAGTGTAATATGATACTTGATGATACTTCACATCAAGACAATGTGGTTTGCTTCGTTTTGATTCTGTAATTGGGTGAATCCACCCATTATGGTTTGTAAATCTCTTGAAGTAAATAGGCTAGAGTGTGCAAATGAGTAAAAGGAAAATAGCAAGTAAGAAAGAAAATATTTGAATTTATACTCCTGCTTGTTCCCATTTCTGCAAACAGTGCTGCTTCAACTGACACAAATCTTTAATTATTCAGATCAGAAACTCAGACCAATAAGTCATCTGCAGTATCCTTATTACTAATCATAGACTAAGTGTTTAATATGAAGAATAATTTTCTACAGAATATTGGGGCCCACAACAAAGAATTTTAAAATACTTGCATGTATTGAAACATTCTGTAATTGGGCATTATAGTTGTCTGTTTACCTAAAGAGAAAACTAGGACTTGCCCTACTGTAATATTTTCCCTTTAAATATGAGGACCATCTTACATTGAGAATATTGTATTGGAAGCAGATGGATTTTTCATCTTTCTTTTTGAGGTGAGGAAGTCAACTTAAATTCACAGTTATCCTTTTGATAAATATGGTAGTGTTTTGGATTGCAGGCTAAAGCCAAACTTTTGTTAGCCTGGAACTTTTACCATTTAAGCCACAACATGGACCTTTTGACTTGTACATTTGCTATAGGTAAGACATGTCAAACACAAGGCCCAGGGGCCAGATGCGGCCCTCAAAGTGGTTTCATGTGGCCCGCAAAGTCATCCTGGAAACAGTGAGGGAATGGCCCCCGCTCCTTGGCCCTGGCCAGGCCGGCCAATGTACAATTTTGTGGTGGCCATCTATGCTGAAACGCATTCAGTCTTAGCTCCACAAGGCCGTCTAGAAACAGCGAGGAACCAGCCCCTGCCACGTCAGCCCTGCCCCCTGGGTGAATGCTGGGGAGGTGTCACCCTTTGTAAGGAATGAAAAAATGGATCATGCCTTGGCGCTTGCCCCGGTCCCACGCCCTACTGCCCAGGCCCCCACAGGCACCCTTGATGCGAACGATGTAGAGCTGGCCATGCCCACCCAGTAGGCCACACCCACTCCATCTACACCCACCCAGTAGCTGCACCCACCCTGGCCACACCCACTTGGCCCCCCGAGGACAACCGCAATGCTGATGCGGCCCTCAATGAAATTGAGTTTGACACCCCTCCTATAGGTTGATGGAGAATAGTTCCTTGTCCTTTCCCACTGCAAGACTACCCATTTGTCCCATTTATTATGTGGTTTGGGAGGCACAGAGCAATAGAGCAAAGTGTAATTACAGCTGCCCTTAATAGCTGTCAGGTTGATCTGGGAATAAGGTAGTTGCTGAAGTTAAGGAGGCCTCACCTTTAAGCTGCCAGGGTTAGCTACATGCTCTCCTTCAAATAAATGCAAGGTTTAATAAATATACGTGCCCCTGTTGGCAATTGAAGAGATGCCTATAACAACAGACTGGAACACCCATCTGGCCATTTTGATGGCAAAGAGAAGGCCCTGTGATTTGCTTCCTTGTTGCTAAGCAACTACAGGACATAGTTTGCATGCCGTTTTTTCTCCCAGGCTGCCAGAATGCCCAGATGGGAAGTGATGCAGCTAAAGAAGAGAAAGGAGCAAAGATGCTGTTCATTGTAAAGATTTAATCTTCTGTGTCCAATTTTTCCGTTGGAAGTAAACATGGGTGCCTTCCGAAATGCTAGATTTTATAAAGGGGCCCTTTGAGCGACTCATGCCACCCAAATACAGAGGCTGTTGGTTTGGAATTTTTATCCTGCATGAATATAATGGAATATAGAATATTTGAAAGGCCCTGGTTTATGCTAAGAGTCAGCCCTCCCAAATTGATTCCAGCTTTAGGAAATACAGTTGGAAAGATGTTAAAACATTATTCATGGAAGAAAAACCTGGTTTAGAGAAAAGTATTGACTCTCTGCTCGTGGCTTGAAAACTTATGCCTTTGAAACCATCCATGCTTCCAGTCTGAAACCTCAGACTGTGATTACCTGACAAAGCTACTAAAAGATTCATCTCTATCTTTATATCTTTCAGTATTTAAGCCACCACATTTCCCACACTTTGCGGTGAAAAGGAGACTTGCAGACTTCAGATAACAATATAAATTGCAAGAGAGGGGAAACATTTATAACTTGCCCTGAACGGAACAGGCTAACAAATATATACATGCAATAAAATCTTCTTTGTTCATATGGTTATTTAGTTCAGGGAAAAGGATAAATAGCTTTTGAAACAGATGGTCATGTTGAAATGTTGGTGGCCAGAAGATTATAATAGCGCTGTAGCTAGTTATGATTTTTACACATAACTGAGGTCTGCAGAGCTTCTGGTGATTAGGGAGGTGGAACGATTCAGGTTGCAATCTAGAAATTTTGTAGGTAGAGATGTTTCAAAATCTGTAGGCGTCTGACCTTTTCTTCCTTCACTAAAAGAGAAACTTGCTTCAAAATGTATTTTCAAAATACAATTTTTGTTTGTGTGCATTTCAGGTGATGCAGGATAAGATCATATGTCTTCCCAAAAGAGTCCAGCCTTCTCAGAACGTATCTCACCTTCTTAATATGTCAGATATAGACTCCAGTGCAGCTCAGTTCCTTCCACCCAAGCCATCCACACCTCCTGCCACGGTTGAAATGAAGGGCCTAAAGACTGACTTAGACCTCCAGCAGTACAGCTTTATAAATCAAATGTGCTACGAACGTGCCTTGCATTGGTATGCAAAGTACTTTCCATACCTTGTCCTTATACACACATTGATCTTCATGCTGTGTAGCAACTTTTGGTTCAAATTCCCAGGGTCCAGCTCAAAAATTGAACATTTCATTTCCATTCTGGGAAAATGTTTCGACTCGCCTTGGACCACGCGGGCTTTGTCAGAGGTATCTGGAGAAGACTCTGAGGGGAAGGAAAACCGGAAGAACAACAGCAGCAGGTCAAACACAGTCCAGCCTAGCACAGAAGGCAATTTGGTCAGGACACAGTCTTTAAAATCCATATCTGAAAAATTCATTGTGGATAAAGGAACTCCGGGGGCTTTGGATAAAAAAGAAGGAGAGCAAGCTAAAGCATTATTTGAGAAGGTGAAGAAATTCCGTCTCCATGTTGAGGAAAGTGACCTACTATATGCTATGTATGTTCGCCAAACAGTGCTGAAAGTGATCAAGTTTCTTATTATTATTGCATATAACAGTGCACTTGTTTCAAAAGTTCAGTTTACAGTAGATTGCAATG
Source organism: Crotalus tigris (assembly GCF_016545835.1). NCBI lineage: Eukaryota > Metazoa > Chordata > Lepidosauria > Squamata > Viperidae > Crotalus > Crotalus tigris. The sequence continues at coordinate 1,190,782 of NW_024100479.1, forward strand.
TTGACATTCAAGACATGACAGGATATAAGCACTTTTCTTGCAATCACACAATGGCACATCTTTTTTCTAAACTCTCATTCTGCTACTTATGCTTTGTAAGCATTTATGGACTGACATGCCTTTACACTTTGTACTGGCTGTTTTACCGCTCTCTGAAAGAATATTCTTTTGAATATGTCCGGCAAGAGACTGGAATTGATGATATCCCAGATGTCCGGAATGACTTTGCTTTCATGCTCCATATGATCGACCAGTATGATCCTCTTTATTCGAAAAGATTTGCTGTGTTTCTTTCAGAGGTCAGTGAAAACAAACTGAAGCAGCTGAATTTAAACAATGAGTGGACTGCCGATAAACTCAGGCAACGATTGCAAATGAATGCCCGTAACTGTTTGGAACTGCAACTGTTTATGCTGTCTGGACTTCCTGATACAGTCTTTGAAATTACAGAGCTTCAGTCCTTGAAACTTGAAATTATTAATAATGTCATGATACCAGCTACCATTGTGCAACTCGACAATCTCCAAGAGCTCTCCCTATACCAGTGTTCTGCAAAGATCCACAGTGCAGCCTTGGCGTTTCTAAAAGAAAACCTGAAAGTCTTGAATGTCAAGTTTGATGACTTCAGAGAACTTCCACCTTGGATGTATGGGCTCAGAAATTTAGAAGAATTGAGCTTAATTGGTTCCTTATGCCATGATATTTCCAAAAATATAACTTTGGAGTCTTTTCGAGAGCTTAAGAACCTTAAAGTTCTGCACATTAAAAGCAACCTGTCCAAAATCCCACAGTCTGTAGTTGATGTTTCAAGTCATCTTCAAAAGATGTGCATTCATAACGATGGCACTAAACTAGTCATGCTCAACAACCTGAAAAAAATGGTCAACTTGACAGAATTAGAGCTGGTGCACTGTGATCTAGAGCGCATTCCTCATGCTGTTTTCAGCCTTAACGCTCTCCAGGAGCTCGATCTTAAGGAAAACAATCTGAAATCTATAGAGGAAATTGTTAGCTTTCAACACCTTAGAAAACTTACAACCCTAAAGTTATGGCACAACAGTATAACCTATATCCCTGAGCACATAAAGAAGCTTACTAGCCTAGAACGGCTTTCTTTTAGTCACAACAAGATAGAGGTCCTCCCGTCCCACCTTTTCCTATGCAACAAAATTAGATATTTAGACCTATCTAACAATGACATACGATTCATCCCCCCTGAAATTGGGGTTCTACAAAGTTTACAGTATTTTTCAATTTCCTGCAACAAAATAGAGAGTGTGCCAGATGAGTTATACTTTTGCAAAAAAATCAAGACGCTGAAGATTGGGAAAAACAACTTGTCTATTCTTTCACCTAAAATTGGAAATCTAGTGTTGCTCTCCCACTTGGACCTTAAAGGAAATCACCTGGAGTTTCTCCCCCATGAACTTGGTGACTGCAGAGCTCTTAAAAAGATTGGACTTGTGGTGGAAGACACCTTATTTGAAACTCTGCCTTTGGATGTTAGAGAACAGATGAAGGCTGAGTAATATTTTCAGTACTCAGTACAGACTTTCTGCCAAACGCCTCATATATAATATGCCTTCAAGTCTTTATCTTATTATGACGTATTTTGACGTTTTATATATGGATCATTTTGGAATATATGTATTACATATAAACTAATATTTATATAAGTTTTCTTTTTCTACCCCTCCCATTTTCACGTTTACAATTTTTTTTTAAAGTTATAGCCTTATATTGTTATGTTCCTACTTTTTACTCTGCTTTGTTGAGATCAAATTGCTAACATCTGCCTTAAAAAAAAAAAATGCCGTAGGTCAAACAAAGATCATCATCTTTAAAAATAAATAATTTAGGTAACACATTTAAGTAGAATAATTTATGGTTGCTGTAGCAACTGTGATTCTTTCTATTCTGCTTTTTTAAAAATCACCTAAATGCTTTAAGATTGCAAAAGTGTTCTTTATCTTGTTTATGTCCTAGTTGCAGGTAATTGTGGCTTCTGCAAGTCAGATTGCCCTGTCCTTGGGAGTTCTTTATAGCAAAACAGTAAAGTATCATTGATAAAAGATAACTATTCTGTGCTCTTAAAATCTATGCTGCTATTGCTGGCAATAGAACTTATTCTTTAGAAGACTTAATTAAAATCGCACTTTAGCCAGGATGCAGTTTTATTTAAATTTCTTTTGAGTCTCTTGGCTCCATATTTAGTATTCTTAGTTATAATCAGAACATGAGTCTGGAGATTATGTTCTGACACTACGAATCTTTCTTTCATCTCCTTCTGTATGTTACTGTGATTCCTAAATCTACATTAGTAAATCTCTGCAGATTCAAAACAGATATGACTTTGCACAAAGCAGTTTCCAATCTTTCTATCATGAATACTTTCATAATCATCTAAGGTTGCACTACATCATAATTACGGTATAATTACAGAGGAAGGAAAGATCAAATTTTAATAACAAAGGTTTTTTCTTCTTCTCCGTCACGGTTTCCCACAAAGATTTATAGGAATTTAACTGAGTGGGAGTGTTAAAAATTATATTAATTATTTCCTCTGCTTCCCTCACTTTTAAGAAAGTACAGCATCCTAGATTCCCATGAAGTGACAAATGTGTGGTTGTGAAATATTTTGGACTTGATTTTCCATGAAAATGTAGCATGCAAATCAATTATTATGGTAGTAAACAAAGTCATGCAAGTCACGAAATAAGGAATTTTTAGTCTTACAAAACTATTCATGCTTGCTTGGAAAGAAATAATTCAGTTCAGAAGGATTTATTTCCAGTACGTTACAAAGAAAATGGAATATTTGCTTAAACATAGCCCTGCACTATAGAGAATATTCAGAAAGCTGTCTACATATGAAGAAGTCTTCCCTGAAGTTAGTCATTACAGATGCAACTTGCATTTGAACATCTGTCATCAAATCATTAAAATGCTAGGTGGATTAGTTTTAGAGGTATGCTTTGAGACTACAAGGTGTCCACAACTAATTGCTTGTGATTGCAATCAAGCATCATAGTAAGTCTTAGTTTATTGTAATGGGAAAGAATAATAGACTCAGATTTATACATCCTTCTCTCCTTTTCCATCATGGCCAAAAGTTATTTTGTAAAAGAAACCTAACATATGAAACAAGAACCCAGCTAGAGGCCCTGGGCAGGGCAGAAATAGAGATCCTGGGTGGGCAGGAATAGAGGCCCAGGGTGGGGCACAGATTTAGGCCCTGGCTGTTAAGCAAATAGAGGCCCTGGGCAGGACATGAACGGAGGCCCTGTAGCATGTGAAAAAGCCCCAGCTGAACTGGCACAAAAGAAGCTCCCTGCCCATATAGGAGTGGGGCATGGTGCAGCATGCATGACAGTCACCAATCCATTTGTTCAAAGCTGCCGTAACTTCAAATGATTACTGAACAAATGGACATTAAGTGGGGATTGCTTGCATATCTAAACTAAGTATGGAGTGGACTTGATTTTACTCTCTTTCTCATATCCCACAGAGTCCATGACAAGGTTTCTGCTCCCACTATTTAACAAGCACCTTCACAACTTGAAAACAGTACATTTAGTATTTGCTGAGTGTCTAGCAGAAGTGACAAGATTTGTCTCCCCAGGTAGATTAACCAAACTGAAGCATCTGGTCTATAACGAAAAATAAAATCTCCATAAAACTAGCTATTTGGTTAAAAATAGCTTCCAATAGTTGCAATTGCACGTGGTCTTTCTCTTAAAAGAAGGAAGCCTCGTGAGTCAGACCTGTCAACGCCCATGTTCTTTTCCTGGAGTGGTGTTCAGTATAATCGTCATCAGGGCAGGAGGACAGAATCCCTCTTCCATTGTTGCTCCTCTTCAATTGGTATTGAAGGCATGTTGTTGATATATCTTCTAATTTATCCGACCCCCCTGATCGGTACCACTTGACTATCAGTTCCATCAATTGTCTGTAATATATATATATATATTACATATTGCTGATACATTCCAAATGTGTTGGTCACGTTTGTTTGTTTGTGTGGCACAGCTCAATCCTGCACACATTTATGTTGGAATCGGAACCACTGAATTATTCGAGCCTTCTTTGGGGCTCTTTAGGGTTACATTGCTCAGTTCAGACATGATCTCATCGTTGTAAAACAGAAACAACCTCCACCAACAGAACGTCTCTTAATTTTTCAGCAACAGTCTTGCGGGAGTTCTTTCCTCCATTCAGAGGACTTGTCTATATTACAAGCAATTCTCAGTTTTATAGTGGCTTAATGGTCATGAACCTTGGAAATGATGTTTGGTGGAAATGTAGATTCTTGCTAGAGACTCTTAAATGCAGTTCTCTTAGAACTTCAACTAATAGGCTGGGCTATGCGGTATTTCCTAGTGTTTTTGTATGAAGCTGGGAATGCCAGTCCCTGATGCTATTAAACGATAAACCTCCACTTAATGGAAAACAGCATTAATGTTGAGGCAAATCCTTATGCTAAGATGGGAAATGCAGCCTGAAGTTCAGACCCTGCCAACTGCATCTTGCGCTCTGATTTGTTTCCTATCTTCATTCTTTGCTTAAAAGTATAAACAAGTCAAGGGCTGAAGTAAAACATCCCAAGCTAAAAGAGTCTTACAAGCAGTCCATTCTCTACATTGCTGAGATTTTCCAGGACATGAAGAGGAGAAATGTTCTTTTCAGAGTCTTAAATCTATTCTATAAACCAAAGTGCTGATGTTGCTAATAAACAAACTATTTTAAGCTGTCAGTACAACTAGTGACTTTCTGTAAAGATCTATTGTAGAACTGAAGGCTTGTCTTACATTGAAGGGGAGACTGATACAGCCTAACCTTACAATCTAGTGGAGGTCTACTTTTACTGCAAGGGCATACTACAAGTGGTGGTTTATCACTTATAATTGGAAGGTGCTATTTCTGTAATTACACAAAATATAATATCTGCTGAAAGGATGTCAAGAGTTGTATGCACTATTCCTATACAGACTAATAAGATGAAAGGGTGTGTGTGGGTATCATCTGTGCATATCCATAATTGCAATTTCTTTCATGCTTCCAATGTTATATATTACTGAGGAGATTGTAAAATGTGGGCATTTATACTGAGATATGTGTTCTATATTTGCAGGGTGAGGGCCAGAAGAGGCCTGGGTCTATGATCCATTGTGCATATAGTATATACTGTATACTTTACATGAATTGCCCACAAGATCTACTTTCATCATAGAAATAGTTCAAAACGGCTGCAGGATCTTGGACATTTTCTCTGGAGAAATCTCACCATCTCCATTAGGGTTTCTTCAAATCAAGTGGTCAAAGGAGTTCAAGCTTGTTTTTAAAATGTATACAAAGATATATACAAAGCTTTTGTCATTCATAATACTGTATTGCATATCGCAAGCAACATCTTTTTTATTTGTCTTTAAGTTAGAGTTTTAAAAAAAACTATCATATTTTAAATATGTCATTTTTAACATTGATGTGCAATATTCATGAAATAAGCTTAGGGAAATTGACTATTTGACTTCATTCTATAATTATTTTTGTGCAAAGTCATATTATCTAAATGTACTTTTAAAATATACTTGCTCCGAAGTGGTGACTTTTCCAAATGCTACTTATATCAGGAAATGATATCAAAGAAGTCACCATCATATTACATATATCTGCGTATAATCAACTATTTAAATATTACAGCAAATTATATTCATTTAGTCTGAATTGGTTTTTCTTCATATTATTGAGCAGTGTTAGAATTGGTTCAACGTGATGGTAATTCTGCTACATCTTAATGCATAGAAACACAATCTGGAATTTATTACTGGTGATCAGGATGTTGTCAGTCCCATCAGATTCTTCCTTTTCCTCCATCAAGTATAACTGCAATTTTTATAACGAGTTTCATTTATGAGGGTAAATAGGGGATGTGATTGAAATAGAATGGAAAGATAATGCAAAGATTTTAAGTTGTAATTAAGTTGCAACGTGATGCCATTGGTATCTTCTGAAAGGTCGAGAACAGCTTTCTTAACTTAAACCTATTATAGTTCCCGTCAATCTCAACTGTTGTTTGTTTCTTTATCCCATCAGTCTTGACCATTTGAAACCATCACCATGTTGTGGTAGAATCTAAGTTGAGTGTCTGTAGTCATCTTCACTCCATTTTATGATTTCTATCATGGAGACTAGCATGCCTGACTTCAGAGTCATACCAAAACTCCGCTTGCTTTCTAAGGTTGCAACTTGGGCAGCTTGAATGCTTCATAAATATATTGCTTCACTGGAGATTTCAAAATTTGTCATATATACAACTAGGTTCTTTGTTATTTTCATGAAATAATGACTTCGTATTAAGAGTTTCCGTAATTGAGATTTTAGGAAAAAAGAAGATCTAAACATAAGAATGACATTTGTATAGTTAATATGTGATCACATAGCTGTTGTTTGAAAATTGTCATTCTGGATTGTATGGATCATTCTTAAGTAGATGCAACCATTATTTTCCTTTGAACTTCCCTTTCTGAATTTTTATACAGAGCTAAATTCAGTTCAAATGCAGCAAAAGTGTTATAGAATGGTGATTCCACCAGACAACTGAATATACTGGTCAATGCATGCTATAAAGATTTGATTTGTTAACTGGATAGTGTGAAAGTATTATCTTTTAATGCACCTAGGCCAATCTGGAACAGAATAGAATTAACTGTAGGGAGGGAAAACTGAATAAAGTTGGTTCTCTTAAATGTGAAGCTTTAGAGCATTTATCACTGTATTTCTTCTCTGATGTCACTTTTTCTACTGAAAGCATTGACCGATGGCATGTCAGTTAGCTAAAATACATTTTAATAATGTGTCTAACATTGGGACAAGGAAGCAAAGTAGATGCAGGGCCTTCCCCCTATTTGCACTTGATGGTGTCTCAATCGTACTCTGAGAATAATGTTCACTTTCTCCATTAAGTAGCCTTTGTCTCATCTCCAGCCCATGAGAAAGACACACGAAAGTAGCATTTTACCCTTTTATTCCAACATCTTCCATCTGGTGGCTGAGATCAGCTAGCCTGTTGTGGGTTAATCAGATACACGTTTGAGGAATATTTGGTGGCCTTTGTCCATCCCTCCCCCTCTGATCATGAATCACTGTTGCTTGTTTGTCAGTTTTCATTTTCTTCCCCTTAAAGTCAAAGTGCTTGCCAGCATCTTGTCAGTTTCAGCTCTGCTGCTCTGCAGGACCCACTTGCAATCACGGTGGAGACTTGCCACTTTCCTCCCTGGGACTTTCTGCTCTGTAATCTTTCCATACATTTATTTAGCACAATTTTAATTTGGAAGAGGCCCAAATGGAGTGTTGGAGAAAGTATTTAAAAAGATTGGCTGAGTCCAACCATTGTCCTGAATCCCGATGGATGGGTGTCTTCCTCACTGGCTAGCAACATCGTGAAAAGGAGAGGAGAAATCTCTTGCCTGATTTGCCACTCCCAAATCAGGGCACCACCCTCCTGACTGAGAACTGATGCAATAGACGCAGAGAGGAATTGGCTGTGGAGATAGCCAACAAGAAGCTGTAGTCGCTACAATTAAAAGAGATTCTTGTTTCCTTTGTCTTCTTGAATTCAGTTTCATAATTATCATATGACGGAATGTTAATCTGCATTCCCAGGAGGAAGGGGCTGCATTCCACAGAAACGAGACAATTCAGTTCAGAAACTGAGGAAAAGTGGGTGAAGATGACTCTTCCTTAACAGTTCCCAATGTACAGATAGTCCTCAACATACGGCCACAACTGAGCCCAACATTTATGTTGTTAAATGAGAAAGTTGTTAAGTGAGTTTTGCCCCATTTTATGTCTTTTCTTCCCATATTTGTTAAGTGAATCACTGCAATTGTTAAATTAATAACACGGTTGCTAAGTGAATCTGGTTTCCTCATTGACTTTGCTTGTCAGAAGGTCACAAAAGGGGATCACATGACCCTGGGATACTGCAACTGTCATAAATGAATGGTCAAGCATCTGAATGTAAATCACATGATTGGGGAGGCTGCAATGGTTATGAGCATGAAAATGGTCATAAGTCACTTTTTTCAGTGCTGTTACAACTTCAAACAGTCACTAAGTAAACTGTTGTAAGTCAAGGACTATCTATATATGCCTTATGGGCATGTTAGTTTGCTTTAGTTTGGCAAGATTCTGTCTATGGGTAAGAAATAGTAAAGAGATCTGCTTGGAAGAATCACAATATGTCTTTCTTGGTTTTTGGAGGCTGACAATATTTAATTTTTAAAAAGACATGGCAAACTAGTCATTTAGATAAAGAAAGGTAAAAGATTTTTTTCACCTACCAATTTAGCAATAATGATAGAGATAGTCATCAAACTGGGAGAGAACCTAATTTGTGAGTTCAGCTGGTTAATAGAACTACCAGAAGGATATATCCTTCACATTGTTACTACCTGGTATAAGGCCCAAATAATGGAACCTGCCCTATAGTAATAAAAAATGCTGTTTAAGGTGATTAAAAGAAATCATGTGGCATGCGAAAGCTGCTTACGGACTTAAAGCGATGCTCAATTATCTGCTTCTCAAATGATTTTAAAAATCCTACTTGTATAATTAATTTCAACTGAAGGGAGTAAATCAAAGGGAGTAATTGAAGCTCATGCTATTTTACCCAGAGATTTATGTTTCATTTGCCTGACCTGCTAAACAGGGCCAATTCACAGGGTATTGTAATAAAACAACTGACCAGACAGCTTACAGTGATAATTCCAGGTCAAGTGCTAATTTGTTGCTAATAACAGCAAAAGGTTAGCCTGGATTCATGGATAATTTATATGTTCACACTTCCAATCCCTTACGGGTGGGCTACATACATACATACATAGCTAAATCCCTATCATGAATAGTTTTCTGGGTATTGGAGACATTACTTGTTATTCAGCTTATATGCTTTTCACAGTTATGCACCAGTCTGTAGCTGTTTTTTCTAATACTGCAATAGGAGTGAGCCTAGTTACTCCCTTCCAATTCTTTATTTTTACCTCCTCGGGCAAAGAGATGTGAGGAGACTGCAGGTGTCCAAAATTTTTACACATACAGGTGTGTCCAGAAGCTCACCTTCCTTGTTTTCTATAAAAATCAATTGTTCCCACTTAACTTTTTGTTTGCTAGAAAAATTGACCGGAGCAAAAATTCTTTCTTCCATCTAAGAGAAAAGAATAATTTCATTGAGCAATTGAGCCAAAACCTATATTACGTTGCACTTATTTGAAGATGCAAGAATATCTGAAAGTGCTCCAGAGATTATAATAATGGTTTTATAACTGCTCTGGGGCCACTTTCTGTGAAATAGTTTTACTGTGATTTTCATTGGGATCAGGTGCAAGGGAAGTTCATGAACCAAGAATCATTACATTTTTCTATACTGCTACTTCTTCATCAAGATAATTCTTTTCATTGTTCCTCTGTGTAACATTTCTTCTTCAGTTTACTTCGTGGCTCCATCCAGCTAATGTTTTTTTTTTCTCTCTCTCTTGAGATGCTCCCTGCTTGTTAAACAATGGCCGTTTGTTTTTTATTGCCTTTCTTGAACCCAGCATTTCCGGCTTGCTGGCCCAATTAAAGAGTCCCAGAATGTGGGAGAACAGTAGATTTTCCTAGCTTTTCCAGGATCTCTACCTACCCAACTATTGAACATTGCGACTTCACTTTTGCAACTTGAAAAACTTCATTACCCCTAACAGGCAACAAGAACCTCTTGTGGACAAAAGCAAAGGGGCGAGAGAGAACATTTTGCTCTGAGGTAGATCCATAGTCACAAGGACAAATCTTAGTAAAGCCGAATAAAATCTTAGGAAAACGTTACGTCTAAAAGCAGTATATTAATTCAGAGGTCCCCAACCTTTTGGGCAACAGACACCGGTTCTGTGGAGAGAGGTTTTTCCACAGACTGGAGGGTGTGTGGTTTTGTGTGTTGCCTGTATCCCGCGGATGGGGCTTGTTTGTGCGGCCCAGTTGCTGGGGGTTGGGGACCCCTGTATTAATTCATTACTTTTGTGACTTCAAGTCAGTTTTTGATTCCTGGCAACTGCCTGGACTAGTCCCTGCAGTTTTCTTGGCAAGGTTTTTTGGAAGTGATTTACCATTGCCACCTTCTTAGGGCTGAGAAAAAGTGCCTGGCCCAAGGTCACCAAGCAAACTTTGTGCGTAAGATGGGAAGAGAATTCACAGTCTCCTGGTTTCTAGCCTGGTGCTTTCCCCACTACACCAAACTGCTTTTCTGTAAATTCACTTCCTCCTCACCATATTAATGATATTGGAGGGAGTAAAGAAAAAAATAAAAACTGGCAATCACACCTGAATAATCAAAGTCCCTCACCATTTGCATGCACGTCCCAGTTGGACTTTGGTTTCAGAGCTATAATGGCCATCTTCACTTTGTTGCCTCATTCCCACAGATGACTCTGGTAATGGCCATTTTTACTGTTGCATCTAAAATATTAATGTACTCCTACAGGTAAAAAAAATATACTGATTTTTTTCTAGTGCTATAAAAGCCGTAGTGGCATAGTGGTTAGAATGTAGTATTGCAGGCTAATTCTGCCGACTACCAGCAGTTCGATTCTCACCCGCTCAAGGTTGACTCGGCCTTTCATCCTTCCGAGGTCAATAAAATGAGGGCCCAGATTGTTATGGGCAATATGTTGATTCTGTAAACTGCTTAGAGAGGGCTTAAAGTGCTATAAAGCAGTGTATAAATCTAAGTGCTATTGCTGTAATATTGTTCCTTGCAATTAAGAACTAAACTTTATGTCAGGCAATGATCAACAGAATGCCACTTAAACTCCTCCCTTTTTCATTCATCTTAATAAAACGATGGTGTGGCACACCTCAGCTCTCTAGGGGAGGCCGAGGTTAGTGCAGAATTGCTAAGTGATGAGTGCTGCTGCATGAGATTCATCAGCCTCAATGCTGATTGTCGAAGTCAAGCTCTCTCAGCCTTCTTTCTTCCAGATACTGTAGACTTCATCTCCTGTAATCTTGCAGCCAAGTTATAGAGTTGAAATCACTAGGTTAATTGCATCAATTATTTGAATGCTCTAAAATAAATATCTGTATTTTTTGTGGTGATACATTAGATCAGTGGTGGCGAACCTATGGCACGGGTGCCAGAGGCGGCACCATCACCCCTGTCCTAGGCCTTCAGCTGGGTTTTATAAAACCTTTTCGCTTTAGGCCTCCACCGCCGTGTGCAAAAAAAAAAGGGGTTCAATCAATCAGTCAATTTCAACTTCTCGCAGGAAAAAAAATCTTGCAAAGTTAGAATTGATTGATTGAACTTTTTAGTCCCGCCCAGTCTGCCGTTACCATCGCAGCCACACCCACCCAATGGGCCATGCCCAGCCCATGGGCCACACCCATCCAATGGGCCACACCCACCAGTGTGTTTGGGTTGCAGTTTGGGCACTCGGTCTCTAAAAGGTTCGCCATCACTGCATTCGATACTCTTGGCTGAATTGACATATCACTAGACCATGTTTTGATGAATAGATCCAATAGGTTGGAATCATATAGCACATAAAGTCTTAAGCTATCATTTACCTTGAAACATAGCAAATTATATTATGGCTTGAAAAGAAATATGCACCCAACCTAGGTACTTTGTTTTGGCAGTGATGTACCATAGTCAGCAAACTGTTTAATAGTTTATTAACAATCTGAGTCCCGAACCAATTGGCTCTTTCAGAAAGTAAGTCCCTAAGTCATTTATTGAAATTATTATATTTCTATTTTATTTTTTCATTACAAAGATCACATATAATTCTCATGGATTCTCTGCAGCTGATTTTTTAATCTAGCTTGCTGCAGTTCATCTGATATCTATCATCCACATATAATTTTGACAAGCTGAAATATTGAGTTTCATCTTACAGAATAATTTAGGCATCAGGTAATACATGTCCAACTGATTGGATGTTGTTTTAGCTGCTAAAGGATACACTAAGATAATGTTTCATGTGACATTCCTGACAATTAAGCCCTAATAATTGCCAAATGAGTAGTGGAGGGTTGAGTAAGTTTTGTTTTTTTTAAGCAGGTCAGAATTCCAGAGAAGTATGTGTCATATAATTTGTATTCTGTCTTAGGAATCCAATCTTGCACTTCATTAAAAATTGTTCTTTGCCACAATGATATATAGCTTTCATCATTTTCCAGAGAAATTTAATTTACAACGTAACCTTATATTGATTATAACATTTTGATTATAACCTTTGATTATAACCTGTTTTACGGTATTTGGCAGCGGCATTTTAATTTTCCGATAATGTCTATTATGTACTCTTAGCCAAAAAGCCTGGAAAGCTGCTTTTAAATATTAACAGAATATACAATAATATTAATCAAAAATAAAACAGCAATAAAATACCAGCACAATATAAAACTGATTTCTTAAAAGATTTAAACTAGTCCTTAAGGAAAATAAAGAGAATGCCAAACATTCCTTTGAAAAGAATCTATTACTACTGCTGCAGCTGCTGCTACTGCTATATATGTCTGTTATTTTCTATAAAATGGACTCCATGCATTTTACACTCCAAGGTTGTATAAGATGTATCCCTTCCAAGCATCAACAAGGTACTCCCCCCAATCTACTAATATTTTAGTCTAAAATAAACCTAAATAAAATCAGCACATAAAAGCTGCACAATAACAGTAAAACCATAAAAGGCAACCCTCTCCAAAATGGTTGCCTTTCAGATACCCTTCCTGGACCAATCTTAATGACCAAACAGGAGAAGTGTCTTAATAATTAGGGTTAAATAGCAGACTGATGTTCCAGTTTAACACTTTTTAGAACTGTGCAGATAGCAGCTTTTACTTCATTAGTTGTATGCAGCCCAAGCATCTCCCCACCCATTTGCATTCCTGGTGTAGAACGAACATTGCAACAGGACAGAATGCTCTTCCTATCTATTTTTGATCATCTTTTCTTTTTTGTAGGAAAACGGGCATTAAAAATGCGTGAGTAGCCGTATCTGATGGTACTTGGTTTGCTACAATGTATGCCTTCCAGGAGATTTAGAGAGAACTTAAGCCTCACAAGTAGTTGACTAATTTTTATTTTATTTTGCTTTATTTTATTATTTTGCTTTATTATTTTTATTTATTTTATATTTTATTTCCCACCTTATTTTTTTTACAAAAAACTCAAGTTTTTTTTGTAAAAAAACACACACACACACACCTTTCTCCCCCTATTTTCCCCACAATAAGAACCCTGTGAGGTGAGTGAGGCTGAAAACGAGTGAAAGACTGGTTCCAACTGACTTACGTAGCTAAGGCGGAACTTGAACTCACAGCCTCCTGCTTTTTAGTGTGGTGCCTTAACTACCACACCGAACCGGCTCATGAAATTTGAACGCCAACAGGCATCAAAGGCAGAAGTCAGGGAGGAGATTAAATAAAATCCCTAGGATAACATTTGATAATGCACACACATAGAGTATTTTTTGAGGTCACGCTGAGCCATGATTTAATGAGTAAATCACAACTGGCAAGTTTAAAGCAACATATTGCCATAATCCATGCTTTATAAACCACAATAGCTAGAATGCACCCAACAAACTATGTAAAAACCAAGTAAACAACATTTTGGGTTAGCACGATGCATATATCTGGCCAGATATTTACTTGAAGATTCCAGTTTATGTAGTTTTGTTTAAATATTTGTTCTTACAGCCAGGCTTGGCCTGAATTCTTCCAGCACAGACTTGGCCCGTGCATTTAGTGGACATTTGAATAAGCCTCCCTCAGTTGTCTCCTATTGCCCCTCCTCCAAGGATGTGTCTTTCAAATCTTGAAATCATTTCTTTCATCATTTGGTTTATATCATTTTTCTTAGCTGAAAAAAAGGTAGGCTGATGCACGTAGAGATCACTGGAGATTTAAAAAAAATATTTTAAAAAAACAAACAACAAAAACCTTGGGATGAAGTGAAACAGGATGAGATTCAAATAAACAACCAAATTAGGCGTCTGACTAAAGATGAAACTGTGCCAGTAATGGAAATGGATTGCAGAAGGAAAAAAAAAAAAAGGGAAGGAAAGAAACACCATGTTTATCCTGAGGCTAGAGAGGAAGTTATATTGTCTTAAATGATCTGGACTCCAAAAAAGAGCGAGCTCAATTTTAAAATGATTTCTTTTTTAATTCAGTTACAGTATCTTAGAGGCCAGCAAGGAGTCATTCAGTCTTCAGTAATGGAAATGTCTGCAAACAGAACCAACATAAGAGAACCAACAATCCTACAAACAACTTGGTCTAGTCATACAATTTCAGTTTTATCCTTGACTAGATGGCCAATAACCAGTTGGTCATTGTTTGAGAGAAATGCTTCCTTACCTAAAGAGAGGAACAGAATCACCATAGGTGGGCAAAAAAAGCAGTGGGAACAGGAGCAACTTCCAACTTCCTGCTACTTCCTCACTGACTTTCCTTCTAGGAAATTGGCAGGGAGCATTGAAAATGACAATCACATGACAGAAGCTGACCATGACAGCATGGTGAGGCAGCAACACAGCAGCATTGAAGCAGTCATAACTTAACCAAATTTCAATCCCATGGGAGTCATGGGTCCCAAATTTTGGACACTTTCTGCAAGTTAACCCTTTTGAGGTTCTTTGATTCAGAATTTGTTGCCCTATGATGCATTGTTTTGCCCAATTGAAGATTACAAAACAACCAAACAGACATAAGAGTTTTAGTAGAATATAGATGAATAGAAAGTTCATTAGATGTTGCTGGAATATCTAGGGACACTTCCTTGATTGTTGCGGAGAAATAATTCATTGGAAGATTGATGCTTTGCATACAACAGATCTTGAGATCTGCAGATCTGCACAAGGAGCTTGAAGAGCAACAACAGTGTCATACGTATGGTGATGCAAGCAGGTCAACGTCACGATTTACATAATTGCATTAGTCATCCCCATGTAAGTATACAATTGTGGTGTTTGCTTGATGATGTTACTGCGTATGTGGCATCATGTTGGTGTCGCTGCGGTTTGCTGTAGAACACGGGTGTCAAACTCGATCGTGTCACATGACGTATCATGACATATCGTGACTTTTTTTTCCTTTGCAGAGCCAGGGTGGGCGTGAATTGCATGTGACACATCCAGCCTGCGGGCCACCAGTTTGACACTCCTGCTGTAGAAGCTATAGGTCTTTGGGTCTTCTATTTAAAGGAGTAAACAAGGAGAATAGAATAGAATAGAATAGAATAGAATAGAATAGAATAGAATAGAATAGAATAGAATAGAATAGAATTTCTTTATATAAATTTTTATTAAAGTTTTTCAAAACATAAGAATTAACAAACTTGTAAGCGAAAGAGTTTCAAATTTCCTTTGTAGCATATATAAGTACAATTGGAAAATTACCTTGTACTTTATGATTACAAAAACTTCATTTTTATTACTCTTTTTAAAAAAACATCAAACCACGAATCATATGTGCATTTTTCTGTTTCATGCAAAATAGTTTGTAAGGGATTTCCAGCCAACCATAAATCTGCTTATTTTTTTTCTCTAATCAAAGCAGTTAATTTAGCCATCTCTGCAAGTTCCATCATCTTCACCAACCATTCCTTTGTGGTAAGTCTTTCTATTTTTGAGCATATAATAGTTTTGTTGCAGCTGTCATATATGAAAACAACATTCTGTGGCATTTTTCTAGTTGCTTGTCCATTAATCTCAAAAGTAAAGTCTCTAGTTTCAGTTGCAATGTAACCTTTAAAATCTTCTTAATCGTGCGTGTGTTTGTATCCAAAATGTTTCGTTTTTTTAACACGTTCACCAAATGAACATGATAACATATGACATTTCCAAGAAAGATTTGAAATAGTTTCTCTGTGACAAATTCCAGTGATACCTCATTTTATAAAAATTCTCCTTATGGCTGAAACATAATGTAAATTTCAATCCTTTCAACCACACAATCATCCCATTAGTCAATTCGTATATCATAGCTAAAATTTTTAGCTGATTTTATCATACATTCTTTCACTTGTTGTTCTTCTGTCTCATATTTCAGTAAAAGTGCATACATTTTAGCAACAACTTGTTCATCATTAGCACATAATCTCTTTCAAATTCAGTCTTGCTTTGTTCAAAACCATAAACCTTTTATCCACTTTAAACCCTTGTTAATTGTATATAAGAAAAACATGGACAAGAATATCCTTGAGAGGGGAAGCTACTATGTGGAGTATGGAACTATAGAAACTAATAGTTATTGTTTGTAAATATAAACCCAGACAACACACACTGTTTACCAAATATTAATGGTGATTATGTTAAAAAAAATAATAAAATATATTTTTTAAAAAGAATATCCTTGAGAGGAGAGATTCTCAAGGAGTACAGTGCCAAAGTATTT
This sequence comes from Crotalus tigris, assembly GCF_016545835.1. Taxonomy (NCBI): domain Eukaryota; kingdom Metazoa; phylum Chordata; class Lepidosauria; order Squamata; family Viperidae; genus Crotalus; species Crotalus tigris. The sequence continues at coordinate 1,207,222 of NW_024100479.1, forward strand.
GGGCTAGTTAAGGCCAGGCTAAAAACCAGGAGACTGTGAGTTCTAGTTCTGCCCTAGGCATGAAAGTCAGCTGTGTGATTTTGGGTAAGTCATTTCATCTCAGGCTAACCCACTTCATGGGGTTGCTGTTGTGGGGAAAATAAGAGATGGAAGAGTATTAGATATATTTGCAACCTTGATTTATTAAAAAAAACAAAAACTACTGGACCAAATTGATAATTCCTGAAATAGTGGAATCCTTCCTTTTATAATAGTAGATCCCATTCTGTTTTCTGTTAATCCTTGCGGTAGTAGATTGTTCGCTGCTCTTTTCTTTTACATTATATTATATATTTGTAAAGTAAAGTAGGCCTTACTATTCATTTCCCTCATACACCTTGGTTCCAAAACTCAATGAAAAGGCCCTCTATCTAGCACTATCTCAGAGCAGCAAATACAGGCAAAAGTCAACAGGATTGCAGAGAGCAGAGTGGGAGAGGGGTTGATCCCTTTGCATTTTAAGAATGGTGGTCTTCAGCAAATGCATCATGGGATTTGTTATCCCCAGAAGCTGTCCTGAAAAATAAAATTAAGAGGGGTTGTTTGGAATCGTTTGTCAGTGTCCCCTCTGAAGCATGGCTACAACTCTGTTTAATTTTCTGCAATATATATATATATATATATATATATATATATATATATATATATGTAGGTCTTTGGTTGTTCGGGTTTTCTCCCACGTAAAATTGGAAGTGTCTTGGCGACGTTTCGACGAAGTCCCATTCGTCATCTTCAGGCTGGTGCTTTCAGCTTCGTGCCTCGAGCAGCACTGTGTGGTCTTAGCTGTTTCTTCCTTTTAACTGCCAGTGGGGGTATGAACTGATTGGGTGGGAGCTTGGCTGTGTTCTGATTGGGTGGAGGTGTGTTCTGATTGGTTAGGGGCGTGGCTGTGCTCTGATTGGCTGGGGGGTTGGCTGTGCTCTGATTGGCTGGGGGGTTGGTTGTGCTCTGATTGGCTGGGGGAGTGTTCTGTTTGGTTGTGCTCAGGTTAGTCTGAGTTGCAGAGGGATTCAAGATTTTGGGCTGCCCTGCCATTCCTTGGCTTCGCGTTCGTGGTCGTGCTTCCTCTTCATGGAGGGTGTCAGTTTGCTTCATGTATGGATTGGGGGGTTTAAAGTGGCTAATGATGCAGCTGTGGTCTGGCTTCTGGTTTGTGGTCGTGCCTCATAGTCAGTGTGGCTTTGGGTTTGTTTAAAAAACCTGAGCACAACCAAACAGAACACTCCCCCAGCCAATCAGAGCACAGCCAACCCCCCAGCCAATCAGAGCACAGCCAACCCCCCAGCCAATCAGAGCACAGCCACGCCCCTAACCAATCAGAACACACCTCCACCCAATCAGAACACAGCCAAGCTCCCACCCAATCAGTTCATACCCCCACTGGCAGTTAAAAGGAAGAAACAGCTAAGACCACACATTGCTGCTCGAGGCACGAAGCTGAAAGCACCATATATATATATATATATATATATATATATATATATATATATATATATATATATATATATATATATATCACGGTTTACATGTCTGACTAAAGAGGGTTGCCTTATGAACTTCTTTAAGGAAATGGTACACACCCTGACAGGAAGAGTTGGCTATTTTGAGACTTCCTTTAATCACTCTGATCTCTGACATTTCTTTCTGTCTCTAACTATGTTGTGCTACTCAGGAGCCTGGGATAGGTATGACTCAGCAGGGCAAATTCTTCCAGCATTGCCCCAGGTCTGTGGCTGAACATCTGCAAGTAAACATCTCGGGTTGTTTTGTCCTCACTACACATTACTCTGTGTGACTTGACATGCAGCTAAACCCACCTATTCTCCAATAAAGCAGATCTGGATGCTTTATTAAAGGAACAGGATGGGTGAAACTGGGAAAAATAGAAATACATACAGTACAATAAGAACCCAAATACAAAATAAGCAGTGTTGACTTGCTGGTGAGCATAACAATTAACAAATACAGATAAATCTAAATCTCACGAGCGATGCTATCTATGTGTATGGGAATGTGGATTTTTGTCCTCAGATTAACATGTGCCATGGGTTCCTGCTGCTTCTATTTCCTCCAAAAGCTAAAGGAAATAGAGTCTGGCTTCCCAGGATGCACTTGTTTTTGGAATGAGGGTGGATGGGTGGATGACTCTTAAAGGGTCAGGTCAGCTTCCAAACAATACAGATTGGTATTTGGCCCAGGTCAGTAGATGGGGCCAGAGAACAACAATATATACACAAATTACATGCTGGGGCATGACCCACATAGAGGAACTCATCTATAATGCTGAATCAGATTTATGCTTGACCTTGTTTGTAAGCATCCATAAAATCTTTTATTCACTTTAAACCCTTTTGTAATTGTAAACCCTTTTGTTAATTGTGTTAATTGTATATAAGAAAAACATGGACAAGAATTCTTGGAAGCTACTTGGAATGCAAAAATAACTACAAGAAAAAGGACACATAAGCATTCGGGGATAAATAGTGAGGAAAAAGAGCAGATGAGAGTCTACCATCAGGAATTTATAAATTAGAAGAAAGGTAGGTTGCGGTGCATAATGTAGAAATGTTTCTCCTACAGTTGCAGTTCATCAATAATCACTAATCAATGGCCAACAAATTGGCTATTGGCTACTTTCTGGTTCACAAGAGTTAACAGCAGCCAACTTCTTACAAGGCTCAAGCCAAAATGAAAAATTGAATGACTGTACTGAAGTACGAGTTATTATTTAACCTAAGCACTCCCTCTATGTTTTTTGGAAAACTTTGTCTTTGTTCCAAAGTCAATCTGGCATAAATTAATCAAGAAATAGCAGATATGTGTTTTTAACACTTTGGTGGGAAGATGTTTTCATTATCTGCTCACTGAAAGATTCAGAATAAATCACATGTACATAGTACATTTTTAAATGCCGGGCACTGATGGTCATCAGAACGAATGGCATAATGAAGATCAGTCAGGACATAATTTTGTCCGGCTTGGGGAAGATTGCTGATGCAACTGGGAGGTTAAAGCTTATATTGACCTGACAATCTTGCTATTGAGAAGATAAATCTTCCGAAGTATAGACCAGGGGTCTTCAAACTTGGCCCTTTTGTGACTTGTGGACTTCAACTCCCAGAATTCCTCAGCCAGCGTGCCACAAGTCATAAAAGGGCCAAGTTTGAAGACCCCTGGTATAGATTGAATAGGCAACAACTACCTTACTCTTCTATTTAAGGAGAAAAAAATGTAAGAATTTTGAAGGTTTTCCCTTGGCCACCCAAATAACTACATCCGTATTGCCTAAGTTCACACACTGCACCTAGCGGGATGTTTTAATTTTTATTTTGTTGTTTGGGGCTTAATATGGTCATTGATTCAGTATTATGCTCTGAAAACTCAGCTAATAGACAAACGGTTTGATTTAGTGGTCACCAGGCTAGAAAGTGGGAGATTGTGAGTTCTAGTCCCTTCTTAGCCATGAAAGTCAGCTAGGTGACTTTGGGCTAGTCACACTCTCTCAGCCCAACTCACTCACAGGGTTGTTGTTGTTGTGGGGAAAATAGGAGGAGGAAGGAGTATTAGGTATGTTTGCTGTTTTGAGTTATTTATAAAAATAATAATAGTGGGATATATGTAGAGAGAGCACTTAATAAGCTGTAGTTAAGGAAGTCATGCCTTAGTATCATATTTTATTTCAGTCACCATTTTGTTGTACACAGGGCACAATCATGGAGTCTCAATTTACTTTCTGAATACTGCAAACCAAAGAAGGTTGTTTCATACAATTCCCTGAGCGACTAGAATGGCCCTTTTGAGTGACTAGCTTGCCCCATCTTGCTTCTGCTTCCTCCCCATTGAAATATAGATATGTACAGTGGTGGGGTTCAAATAGGTGAACAACTGGTTCTCTGTGTGGATGCCACTTCCGGAAGTCCATTCTGGGCCTGGGCAACAAAAAAATAGCTACCAGTTCTGCCGAACTGGTGCAAACTGGCTGAATCCCACCATTGGATATGTGTATGTGAATATAGAGGCTGATTAACCAAAGAGAAACACCACGGCCTAAAAATGAAATGGTTCATCTTGCACCTTACTTCTTCAGCTACTCTGATATGAGTAACAACTAAGCTTTTGTCATAGTTCAGCCAGTGTCACATATTTTCAGCAATCCTTGTCTTACTTGCCTCTTTTATGGTTGGAATCGCTCTGTAAATAAACTGTTTGCTTCCTTTCTGCTCCCTGTGGGACTGAGTGATAGCCTAAAGGCAAAGGCCTTTTTTAAAAAAATATTTCCTCCTCCTAAGATAGAAATCAAAGATTTTTGCACAAGCTTCAGGGCAGGATCTATAAAAAAAAAACCTATCAGAGGAACCATCTCTCCCCTCTGGGATTAGCTCAGCCCACCGGTGCCAGTAGAAGAGGCATGCTGGGGACCCCATTGGTCAAGGAATTTCGGCTGTCCTGGCTCTTGCCTTTTGGAACATTGTGGCCTCCGAGGTGAGACCTGCACCAGTGGTGGGATTCAGCCAGTTCGCACCACTTCAGCAGAACCAATAGCTAATTTTTTGTTGCCCAGGCCCAGAATTGGCTTCCAGAAGTGCCATCCACACACAGAACTGGTTGTTCACATATTTGAATCCCACCACTGATCTGCACCTACCCTTTTGACTTTCTGTAAGGGTTTGAAGACCTGGCTCTGCCAGTCGGCCAATAGGAACGTGTCAAGCTGGAGGTGGCTGAGGGACTTAAGACAAGACCTCACCTTTCCCCCATGTGCACCCTGATCCCTTCCTCCCCCTTTTTAATTGTAAATTATTACAATTATTACAAACATTTATTGCTTCAATATTTTATTGACTTTTAATGTTCATAAGCTGGCAAATTCCCCTCTAGCAAGATGGGTGGCAAACAAATCTAATAAACATATATATATGTTTATTATATATATATATATATATATATATATATATATATATATATATATATATATATATATATATGTCTTTGGTTATTTGGGTTTTCTCCTGCGTAAAGTTGGAATAAATTTTATTTATTTATTTTTTTATTGATTGGTTATTTATAAATAAATAAATAAAATTGGAATAAAACCCAAATAACCAAAGACCTAAATACAAACACCCGCGAAAACCTCAGAAAACACACACACACACACACACACACACACATATATATATATAAATGACAGTGATCTTAAAGCAGCGGTCCCCAACCTTTCCAGCTTTGTAGAATGGCGGGGGAGGGGAAGGGGATAGTTCCAAGTGAGCAGCGCATGGCTTGCACAGATGGAGCTGCACGCCTGTGCACTCTCGCCTGCTGCTTGCGCAAGTGGAGCTGCGCGCCCACGCTCGCCTGCCTCTTCTGTGGCCTGATTCCAATCAGGCCACAACTCGGTAATGGGTCACAGCCCAAGGGTTTGAGGACCCCTTCCTTGAGAAGAAGCCTTAGAAAGATTCAGTACCCCATGTGTTTAAACTCAGAGCTTAGGACAAGGGTGTCAAATTCTTTTTTTCTTCTATTCAGTCATGATTCTTGGAGACTGGACAATTCCCTAGTTTTCTTAGGAAGGTTTTTCAAAAGTGGTTTGCCTTGTCTTCTTCCTAGGGCTGAGAGAAATTGACTGGCCTAAGGACACCCAGCTGGTTTTCTAGCGATAGCAAGGCTAAATTTACAGTCTCCTGGATTCTAGCCTGATGTCTTAACTACTACTCCAAACCGACTCTCAATAGTACATAATGTTAAATTATATTTATTATGATATTTTCTATTATAATGTGAAACATCTGTCTTAAATTAAAAACATGAGATTCTGTATCCATTTGATATGGAAAATCAGCTGGTAAGAGATTTGAAATGTCTCGTACCCTTAATAATAATTTGCTCCGTTCAATGCCGCCATCTCTGGTTGTGCTGCAAGCACAAATATTTTTCTAAAAGATAATTAAAATACATCTTTCTTTCCTCCTTCTGGGTATTGAATCAAAGAACTGGACAGAGCAAATTAGGCCATGGAATTCACACACTTGCTTGGTTTAAGAACACAGATGAAAACATTCCCAACAAATGTCTATTTGCCTTCTGTTTGTATATATCTGGTCAAAAACAGCCCATTCATTTTCCTTGGAAAGTGATTCCATTGTTGACATGTTTTTACTGTTAGGATGTTCTTCCTAATGTTCAGCTAAAATCTGTTTTGCTGTAATTTAAGGCCATTATTCCATGTCCTGAACTCTATGATGATAGGCCTGATGTCTTTGTGACATCCTTTCATGTAATTAAAGAATGTTATCCTAGTTCCCTTCAATCTTCTTTTCTTAGAGCTAAACATACCCAGTTTGCTGTCTCAAATTCGCTACTTAATTTCCAGTTCCCTGCTTTTTGCATTTACACCAGTTCCTTCTTTAAAGCAAGGTGCTCAGAAATGGAAAGTTCTTATTTTAAACTATGACCAGTGTAAAAGAATGGAATAACTGTTTCTGGCAATTTGGAAAATACATCAAGTACTTCTCTTGATGCAGCCCTGTGCTGCATTTGTGGCTACATCATATGGCTGACTCACATTCACCTTATGATCGATTAAGTGAAATATTTTTGCCAAACTAGAGAGTCCCCTTTTTGTGCATTTGTGTTCTATTTCCTAAGTGAAAGTTTCCATCTCTTTGCCAAAAAGGCTAGAAATGGATGAAACACTCAACTAGGGTAATTTTGCTTTTTTTAAGTTGGTTTACCCATTGATCTAAGCCACTTCTATATACATCTGGTTTATTAAGCTACCATTAGTTTCACAGATCACTTTTAAGACATTTACTATGATTTGCAAACTACATGGAAAATACACCATTCTATAACCCTGATATACTGGCAGGCCAATGTTGCATATGCTGCTTAAGTAGACGAATCTTGTTAAAATTAATATATAATTGTATGTGTAAATAAATGAAGTTGGGATGCTGAAAAACATTTTGTAAAGCAAAGTATTATTTGTAATGGCATCCTTCTTCACAAGAATGCATGTGAATCCCCAGACATTTTTAGAAATAACAAATGATAGGGAACTGTAGCCCAGAGCATTGTTTGCAAGAGTATCTATCTGCATGTCATGGTTCCGATAGATGAGACCTATTAAAGCAGTACTCCGAGGCCTGAGTTTTCCTCTAAGAATATGTTTATTGGTTACAAAGTATTGGCACGGTCATAAGTGAAACCAAGACTAAAGTTCCCTCCAAAAGCAATAGTATTACAATGTTAAAATTCCCACTCCACAACTTATGCAATTAACTGCATTTCTCAATGGAATAGTTTGGTGGGCTTTCTGACAGCAGGCTCAACCCTCCCAGTCGAGGAACAGAAACAACCTTGGTTCCCACGGGACAGAGTTGTTTAAGCTAACATAAAACTTCTCATTTCTCCTCCCCCCAATCTTGTGGCAACTGAAAACAAGCAAGATGGCTTCAGTCAGGTTCGCTGCAGGTTTGAGACTGCTCCTGCCACGAAAAGGCAAATTAAGTGATAAATGAGGTGATAGAAGATCCTGGGAGGATTAGAGGGCAGGACAGGAAGCAAGTTTCTCACTTTGCCTTCTGAAAAATGATCATTTTGTGACTGATCATAACTGCTATGGTAGCTGTGCAGGCCAACCTCTTCATGGCATGCATTTTTGAGAGAGTCTGCAACATGTTCTCAACATTCTAAAATTGTCTTTTGGTCAGAAAGGTAGTCCCTAGGCCAAAACCCTGAGATTATTGGCTGCCCTCTCCTCCCACCCTCCCTTGGACAAACTGTAGAGTTCCCATTGTCCTAGGAAAGCTCAAAATATTCTGAAAGACTCATCTTATCCCGGACATTCTTTTTTTGAACAGGATAATAAAAACAAAGACAAATAGGCTAAGAAATGGTTTTTATCCCAGAGCTATAGCTATATTAAATACCACAATACTGACGTGCAATGGTGAATAAAATGTGAAGGATATGTGTGTATATAATGTATGTTCTTATTTGTGGTTTTTACTTGTGTGTAGTATGCACTGTGGACAGCACGTAATTTCGTTGTCACACAACGACAATAAAGATTATTCTATTCTATTCTATTTCTATTCTATGACAGGACAAAGAAATTTGTAGTATTACCTGAGTGATCTGAATTGCCCATCTAAAGAAGTGGTGCTGGGGAAGATACAGTTAAGCCATCTTTTGGCTCCTTCCAGGATTCTACTAATCCATTCACTTTGCCTACTAAAATTCTTTAAGAATATAATCTTCAAAGCACCCTTTTTTCTTTTAACAAGGAGGAAATTCTGTTCTATGCCTGCTTTCGTATCTGTTTCTAAAATTCCACATTGTATTACATATGCTTCATAATTCAATTCCTATTCAAAAATAAATATATCAGAAATTAATTAGCAAGGCAGCCTCGTCAAAAGAACTCAAGGTTCAAGCAGACTACTCAAGTTATTGGCAAGGCAAGGAAACGGGAACTTTTTCCATTACCTCAGCACATGAGTATCTCTGGATTCAGTGAGCGTGGCTGGAGATCATTGTAGGTGACTGATCTACTCCAGGGAAGCATTTTCTATTCTTTATTTGTAGATATAAACCTTTGTTATTGTACATCTAATAGTCTCCAAAAAGTGATACATTACCATTATGCTAAAAGCACTAACATTCCATCTGCAATTTAGTATAAAACAATCAGAAAAATGGTCAACAGAAATGTATTCACCTACCATTTCAAGCCACAGTTTAACCATGGTTTATGGAATGTATTTCCACTGGTTTGGATATACCCAATAAACCAGCGGTCCTCAAACTTGGCCCTTTTATGTCTTGTGGACTTCAACTCCCAGAATTCCTCAGCCAGCATGCCTGGCTGAGGAATTCTGGGAGTTGAAGTCCACAAGTCATAAAAGGGCCAAGTTTGAAGACCCCTGCAATAAACCGAGCCATACATCAAACGCTGTTATTATCTTGGGCACTTACCTTGTTTTTTTTTTGTTGAGATGCGAAGAATTCTATCACTAAAGGTCATGTCCTCACATGGAGAAACAATAGACTATTAGACCCAACCAGAGGTACAGAATGTTCTCTGTAGTACTGTGAAATTTCCAAGGGAAATACTGTGCAAGGCAGCCTGAAATACCATATCTGTTTTCTGAGTGAATCTTGGCTCAGGAAAGAGCACTGTTCACGAACAAGAGATACGGAGGATCCTAGAATATTACTAAGGACAGGCCTTTCCCTCTTTTAATTCATTTCTGATCTAACTACCATATTGTAAACTGTAATTCTGTAAACAAAAAAAAAGCCCAATATTTTCTATGGAAGCCAGCCTCTTATGCCAATTTGAAACAGCAGGCACCTGAAAGGGATGAAAATGTTTCTCTAATATGGGGTACAGTAGCTGTTGGAGTATTCATGAACAGGAAGAGTCATGTGGTAACTCAGTCAGCCAATGGGAAGAAAGTGCTACTGAGTCTGTGCAAAAAGAGTATTGAGTTAGGAGCTGGATTTCCAGTTTCTGGTTTTGTCTCTGGTCTGTCTCTGTAAGAAATCTTCATTAAGCTATGTTGCTGTAAAGAAGAATGGTATTGTAAATATTTTTATATAAATATAAAGTTATTTTGAATCAGCTAAATGCAATCAACTGTGAGAGCTTCTGATTTATTTTTTCACCAATAGAGAAATTAAAATTCTCTAACAGTAGCATACAGATATAGGTTGTTGTTGTTGTTGTTTTGCTTTTTGAGATTATCTCTCAGTTTCAACTATAATGAGAAAAAGAATATTTTTTAAAAAAAAAGTACAATAAAATCCAGGAAATGCTATTAAACACATCCATCAAACAGATTCCTCCTAAAAAACACCTGTTATCAGCACTGCAACAGCAAAAACACCAGGGATAATTAACATCAGATGTTTATAAGGATTATTTCTCCCCCATGCCCGGTGAATACTGAATTGGACATAGATGTAACAAATGATATCATGATGCTAATGAACCTTAATTCTGCATCAACGTGAGATGAAGTAAAACAAACAGGCAGTAACGGTTTCCCAAAGGACTATGAAATCAAATCTAAAGGGATGTGCAGAATATCCAGATGATGTTGCTAAGAAACAGCAGTAATTATTGAAAGGTTCACTCCAGAAGGAAATATCCTTGATTGGCCATTCTAACTAGCTAGCAAAATATTTAATTGGTGAGGAGGGAATAATGACCTAATAACAAAGCCTTCTCCAATTTGACAATAGCTCAAGCATAAGCTGTTTATTCTAATCAGCCAAAATATTTACAAGAGTGGTTATAGGGAGGAAAGCGTCTTCCATTGATTTTTTTTTTCCTTTTGGCCCAGAATTGGCCCAGTGATTCCATGGGGGAAAAAAATCAAGACAAATTGAATTGGCTAAACAACGCAACAATTTAAAGTTACACGGAAGATACAGTCAGTGTTATTGATACAATTAAGGATAAAATAGGCGATATACTGAGATGGGTAGTCCTGTTTTATTGCTGATATTTTCACTAGAATTCCAGGACTCATTAGCCTGAGTTCCAGGATAGTTTGTTATGGGATGACCTAGTTTATATAGACATGATTTATTTGGTTCTGGCTTTGTTCATAGTTTAATATATGCTGTTCAAGTCTATGAATAGCAGTATGTTCTGTTCTACCAACTGCAGTATGAGGACTTTCTGAAACTTGGTATATTAAGGCATTTTAAAAATGAATAATTGTGCAGCATGAAATAATTGGCATTTTAATGACTGTGGGAAGCTCTGTTGCATTTTATAACTCTTTACTATTCTTTATGGACTTGCAACATTCGAGCCTGAGAGTAGATAAGTCAAATAATGCTACTGAATAGAACAAGTTGAAATAATTATGCTTGCTGTCTGGATCCATGTCACCTGGGATAGCTTTAATTCAATCATGTGAATCCATGTGTGCATGTGTTAATATACTTAACAACACCTCTTTTGCCCCCCACAATTTACTTGATTCGATATTAAATAAAAATAAATATTTTATTTAAAAATAAATAAAAGGGAAGCTTATAGACTGAACTTTATTCTCAGACCTTTTCTGTATCTTACATGAACCACAGTCATATTCTTTGAAACTAAAAATGGAAGGTTGCATCTCAGTGTGTTGTTTGGAATGTATCAACTAAAGACATAGTGAACATCTGTGGAGCAGCTAGGGACAAATAGCATCACGTTACCTTCTGGTAGGTTGGTTCATGATTCGCTGTTCCATCCATGACCACCATTTTGTAAAACCTCTGATGACAATATGCCCATTGACCATAAAGCTTGAAGACCCATAAACCAAATATTAATGTCTGTCACACTCTTTGGGCTTCCTGATTTTAATTTGACCAGGGTTCTCATCTGACTTTGCTTACTTATAGTACTGCCCTTCTTTAAAAGCTACTGAGACATTCTAATTTCAATCTGATTTTACTTCCCGTTGAGATTAGCAGCCAATCTTGCACCCATTGTTATTTTTTTGAGCCCAGTCTTTGTAATTTGCTGTCCTACCTTGCAGCCCCAACTTTCACTCTCTATTATTGGCTTGTCATCTAGTCCCAGATTCACTTCAGTTGTTTATGATCCAATTTTATGTATCAGTCATCAACTATATTCAATTTTGTTTGAAATGTCTATCCATATGCTATTTTCTACTTTGTTCTTACACTGGAAATAGTGACTGTGTTTTGGAGATGAGATAGAAATAAGCTCATAAAACTAAGAGTAATAAAAGAATAAAAGTATAATTTGGCAACTAGAAAATATTGTATTTATTTCTAATTTATTAACAAGTTATGATAGGAATGATATTCTTGTGGAATAAGAATATTCATTAGCTCAGATGTCATTTCTCATTCCTTGACTGTGTAAAATCCATGTTTCTATTCTTTCTTCAGCTGATACTATTAGCATATGCTCTCCTGTTCCTTTGAGAATTTATTTTCCATGTCATCCTTAAATCATAAAAATGAACAGAAAACAGGGCAGAGTCACCATTAAGCTATTTACTAATTAACTCATCATCTGTGTGGAAATAGCAAAGAATTCTAACAACAATCTGATTTCCTTCTGGGTTTCTGCTTCCCATCAGAAGGAAATGCAGTATAAATATATGACTTTTCCCCAGCTTATATTTACTTTTTTCTATGTTTCAGTGTAATGGTTAGGGTTATAATATTAATGGTATAACTAAATTAAACTACAGTTGCATCTAATGTTTGTAATGACTGGTTCATTCAACTCCTACCTTATGTATAATCTGGTTTGGTTATACATACATTTTAGTTTTATTCGTTCAGACAAATATAGATGCCAACACCAAGCTCAGATAATGTTCAACAGCAACATTCAATACACAAACATCTCCTAACAAAGTAAGAATGGAATGGACTGATGGATGGATACAAATTCTTCAAAAGAAACAGATCTACAAAAAGAAGGGGGGGAGTTGCACTATATGTAAGAGAACGCTACATATCTACAGAAATGCACATGATCAAAGATAAAATCTCTCCAAAATGCATATGGGTCAATATAAAAGAGAAAAAAAGTGACATTGCCATAGGTGTATATTACAGGCCACCCAACCAATCAGAAGAAATAGATGAACTCTTTGCCAACCAGTTCACAAATGTATGTAGGAAGCATACCACAGTAGTAATAAGAGACTTCATCTATCCAAATATCAACTGGGAGACAGACACTGCAGTGAGCGGGAGACCAAACAGATTCCTAACCAATCTAGCCGACAACTTTGTCACCCAAAAGGTGGAGGAGGGAACTAGATGCAAAGCTATACTGGACTTAATCCTTACTAATAGAGAAGAGGTGATAGAGGGAATTGAAATTGCCAGAACCTTGGGTGAAAGTGACCACATCATACTGGAATGTAATATAATGCAAACACTAGCAATAGAAAACAATCTAACCAGTGTCTTAAACCTCAAAGGAGTTGACTTTAACAAACTCAGAGAGAACTTAGGAAAGATCCCATGGGTGAAAATCCTAAAGGGGAAAACAACCCAAGAAGCATGGGAAACTCTGAAAAATGTGATCATAAAAGTTCAGACCAGCACAATACTATTGAAAAAGAAAAACAAGACATTCAAGAATAAACCAGCATGGCTGCACAAAGATCTCTCTGACAAACTGAAAGACAAAAAGGACAAATACAAAAAATAGAAAGAGGGGCACATAACTAAGGCTGATTATCAGCAGACAGCCAGAACATGCAAAGATGAAGTCAGGAAAGCAAAGGCTCAGAACGAACAAAGACTTGAATCAGAAATCAAGGATAATAATAAAAAAAGTTTCTTTCAACATATTAATAACAAGAAAAAAGTCAAGGAAACTGTAGGTCCACTAAAAAGAGAAGATAGCAAGGAAATAACAGGCAACAGGGAGAAAGCTGTGCTGCTTAACTCATATTTTGCATCAGTCTTCACACAAAAAGAAATTATAGCACAACATACCAAAAAAAAAAAATGCAAACGACAACTAGAAACAAAAATTAAAATAAGCAAGAAAATGGTAAGAGAACAACTACCCGACTTTGACGAATATAAATCACCAGAACCTGACAAATTACATCCCAGAGTTCTGAAGGAGCTGGCAGATGTTATCTCAGAACCATTGCACCACATCTTTCATAAATCCTGGAGCACCAGAGAAGTACCTGAGGATTGGAAAAGGGCTGATGTGGTTCCCATCTTCAAGAAAGGGAAAAAAACGGATCCAGGAAACTATAGACTAATCAGTTTAACATCAATACCTGGGAAGATCCTAGAAAAGATAATCAAGAAACAGATCTGTGAACAACTAGAAGCAAACAAAGTTATAACTAGTAGCCAGCACAGGTTTGTTAAAAACAGATCATGCCAAACCAATCTTATTTCATTCTAGTAGACCAGTGAAATGCTGTTAACATAGTATACTTAGATTTCAGTAAGGCATTTGATAAAATAGACCACAATCTATTCCTTGGTAAGCCAGCCAGCCAGCCAGATAGATCTGTAGCTGGCTGGCAAACCATACTCAACGAATAGTCCTCAATGGCACCACATCCACATGGAGAGAAGTAAGCAGTGGGATACCACAAAGCTCCGTCTTAGGCCCAGTACTCTTCAATATCTTCATCAATGACTTAGATGAGGGAATAGAAGGGGAATTCATTAAATTTGCAGATGACTGACAGCAAACTGACAGCAGTAGCCAACACCCCAGAAGACAAACTCAGGATCCAAAAAGATCTTGACAAACTTGAATAATGGGCCCTATCCAACAAAATGAGTTTCAGTGTGGAAAAAAGCAAAGTTTTACATTTAGGCAGGAAAAATCAAAGGTACAAGTACAGATTGGGCAAGACCTGGTTCAAAAATAGTAACTGTGACAGGGACCTTAGAGTCCTAGTGGACGATCACTTGACTATGAGCCAGCAATGTGCAGCAGCAGCCAAAAAAGCTAATACAATCCTGGGTTGTATAAACAGACATAGAATCAAGATCACGCGAAGTATTAGTACTGCTTTATAAAACCCTAGTAAGACCACACCTGGAATACTGTAGCCAAGTTTGGTCACCATATCACAAAAAAGACATTGAGAGTTTGGAAAAAAAATCAGAGAAGAGCAACTAAGATGATCAAAGGCCTGGACACTAAAACATATGTGGATCGGCTCCGGGATTTGAGCTTGGCTTGTCTAATAGGGGAGAGATGATAGCAGTATTCCAGTATTTGAGGGGCTGCCACAAAGAAGAGGAGGTCACGTTATTCACCAAAATTCCAGAGGGAAAGATGAGAAACAATGGTTGGAAACTGATCAAAGAGAGAAGCAACCTGGAATTTAGGAGAAACTTCCTGACAGTGAGGACAATTAACCTCCAGAAATCGTGGGTGCTCCATCACTGGAGATTTATAAGAATAGATAGTCACTTGTCTGAGATAGTATAGGTTCTCTTGCTTGAGCAGGGGGTTGGACTAGAAGACCTCCAAGGTCCCTTCCAGATTCTATTCTATTCTATTCTATTCTATTCTATTCTATTCTATTCTATTCTATTCTATCTTTTATGCATAGTTTTATGCATTGTAATTGATAAACAAAAACAAGGCCTCGGTAAATGCATAAACGTTTTCACCTATCTTCAGTTTCACTTTTTATTACTTTAAAAAGATAAATGTCTCCCCTGTCCAGTCTTGTCTGGGAGCATATACTATAATGTCACTTGAAGTTTTAAAGTCAGATCAGTGAGCATGATTTTATTAAGCAGGAGCACTGAAGTAATATTTTTCTTCATTTGTTTCAAATGAGATTGGTGCCGCAATTCTTGTGGCTGGGGTCTTAATACAAGGACACTGGTCAGCAGAGGGAGCTCTTTGAGAAGCAGAAAAGTCAAGTCTGCTAAAGTCATTAAACAGCAATTTGACTAGTTGATTTTAAAATATCGTTTTTAATCCTAACTGGTTGAATAGTGATTTTTTTTTAAAAAAAATATTCAACATTGAGTTTGGGGATACAAAAATAAAGGCAGAAGCAAGTAAAAAAAGGGGGTGATTTTTGTCTTGGTCACTGTACTTAACATTCTACACATTGTACTTACATTCAAACTGAATTATTGATAAGTTTACTGCATTGGTAAGGTAACCATATTTTGAATGAACATTAGATAGCAACATGGTGATAGAGAAAACCCTCAACTCTCTCTCTGCTGCTATCTGTTCTGGATTTTGTAGCCCAGATCTGGTAGCTCTGTATGCTGGGCCTCCCTGAAAGAGGAACAGCCCACAAGATGTTTCTAGACTCTCAATAATAGTTGAGATTTTAAATTTTGTTGCACCCTCTTCAATAGTGCAGAAATGAGTTAAATATTTCCCAAATCATGTACAGCTTGGGAAATGAGTCTGTCAAGTTGTTCCCATGACATAAACATCTCCCACTTTTAGCTTCACCTTTTCCCCAGGCAGTGATAGGAGAAAACTCTAATGGGCCATTATGCTAGTTTTCAAGATACCTCAGAATCCTCCTGGGTTCTTAAACTGTTCTGTAAAGAATTAATGCAGGGTTAATAAAGTTTATCTTTCAGTGTTTATGTCTATGCTACTAAAACTCTCCTTGTCATGATCTTAATTTGGACGAAATGGTGCATCACAGTTCTATTTTTTAATATGTACTGTACATTTAGTTTTTCTAAAGTATTAATAAAATTAAAGGTATTCTTTATGCTTGAGCTGCCAATTAATCTTTGAGCTGTTGTAATTTATTAATGCTTTGTGCTGAGTTAATTTGGAACTTTGAACCTTTTCTATCTCATACTCTGGCTGTTAGTTATTATTTATTATTGAAATTTAAAATACATTTAATACTTTTAATGGCACTTGCTTATCCTCTATTTTTATAAGATGTTTGCCCTGCCTCTCCTTCAGAAGTTCAAGGCAGTTTATGTGGGGACTTCCCTTCACTGGATTCCCACAACAGTCTTGTGATCTAAGTTGGACCGGGAAAAATGATTGATTGAAGTGAGTTTCCACAGCTGATAGTAGTCTAGAACCTGAATCTTTCCATTCCATTCCAATAATATCTGAGATTTTAAAAGCACTTCTGTATCTTGTCAAAAGGATCTGTAAAATATCAGCTTGCTGTTCTATATATTCTTTACTCAGCATTAAAACAAAATGGCAGTATCTTCTTTTGTATCAGCAGTGATCTAAAATACAAGTCATGGAAGTGGAATTCTGCATTTCTTTAAATTCATCATGAAAGGAAGGTTGAAAGAAATGGTTGTAAATTGAGGATTACCTTTAGTTATCAATTGTTATTTAATACAGTGTGGAAAGAATTCAGAGAAAGAAATATTTTGGGGAATATTAAAAAGGCAGGATATATTTCCCCAAAGGAATAATGGAGAAGATCTTTAAAAAGACAAGAGACCAGCCCCCAGAAACTTCTCCCTCCCCCCCAGCCAGAAAACTCAGCAGAAACCAGCTTTTAGAAATGCAGATGGAATAATCCATTCAGGAAGGTTGGAACCAGGAAGCTAGAAGCTGATGAGATTAGAAAGACAAAGACCCCTAAAATCTACATACCCCCACCCAAACTCTAAAAGACATGACCTTTGGGGACATAATAGGATTAACCCACCAATACCAAAAGGGCACATTCAGACTCAGTTCAAAGTACATGACACAGGAAATACAAAGCCTCAAACAGAAACAGGAAACAACCTCAAGAGCCCCAGAAGGTATAAAAACCCACCATTCCCAGCAACATGTGGTCAGCTTTTCCAAAGCCACCCTTCTGTCTGGCTCTGCTCTTCAATAAACTACAACCTTCTTTCTAAAGCAGTCTCCATTTTGCTTATTCCCTGCTTGGACTGGACCCTGAGGAAGGTTTTTCTTTCAACAACAGTGTACTATCACTGGTATTTACTATATGCTACCTACATAAAAATATAATGAAAGTACAGTATATATTCTGTAGTTTTATATTAAAGTGAGCAAAATGAGGCTGAAATTATAAATATTCTACATTAAATTGTGGAAAGTTTTATATCAAAATATTTTTTTTTTTTAATTCCTTATTTCCCCTTAACCATTAACAAAATCCATGCACAAAACTTTTAGTCAAATTGCAGTTCTTACATTCAAAGATTTCAGGCTATTTGTCTGCATCCAGAATTTTCTGGATATTTTAAATTACTATAATTTCTCCTGAGGAGGAAGTGTCTTACTTCAAATTTCAATCTAATGCCATGATGAGCAAAACATCCACTGCCATAATCTTACATTGTTATGTATGCATGCTATGCTTATTTATATTTAACATATCATTTATTCAGTCATGTTTTCTGAATTCATTACAACTCATTAAGCCTTCAACACAGGCTAGGATGACACACCATACTGGTTCCCTGGATCTGGCAAACACTTTTTTCAGACTTAGTTGGCAATAATAGTTCTGGATGGAAGGAAGCTGACATTTAAACTAAGCTGAATGCCTTACAGCACATAATGTAACCTACAAACACACTCACATGAACCGTGATTGCCTGTTGAATATATATGGGTTGCAGCTTAACAGGTTCAGTTAAATATTATTTTTTTAAAAAAAAGTTATTGTGAAATTGCATTCCATTCTGCAAGCAAGCAAACTGCATTTTAGCTCTACATCTTGGGTTAACGCAAGCCTACAAATAATTGGCAAATTCCCTCAGAACTGTTTCTGATTTAATAGCGAACAGAACAAAAACTTCAGCTACATTGTATTTGTTAAAACTTTCAACACATCACAAAACTTGTTTGTTTTCAGCCTGCTCAGTCCTAATCAAGCTTAGGGGTTTTGTTTTAAACTCTAAACCATGATTTAATATATTGTGAGAATCCTCCCCATTGTGGCTTTTCTACAAACCATAGTGAAACAAACCATGATTTAGAAAAAGCTGGGTTTGGTTTAAGGCAGTGGTGGCGAACCTATGGCATGCGTGCCAGAGGCGGCACTCAGAGCCCTCTTTGTGGGCACTTCTCTGAACTGCTGGTAGTGGGCTGCGGAGCCCCAGAATGTGCCAGTCGAGGGGCTGACAGGCTGTGGCTGCTGACAGACACTGTCAGCCCCTATGAGCTTGCAGGCCTGTGTGTGTGGGGACTGAAGGCAGCAGCTGCCCCAGCCCATACCTTGCAATAGCACCCACCACCCTTCCTCACCTCACCCTGCAGGACAAGCCTCCTACCCACCACCCCACCTGCCAGAGACCCCCTAGATCTCTCCCAACCCTGCCTGGCCCACAAAGGCGCCCCTCCCCATAGAGGTAACCACGCCTACCTTGGCCATACCCAGCCAGTCTGCCACTAACACCACAGCCACGCCCACCCAGTGGGCCACGCCCACCTGGCACCCAGCAATAAATAAGTGGGTTTTGGGTTGCAGTTTGGGCACTTGGTCTCCAAAAGGTTTGCCATCACTGGTTTAAGGAGTATCTGGCCCCAAACCAGCCCAAGCTTCAAGGAAGAACATCAAATTCTACTCTCCTCCTTTTCTCAAATCAAAATCATACAACCCAAGGATAAGCCAATTATTTTGGCATCCAATATATTTTTTTTTTAAAAAAAAAGCGCCAACAATCATGTCACTACGCAGGAACCAAGTTCTGCTACTAATGGAACTCTCCCATTAAAGGCAGACCTAGACTCAAATCCTCTTTTAGCCCTTAGTGCATTGGGTGATCTCGGCAACCTTCGTGTTGAGCTTATCTGGCTCAAAGGGCGGCTTATTGGGGAAGACTGAGAGGAAGGACCGCTCCCTTCTTCGACGCGCGGACGCGGGGGGGCGGGGGGGGGAAGAAAGGCAAAGGAAATCTACGACACCCAACTGCCGCTGTCCTTCTGTGCCTCGCAGCAAGGCCTGGCCTGGATGCCAAAGGGATCAAGGTCAAGGCTGCAGAGTAGCCGGCAAAGTCCCCTCCTCCCGAGCGCATCTCTGCGCTCTGGCACGTTTCACCTGTCTCCAGGAGAGGGTGCAGAGGGGGCATTCCCGCCATTGGAGACAGGCGCCCGGCCAATCTGCAAAAAAAAAACAAAACAAAACAAAAAAAAAAAAACCACCAAGCACCCGGGCACGAGCGGCGAAGCACCGGCGGCCACGCGCCGGACTTTCCTCCTTTAGGGCCCTGGCTCGGTTTGGCTGCACCGCACCTGAACGGCGAGGCAGAGAGGAGAGGAAAGGCGTCGCCAGGCAATCACATGGGCTCCCTGCTTCGGGTGCCATTGGATAGGGCCTAGCCATTAGCTTCGCTCTGCGTTGAGAGAAGCGAGGGAGGCAGACCGGGCGTGCAGAAAAAAATGGTGGAGGTTTGCTTTTTTCTTCCTCCAGCAAGGCCGAAGAGGTAAGCTGGGAGGGGGGGGGGGCTTCGTCTAGCTTGCCTCGCCCGCGTTTTAGCCCAGCGCTTTGGCCCCGCCTGCTGCATGGCTCGGCTGCTACAGTGACTCGCTTAGCCTGGGCTGCTGCCGCCAGCTGAGGTGCGTAAAATACCCCGGTTTTGCCAGATGATTAATATTATTGCTAACCGGATTCTTGGATGATCTACGGTACTCGCCCAGTTGTATTGCGGAAAAGGGATTTGGTGCAGTCTCATCGATGATGCTCGGCGGTGACGGTTTTCGAAAGCTCTCACGATAATATCGTGCATCCCTTTTACAACAATCTTGTTCGGTGGGCCGGTATTGGCGTCCCTTTGGGGGAAGAAGGGGCGCTGAGTTGGTGAGAAAGTGATTTGCCTCGGCCGCTTGAAGCACAAAGCTCAGGTTTTGTGGCTGTTGGAAAGTAAGACTTTGTATTCAGTGAGTCTTGTGCTCAGGTAAGTGAAGGTAAGATTATAGCCTTAGACTTTAAACTTGCACCTGTTTACCTGAAAGTCAGTGCAAGTAAACGCAGCGCAGCTTATTCATGGTTTATTTAATGAGTCAGAATTGACTGGTTTCAAATGGTTGCAATGTTGACAAAGCCACGTTATGGCAGTGTGTGATACTGAACACAACTTTTGCTGGTATTAATAGATGTGTTTATTCTTGCCCTGCAAATAAATTTGGATTTGAACTTTGGATTCTCTGATCTTTATTTTGGGTTTTGCCACTGTGCTGTACCACTAGCTCTCTTTTGCAAATAGAAACAGATAGCTCTGCTCCTCACATTTCCAACTGCTTGGGAAGGATGCTTAAACTGCTAGTTTCTTGGGTATCATACTTCTCTCCTTTTGTAAAAGTTAAGAAATATATGAAATATTAACAGACTAGTAGGCTTGTGACACAGTCCGTAAACTATCTTCTGTGCTACTGTATAAACTATATGGTATTAACTATCTGAATGAAAATGAATTTTCATGGTAAAGACGAAGCTTCATCTCCTTGCAAATTAATGAAATAAAATTCAATAGTCATATAGTTGTTGTTTTTAGCAGAAACCAACTTCATTTATAATATGAGAAAATAAAATATTACAGACTTTCCTTTGAAGAAGATAATTGTGTTTTAAAGACAAGCCTTGCAATACTGGATTGGATTAAATTTTATTCAGGAAGCTGTACTCTATGACACAGTTGTATGACTTCATCTTCTGGGGCAGGATAGGCAACCTACCAGCTGGCTCAGGAATTCTGGGAGTTGAAGTCCACGAGTCAAAAGAGCCAAGGTTGCCTACCCCATTTCTGGGGGAATCCTCAGGTAACTCCCTTCCCTTCTTTCTTTGGGCAGATGTAAGAGAAGTGGATTTTTTGCCTGAAGAACAAAACCCAAAGTTGATGTAAGCACTATCTAAACATGTAAAAATAAACAAGGGTACTAGTATTGCTTAAAAAGACATCAACTGCAAAGCCGAAGCATTCTAAAGCATATGACACCAATGTATGAGAAATGCTTAGGGTTTTTGCCATACCAATAGACAATACAGTGAAGTATCCTGTAACCAAGATCTGATGCTTCCCATTCCTGTCCTGGAGAAAGACAGTTATGAATGGAAACTGGAACATACTCAAAATTGTAGCAAGACCACTGAAATTGGGAAGGCTAATATCCTCAGATTAAATTCCATTGCAAAAGTCTTTTGTTTGTTCTCCCCCACTCTTTCCCCCCATCCTTTGGCTGCCAACAGAGACTTGCCGAAAGGCATCTGTAAATGTTGAGAATAGCTGCTGCTGCTGCTGCTGCTGCTACTGCTGAGAACAGAAAGTAACTAATTGTACTGCTGATAGGGAAAGGAAAGTAATTGAAGGGAGATGAATCTCTCTATAGTTGAGTACTGTATGTGCCAGGAGAAAGGAGGAAGTGTATTGCAGTCTAGGTGTGGTGGAAAATGAAAGGCTATAAATATGAAATGTTATTTGTCATGCCTTCCTGGCATCACTCTTTTAATTTGTGAAGCCTCAGGTGGCAACAAATGAAATTCATGTCTTTTTTTGTGCTGGGAAAAGCATCATAAAGACTTTTTATAATTCAGTACTATATTTTCAGGAAGTACGATCTTGCTTATGGCAGATTTAACACTTTTCCGCTAGATTAAGGATTCTTTGGTTTGCTTTCAAATGGCAGCTCCATAACATTTCTGTACAGGTAGTCCTCAGCTTGCAACCAAAACTGAGCCCAAAATCTATGTTGTTAAGTGAGAAATTTGTTAAAGTGAGTTTTGCCCCATTTTACAACTTTTCTCACCACAGTTGCTAAGTGAATCACTGCAGTTCTTAAATTAGTAACATGGTTGTTAAGTGAATCTGGTTTGCCCACTGGCTTTACTTGTCAGAAGTTTGCAAAAGGGGATCACGTGACTTCAGGACACTGCAAAGGGACACTGTGTGTCAGTTGTCAAGCATCTGAATGTAAATCACGTGACCAGGGGAGGCGATAATGGTCATAAGTGTGAAAAATGGTCATAAGTTAATTTTCAGTACTGTTGTAACTTTGAACAGTCACTAAATGAACTATTGTAAATCAAGGACTACCTGTAATCCAAGGTAACATTTCAAAATATTGTGAAACACTCTTGGCGGGTTCCCTTGCTTTGCCACCCTAGTGGCAGTTGAATGAGAGATTATATTTTTAATAACCTTTCATTCAGTTTCTACTGGAATGATTGTATCTTGACCTAAGCCATGTTTTTATCATTGATTGGGGCCTTTGATCAATGTAGAAATACAGTTACAGGTTTAAATTACTTTTTTTAGAATGTTCAGTGCACCTCCACAATGGAAAAATTGTACATTATGAAAAATGTACATAAAATGCTACTTTATAGAGAAAATACATAGAAAAATATTTACAGTTTTCTGAATGGTATTAAGTAAAAGTAAGCAGAAAGTTTTCATGAAGTCATTTGAATCTTTCGGGTCAAGCTGGGAAGTGAAGGCTAATGGCTGCTTTCAGATGCTCTAAAGCAGTGGTTCTCAACTTTTCTAATGCTGTGACCCCATAATACAGTTCCCCATGTTGTGGTGACCCCCAAGTGGGTGTGGCCACCAATAAGAGGGAGTAGGACAGCTAGGGAAAAGGGAAAAAAATGGCGGACAGCATGGTTTGGCGACCCCCGTGAAATGGTCGTTCGACCCCAAATGGGGTCCCGACCCACAGGTTGAGAACCACTGCTCTAAAGACATAATTGCTCAATTATTGCCAAAGTGACTGGAAGGAGCAGCCACACAGCTGGCTCGTAGATTGGTTTCTTTTCCCTCGCTAGATGCTGCCTTTCTTAGGAATCCCACCATGATCGATAGCTCCAAGAAGCAGCCACAGAGGTTTCCACAGATTTTACGTTTTGAAGATATTGAATCGTTAAAGGGAAAGGAATGCCTTGATCCAGACATCCCGAAGTGTCTTAAGGAAGAGATGCAGCAAAGGGAGGAACCTCGCCCAGTAAGCTTTTCAGCTCATAGGACAACACTCCAGTCTGGAGGTTCCGAGGTGAAGTCGCGGCACAACCCAGCCCAGCGTCGGACCCCACCGGCCGCAGAGGACCCGCCAGCGTTGCTCGCCCTCTCCCCCGCCCTCTCCCCCGCAGCCTCGGAGCCAGCTTGCCCGTCAGGTCACAAGAGGCAGAAGGACTGTTGCCGGAGGGGGGCCGTGTCTCTTTCACGGGCGCCATTTTGTGGGTCCGCGTCGTCTGGCTTCTTTCCTTCTCTCCGGGCCTCCTCGGGACGGGCAGGCCCGGTGCAGCCGGGCGTGGAGGTGTTCGTGGACGGCGTGCCCGGGGGGGCATTGCGGGTGGAGCTGTGTGACCTCTTCGAGGCGGCCGTGCCGGGCGTGGTGGAGAACGTGGCCCTCATGAAGCAGTTCACCTTCATCCACCTATGCGACGAGGCGGCGGCCGAGCGCGCCATCCAGAAGCTCAGTGGGCACCTCCTGCACTGCCACCGCGTGGTCGTGGAGTTCTCCCGCCCGAGGCCCACCCACACCATCAAGACCTTCGTGGGCAATGTCTTGGCCGCCTGCACCAGCGGTGAGCTGCGTGTCCTCTTCCAGGAGTTTGGGCCCGTCATCGAGTGCCACATCGTGAAAGGAGTGGGAGAGGCGAGCTTGTGGCCTAGAAATCTACTCTGTACATGCTCAGAGGTGTTGTTATGTTCTCCATTCCTGACTGCGATCCCAGCAATTGAAACCAACTCAGCTTTAAGGAGCCCCAGTTTGACTAGCTGTCCCGCCGTGGCTGGGTTGACTTTACACAATTGTTGGATGTCTGGAGAAGCCATTGATGAGCTGCCCGAGAGGTACTTGGAGAAGTTGACCCAGCTCTTTGAGGAGCATAAGGCCAAATACGGTCTGCCCCAAGAGAAGTACCTAATGATCACCTAGTCGGCCACATTGGACCATCCTGGGACACAGAGGGGCAATATTATTTTTTTAGAGAATGTTTGTTGTGGGTGTGTGTATGCATGTAGATGAATGGTGGCCCTGTTATGTATAAATTTTATTGTATTTAGGGCGTATGGATGTGAATATTTTTATTTTTTATGTATATAAATTGAGTGTGAGTGTGTATTGATTGTTTGGGGTATGATAATGGTGGAGTCGGGGGCGGAGCCTGGTACCCCCTCTGCTGAGTGCAATAGCAAAAGTAGGGGGGGGCAGGACTTACCCTTGGGCTTGGTCTGTATGGAAAGCGAGTCCGATCAGGAAGGGAGAAGGCTGGTGAGGGTGGGGGTACTCTGGGGAGGGGAGAAGGTCGGAGCATCCCGGTTATGACTGGGATGGGCAGATATGGCGGGAGCCGAGGGGCAGGCCATCTTTGGGGAACGAGGACTCGCTATGTTAGAGCGATTCCTTGTTCCGGCCCCTCAAAAGGCTCATCCTGTAGTACTGGTGATGGGAGTACAGGGCCCTAATTGTAGGCTGTTGTTGCTTAATGCCAGGTCCGTTGTCAGCAAAGCCCCCCTTGTCCGTGATTTAATATTGGACTGCGGGGCGGACCTGGCATGTATAACCGAAACCTGGCTGGGCCCTGAGGGGGGTGTTTCCCTCTCGGAGATGTGCCTGGAGGGGTTTGTGGGCAGGAGTGGGGGAGTGGCAGTCATCGCTCGGAAGTCCTTGAGTCCTCATGGGATTCCTGCCCCGGAGGTTGTTGGGTGTGAGTCCCTCCTATTGAAGTTGGGTTCACGGGTTCAGTTGGGCTTGCTGCTGACGTACCTACCTCCCAGCTGCGTTGCAACAGCCCTGCCTGCGTTGCTGGAGTCAGTAGCCGGGTTGGCGGTGGAGTTCCCCAGACTTATAGTACTGGGGGACTTTAACCTACCATCACTCGGTGATCGCTCAGAGGTGGCGGAGAAGTTCATGGCTTCCATGGTACCATGGACCTGACCCAGGTAATTCAGGATCCAACTCATAGGGGTGGTCACACACTCGACCTTGTGTTTCTCTCGGGGCAATGGAGACATGATCTGGAATTAAGGGGAATAGAGATCTCGCCCTTGTCATGGACAGATCATTTCCTATTGAGGCTGGACTTCAGAGCATCACTCCCCCATCGCAGGGAGAGGGAGCCGACTAGGTGGTTCCGCCCCAGGCGCCTAATGGACCCAGATCGGTTCCAGGAGGAGCTTGGGGAAATACCTGACTCCCTTGTCCACAACTCGTCCGGGTCCCTGGTTGCGGCCTGGAATGAGGCGGCGTCCGGGGCCCTGGATCGAATTGCGCCTTTGCGACCTCTCTGTGGTGGTGGTCCCCGGAGGGCGCCTTGGTTTACTGAGGAGCTCCGGGAGATGAAGCGCCACAAGAGACGTCTAGAGCGACGTTGGAGGGCCAGTAACTCTGAATCTGACCGATCACTATTAAGAGCCTATCTTAGGACTTATTTAGTGGCGATAAGGGCGGCAAAGCGTGTTCACTTTTCCGCACTTATTGCGTCCGCAGAATCTCGCCCGGCCGCCTTGTTTAGGGTGACCCGCTCCCTCCTTAAAGTGGAGGAGGTGGAGGAACCCTTGCAGGGGAGAGCTGAGGAGTTTGTTCAGTTTCTTTCGGACAAAATCGCTCAGATTCAGAGAGATCTGGACTCCGACTGGGCAGTGCCAGCCAAGTTGCCAGGGGCTGGTCTTAGTCATGTTATCTGGAGCGAGTTTGAGCCTGTGACCCCTGATGAAGTGGACAAGGCCGTGAGGGCAATGAATGCCGCCACCTGTTTATTGGACCCGTGCCCCTCCTGGCTGGTTTCTGCCAGTAGGGAGGTGACACGAGGCTGGCTCCAGGCGATAATCAACGCCTCCTTGATGGAGGGGTCTTTCCCGCAACCTTTAAAGGAAGCGGTGGTGAGGCCCCTCCTCAAGAAGCCTTCCCTGGACCCAGCTGTTTTGAAGAACTTTCGTCCCGTCTCCAACCTCCCCTTTGTGGGGAAGGTTGTAGAGAAGGTGGTGGCGTCCCAACTCTTGCGATCCTTGGATGAAACTAATTATCTGGACCCTTTTCAATCTGGTTTCAGGCCCAGCTACAGCACTGAGACTGCTTTGGTCGCACTGACCGATGACCTCAGGCGAGCCCGGGATAGGGGTTATTCCTCTATCCTGCTGCTTCTTGACCTCTCAGCGGCTTTCGATACCAGCGACCATGGTATCCTTCTGCGTCGTCTCGGAGAGGTGGGGGTGGGCGGCACCGTATTGCGGTGGTTCTCCTCCTACCTCTCTGACAGGTTGCAGTCGGTGTTGGCGGGTGGACAGAGATCGACCCCTAGGCGCCTCGATCATGGGGTGCCTCAGGGCTCGGTCCTGTCCCCCCTCCTTTTTAACATCTACATGAAACCGCTGGGTGAGATCATTCGGCGACACGGGGTGAGGTATCATCAGTACGCGGATGATACCCAATTGTATATCTCCACCCCGTGTCCTTTCAGTGAAGCAGTCGACGTGATGTGCCGGTGCCTGGAAGATGTGAGGGTCTGGATGGGGGTGAACAGGCTTAGACTCAACCCTGACAAGACCGAGTGGCTCTGGGTCTTGCCTCCCAAAGGCCAACTGGATGGTCCATCATTAGTCCTGGGGGGGGCAAATTTACCTCCCTCAGTGCAGGCACGCAACTTGGGTGTCCTCCTGGACTCACAGCTAAATTTGGAACAACATCTATCGGCTGTGGCCAGGGGGACCTTTGCACAGGTTCGCCTAGTGCACCAGTTGCGGCCTTATTTGGACCGGGAGGCTTTACTCACAGTCACTCATGCCCTTGTCACCTCAAGACTGGATTACTGTAACGCGCTCTACATGGGGCTACCCTTGAAGGGCGTTCGGAGGCTGCAGTTGGTTCAGAAAGCAGCCGCGAGAGCGATTGTGGGCGCGCCAAGGTACGCCCACGTGTCACCTATCCTCCGCGAGCTGCACTGGCTTCCTATGGGTCTCCGGACGCAATTCAAGGTGTTGGTTATCACCTTTAAAGCCCTTTATGGCATAGGGCCAGGTTACTTACAGGACCGCATTCCCAGAGACCGGTGAGGTCCCATAGATTGGGCCTCCTTCAGGTCCCGTCGGCCAGACGATGTCGGCTGGTGGGCCCTCGGGGAAGGGCCTTTTCTGTGGTGGCTCCAACCTGGTGGAATCAACTTCCCCCCGAGGTTCGAACTACTCCCACCCTGCCGGCCTTTAAGAAAGCCGTTAAAACTCTCCTGTTCCAGCAGGCCTGGGGCTGATGTCCCCAAGGGGGGGGCGGGATATGATCGGACTTGCGGTATGACTGTATTATTTTATTGTTTTATGATTGTTTTAATCTCTGTACGCCGCCCTGAGTCCTTTGGGATTGGGCGGCATATAAATAAAATTAAATACAAAAAAATACAAATACAATACAAGTAGCGAAATGAAACAAATGTATGAAGAAATAATGAGAAATTAAGAGGAGTGAAATAGTTAAACCTATCCAGTTCTAATGGGACTCCACTATAACAGCCTCAAATTCCCTATTTTGGATTAGAGTAATATGAAAACAATCCATAGGCTACGCTCACATATGAAACTAGTTGAAAGCTCCATAGTGACATGACTGAAGTTACTAATTCTGGTTAACGTAAGCATGGCTAACCATATAAAGAGGAATCCAGTCATACGATGTGCAAAACATAAATGCACAATTCTTTCTCTAGTTGACAAGCTACCATGACTGTTTTGAAATGTAATGCTAAATTATATGTGAGAATTACTCTTGGCCTTATGCAGTTATCATTTCTCCTTTTTGCCGCAGAGGATATTAGGCGCTTTCTTTTAGACTAATCACAATTTAGCACGTCATTTGAACTTGAACAAACTAATTGACCTTAACTCCAAGTTTATTAAAAACAAGCACATTTCATAAACTATGGTTTGAAGTATACAGGTAGTCCTCAGCTTATGACCATAATGGTGTCTGCCCATTATGCTGGTAAAGTTGTGAAGATCATAAAGTGAATCATCCACATTACCATCCTGATTTTCAAAACTTTTTTGTGTGTTGATCACAAAAAAAAACACCTGCAGTTGTTAAGCAGAACTGCAGTCATTAAGCCAGTGATGGCAAACCTTTTAGAGACTGAGTGCCCAAACCGCAACCCAAAATCCACTTATGCATCATCGGGTGCCGGGTGGGCATAGCCCATTGGCTGGGTGTGGCCCATTGGGTGGGCATGGCTGCGGTGGTAACAGCAGACTGGGTGGGACTAAAAAGTTCAATCAATCAATTCCAACTTTGCAAGATCTTTTTTTTTTCCTGCGAGAAGTTGAAATTGACTGATTGATTGAACCTTTTTTTTTTTTTTTTGCACACGGTGGCGGAGGTCTAAAGAGAAAAGGTTTTATAAAACCCAGTTGAAGGCCTAGGACTGGGGTGACAACGCGCGTGCCCACAGAGAGGGCTCTGAGTGCCACCTCTGGCACCCGTGCCATAGGTTCGCCACCACTGCATTAAGCAAAAGCAGTGTATGCTATGTAAACACAGGTTTTCAGCAAAAACATTATAAATCACCGTCGCATGATCACAGGAAATGACTGTAAATGGGAGGAGAGGGTTGCTAAGCACCCAAAATGTGGGAGGGGCAGCTGTCAAAACTTTAGAATTGTGTCATAAATACTTTTTTTTGGGGGGGGTCTATTGTAACTTAAAAACGGTTGCTAAGCAAATGGTTGTTAAATTGAGGACTACCAGTACTCAACTAACCATATAAAAGGTTAACTGCTAAGATTATGCTAAGCAAAACAGTGAAATGTTATGCCCTATTTTATGATCTTTCTTGCCACAGTTGTTAAGTTAGTAACAAGATTGTTAAGCGAATCTGGTTTCCCCATTGACTTTGCTTGTCAGAAGGTCGCAAAAAGTGATCACATGACCCTGGGACACTGTAACCATCATAAATATGAGTCAGTTGCCAAGCAGCTACCAAGTTTTGATCATGTGACTAAGAGGATGATGCAATGGTGGCAATTATGAAAACCAGTCATAAGTCACTTTTTTCAGTGTTGTAAGTGGAGAATTACCTGTAGCTCATTTTCATAATGTTAAATCAGGGATGGACAACCCATGCCCTTTCATATGTTGCAAACTGACAAAATAAAATTAAGTAGGCTACAGGGTTTCTTTTTTCAGAAACCAACTTCATTTATAATATGAACTATGTTGAACTATAACCCCCAATATATTTTTGTTATCCATGCAGTTGGGTATCTTGTCACATTTTCTGACAAATCTAATACCAAACAAGCATGCACCCTGGAAATAAATCAAGATTCATCCATACTATATAGCAGCAGTTCCCAACCTTTTTGGCACCAGGGACTGGTTTTGTGGAAGACAATTTTTCCAAGGTCCTGGGGGGGAGGGAGGAGCGTGCAACCTCGATCCCTCACCTACGCAGCTTATAGGAGGATTTGAGAATCTAACGCCTGATGATCTGAGTGGAATGGCTGCGAACACAGATGAAACTTGCTCACTCGCCCGCCGCTCAGCTCCACCTGTGCAGCTCGGTTCCTAACAGACCATGGACAGGTACTGTTCACATGGCACAGGGGTTGGAGACCCCTGCCATATAGGGCATGCAGCAAGTTTTTCCTCTATAATCCTAAATGTCTTCATTGGAGATGGAGAGCCTTACTCAGCAACATCTGAAGCGCTAAAACTGCTGGGAATTCAAGGAACAGAAATTGCTTGGGCTACGTTATGGCTTAGCACTGTGACACAATCAAGTCTGTTTAGGAAACAACTGAGGAGGAAAAAGTGTATCAGCCGGCATAGTGTAGGCCGAGCTGCAGCTGCCTTGGCAATAACACGTCCGTTTTTCTTGATAAATAAGCAAAAGCTCTTGAAGGTGAGGAATTATACATGTGGATTGTTTAACCATTAACATCATTGTACAGATAAACAGTCTATTGGTCCTGTCCTGATTTAGGAAGGTATGACTTATGATACTTTAATAGTACCATGAAGTCCATTATATTCAATACGTTTATAGCTATTAAATAGAACATTTATATCCCTCGTTTCCAGTAAAAATATACTGTCAAGGCAGTTAATAATAACATTTGGATAAAATAACAGCATTTAGAATTAAGTTGTTACATCTCAAATGAAAACATCCAATAAAAGAGATTGTTGAAGGAGCATATAAAGGAATCTGAGACAGCTGCCAACAGGGTTTGAACAGCGCTTAAAAAAGGAGAAGGGAGACCGAGCTTAGTCAAGGAATGAGCAGGCTGAAGCTGAAGAGAGAAAGAGACTCCTAAGGTCAGCCATAGTTATCTCTTGGGACTCTGCAGCTGGTCTTCTGGCCCTCACTATGAGATGAGGTAGCCCTCTCTCTAGCATTCTTGTGAAATGGCCCTCAAGATTAGAGGGATTTAAGAAAGCTGTCTGGTAATTTTAGCAGGTCTTTGAGAGGGAGATGAATTGGGGGAGATACTTCCTCTGTACAAGTGTTCATAATATGGTTTTTTTAAAACGATTCCTCAAGATAGGAGTATTCAACCATGTATTGTTATTTATGTGGTTTATTTCTTAGTTTTTTTAAATCTGTCTTATGCATTGAAAGATTGTAAGCCGCTCAAAATCAGCTAACAATTGAAGTGGTAGATAAGCCTAGTAAAAGAAATAAGTTCTATGCATGTACCAGTTTTCTACTTGAGAGTATTTCCTGAACAGCGATCATTTTTAAAAGGGAAATCATCAGAAAGGAAGAAAAGCAGGATTTTGTGTTGCCCCTTAGTGGAATGAACCAGCCCATATATCCCTTGTTTACAGTATTCCCACTGTGCTAAGGGTATCCTTGGCTGGAGTCAAAATGGCAACCACAGGGATCAAAGTCCTGCCCCTTTTAAGAGGGGGAGGGGTTTTGCTGAAGTTGTGGTTGACATTCCCCCCTCCCTGGCTGAACAACTCTGCACAGTGCTGAAAAATGTTACCTGTGTTTCTATTGAACTTCCAGCAGCTAATTCTGAATTTGCATCTATACATCTTAGGTTTGCAAATGTAAATAGCTCTATCTTTTGGGGGGCAATATAGGAATGGCCACTCTAGGGCCTTTTCACTGTTTCTCACCAATGCTGTTTCACTTAGGAAGGACAATCAATCTACTTTTTCAAAAACTCTTTTCTCTCATCATAGCAAATCAGAGCTAGATGGCTTCCTTGGTTTATGATTCATGCTATTTCCCTTTGCATAAGGCTTTAACCTACTTTTTCCAAGCCTTTTTAAAGGGCATTAAAGGAAGAAAACTATTTGCTGCCTCTCTTGTAAGCTTTGTTGAGAGGATTAATCTGGCCTTTTATGTTTCTTGCATTATTACTGACATTACAAGACATAAAACCCCATAAATCTTCTACCTAATGCAGTGTAATCAAGATTTATTTTTTTTTAATATTAGTGCATGATAAATATTGTGTGTGCCTTGTAGTTTTTGAACCCTTGAAACTTGTTGCTCATTAACCTTAGTTACCACTGATTTTTATCATCTGCAGATTTTTCTGTTTATTAGCTATGCACCAGCCCACTTTAAGATGTGGTAAATATGGGACAGTTGGTCCTCAAGGACTATCTAGTCATTATTTTACGATCATAGCTTTGCTGAAGATGTAACTAACAACAAATTGCATCTGTTCCTTTTGGCATTAGAAAAATGTTTTTCTTCCTTCCCCCAGAAGAGACTAAGGAGTCATCCAGGCAGCTGCTTTAATGTGCTTTCCTTCAATCGGTGAAGTGGCACTAAAGTATGTTGGCAGAATTTGGACAGTCCTGATAGCTGATCTTTATTGATTTAAGGCCATATTTATGTAACTCAACCGACATGATTCTGGGCGACCTACACTAAACGCGAACGATAAGAAGAAAATATATATTATTAAAAAATAACCAGGATGTGTAAAATGACAAACTGAATGGAATAGATGAAAACAACCAATAGTTGTTGACTGCGAAAAAAATCAAGTCTTGACTTCTTTTCCAAAGGCCAACAGGGTTAGGCCTGTTGTATGTGGGAGAAGATGTTTGAAGACAGCATGGACACTGAGAAGGCCCACTTCCTAGGTCACATGACATAGCAATTACTTAAATGAAGGAACCTGGAGTGTGCCCTCCTTATGAGGATAAGTAGCCCTGGTGGCACAGTGGTTAGAATGCACTATTGCAGGCTAACTTTGCCCACTGCCAGGAGTTTGATCCTGAGGGATCTCAAGGTTGACTCAGCCTTCCATCTTTCTGAGGTCGGTAAAATGAGGACCCAGATTGTTGGGGGGGGGACAATATGCTGACTCTGTAAACCAGAGGGCTGTAAAGCAATATGAAATAGTATATAAGTCTAAGTGCTATTGCTACTGTATGTGAGGTAGCAAAGGTTATTGGAAGCAGGCAGTCCTGCAACTTGCTCGGACCTATATGCCATGCAGGGCTTTAAAGGTAACCAGCATCTTGAATTACATCTGGGTTTGTTGGAAGCCAGGCAACTTGAGGAATAGCAATGTACATAACAGATTGAATCTGTAACTAACCACATTGCTGAATTCTGGGCTAAAATAAAGAACTAATACAAACTAAAGTCAGGAAGAAAAAACAAAAACTCAGAGAAAGCGAAAAGTGCAAGAAAGGAAAAAAGTTAAAGAAAAAAAGATACAAAGAAGTATTTTCTGATATTCTTCACAGTACAATTATGCTTTAGCCTCTGTCTACATCATGATACCCTTTTAGGCCAGAGGGGAAACTTGTTAACGTTAAAATAAGCCACAGGTTGCTCCTCTTGTTTGTTCTGGCTTAAAAAGGCCATTACGCTCTGTTCAGCCCCAAGGGGCATTGCAAATAACTCTAAGCTGGCATTAGTAATGCCACCGAGCTAAGATCAGAGTTGTCTGAAAAAAAGTATGGTCATTTTTTGTTTGTAGATAATCTAAAACTATAAAATAGTTTTAAAAATAGTTGGAAATAGAGGTAGTTAAGCAAAAAGTACTCTTATACTGTATGTTATGAAACTCCTCTGTTTAGGATATGAGTTTACATTGAGCTTTATAGTTCACTATGCAAAGTTCAAAAGAACATTATTTTAAGAGAGGGTAGGTATTATATCTTAGCAAGATTGCATAAAGAGAAAGCTACGGTGCTTTTCTAGTGTAAATGTCAGAAGCAAGAAAGAACAATAGTTATTTCTGTGTAGAGGGAACAGGAAAGACATTTGCTTGGTAAAACATAATCTTGGCTTTCAAAAGTCAGTCTATGGCTGCTGCCATGATCATCTACCTTATTTTGTGTCTTTATTTTCCAGGATTTCCTAACCTTGGTAAATCTTCGGTATGTGGACTACAACACCCGGAATTCTCAGCAAGGGCTATACTGGCTAAAAAAAAAAAGGCTTTGAAATCTATACACCTGGAATTTGCCCAGGATGGGAAACATTGAGTTAGAGTAGATAAAAATGTTTGAGGGTATAAGTAAGGTGTTAGATCAGGGGTGTCAAACTGCCGGCCCACAGGCCGGACGTGTCACGATGAAACTGCGCCCACCCCATTGCTGGCAATGGGGAAAAAGCTCTGATATGTCACAAGTTTGACATGTCTGTGTTAGATGTTAATTTGGTATATAGTTTTATCTGATAGAATTGATTCTATAAGAAGCAAAGTTTGGAAGGAAAGGAAAAATACAACTGAAATTACTTTTTAGTTCCTGTTATTTTCAGTTTTTTAAAAATATTGTTGCCTCCCTTTTCTTAGTGTAGTCCTAAAATATTAATCAGGATTTATTATTTGGAAAATTGTAGATATTTTAAAATATTGCAGTATTTTCCAGTAAAATATAACACTACAGTCCAAGATTAATTTCTGTGTGCTAAGTGACTACATTAGACCAACATTTTATTTTAATGTGTAAAAAATAAATCTGTTTCTACCAAGTGACCGGAACTATTAAGATTAATAGAATTAACTGATATCACTAGAGTTTTATAAAAGTCTGGGGCTGTAGAAATAGCCTGTTCAATCAAGCTTAGGATTTCATAGTAGGAATCAGAAGGAAAGAGACTGAAAATAAAATAACATTCTAATGTCTTTACACCAATTTTTAAAATACAGTATTTGCATATATGCAATTTTAGTTGCCAGATCTGAAAAAAGATATCATAAAAGTGGAAAAAGAACAGTTGAGCATGTTCCTTACAGGAAAAGTCTGCACCATCTGGAATTTTTTAGAAAAAAAAAGATGACTCAAGGAAAATACGGTCAAGGAAGATGTATGATATTATGCATGGAGCAGAGAACAATTCCATTAGGACTAAAAACTCCCTAAAATGGGACTTGGTATGATCAAACAAGGATGCAAAACATGATTTGGAAAACAGAACGATGTTCTCTGGGGGAATAATTCTCCCAATGGTTTAGAGAAATAAACCATATTTCTCAGGTGATTTTGATTCTCTGTTGAGTCTAATTGAGAAAAGACTCTGAGACCAGCTTCTGTGTCTGCCTTTTCCCAGAGATGCTTAGTGTAAAGAATTATGGGAAGCCATCCCCCTTTTTAACCCTTCCCTGTTGGACAACCAATGCCATACGGCATGGGTGTCAAACTCGCCACGTCAAGTGATGTGTCGCGACGTATCGCTACTCTTTTTGCATTGCCGACAATGGGGTGGGCCCCGTTTCGGTATGATGAAACCGGCCTATGGGCCGGCAGGTTGATACCCCTGCCATACAGTCTCTCAAGAAACATTAAACAAAGGGCTGCATGACAAGCTGTCACCCTCAGAATACATACAAGTCTTGCCACTAAACTTGCTAGAGAGTAGGAGGAAAGGAAAAATTGATAGTGTTTTCCCAAAGCGTAATGACTACATTGACCTAGCTTGACTCCAGCCATCTTGTGAATCAGATGTGATTCTGTAGAGACATCCTGCACTGTTTTGGGGAACAAAGCTGCCTTCAGACCTCAGTAGCTACATGTTTTGGCCTCTTTTGCAGTGTCCTCCAAACTCCTAATAAATTCTTTGTGCTTGCAGTTGAATGATTGGCATTACTCATTGATAACAGAGCCTTTCCTGATGACATTGCCATCTATTAAAGGCACCACTCATGGACCAGACAGGTGGGTTGATCATTTGGTCCAGTTCTCCTCCCTCCTGTGCCCATCACCACTAGTTTCAGGACAATGGCACTAGAGCTTTGCAGAGAATTTTGACTGATATCATAGTGAATTGGAACTATTTATTCCTCTCAAGTAATCCAACATCCATTCTGAATTACCCTGATCTATCTTAATATGGCTTTGTTCAGATCTGAAGCATAGCTTACTAATCAGAAAGAAAATGGTATAGTAGTCAGTGTTTTGCTAATTAATATTTGGGACTCTCAGTATGTTTTGTGCAGAATTGTAGCGCTTTCAAACAAATTGATAGTCTTTATTTATTTATTTACCTACATGTTCCCTTTAAATATATATAACACATTGTCTGTACATCAAAGCCGTTAAATCAGGGGTCTCCAACCCCCGGTTCGTGGACCAGCATTGGTCCTCGGCATGCCAGAAACTGGTCTGTGTAAACTAGAGAAGCCCCATCTGTGGGTTTACAGGCAGCACATGAAACCACGCCCCCTCTGATCTGTGGAAAAACCTCTCTCCACAAAACCGGTCCCTGGTGCCCAAAAGGTTGGGAACCACTGCTTTAAATGCTGTCTTTATATTGAGGAAGTTTGTTCAAATATACAGGTCACGCAATTTCTTTCTCTGGCTTAACCATTTGTAAGTTGCTAGTCACGTTCTCTAATACTGCAGTATCTGAATTTCTTGTTAAATTTAAATATTTCTGAGGTCAAGTAAAACAGTGACACGTTTCTTGAATTTTAATGTAATTTTCTTTCAGGATTGAACTTTCCAGCGTGGTGATTCAAAACAGAAAATAAAGCCTGAAAAATAGTTTCTAAAATATCAATGCAAAGAGAAACATCTCTTAAAAGTTAAGTTCAAAACACCTTTGCTAGCCAAAATTGATGTAATCAATTCAAGTAAGTTTTTGGTAGGGTGAGAAAAATGTTGTGTCCATTTGGAGTGATAGCAGGATTTTTAAGAATCCTTCTCTAAGCCATGTTTCCCTGTTAGTGCAAATTATAACTGGGGAGGAGATTTAATACTTTTTCTTTATTGCTTTCGCCTATTATTGATCTTGCCTATTATTCATCCTTGCTTCTTTGTAGCTATTTCTTAACTACATCATTTATACAATAATTTATTTCAGATATTTTCTAGTTTGGCCTGACTTTGATGCTCTGGATTGGTGATTTAAGTTGCAGTGATTATTATGAATCTTTAGGTTAGAATATTGCCATTGGAATGAATATAGTAAGCGATTTGATCATCTTTTAGCTGCTTTTAGTACTGCAGAAATGATTTGAAGAAATATCTTTATATGGTCCTTATTTCAGCTACCAACTAAGGTAGAATACTCTACTAAAATTTAATTCTACCTTTTCTTTTGTACAAGGAAATAAAAATACTTATGCTCATAATCAATTCATTTGCAATTAACTTTTAACTATGACTATAACTCAAACCTTTTTGAACTTTGAGAGATGTTTTGGTTTTGATGCTGTTCAAGTTTATTGTTTTATAAGAATTTGATGGGGGGAGGGCTGTGTTTTACCCTGATTTTGTTCACAACAGTGAGCAAGCAATTCTGTCTATATCAGACATGTCAAACACAAGGCCTGGGGGCTGGATGCGGCCTGCAAAATGGTTTCATGTGGCCTGCGAAGCCATCCTGGAAAAAGTGAGGGAATGGCCCCTGCTGCCTTGGCCCTGGCCCAGGCCCAGGCCAGCCGGAGGGAGCCAATGTACAATTTTGTGGTGGCCATCTATGCTGAAACGCATTCAGTCTTAGCTCCACAAGGGCGCCTAGAAACAGCGAGGGACCAGCCCCTGCTGTGTCGGCCCCACCCCTGGGTGCATGCTGGGGAGGTGTCACCCTTTGTGAGGAATGAAGAAGTGGACCATGCCTTGGCACTTGCCCTGGTCCCACCCCCTTCTGCCAGAGACCCTCACATCTGTCCCACTTCTGCCCAGGCCCCCACAGGTACTCTTGACGTGAACGATGTAGAGCTGGCCATGCCCACCCAGTAGGCCACACCCACTCCATCCACGCCCACCCAATAGGCCGCACCCACCCGGCCCCCCGAGGGCAACCGCAGTGCTGATGCGGCCTTCAATGAAATTGAATTTGATACCCCTGGTTTATATAATCAAGATCACTCCTTTCACAGAATTGACTTGGAGAAACAAAAATACAAGTATTCAGTCATACGTGCATAGGACATGATTCTGGTTCTTATATTGACTTGAATGTGCTGAGATAAGGACCTGAGCATTTTTGATTGACATATTTAAAGTGTGACCTAAGCAGTTGTGGCTTGGAACACTCCTGGGCTCTTTCATTGGGAAGAATCCTAATACACTCTGTGTGAACGGCTTATTTCTAAATAGATTGAGCCGTGGAACCTTTCCCATTATGCATATTCTATAAAAGCCTCAAGTTTTACAAGCAAATTTGTTGTTTTCTACATTATCCAGCAACTGCAAATATAATGTCAGCTAGATGATCCTTTTTGAATCTTCCATTGCTTCTATTAAAAGTTGATCTACTACTATTGATTTAGGCTTTGTAGCTTTATCATATAATACCCAAATGCATATTTTTTCTTTTTTGGGGGGTCAAACTAGTTATACTGTACTGTAATTCTTGGTGTTAAGTTATATAGTCTGCTTTTTGTTTTAATTGCTTAGTACAGTGTTTCCCAAACTTGACAATTTTAAGGCATGTGGACTTCAACTCCCAGAATTCCACAGCCAGCGTTGCTGGCTGTGGAATTCTGGGAGTTGAAGTCCACATGCCTTACAATTGTCAAGTTTGGGAAACACTGGCTTAGTAAATAGTTGGTATGGATTGTAGAGCAGGCCAGATAGCTTTCAACACAAATGGAATTAGTTTATCCCTCCTTTTAAAAAAATATGTAAATTTAAAAATGTGGCCACATATGATCAAACCATCATTGGTTGGGTTCACACATCAGCCTAAGTAGTTATGTAATAAATCACAGAGGCCTGGTTCATATGTAATACAAACCAACCAAGTTAGCATCATGCTGACTCAGCTATCGTATTTACTTTGAATTGCAATGAGCATCTTATTCATCTCCTGCCTTGAGGAGCAGATAGAAGCTCTAATGGGCTGGTTTTAATCAGGAAATTCCTTCACACCCTTTCCCCATAATCACTTTTTAAAATAATAATTCCAGTTCCCTGCTGCTGTATTTAGTTAAAAATAATAATTATTCTTTTTTGTATGCATACTTTGACTATTTAGACTATGCAATAATAAGACTAGTTGGAATAGTATGTCTGCTGTAACGGAACAAAGCCAGCTTTATTCAGATTTAACTTGAATAATCTTTTTGTGTTTTGGCAAAATGTGTTTCCCAAGTCAAGTTGGCCGTTCAGCACAGTAAGTAATGCTTACTTCCCCATTCCTAATTTTAACTGACATAGCCCCTCTGTCTCTAGTGGTAAAAGTTATTTTAATGTGGAGGAATCAACACTGTTTTTGAAGTACAGGCCTTCACTGTTCTTCAGTAAAGCATTTTCCATACTCTTATAAACAGCCATGGAAATCTGCCAGAGAGGATTTAGGGGCTACAACTGTTGAGAGAAAGTTTCAAAGCTTGGAATGTTCTTTGAGAAAGTGAATTATGTATTTCCTGAAATGCTTCTATTAATAATGTTTTACTGTCGTATTTTAAAAAATAGAAGATTTGGTTCAAAATTATTGCCTATTATATCAACTCCCTGCATCATTCCTCCTCCCCTATCTTATGGGAGGGTGTGTGTGTGGGTATAGGAAAGAGCTTTATTTGTCAATATTGCCACTGACTTCCTTTATTTTTCTTCTCCGTTCTTACTTCTTACCTGGTCAGTCTGTGGTCTAGTACTCATACCTCCAAGTAAGCCATAATGCACTTTGTTTGGTTTTGGTTAAGTGTGGTATGTGAATCCAGTCAGTTGTGTTTTAGTAAGTCATGTTTAATGGCTTAGAGCAACATGTAAGCTCAACTCTTGGGGTTTACTTAACAAACTGTGGCTTGGCTTGATACATGGATCCAGACAATATCTTTTCAAGGAGATGAAAGGAATCTGTGTTACGTCAAGTGTCAGGGAACGTTTTACTCAAAGCTGAAAGCCTAATTTCAGTTGTGGGTGATCCACAATGTAACAGTAATGAAATTATACCATATATAACTTTATTAACAACCATAATGCAGTTAATAAGGTAAGTCAAGTCAGATTTGATTCATGATGACTCCATGGACGTTGATGTATAATTTTGGGCAACAATATTGAAGTAGCTTTGCTTTGCTTCTGAGATTTTTTTTTTTTTTCATTTCCCCAATCTACTTTAGAGCCCTAGATATTCCCTGGCAGCTTCCCAGATTTTATCATACTTAGATTCTGAGTCCAAACAAAGCTGCCCAGGTGCTGAAAGGTAGATTTCTGGACCACCTTTAATTATAGAACATTGTATTAAATTACCACAAGTAAACTACAGGGATTCCAATAATTTGCATCATATTTCATACGAACGTGCATATATTTGATAGATATTAATCTAGATTGGATTTCTTTTCTTAAAAGTGCATAAAACTCACTATATTTACACTCTTTAATAATGTCATCATTTATCAATACAGGTTTTGAATTTAATAAGGGCGATGAACTGAAGTTACATTGGTTTATGCTCCTATAAGACTAATATGTTGAATTTATCAGCATTTTTTTTTCTTTTCAAACTGTCAGGTTTCAAATATTTCTCCTATTAATAATTATACATTTGCTGTCCTCTCCCAAGGTCCTCAGTTTTGTCTTTCCTTCAGCCTATACATTATCAAAAAAACCTAGAGGCCTGGTTGAACGTAATAGTGCACTATATTTTAACTTTAGCAAGACCCACACCATTTTACAAAGTAGGATCTATGAGAATAGATTAACAGTTGTTTCATTTAGACTGTGCCCAAATCATCTGTGTCTTGAAAAGTTGAGCTCTTCTGTCTTGTTGGCTTGCCAGACTCCAGATAAATGGATCCCAGAACATATTTTTGATTTGGTGAAGAGAACCGTCCCATCAACTAATGAACCGTCCCATCAAATATTGAAATTGACTACCTCCCAGTTTTCCAGGCATTACAAATGGATATTTTCTCTTTAGCAAAAGATACTTTGTGGCGAACAGTTTCTTTAAATTCAGAGTCCCTTTTTGGATTGAAACTACCCTTCGATTTTCTGAAGAGCTTCTACGGACAAGGGAGAAATATGGGTAGTCCTTGACTTAACAACAGTTTGTTTAGTGACCAAAGTTACAACAGCACTGAAAAAGCGACTTATGGCCATTTTTCACACTTACGACTGTTGCAGCATCCCCAAGGTCACATGATCAAAATCCAGACGCTTGGCCACAAATTCATATTTATGATGGTTGCAGTGCCCCAAGGACATGTGATTCCCTTTTGCCACCTTCTGATGAGCAAAGTTAATGGGGAAACCA
Organism: Crotalus tigris; assembly: GCF_016545835.1. Taxonomy (NCBI): domain Eukaryota; kingdom Metazoa; phylum Chordata; class Lepidosauria; order Squamata; family Viperidae; genus Crotalus; species Crotalus tigris. The sequence goes on from NW_024100479.1 coordinate 1,248,300, forward strand.
GATTCACTTAACAACTGTTACTAACATAACAATTGCAGTGATTCACTTAACAACGGTGACAATAAAAGTCATAAAATGGGGAAAAATTCACTTAATACGTCTCTTAGCAACATAAATTTTGGGCTCAATTATGGTTGTAAGTTGACGACAATATGTAGATGATATTTATGCTGTATTCCTATTGTCCTTGTCTAACCAAGCACACTTCATACACCTTTTTGGGGGATCTGCGCATTCAAAATAAAAAAAAAAACTAGTTTCATTCCTCTCCATAAATAGTGTCTGGTATTTTTATTTGGTATGCCCTTATATCAAAGTGCAATGCAAGACCTATTTTTTTCTCATAATCAAAATCCCTCTGGCTTAGGCCAGAGGCCTCCAACCTTTTAAGCACCAGGGACCAGTTCTGTGGAGAGAGGTTTTTCAGAGGACCGGAGGGGGCGTGGTTTCATGTACTGAATGCATCCCACGGATGGAGCTTTGCTTGTTTGCGCAAACCGGTTTCTGGCATGCCGCAGTCCAGTGCCGGTTCATTGACCAGGAGTTGGGGACCTCTGGCTTAGGCAACTTCCAAGTCCTAAACTCTTGGTCTCCCATTCCTAGTGCAACACTGTAAGGTTGGTATGCAGGGAAGCTTACATTTTTCTCGTTTTAATTTTATTTTGAAAACATATTGGCAGCTGACTGGTGGGCATTGTAAGAGGTTGAGGGATTCTTCCACCTGTCTAGTGTGATCTGGATGGGTGTATCTAGATTTTGGATTTTTATCAACTCTGTAGTGTACGACCGATCGCCTCAATAGTTTTGGATCTCCTATGGTCACGAGAAAGCAGGAATACAGGGTAAGTAATTCCCATTTGATGAAAAAGCCAGATATTCATTTTTAGTTATTTGTCTTAATATTACCCTTGAGTCAAGAACTTTTAATTTTGTTGATGATACGATAAAAATATTTTATGTAATAAATGTTCTAATTACATGATATGTTCTAATTTGTACATTAATAAAGAAAAATAAAGTATGTAGCTGGGAACATTTTCTGTAGGCATTTCCAGCTGGCTTCATAAAGCATTCCCAGGAGCTTCAGTACTTAATAGGAAACATACATTGCTGCAAAATCTGGGATTATCACATGTCCTACAGTAGAAAATGTTAAGAATGATCTAGCCCCGTTCTATTTAAAGGTTCCTAATTTCATAATGGAATTCAATGCTTGAAGATAATGTAATCTGAATATTCTCTGTTCCAAACTACAAGCTTTCCTAGGAAATCCTAAGAACTATTCTCTATCACATTTATTTCAGAAGAGTAGTTAAGCACATAATTATTTTAAAAAGCTTGTTAATGTTAAATCTTAGTTAGATCCATTCATTTTTTTACATTCTTTCACAAAACATATAATCAGCTATCAATATTTAGCAAAAATATCAATCTTTTCAGAGCTAATTACTTATTAACTTCATGTAAAATGCCACAGAATCAAAGAGCCCAATATTATTAAAGTAAAGAGATTTGAAATCATTATAGCAAAGAAGATTAAGAATAGCTAACCAGGATCATTTTGAATGCTTATTTTAATAACAGATCATTAGTTAAAATAGTATCCCAAAAATACTGAATGAATACCAAATTTCAATTGATTTCAGCATTTTTTCATTTTTTTTTAAAAAAAATAGTTAATACGTGCATTAAGACTATCTTTAATCTTAAGGGGAAAAAATTAAAAATACAAGTTAAAAATACAACTATGGAAGAAAAAACTTTTTACAATAGTCATTGGTTTACTAATGAGTTCACTACTATAATATGAGCAATACAATACAGTATATCACAAAATCCATGCCATGCTAACACATATTTCCACATTCTTTGATTAATAGAAAATATTGTATTTTCCAAAACAGGTAAATCACTCATATGCAGCAGACATTTTTTTTTCTTGATTTCATGAAGTGGCCATTTCAAAAATTTGCATTGTTAATTAGGAATACATAAAATATTGTGCCTGGAGAACAAATTAAAAAGAAAAGAAAATTGTTAGGACTAACAACAGCACATCTCTGAAGAGGAAATTGTCGCATATAATTTTTTGTCAAACTAGACTCTAGGGCCACAGTTAATTTCATTGAATCTTCCATTGCACGCAAATACGTTGTGCTACTCGCCTCATCAAATTTTCTATGGGAATGAAAGTATCTTACAGGATAGTCTCATGGAAGTTATAGGGTATCTATATACAGGCCACTTATTACCAGCTCCTGTAATGATCTAATCCAGTGGTTCTCAACCTGTGGGTCGGGAACCCATTTGGGGTCGAACGACCATTTCATGGGGGTCGCCAAACAACACCATTTTTTCCCCCTTTTCCTTAGCTGTGCTACTCCCTTTTATTCTATTGGCTTTTGAAAGCCAATAGAATAGACTCTCTTGAATAGAGTCTAATTCTATTGGCTTTCAAAAGCCAATAGGAATTGTCCAGGCTGTCTCTGCCCTGCTGAGCCCGCCAATAGTCCCATTCTGCAAACGGTGCTGCACCAATTGAGTAGTCCTCGACTTACGACCGGTTGAGTAGTCCTTGACTTACGACCGGTTGGGGGTCGCGGCATTAAAAAGGTTGAGAACCACTGATCTAATCTATCTGAAATTTCAGAACACCTTTAAAGCGGTGGCTCATAGAATGTGTAGACACTAGTCTGGTGGGTGAGAAATACACTTACTTGCTTACCAAGTCTCCAAAGGAGGACAAATCCACCCAAGACAGACTGAATCTGTTCCATGATCTGCCTTCTGAGTGATTCAAAGCATCACTATCTTATCTGGAGTCCATGTTAGGTTCTTCGCTCTATTTCAGTCCATTGTCACTAAAAGACAGCAGTTCAGAACTTAAGCAGCTTCCTTCTAAAAGGCACAGATTTAATTGGGTACCTATATTTATATGGAATTTATACGTATTTCTATGGAAAGAGGTGTGTATTTAACTAACATTTAGTAATATCCCTAATCCTCCACTATTTCTTTCAGCAGTTCAGTAGAAATATTAAATAGCTGGAAGGATAAGATAGAATCCTGAGAAGCTCTACTGGCTGAAGACCACATAGACGTCTCCTCCAGCCTCATACGAACTGTAAGGAATAATAAAACAGTTGTTTCCAAGTCCCAAACCAGTTAAGCAGCCCAGAAGGGTAATACGATACAAAAACACACAGATCAGTTAGCAAACTGGCAAGGGTGTACTCTTCTCTATCCAGTTTCAAATAAAGATTGTCTCCTAAGGCAGTCAACCCTTTTAATTGCTAACTATGGTAATTACCTCAGTCTAATCCAGCAATCCATTGCATATATTGATTTTTTTAAAAATGTCATTGCATGAAATAGCACCAACCTTCTCTGTTACCTGTCCACTAAAAAAAGTGCTGGTATTCTGAAAAACCACCTGATTTGTATAAATCTCTATACACAAACATTTCACTCCACAGAACTATTGTTCCATAGGCGGCTCTTGAACATGAATCTCCTGGGCTTTCTTCATCCTGCTGTGCAACCCAAAGTCTTCTGTCCCCAAATTGCTTGACCCTCAAATAATATTGGCCCATGACTATTTTATCTAATGGGAAGAACTGCAGAAAAAGCTTTTGAACAGCATGATCCTGAATTGTTTACGTAAACTGCTGCTTTTATGTATTTTGCATGGAGTCTCTCAGATTGCATCTGAAGGTACTTAGCCAAAGGAGTTCTATGAGTTTCATGAATACACAGCCATTCTGTTTTTCTAGGAGTCGCTCTTGAAAAAGATATGTAGCAATTTAGCCAGCGTATCGTATAATCATTACCACTGGTTTACGGGGCTATTTTAATCAGTTGAAGGTAAAGATGATAAAAACGGTGGAACAATAGCTAGACCTGACTAAGTCTCTAGAAGGGATCTGATGTTCTGTTCAGTGACAGCAGTGACCGCAAGCAAAGCTGTTCTTATACGCCATCACTGCATCTGCAGAAAGGGTGTGTGCCAAACTATGATGGATGCTTGCCAGTTTCTATCTTTTAAAAATGGAAAAAATATTATCGAAGGAGTGAAACCTTCCATGCATATACCTGATATTTTTTTTCTTGATGTTGGAAATTAGTAATGTAGAGCAGGGGTCCCCAATCCCTGGACTGCAGCCCATTGGGAACCGGGCTGCGCAAGTGGCAGGAGAGCACGCAAAACTTCATTTGAATCACTTGATGTAGAGAATGAGTGGGGTAGATAATACTTTCACTCTTGATTCATCAAAATTTACATGAAATCGGATGTTATCTTTTTTTGGGGTTGTTATGGGAAGAAACCTTGTTAGTCTATACAAGTATACAAATCTATACCTGATTTAGTCGCCAAAAATCAGGTAGCACTTTTTCCAACTAGCACCTTTTTGCAGTAGCCCTTGATTTACATCAGTTCATTTAGTGACTAATCAAAATTATAACGGTGACTTATGACTGTTTTTCACACTTAACAGCCATTGCAGCATCCCAGTGGTCACGTGATAAAAATTTGACACTTGTCAACTGGCACATACGTACGACAGTTGCAGTGTCCCAGGGTCATGAGATCCCCTTTTGTGACTTTCTGACAATCAAAATCAATGGGGAAGCCAGATTCACTCAACTGTGTTGCTAACTTAATAACTGCAATAATTCATTTAACAACTGTGGTGAGAAAGGTGGTAAAATGGGACAAAACTTTCTTAACAACTGTCTTGCTTAGCAACAGAAATTTTGGCTCAATCGTGGTCGTACGTCAAGGACTACCTGTATTAAAACGTGTAGCGTTTTTTAATTGCAGTTCATTTCATCAGCTCCAGAGTTGGTATGGTATGCTTTTTAATAACATCTGTTAGCTAGAAAAGCTGGTGCTAGATGTCTTCTATAAAGCTAACTTTTGTGTGTTTTCACTAGCTAATCCTTCTTGAACAAAGAAAATCATTCAAACAGCAAAAGAAATAATCGCTGTACAATGCTTTCTCTTCAGCGGTCAGCTTAATTTCTTTCTTTTTTCGTGAGAGTAGTAAACTACATTGCAGCTCTTCTGACTTATTTAAAATTTTCATTTTGTCACTCTGAGTTAATAGAAAATGTTCAGTAAGAATCTTGTGCAATGATTTGAAAAAAAAAATCCCTTATAGCCTGAAGTACTTGTAAGAACGTTCCGTGAAGTCCTGTTAACTATGGAATAAAGCCACGTAATTGCTGATATTGCAAAGCACCAGAAAACACACTAATCACCTTAGCAAGTCAATGTGAACTTAAAGCCATTACATAAGAGTGGATCTGCTTGCTTTTTCGACGATTGCATAAATATGAATCCTGAAAGATTCACTCTCATTCAAAAAATAAACTTGTGAATGGAGGAGGGGAATATTAGGTAAGCAACACAGAGATCTTAGTCTCTTTGCTGAAATGTTGAACAAAGGATACCTCTTCAAAGAATACCATGGGAGTTTTTTTGGGGGGGGGGGAATGCATCAGTGATCAATTGTAGAATCTCCGTTGTCAAGTATCAGGAAATTTTTTCCCCCGTAGAATCCCAGTTCTACTACAAATTCATATCTAGTCCATATATCTCAAGCTGCAGGTATGGGACCTATTTGATGGGATAGTCTTCCTTCAGATGCCCTCTGTTTAGGGAAGTATAAGGAATTGTGATGCTATACATGTTGCAGAACAATCTGCACCAGAAAACATCAGTGATATATACCAGTGATCTGAATCTTTTCTTCACGAGGGACCCTCTTTAAATATCTTTTGTGGCCACGGACCCCCAATGTTTAAAATTTAAATCATAACATTTTTTCAAGTCTATGCAGATCCCCTGTGATGACATCAGCCCCCCCCCCAAGGTTGCGAGGATCACAGGTTGAGAATCGCTGGAATAAACAAGAGTGTTTAGCAACATGAAGATATCAAATTCCTTAACCTGACCTAAGAGACAAGCATTCTGTTCTTCCTAGAGTCTAATATTCCATGTACAGGTGTATCTTAATATGGGGCTGTGCTAAATTCACCTGCAGTTTGACGTAGTAAGGTCTGGATATGGCAGCTCTGGAATGGGCAGTGGTTTTTTATAGCCTCTAATGGCTGCAGGGGAAAAAGAATTAGGTCACTGGAGAGGATGGACCTGACATTTTGGGGTCTTGAGAAAAAATATTTTATCCCTTACTTTTTAAAAAGAATAATTTTGCCATTTAATTTCAAAAGTGCAAATTGGGAGTCTACAAAAATAGGGCTAGAAGTTTACATAACAATCCATGGGCTTTCAGGTAGGTTGCTTCTGTTTTATGAAAGTTTATTTGAAATAATATATTTATTATATTATGAAATATTATACAGGCAGTCCTCAACTTTCAGCAGTTCCTTTAGTGACCGTTCAAAGTTACAATGTCACCGAAAAAAGTGACTTATTATAACCATTTTACACACAACTGTTGCAGCATCCCCATGATCACGTGATCAAAATTTGGACACTTGGCAACTGACTGATATTTATGAAGGCTACAAGTGTCTCAGAGTCATGTGATCACTTTTTGTGACCCTCTGACAAATCGAAATCAATGGGGAAGCTAGATTTGGTTAACAAGCATGTTACCAACTTAATAACTACAGTGATTCACTTAGAAACAAAAATATTGCAGTCCCAAGGACTACTTGTAATTATGGAGTTCCAGATTATATGTATTTGTAGTTTTCAGTAAAAATTTATGGTCTTGAAGCAGTAATGGCAGGCAGGAGAGAATAACAAAAATCGTTGAAAAAAGGCTCATGAATGCCCAAAGCAAGTTTTGAGGGAATGAGTGTGGATATCTATAGGAGTTTCCTGCTTTCATCAACATTATTATTATTATCATCTCATAACTGTCTTTTGGAGATAGGTATGCAGTGTCTCTCATGCACAGACAAAAAGGGTAGTAGGATTTACAGCAAACACAATTTTGTCATTCTACATCTCCCCCCCCCCAGTTCATTCTCATAGAATGAGGCAAAGTACAGTTCTCTGAGGTTTTTTTGTAGCATACACACAAAAAGCATAAATATCCGTTTTCCACATTACCAGATACAGCTGTGTAGTTGTTAACAACTGCAAGGTTTATTTACCATAGTCTTCCTTCTTGGAGAATGGGTAACAGATGCAAATCCCAACAGAACATTTTTAGCTCAGGGTTGAACTATGGAGCCCTTGGTATTCTCCGCATTTGATAACGTGAGATGCAGTAGCGTTGTGCAAGAAGAAAGTGGGTTTTAACCCTGATTGAATGCACAGCAATCGTGTCTAGAACTCGAGGCCTTCTATTCTGAGATTTATGATTGCGTAGAAACAGCTGCTCTTCTCTCAAGAAAAGTAAGATTTTGCTTGTTAGAATAGTGTGGAGCAGAAGAGCAGAAAGTCTAGCAAGCAGAATGGTGGATGTTAAAGGAGTCTTCAGTTGAACAGGCTTCCTTTTACTAGTCCTACAGATAATAGCTGTGTGAGCTTTTTTTTTTCCTGCTCATTGGAATGAACAAAGCAGGTTTAAACTAGTTAAACTTCCTGTTTCTTGCTCTCTTGATATATTCTAGTAGTTCATTTAGGTGCCAGATTATGGACTTTGATCTCCTACAGGTTGAGTAAGGTTGCATCCAGAATCTTTTTATGATGCAAAGATACTTTAAAAATTGGGCCCTAGTCACAGCAGTGGTGAGATGTTTTTTTTAAAAAAATACTAAATTAATTTTCTGAATGTTTCTACCACTTAATTGGTCTTGAGCTAGCTATTCATTACACACCCTCCGTTATAGTGAGAAATCCTGCTGCTTTTAAAATTGCATTTAATTAATAAAGAAGAAAGGGAATGTTCAAAAAGTGATAAATATCTACATTTTAAAAGGTGAGTCTGGTTTCGGGTTCAGAAGCACATCAACATGGATTAAAAGAATAATTGCACATGGCGTACATCTCAGGGCTGTCAGTAAAAACTTTTTTTGCTGGGAACATTTTAGATTGGGGTCCCCAACCTGTGGGCCGCGTTAGAGGTTGGCTGGTGCGCTATACTATACTGCACTGCGCTACCTGTAGTCTTCAACTTACAAATGTTATTGAGCCTGGAATTACGGAAGTAAGTTGTTCTAGTCCAGTGGTTCTCAACCTTTTTAATGCTGCAACCCCCAACTGGTCGTAAGTCGAGGACTACTCAACCGGTCGTAAGTCGAGGACTACTCAACTGCTGCAGCACCGTTTGCAGAATGGGACTTTTGGCGGGCTCAGCAGGGCAGAGACAGCCTGGACAATTCCTATTGGCTTTTGAAAGCCAATAGAATTAGACTCTATTCAAGAGAGTCTATTCTATTGGCTTTCAAAAGCCAATAGAATAAAAGGGAGTAGCACAGCTAAGGAAAAGGGGAAAAAAATGGCGGACTGCGTTGTTTGGCGACCCCCGTGAAATAGTCGTTCGACCCCAAATGGGGTCCCGACCCACAGGTTGAGAACCAGTGTTCTAGTCCCTAAGCAGGTCACCAGGTAACTGCAGACTATTATGTTTAACCTACCGTTTCAGTAGTCCATCAGACTAGAAACTGGGAGACTGTTGACTTCTAGTTCTCCCTTAGGCACAACTGGGTGACCTTAGGCCACTTATTCTCTCTGACCCAGGAAGGAGGCACTGTCAACCCACTTCCAAAATCTTGCCAAGGAAACTGCAGGGGTTTTTCCAGGTAGTCGCCAGGATCCTCAAAGACAATTATATTGTGCCTTTTGTAGACAAGTTCAAAATATAGAGTGTTCTCTTTTACTCTTCTCCATGATAACCGTGCAAGATTCAGCTGCACGAGAGTAGCTTGGACAAAGACACCTCCTAGAATAGAGGGAGTAGACTAGCGCAGAGGTCCCCATCTCCCGGTCCGTGGACCAGTACCGGGCCGCAGCATGCCAGCAACTGAGCCACACAAATAAGCAAAGCCCCATCCACGGGATGCAGGCAGCACACAAAACCACGCACTCTCCAGTCCATGGAAAAACCTCGCTCCACGGAACCGGTTCTTGCTGCCCAAAAGATTGGGGAATCTATGGACTAGCTTGTATTAGAGCAGGGCTTTTTAACCTTTTCACAGAGTGTACCACTTTTAGGACTTAGCAAGGTGTCAAAAACTTGATGACTAAAAAAAAAAGGGGGGGGAATTTTGGGTTTTACTTGTTAGATTCATTTGTTGTTATAGAAGTGGCTAGTTTATACTATTATGGAAAAGTAAAAAGTTGAGGTTCGATGTTAAAGCTTCATTTTACTGCAACAGAGGAAGTCAGAAGTCAATGCCTTTTCCCCTTCTCCCCTCTCACTTTTTTCCCCTTCTTCCTCCCCACTGTGTCCTAATATTTGCTTTTGTATTTTTGTATTTTATTCCATAATCTAATAAAATGTTAGAAACCGTTAAAAAAAAAAGGAAAAAAGTACCGGTTTTAATTTCTTCGATGGTGGTTCCTTTGCTCTCAGGCCACATGGAGGACCCCCAAGCTCAGCCCAGCCTTCCCCAAGGGGGTGCCCGGCTGGGCTTACCGTCTCTTCGAGGCTGCTGCTGCTTGGCTCGCTCTCCTTGGCCAGGTTGCTCATGGTGTATGCGGGACGGCAAAATGTGTGGGTCAGAGGGAGGCCCACTCCCTCTCCATGTGAGGAGACCCAGCTTTGTAACCAAAGCATCCTCAGCGATAGGATGGGAGACCACCAGGAGAGTCAGGAGGAGGGGACAAGGGGATGGCAAAAGGGCAGCAGAGCTGGTTGTGACCAAGTGCTAAGGCAGGACTTCCCTCAGACCCTCCCTCCCTCTCATTATAATCCTTCCTTCCTTCTTCCTTCCCTGCTTCTCTTTCCTTCCTCCGCGCTCAGGAAGGGATGATGGCGGCGGCGGGGGGGGGGAGATTGCCAGCGCAGGTCGTCGCTATCCCACGCAGGCAGGGGCAGTCCTGGTGAAAAGGAAGCCTGGTGGCTGCGAGGCTAGGTCAGCGAGCGGGCATGGCGCTGATTTTCTGGCGGGGGCCATCAAAGCTGAATGTGCTCAGCCTTAGATCCACAGGGCAGCCCTGGAGCCAGTCAGTCCCCCCTGGCCATCTCTGCCCTGCCCCCTGGGGGTGCACAGAGAAGGCGAGCGTAGGCATTCTGGGGGAAAGGGAAGCGCTTCTCTTACGTTTTTTCTTTCTCAGTGGTCAGCAGGGACGGTCAGCAGGGATGCTTGGTGCTCGCCGCCCCTTCGCTTGCCCAGGGGGCGGGGTGGGGGCAGCCCCTCACTGGCCTTTTCCTGCTAAAACCTCCTTTTATATCCTTTCCTCTCTACCCCCTCCTCTCCTTTTCACTTCAGGGCACCCTCAGCTCCCGCAAGCGTCAATTAGCTGGAGCCGGGCGCTGATCCTGGGGCTTCTGCCCAGCCCCGACAGCTCTGCAGCTCCAGCTCTCTCCCTCAGGCTTGTGCGGTACTACTGTCGCTTCAGCTCATTCCTTCCCCCCCCCACTACCACTTCTCTAGGACGGTTGTGTACACCTGCCAGGTGCCAAAGTACCACCAGTGGTACATGTACCACTGGTTAAAAAGCCCTGCATTAGAGGGCAAACTAAAATCTGGGTCTTCCTTATTTAATCCAACATTGAAAGGGCTAAGCCACATTGTCTCCCTTCCAATTTTGCAGTCTGTTATTTGGCAAGGAAGGGGAGGCCAAAAAGGGACTGGTGATGGAATAGATCAGTGATGGTGAACCTTTTAGAGACTGAATACCCAAACTGCAACCCAAAACCCACTTAAGCATCATTGAGTGCTGGGTGGGTGTGGCCTATTTGCTGGGTGTGGCTGCGGTGGTAACAGCAGACTGGGTGGGACTATAAAGTTCAATCAATCAATTCCAACTTTGTAAGATCTTTTTTTACAGACGAGAAGTTGAAATGGACTGATTGAACCTTTTTTTTTTTTTTTGCACATGGCTGCGGAGGCCTAAAGTGAAAAGGATTTATAAAACCCAGCTGAAGGCCTAGGACTGGGGCAATGGCGCGTGCCCACAGAGAGGGCTGTGAGTGCTGCCTCTAGCACCCGTGCCATATGTTTGCCACCACTGGAATAGATATTCCTAACCAGTGGACAATTCAGCTGTTTGCTTGCACGGCACCAGCACAGGCACTTTCCAAAGTACTCACCTAGACATGACTTTCTCCCATGTGTCCAGAAGAAAACAACTCCCAAGTTGCAGCCAACAAACAGGAAGTATAGTTACTTCGCTCTGTTCCCCTGTATATCAGTAAAACTTCCTGCCCTATAGCCTTATCTTGTCTACAATACTGGAGGAATGGATAACCTTGAACGGTTGTTGAATAGCAGACAACTGCTGTGAGATAAGCTGTAGATGGCAGGGAGAGGGAAACGATCACAATGTATACACAATATAATAGCACTTATTTCAGGTTGCTGCTTCCATTTTAACTCGGGGTGCTGTGATTAATGTGGCCGCTTAGGCCTCTAAACCGTTTTGAACCCGCGCCAAACCACCTTCAGATCTGTGGCCAGGGCGGAGAGGTTTCTAGTAGGGCAACACTCGAAAGTCTTCGTTAAAAACAACCACTTATGAAATTTTTCGCCTCGACGATAAGCCAGAGAGAAAGCGCTGTTTTAAAGAGGGATGAAATATAGGGAGTGAGTCCAGAAGTGGGTAAGGTCCGCTCTAACTCGCGCGTGGAGAGGGATTGTGCGGAGCATGAAGTTTCACCTCCTTTTGCTCAAGCAGGCGGGCCGCCAATCCCGCCTGGGGAACGGTGATTTTTTTTTTTTCTCCTTAAAAAAAAGAAAATTATGCAAGCCGATAGATACTTCGACGCAGAGTCCGGCTCTCGTGTTTTATGCAAAACGGGGAGCCGGTTGATAACAGCCCTTCGCTGTAATACGTCGAGGGTTCCTAGTTCCCGCCTCATAGCAGCCAGCAAGGTGCCGGTGTGAATCCGCCTGGGCTTTGGCGATCCAGCGCCAGAGAACCAAGCTGCGGCGGCGCCAAGCGAGGAAAACTTTGCAAGAGGTGCCCATTTCAAACTCGGCGCTGGATCCGGGTGAGAGGGAGGATCAGCCAAGGATCCCGCGTTTTGGGGTGGGGTGGGGTGGGGTGAGCCGGGACGGGCAGGTTTGCCAGGAAGGGGATAGATGGGAAAAGAGCTCCGCTTCGGGTTCATCGGGGGAACCTCGAGAGAGAGAAAATGGAGGTCCGGGTAGCAGCTGCCGAGGACAAGCCTGACAGCCCACCCTGCTTTTTTTTTCTCTCCTTGTCTTCTAGGAGACCCCCGCGTCTCTGCAGGGCTGACCAAAATGACTGAGTGACTCTCGGGGTCGCCGCCTTCTCCAGCTTCCCCCCGATCCTCCAGGAAACCGCAGCTTTTCAGCCCCGCTAGGAAGGAAGGCGGCGTAGAGAGAAGAGCGCGGCTCGGTCAGGTACGGAGGAGTCCAACTGAGGAGCGAGCAGTCTGTACCCCATACATGTTTACGGTGCGTGCCCGCCTGGCCCCCGCTGCCTGCTTGCTCAACGCCAGCCTCGGCGCTGCTGCTCGGTGCACATGCGCAGTTGACAAGTTTGGTTTGGAAGGACGGGAGGGGAGGGGGAAGAGGCGAAGGGCGGAGGTAAAAGGCACGTTGCTTTCCCCGGTTGGGGCTTCCCGGCGAGCGGAGCTTTTCCGGGACCGGCTTATTCCAGCCTGCGAGCGCCGGTGGCTCTTTGTTCGCCCGGGCGGCAGGCCACCTGAGCGCCTGTATCGCGATCCGGGGAGTCTGGGGCAGACAATGGTGGAGGAGCCGCCGCCGCCGCCGCCGCTCGCGAAGCAGACCGAAAAGTAGGAGCATCGGAGCAAACCGGCTCTAGCCGGGAGGCGCTGGAGGAGGGGAATTGCATTGACGCCGGACTGCGAGAGCGGTTTTCGAAGAGAGCAGGCGCAACTGGCGTTGAGGTTGGCTCTGCTCTCTCTCTTTTTATTATTAAAAAGAAAAGAAAAAGAGGGGGGAAGGGCCTGCCGTCGCCTTTGTCACATCTTCTCTGTCCTGCAGTAAGTTCAGCCTTCGGTCTGTGGAAGGAAACGCAATCCGGCCGGGCGAGGGTGTCTGGCTGAGCCTTCGGTGCATTGAGGGGAGAAGGAAGGTTTCCGGCGTAAAGTTCTTTTGGCTCAGCCAGAAGGGTCGGGAGAGCTGGGTCTGCCGTGCGTGCATCCTGCCCTATGAGGAGGGGAAGCTCTGGTGACATGTGTGATGCGCTGGTGTCTTTTGGAACAAAAGATGGGGAATGTATCCATCGCTTCCTTTGGCACCGAAGGGGGCAGTGTGCAGGATACAAAATGCACCCCCTTTCCTCGGATAAAATCCTTGTTTCATAGGGATCATTGCCACTGGTTACAGTAAGGAATGGCCTTTTTTTTTTTTTTGGTGGTAGCTGGGAAGCCTCTGCCATGATTGATGCAAGCACTGTTTATGTGCCCTTTTTTGCAAGCTGTTTGATAGCCTGGCAGAGCAAGGAGTACATAGTTGATACAAAACAAAAACAAAAAACCAAGGCCTGGATGGGGGAAAAAAGCTGTCCCATTTTTCCACTGAAATATATAAATGGAGAAGGGTGACAATCTGATTTTCTGTCTACTCTCTTCTATAACAGTATAGCTTTGCAACCAGAGTTGTAGATATATTTATAAGCAGGCATAATACAGGTTAAATATTTTTAATTGAAGGATTGGGTTTAACATGGAACTCTTATTCTTTTCTCTGGAAACCCTTGTGACTTTATTAATAATTGTGCAGTATTCAGCGTGTCGGTTTTATTTAACAAATAAGTCAACCTAGCAAGCTAATAGTACGTGCACAAAAACTTGGTCCAAGTGAATATGTTTTCTTTTTCTTTTTGCTCTGTTAATAAAATACTAATGTTATAATCTCATCTCCAGATTAGCTTTGAGCTGGAATTTTTCTGGTTTAGGCTGCAGCCATGAGATACTCAGTAAGTTCAAGTTGCTTATCCTCTTATCCCAATCCTTTCTGGAAGATAAAAGCAGATGTTTGACATTTTCTGATTCAGGAATGTGTATTCCACTGGTCCTTGCAGTGTTGAAAATGGTCAAGACTGTTTTGAATTTGCAGTGTCTAAAAAGGAAAGTGTTGGTTAGATTTGTCACAGGTTAAATGAAGATGATGCCAAGGCTTACTACTCTTAAGTAGTAAGAGTGAGTTGGACAATAGTATTTATGAATAGTTATCCCATCCTTGGATATCTGAGGCCTAAATTGCATACCAACTCTTTTTCCAAAGACCAAACTAGATACTGTGATAGCAAATCTGTTCCCTGAAAGCATAAATCTTGTTCAAGGGATAGGAGATCATTCCTGTCTGAAGGAATAACCAAAATAAGCCCTTTTCCCTTTCTTGGAAAAAGTTCTGTCCTATTTCAGTTTGATAGAACCCAAGTTTTTTTTTTAAAAAAATTTTTTTTTACTTGGGCCCACTGTAATAATTTCATTTTTTCAGACTTTTTATATCTATGTCCTTTGAACTGTCTCTTCTATGCCTCACTCTTATTTTGTTGTTGTTGTGTGACAATATTTGGTTTTATCCTCTCTCCAGGAAGGCTAGAAGAAGGTGATGCATTCCTTTTTCCTTCATATTTACTCTCCAGAAAATGTTTAATGCCTTTAGTAGTACTGAAATTGGAAAATTCCTAGACTGAGGAAAATTCCTGGAGAATTTGGTTGTAAAGAAATACGGCAATGAAGACATTTTGAATCCCCATTGCTTTCAAGCTGTTGATTAGAATAGCCTTGGAAAATTCTGCAGAGCTAAATCTAGCAATTCCTCAGGCTTATCTTGGTATACCCATCCTAGTTTTAGACAGTAGAGTAGGGTATATTTATCCAACGTGTCTGGCAAAATGTACATTCTTCCTGCTCTTTTCAAGGCTTATCAGACTAACAAAATAACTTGCATGTTACCAGAAAGTTCTAAAAAATATAATTACCCCCTTCATGTTCAGTCTCAGTTACAGAATGTTATGCTATTATGCGTAAACGTAGTTCTTTGAGCTTAACTCTTGAACCCTTAGGGATGATTCTTCCATTCTCCGGTCTCCAACAAAGATTGGACAGTAATTATGTTCATGGACCATCCTGAGCTCATCTGTGGCTTGTTTCAGATGTGAAGCCAGCCCCTGAAGTACATCAACTATAATTTACACATGAATTAAACCATTATGACTAATTCTACAAGTCATGCCTGAAAGAAAGCATGGCATAATCTAATGCACGAACCTATATTGTCTCTGATGATAGATCTTAGATAAAACGTTAAGCCATTTATTTCTGATATTTTATCAGAATAGTTTGCCAAGAAAAGAAGAGGTAAAGTAGATCTCCCTCCCTGAAATATTTATCAACCAAGTCAGTATCAAATGGTTTGGCAAACTTGGTGTTTTCTGCATAAACATTCTTAATGATTTCAGAAGAAGTCTAAGAGAAGATACTATCTGACTAAGTTAGTGGAGATATAAAGCTGTTGGCATGATGATCTGGATATGACTTAATTTTTAGGAAAGTCTATACAGGCAGTCCTTGACTTACAACAGTTCATTTAGTGACTGTTCAAAATTACAATGGCACTGAAAAAAGTGACTAATTTTTTCACACTTACAACTATTGCAGCATCCCCATGGTCACATGATCAAAATTTGGATGCATGGAAACTTCATATTTATATCCTGGTGTGGTGTGATCCCCTTTTGCGACCTTCTGACAAGCAAAGTCAATAGGGAGGCCAGATTTACTTAACCACCATGTTATTAACTTAACAACCGCAGTGCTTCTCTTAACAAATGTAGCAAGAAAGGTCGTAAAATGGAGCAAAACTGGCTTAGCAAATGTTTCACTTAACAACATAAAATTTGGGCTCACTTGTGATCATACGTTGAGGACTACCTGTACTTTTGACCTTCAATGATCATGTATTCTCTCTTTCATGGTTATTTATTTGATCTTATAAAAAAGGTAGATATTGGAAAATACTTTTGTTCCTAGCCCTATTGATTGATTTTTTTTTTACTTCTTTACTGTAATTAGAGGTATATCGCTACTTGTATGTTTTAAAAATATTTTTCATGCAGGCATAGACTTGTACAAATTTAATATAATATTTTTAATAGACATTCTGTTTTAAAACATATTTGTTATCCAGCCCTGGGGAACAGGCCATGTTAAAAATCTCTCCAATCCCTCTGTGCCCTTCCAATTAAACTGGCTGGTTTGAGGATTTCAGACTACTTTTATTACAGGGTTAAGGTTAGGATTAGGCAGCCCAAAATTTCCGTTGCTAAGCGAGATGGTTGTTAAATGAATTTGCCCCATTTTATGACTTTTCTTGCCACAGTTGTTAAGTGAAGCACTGCTTAGTAACATGGCTGTTAAGTGAATCTGGCTTTCCCATTGACTTGTCAGAGGGTCGCAAAAGATGATTGCATGACCCTGGGACATTGCCATTGTCATAAATATGAGTCAGTTACCAAGCGTCCAAATTCTGATCACATGACCGTGGGGATGCTGCAATGGTTGTAAGTGTTTAAAACGGTCATAAGTCACTTTTTTCAGTGCCGTTGTAATTTTGAATGTTTAGGAGATGACCAAGCTGAACCTGAGGGAGGGGTCAAATGCGTCATTAGTCATGAGTCCCTGCACTCCCACAAAAGATCGGAGTGCAGCCCACCTTGAATTCCTTTCTTAATTCTTGCATTTCCCCAATTTTTCTTGACTGTTAGTAGTTCAGATTCTTGTAGAGAGCTTAAGCTTGCAATAAATCTTTATACTCATTTGAACTGCCTGGATCTTCTGATTTCCCTGGTGTTGACAGAACGGTCACTAAATGACCTTTTGTAAGTCGAGGATTACCTGGGTTTATATCTTGATCTAGCTTTTGAATGAGGTCTTGGGTCAGAGAGAACTATGATAATCCTGAATAAAGCCCATGTAAATTGCCAGGTTGAACATTTCAGATATTGGGGATAGTTAGGCAGATGGACAGACAGACAGGCAGATAATTTTACATTTAAAGCATTATATGCATGCATACAATCTTACCTTTAAAGCATTTTAAATTATAAAAGTTTACATTTAAAAAGACAGTTGCATAAATATATTTAAATCTTCTGTGTGTGTGGAGGGGAGAGGTTACTGTGAATTAAAAAAGAGGAAATGTAGGTAAATGCTTCCAACATCTTATCTTAGTTTTGTTTGTTTTGGTTTGGTTTTTTTCAGCTTTCTAGGTTTTGAAAAAGTGTTGCTTCCATTTTGTTCACGGAATTTATAGCGAATTATATTTTCATTGAAAGCAAGGATATAAGGCGACATTTATTCATATTTATAGTTATTGTATATTTTGCATGATACAATTTGTCCTTAAGCAGGGCCATTTCCAGATGTTTCAGCAAAGACATATTCTGGCGCCCCCTGTGGTTCAGTTCTTCTTTTGATTTTGTTAGAAATTTTGAATAGGCGCCTTCTTGTTTTTTTTTTCCTTCAAGTTTTTAAGTTTTATGCTTTCAGTTTTCAGCCTTGAACATTTATTTTCTTTTCTTGAATGGAATCAGAGTCCATAATTTCATTTACATAAACATACGTTGTTATCCTATGGCAACAATTCCACAGAATTACATTCAGCCCTTGAGTAGGATTGCTGGCACGTGGAATGTGCTATTATTGCTTTTTTTTGCCTTTTTCAAAAAAATTGTGGTTTTTAAAAGCCTTTTTTATTTTGGTGCCCTAGGTCAGAGGTCCCCAACCTTTTGGCCACCAGGGACCGGTTCCGTGGAGAGAGGTTTTTTCATGGACTGGAGAGTGCGTGGTTTTGTGTGCTGCCTGCATCCCACAGATGGGGCTTTGCTTGTTTGTGCAGACCGGTTGCTGGCATGCCACGACCTGGTACTGGTCCATGGCCCGGGGGTTGGGGACCCCTGCCCTAGGTAATCGTCTTGATTATCTAGACCAGTGGTTCTTAACCTGGGCGATATTGTCCCCCAGGGGGCAATTTCATTTTTCAGGGGGGCGATGGAACTAAAAGGGGCGACATGGGGGCAAAGGAACAAAAAGGGGGCGATATGGGGGCGATGGAGCAAGAAGTTTTGGGGACATTTTTGAGACTTTTTTGTACAGTGAATGGCTGTATATCTATCGTACAAAAACATCAGATCGCTCGCTATTAGTGGATTGAATTGTGTTTTCAAATGTTCCTCCAGCTAGCTTCAGTACAGAACGCTGTACATATGTAAATACGCATTGCTTATCTTCATGCGTGTTGTGCAGCAGCCTCTACCCATACAGTGGCCATTAGCCAGAATATGGGAGATATGGGGAAAAGACTGGAAATAAATTATCTGCATTGATATGTCCTGATAAACAATTTTAAAGAAAACAAAAAAAATTGAGTAAATTGAAGAATTATTTCCTATGTTGTGATTGAGAGGTTATGTTGGGGGAGGGGGGCGATGACAACTTCCTCATTGGCTCAAGGGGGTGATTCATTCAAAAAGGTTAAGAACCACTGATCTAGACCAGAGGTAGGGAACCTCGGCTCTTTTATGACTCATGGACTTCGACTCCCAGAATTCCTGAGTCAGCATAGCTGGGAGTTGAAATCCATGAGTCATAAAAGAGCCGAGGTTGCCTACCCCTGATCTAGATCTAGAACTTAAGAAATGTTTTGAGTTAATAGATGGAGGTGAAGTCTTCTGAAGTGGTGGGTGGTTAAGAGATTGGCTAGCATGAAATCCCTGAAGGAGGGGGAGTGACAGAAACCTGACTTTCCCTAAATCCCTAAAGGGTTTACCTGGTTGTTCTCTAGAAAATGCAGTTAGTCTGGCGAGATTCCTATAAGTATGCAAGTAGCAATCAAGAAACCTCTCTGATCAGCTCATGGTGTTGCTCTGGTTCCTTGCAGTTGACAAGGAACTTCTTTTGGAAAGAAATTCTTAATTTGTCCTTTCATTACCTTTTTTTTTTCATTAAACATGTGGATTGGTTGGAAGTTTGCCTATAGCACAACACAAACCACTTTAGTCACATTCACCTATTATTAAACTGTTTGTTTCTTCAGTAGCTTTCAGTGTTACTGAAGAAGTACAGCGGTTTCAAAAACTGCTGAGAATTTCTGCATTTAGCTGATATTGTTGCTATAACATCTGAAGATAAGGTAATAGGCAAGTCTCCTATTGCAGCGGTCCCCAACCTTTGCGGCTTGATGGCCCAGCTTGGGGGGGGAGAGGGGAACCGGACCTCGTGAGTGGCGGGCTGGCTCGCACGTTACATGTACAGCTCAACTTAAGCAAGTTGAGCTGCGGGTGTATGTGCACACGCGCCGGTCTGCAGCTTGTGCAAGTCAAGCTGCTCGTGCATGTGTATGCACTTGCCCAGTGCTCATGCGGCTTGGTTCCAAATAGGCCACAACCCGGGGGTTTGGGACGCCTTCCATGTTCGACAGAAACTGTTACCAGGTTATAAAGAGAACTGATTTTAAACCTGCTGAGCTCTTTTTGTTTGGTAATATCTGAAACAGTTCTGATTAAGTTGAGCATTTGAGTTAAATTAAAATGGCTGTGTTGTATAGGTAGTAGAGACATTGTTAGGTGTAAACCCTGGCGAAAGGTTAGAGAGTGCCACCTACTAATGTGGTTTATTGACCTTTCTGAATTGTAGAAAGAAAGAATGACATTAAAGAAGGTTAGGAGAGGGTTAAATCTGATGCTGATGGTGTGGTCAGATTGCGCCACATTTTTATCACATTTTCATCTTCAGGTAATTTTTAATTATGAGTGGAAGAGATGATAACGTGTATTTATAAAGATAAGAATAATGTGAACAGTTACTATCTTTTCTGAGACACCTTGCAGTTTACAATAAGGTGTGTGAAAATTAAAGGGGAGGAGTATCAGCAGAATGTTTGACCTTATGTGCGTTGTGTATGTGTTTGTATGTATATACGTAAATATAAGGCATATATATATATATATATATATATATATATATATATATATATATATGAATAATTGCAATTCATTCAGAAAGCTGTAATAGTCTTACATCCAAGCATACAAAGCCTATTGAATTTCAGATTTTCTAAGAGTGGGATCATAGAAGAGTTTCAAACAAAGCAGAAATTGTTTGCTATTTCAAAAGCATTGATACATATCTCAGTTGCCCTATTGTTAAAGGTTGTAATTCTCATGGTTCAGAAGGAAATACATCCGCTGTGTAGAATCTTTTGGGTTTGGAATGCTAATCAATGCAATGTTTTAGAAGTTACTAATTACTCAGAGCTTTTCTGAATGCTTCTACTGAAACCAGTGCCATTATAACCAGTAATAATTTCACTTTCATCTAAATCAGTGGTTCTCAACCTTTTTAATGCCGCGACCCCCCAACCGGTTGTAAGTCGAGGACTACTCAACCAGTCGTAAGTCGAGGACTACTCAACTGGTGCAGCACCGTTTGCAGAATGGGACTTTTGGCGGGCTCAGCAAGGCAGAGACAGCCTGGACAATTCCTATTGGCTTTTGAAAGCCAATAAAATTAGACTCTATTCAAGAGAGTCTATTCTATTGGCTTTCAAAAGCCAATAGAATAAAAAGGAGTAGTACAGCTAAGGAAAAGGGGGGGAAAAATGGCGGACTGCGTTGTTTGGCGACCCCCGTGAAATGGTCGTTTTACCCCAAATGGGGTCCCGACCCACAGGTTGAGAACCACGGATCTAAATGCACACAGATATAGATAGCCCTCAGGTTATGACCGTTCATTTACCAACCTTGTGAAGTTACGAAGGCACTGAAAAAATATGACATACAACTGGTCCCCGCACTTAACACTGCTGCAGTGTTCCCACGTTCACATGATTGCGATCTGGGCACTTGGCAACAGGCATGTATTTATGATAGTCGCAGGGTTACGTGATTGCCATTTGTGACCTTCCCAACTGGCTTCTATCAAGCAAAGTCGGTGGGGGAAGCTGGATTCATTTAATGTCCGTAGCAAAAAAA
The DNA here is from genome assembly GCF_016545835.1 of Crotalus tigris. NCBI lineage: Eukaryota > Metazoa > Chordata > Lepidosauria > Squamata > Viperidae > Crotalus > Crotalus tigris. Next base: position 1,269,358 of record NW_024100479.1, read on the forward strand.
GGTAACAAAATTGGGAATGGTGATGTGATGACTTTCTTCACTGCTTTGCTTTGTGATAAATTCTGGTCCTAATTATGATTGTAAGTTGAGGATTATCTGTACATTCTAGTATAAATGTTTAGATGTATTGTCATGAGAAAAAGACTAAGAAGGCTTCTATTGATACAGTTGCTGCCATTAGCAAGGGAGTTTCCCTGAAGATTTGGGAAACACCCCGATTATGGGGCATGCAGAAGAAAGAAAGGGAAAATAAGTTTCTTAGCCTTAAAAAGACTTATGCTTGTATAATGCTGGGCTCTGCTCAATGGCTTGTGAAAACTCTAATTTGAAAAACAGCTCTACAGATTATGCAATGTATTTTCTTTCTTCTTTGTCCAGATCTTCTTGTTTTTTTAAAAAAACCTTGAAAAATAACAACTGAAACTAGTGAAAAGTAGAAAGTTCACTCCCATTCATTGCTTATTTTTTTTCTTTCTTGTCTTTCCCTCTATTGTTTTCATCCTGAGTTACATGACAAGAAGTTTCATAATATATGACGCAAGACAAGGAAAAGGGCAGAGTTGTGCAAGTTTTAACCCATAGAACGGGCATTTTTGCTTTATTCTGTCTGCCCTGTGCATGCTATAATCTATATCTGTTCTGTTTTTTTTTAAATATGGATTACTTGTTTTACTGTCTGCCATTCGTTAAAAAAAACTAAAGAAAATGGCAGAAGATATACAGGATACATATTTTGTAAATATATAAATATATGCTGCCATAGACTTTGTTATTAATAACAAAAAACGAGGAGAAGAGGTAAAAATGAGTCTAACAGCAAGGTCTTTCTGAGTCCAACAGTAAATCTTAGAGGCCTTGTTCATATGCTATATTTTTAACCCTATTTTTAGAAGCAACCTTGGCAACAATATCCCTTATTTTGCACAGAACAGACTTAAATTTATTTTGTTAATTGTAATGAAATAATCTGCTTGGGTCATTTTATTCCCATTCTTGGGTCTGTGATTAATCTTAATGTGGCTTGTTTGGTTTGGATCTAGTATGATAAGTATCCAAGCAGTATGGTTTTCAAACATTGGTTTATGGTTTTATGTGGCTTGTCACTCAGCAAACCGTGGGATAATGTGATCATAATGAAAACTGCGAATATCATCAAAGTGCTCCTATAGGTAGTGCTTGACTTACGATCACAATTGAGCCCAAAGTTTCCGTATTAAGGGAGACATTTGTTAAGCAGATTTTGCCCCATTTTACAACCTTTCTTGCCACAGTTGTTAAGTGAATCACTGCAGTTGTTAAATTAGTAACCTGGCTATTAAGGTTTTCCTATTGACTTTGCTTGTCAGAAAGTCGCAAAAGGTGATCACATGACCCCGGGATGCTGCAACCATCATAAATATGAGCCAGTTGCCAAGCATCTGAATTTTGATCCACTGATCATTGGGATGCTGCAGTGGTCATTGAAATGGTCATAAGGGTGGAAAAAAGTCATAAATCACTTTTTTCAGTGCCATTGTTACTTCGAACAGTCACTAAATCAGGGGTAGGCAACTTTGGCTCTTTTATGACTTGTAGACTTGAAGTCCCAGAATTCCTGAGTCAGCATGGCTGGTTCAGGAATTCTGGGTGTTGAAGTCCACAAGTCATAAAAGAGCCAAGGTTATCTACCCCTGCACTAAATGAAATGTTGGAAGTTGAGAACTAGCTATATATGTATTCTGTTGAATTATTGTAAAAATATAGATAAAAACTGTCAGGAACAATGTTTTTGTACATTGTAACCCTCTTTTGTTATTTAAATTTATTTTGTTTTGGGTAGGAATCTGTGAGGCTCAGTTCCTTATAGCAATTAAATAAAATGCACCCTGCCTGTAGCAATAATTGATTAAATCATCTTATTTGTTTCGGGCATTTTTGCAGAAATGTTCGGAACAGGAGAGTGGACAGATGAATGTACCTCTATTCTTCTTCCTTGCTCAATTGTGATGAGACTGTGATTGGAATATAAATTGGGACTGGGGCAACAAAAGGTCATCGTGTTTGTAATATATTTAAATTCCCAGTTATAAACATGCATTGCCTTTTTTTTACTTTGTAAGAGGAGAAGAATATTGTTCTGAAGTTTCAAGAAGGCCTACTTCTATCAGAAGATGTGTTCTAAATCCTGACTTTCTGCTTTCATTATGCCATGTACGAGAAGTTCCCACAAGCTGTCAGGAGTGCCAAATTGGCTGTGTTGGCTTTGTAAAACATCCATATATGATTTCCCAATGCCATCAGTTTCCCCACAGTCATGCCAAGTCCCAGTATGAAGAGACAGAAGTTAGCACAAATTGTGACTTGCCATAATTGATGAACTGTTACGGCAGGGGTCTTCAAACTTGGTCCTTTTATGACTTGTGGACTTGAACTCCCAGAATTCCTCAACCAGCATGCCTGGCTGAGGAATTCTGGGAGTTGAAGTCCACAAGTCATAAAAGGGCCAAGTTTGAAGATACCTGTGTTATAGACAACGGTGATATTGGAGATGATACAGAAGGATGGGTTCTCTCTTCAAAAAATTATCTATCCAAAATTAGGCATATAAGTGCAAGATAGTAGACAGAAGAGACCAATGAGGCGTAGAATCTGAACACAGTGTACTTGTTTTGGGAATGAAGTGAGCAAAAGGAAAAGAAATGTAACTCAGTGGTTAAATGCACTAACACGCACTGTAACTCTGTGTATCTTTCTGTTTGTGCAGATCATGCTTACTTCTGCATGCCACTCATACTTTGCCTTTTGCTCTTTAACTTTCTCGTTCTTTTTTTTTTTTTAAGGTTCCATCTGTTCTGTTTACTTAGTTTTCATGGTCTTTGTCTTCCTCTGAAGCCGTTCACTCTTCTTTCACATATTTAGTTTGTGATTCAGTCATTACTCATTCCTTCTATAGAATTAACCTTATATTATATTTTTAGACAGAGTGCCAGTTTGGTCTACTGGTTAAGGACTTTGGCTAGAAATCAGGAAATTGTGAGTTCTAGTCCCACTTGATGATGAAAGCAGGCTGGGTGACTTTGGGCCAATCATTTTCTCTCAGGCCAACTAACCTCTTAGAGGAAAATAGGAGTATTAGGTATATCACCGCCTTGACATATTTATAAAATTGTTTAGTTACAAAAATAATACAGATGGGATACACGCACATATATAGACATAAAGGTGTAGTCTTTGACTTACCACCACAGTTGAGCCCAAAATTTCCATTGCTAAGCAAGGCAATTGTTAAGTGAGTCATGCCCCACATTATAACCTTTTTTTGCCATGATTGTTAAGCGAATCACTACAGTTGTTAAGTCATTACTCGAATTCAGTCATTACTCCAATCATTCGTCGTTACTCCAATCTGACTTCCCCCACTGACTTTACTTGTCAGAAATTCCCTAAGAAGGTTGCAAATGACAAAGCCAGAATCCTGGGATGCTGCAGCCATTGTAAATATATGGCCAAGAACCTGAAGTTTAATCACGTGACTATGGTAATGTGGTCACAAATGTGAGAATTGGTCATAGGTCACTTTTTCCAGCAGCGTTGTAACTTTGAATGGTCCTTAAATGGATGGCTGTAAGTTGAACATCTACACCCACAAACACACCCTACCTTTATTATTTTTATAAATAATTCAAGGCAGTGAACGTACCTAATACTGCCTCCTCCTATTTTTCTACAACGACGACAACACTGTGAGATGAGTTCAGCTTAGAGAGATATTTCTTTCCTCTGTTAATTTAGATTTGCACAATCAACATACTTGTGACGCACGTTGTTTTTTGATCTATCCCTTCATGTTTATGATAGACATGTCAGCTCATTTAGGTAAACCAGACCCGAAACATGACTGGAAGGAACAAATTCTAGTTTATTGTAAGACTACATTAACAGAGTCTTGCAACTCTGAAAGAACAAACTTTCTGCCACCACATTTAACTGCTTGATCAATTAAGGCGAATTCTTAAATTTCATTCTCTGACCAGGAAGCCACTGGGGGCCCCCTGCCTCTCTTATCTGATTATTTCCTAGGTAGCATCTCTTCTCCTCTTTCCCCAAGGTCATCCACACATTCCCCAGTACAGTAACCCATTTCTGCTATAGTCGGTTTATTTTTATCCTTCTGGATACCAGTCCTCAGTTTTCTATAACAAAATGGGCAGAATGGGACTCCATTCTAGAGTCCATTTAAGTTCATGCCTACTGCTTCAGTGACTCCATCCAACCACCTCATTCTCTGTCGTCCCCTTCTTCTATTGCCCTCAATCTTTCCCAGCATTAGGCCCTTCTCCAGTGAGTCCTTCCTTCTCATTAGGTGGCCAAAGTATCTGAGTTTCAACTTCAGGATTTGGCCTTCTAAAGAGCAGTCGAGGTTGATCTTTTCTAGGACTGACTGGTTTAAACGCCTTGCGGTCCAAGGGACTCGTAGGAGTCTTCTCCAGCACCATAGTTCAAAGGCCTCAATTCTTTGTCACTCAGCCTTTCTTATGTTCCAACTTTCACATGCATACATCGCAACTGGGAAAACCATGGCCCTGACTATATGCACTTTTGTTGGCAGGGTGATGTCTATGCTTTTTAGTATGCTGTCTAGATTTGCCATAGCTTTCCTCCCCAGGAGCAAGCGTCTTTTAATTTCTTGGCTGCAGTCCCCATCTGAGGTGATCTTGGAGCCCAGAAAAATAAAATCTGTCACTACCTCCATTTCTTCCCCATCTATTTGCCAGGAATTGAGAGGGCCGGATGCCATGATTTTGGTTTTCTTAATGTTGAGTTTCAAGCCAACTTTTGCACTCTCCTTCACCCGCATCAAGAGGCTCTTTAGTTCCTCTTCACTTTCTGCCATTAGAGTGGTATCATCTGCATATCTTAGGTTGTTGATATTTCTCCCGGCAATCTTAATTCCAACTTTTGATTCATCTAGCCTGCCTTTCTCATAGTTCCCACTAATGTAACTCCATACACTTCTATAGTAATTTGTAACATGACTCTTTTCATTCGGTTCCATGCAGCTGCCACATCTTTTTAATTTTTTTTCTTATGTCTACTTTCCATTCAGCCTGTTGGGAGATTAATCCATCCTTTTGATACTCTTTCGTGCAGAACCCCTATGTTTTCTTCCTGCAGTTGTTCTGCTTTCACTTTAATTTCTTTCCTTCTGTGATTTTATTTATTTAAACATTTATATAGCCACCCATGTTTCAACCAGCTCTGATGCACTCTTGATACTGTAAATAATGGTCTGGTTGATTTTCTATCCTTCACAATCTTCTGAATCTTCCTTTGTAAACAATTAAATTAATCATGCTTTTCGCTTCATTTAGATCTGTATATATACATGAATAGACTTTCACATATAGGTTTAATTTGAAACAGATATTTTGATAAGAAGAGATTCACCATATAGTCACAGTTCTCTTTCATTCTTTGGTCTCTCAGCAGCCCGGTTGTTTTATTTGTATTGACTCATTTTTACCCACTGATTCTTGTCTCTTAGGAATAATTAGAATGTTGCACAGCTGTCCCTCAAACTGATTTCCAGTTGATCTATATCACCATTTTCTGGAGCATGTTATATGCTATCCCCAATTTATTCCTACTTTCATGTGCATCCATCTCAACCTAAATGACACCAATTTTTTTTTTACTTTTTTAGCCCTTTCATTCAAAATCAAACCTAAATTTACAATTCTATTGCTTTGCAAGTATTAATCAACTGTGCCCAACAAGATTCAGACCTATTCCATCCATTCTATTTCTCTTACTCTTATTTTCTATCTAAGTGGTCATTAGGAGTCGAAAATGACTTGATGGTACATAATCCATCAATTTGTCTTATTTTTGTAGATACACAACTTTTTTTTCTTTTCATTTTTTAATTCATACTTTTTACCACATTTTCCTTTTACATTCCAAGGCAATTTTTCATTTGCCGTGGACATCATTTTATTGACCCAAAGATATTAACTTCAACTTTCTATCATGGCTTTGGTCAAGAGGGTATTACAAAATGCTAATAAGTAATACTAGGAAAAAAGATAGGCTAGCTAGGATATCATCCTTAACTATCTTGACAAATTAGCATTTCCTGCTAATGTTCAGAGCAATACAAGCTGGTTTTGGCAAATTTTGGTCAGTGTCCATTTTTACTGCATGTATCCCCATGCTATTCCATGCAAACCAGGAATTCTGATCTAGAGATACCTTAAAAACCACCATACTGTGAATCAAATGCCACCATCTAGGACAGGGTTAGTTAACCTTGGCTGTTTTATGACTCGTGGACTTCAACTCCCAGAATTCCTGAGCCAGCCATGCTGGCTCAGGAATCCTGGGAGTTGAAGTCCACGAGTCATAAAAGAGCCAAGGTTGCCTAACCCTGATCTAGGAGGTATATAAAATATACTGGCACCACCAGATGCTGTGGCACAACCTAAATGATATAGTCTTCAATATCTATTTATTTGTTAGACTTCTATCTTGTCTTTCCTCCTGGAGATCAGGGTGGGCCTATATAATCTACTCTTGCCTCTTCAGTGTTGCCTCCTTAACAATCTTCTGTAACAGTTTCACCTCACTCAAAATTGCCCAGCGAGTTTCCATGGAAGATGGTAGTTAGAAACATTTCTTTAAAAGTGTCATTCCAGTCCCTTAAGGTGATGATTTTCATGGCACCTTTTGAGTCAGGAGATCCATATTTGATTTCAATTCATTTTGATAAAGTAAAAAAAAAGTAATGAAAATTTGAATATCTACATTATATTTGCTCTCCTGTTAGAACCCACTTTGCTATCGTGATACTTTTTGCTTTATTTCTACCTTCTGCTTTTTGGAAAAATATTTTACAGTGCAAGCTTTTACAGAAATTTACAAAAGCTGTTTTATAAAGCCAAATCCTCTTGACTCTGCAAACAGCGTTAAATATACTGTGCATACAGGCTGTAACTGCTGCCAAAGATGCTTCAACCAAGTTCTGAATGAAGTGTCTGAATACTTATGCCAATGTGATATTTCTTTAAAGAGTGCTCCTAATCTCAGCTCATTACCTGTATAAAAGACACCTGGGAGCCAGAGATCTTGTTGATTGATAGAGGATCAAATGCTTATTTCAATCATTAAAATGCAAATCAATTGATAACTTTTTTGAAATGAGTTTTTCTGGATTTTTTTGTTGTTATTGTCTCACTGTTAAAATAAACCTACCATTACAATTATAGACTGATCATTTCTTTGGCAGTGGGCAAATGTACAAAATCAGCAGGGGATCAAATAATTTTTTCCCTCACTGTAACTAGCTGTCTGGGACCACATGTGGCCTGTGGTTATACACAACTGGTCCAAACCTTTAAAGCAACAAACAATCAAAGATCTCATGGAATTTAAAAAGAAGGCGGCTGAAAAAGATAATTCATTTTACTATTTTTGTATATACCCCACCTTTATTTTGTAAGTAATTATTAATAAACCAAGCCTGGGAATGCACCAAATAGATATGATGTGTCAAATCGGGACTCACAGGATGAACGTATAGTGGACCATTCCACTTATAACAGCAGGAAACCCAATTCCCTGGGCTCCATAGACAAAATAGTTTTCTCTTCTGAAGCACTGCAGCATGTTGAGTTCCAGCATTTGTGACCAAAAGTTGTCAGGAAGAGCTTTTTAAAAAAGACTAGAGTTCTTGTGTCTAAGCAAAACTTAATCACGGCGCAGACCTTTTTATCTTTAAAAAAAAATATTTCACAGAAATAAAAAGAAAGTGGATTAATGGAAAGAGTCCCTTATTCACTTGGTCCATTTACAGTAACATAGATGGCTGAAGAAGAAAACTCGTGAGTCCAAAAAATGATCAAGCTGTTGTGACCCAAAGTAAAGACTGTATGTCTGAATCTACTGAGTAAAGGGACCAACGCCTCCAAAACCCTTCCCTCCATATTTTGAGACATGGAAGGGTTGAAAATCAAAATCAAAGCAACCATATGCTGCAAACGAATTAGATGGACCTGCAAAGCACCGGTAATAGAATCAACAGTGGATGGTGGGATTCAAAGAAAGCAATGCGTTATTCCCAAAGTCAGTTCCTTCAGTGTCAACTGAATTTCAGTTCAACCACAGTTGGGACCAACATTTCTGTTGCTAAGCTGGGCATTGATTAAGTGAGTCACTTCAGATTTTATGACCCTTTTTTGCCATGGTTGTTAAACAAATCATTGAAGTTGTTAAGCAACCATTCGACGAATCTGGCTTCCCCATTAAGTTTATTGGAAACCATCTAGGGAGATGACAAATACCCCAGGACGTTATGTCAGTCATAATACATACACGCTGGTTGCCAAGTGCCTAAATGTTGGTCACATGACCATGGGGATGCTGCCAGGGTTGGAAGTGTGAGGGTCATAAGTAATTCTTTCCAGTGCCATTGCAACTTTGCACTGTCACTAAACAAATGATTGTAAGTTGAGGATTACCTGGGCTATGCAACTAACTTACATTTGGCGGAGAGGCATTCTAGTAAGGTGGGGCTGTAAACAGATCCTACTGACATTCAGGCAGTCCATAATTCCAAGTATGCTTTTTAAAATGAAGCTTATGCCAACCACTTTCCTAATATTCCCAAGGCCTGTGTTTTGTGAGACTCAGATCTCACTGCTTTTTTGAGTTACTACATCAAGATGCTGTCAGCATTTTAAATGAGAATCCAGGAATGGATCCTGATGCTGCTGCCGATTGCGAAGATAACAAACCAGCCCTGTCCCTGGAAGAAGCTTATTGAGATAAACATTTTCAGGCAGACAGAGGAGGACAACTTGCAGCTGAACCACTGGAGGCAGAATTAATTGACACCTTTGGAGCTTTGCCAAGCAATGAACAGAAAGATTTATTGAAAACGTTGGAGAATCGTATGCAAACTTTCTCCACAGTGCATAAGACAGCTGTCCCATTAATTGACTTGATGTCTGTGCCCTTATACAGAAGGCTGCAAAAGTAGTACTAATCTGAGTTTGTCTCCGACACCCCTCAAAGACAAGCAACTAGACAGATAACCAGTTTGCGTCACTGAAGATTCAAATACACCACCAGGAGATGCAAATTCCGACTGCAAATTACAGAGATTGTAGATCAGCCCTTACAGGACTCCATTTTAACTATATTAAAAGGCTCTTAGATATTTGGTGCAGGCTGTTTCCGGGAAGTGTGTATAGCAATAATTTTGGCTGCCCAGACTGAATGACATTCAACGATTACTTCCCTTCATTTCCTGCAGTGTACTTTGAGCCTTTTCCCGGGATAAAGTTACCCATTTTCTTTTCCTTATTTATTGTTTTGCCTCATGAGCAAAAAGATCCATTTATCTTGGTCGTTCAAAAATAAAGATTGACACTTTGAAAAGTTGCTTGTCGGTTAAAATTCCTGGTTCTATCCTGGTACAAGGTAGGCTTCTTTCTCTCGTGTGTGGTATTTCACACTAAATTTAATCCTAAATATTTAATTATTTATGTACCTATGTACATGTTTATATAGCTATTGGTATCTTCATACTTTTATTATTTTTACAAATAACTCAAGGTGGCGAATACACCTCCCTCCTCCTATTTTTCCCACAACACCAACCCTGTGAGGTGGATTTGGCTGAGAGGGAGATTTGCCCGAAGAAACCCAACTGGTTTTCATACCTAAGGCGGGACTATGATGCCTACCAAGCTGGGTCTTGTGATCAGTGGCTATGATGGTTTTATTACTATTTAGAGACTTTACACTCCTTGAATTGCATGTGGTTCTCTAGTAATTTAATAATAACCAACTTTCAGTTGTAAAGAAAAGAACAAAAGTACAAATAGGAATAGGCAGATAAAGTTGTATTGTTTGTCTCTTCTCTCTGAATTGTGTGTTGTTTTGAATTTTTCTCTTTCTTTCCTCTCCTTTATCTGAAATGCGAAGTTCTTGTCTGTTTCAATCTCAGGATGTATCTGTTGACGACTGATAATATCGAATGATGTTTGTACAGTATGTGTGCATCTTAGATGAAACATACAGCTTAGACCAGGGATGGGGAACCTTGGCTCTTTTATAACTTGTGGACTTCAACTCCCAGAATTCTTGCTGGCTCAGGAATTCTGGGAGTTGAAGTCCACAAGTCATAAAAGAGCCAAGGTTTCCCACCCCTGAGCTAGACCTTTTATTTGCCACAGATCAAACACATAAACAGAGCTTTCATGTAAACACTGGGGCCACTCATGTTTTAGGAATCTTCTTGGCATTTGAGAAGAGATGCAGTCTCTATTAAGATACTATTTTACTCAGGCAGCCATCCAGTTTGTTTGTGCCATACCTTCCCACTGCAGTGAGAGGTTAATCCTACCAAATGGTTTATTTTTTATTTGTAGTATGGACAAGCCAATAGACCAGTGATGGCGAACCTTTTAGAGACCAAGTGCCCAAAACCCAAGCCTGCCTGCCCCCGCTCCGCTCCGACCTCCCACTCTGCCCACTCCACCCCTGGCTGCCTGCTCTGCCCCCACCCCACCCCCAGCCTGCCCCACTTCGCCCCTGCCCCGCCCCTTGCCACCTCCACAGCCCACCACTGCAGATCGCCCAGGCAGCCCAGTAGCTCCATGCCCTCTGCCCGCACCCCGCAGCATCATCTGTGCGCAATGGATCATGAGAGTGGAGTCTTGTTCACGCTGCCTAGCTGCCATATTCTTGGCTGGGCTGCTCCGCGCTCAGGAGCGACTCTCCTCAGGAGGGGCTGCTGGTAAAGAGAGGGCCATGGGGGGAGGTGGGGCTGGGACAACGGAACGCATGACCACAGAGAAGTCTCTGAGTGCCGCCTCTGGCACGCGTGCCATAGGTTCGCCACCACTGCACTAGACTCTCAGTCCCTTGTAATCTCATTGTAGTTGAATTTCAGGAGTTTCACAGAAAGGTATAGCACAAAAGGAAATTGATGTGGGAAAGGGGAAAAAAGAAAAAAAACAATGCAAGGATCATAATGTTAGTAACAATTGAATAGTGACCAACTATGATTCAAATAAGATTAAAATAATGGTGTAAAACCTAAATATAGGCAGGCTTTCAAGAAATATCCTGGGAGCCAGAGTTTCCTTGAAAGGGGAGCAAAACAGTTATTGGTCTCAGCGGATATGCTTTAGCTTTGTGAGGGCTTTTTGAATCTGCCAGCTTCCTGCTACCCATCGCTCCAGGTAAAGTGTTAGGGGTGATACTGCCCCCCAGGAAAGAAGATCCTCCACAGGCAGGATCTGTAATCTGAGCCAGAAGGAAATGCAGTAAATAGAAATGGCAAGGATGGCTGTTCAATATCATTGTCCATCTGTTCATGGAACTTGCTGACCTTTGCTGTTTTCTTTTGGTAAAGATGTAGACATTATTAGGAGAAGGGTTCCCCCCTCCACATGAAAAATAATCTTACTGGTATTCTGAAAAACACTCTTTAGTTTACCAGTATTATTTGATAGGGATTTGGGGAGAATTAATTCAGGCCAGTGAGCTTGCCTTTTGAATATTAACTCATACTGTCAGACAAGCTTTGAGAACAGATTCCAGCAAGATCAAAAGCCCTTTTATGATCACTTTCTCTGTTGTAATTGCATAAGCAACAATAGGGGTTTCAAAAATTAATTTAAAATGTGAATCCTTGGAAGTTTTTAAGCGTTTCCCTTTAAAAAAAAAAGTAATTGTTTTAAAAAATAATCATTGTTGCAAAATTTCCCAAGTCCAGCAATTTTCTCCCTCTCTCCTAATATGTAATTGTTTAAGTCTGAGATCTAACCAGAGACTCAAATATTCAACAAAGCTTTAAAATGATATTTCAAAGGTGCATGGCTTGATGTTTCTTAGATTCATTCTATAATCAGTAGCAAAGTGTTCTTTTTGCTGCAAAGGTCAAGCACTTCTATGAATATTGTCTTTGATGGAAGTTGAAAGGATTGCACCATCTTTTATAGTTATGAAAAAAATTGTTTTCAGCTTGTAAATCAATGAAATGAAGTATTTGCTCTGTTCAAGGGACAGAAAATACTAAAATAATTAAACTGAGGCTTCTCTTTAACTTGGGCGCCTGACAAAAACTGGAACAACCAGATTTGTTCTAGATCTTTCTTGTTGCTTTCTCTTCACATAACAGGAAAAAACTTTTGAAAGAAAGATATCTTCAAAGCCTTCTTCTTCTTTCAGGGAAAATTTTGTTTTTGTTTTTTTCCATACTGTATCACAACAAATTTTGACTGTCCAAACAGTTTATTTCCATACTGTTATAAGACTGCAGGATGATAATGAAAGGACAAGCGTCTGACATTTGGAAACTAAATTTGCCCTCTGTATTGACTGCCAAAAAGGCTTTATGTAATTATTTAACCATTTCATCTAGTGAAAGAAAGCTAATCAATTGCTATTCCCAGCCTGTTGTTTGAATGAAATTCACATTGCATTTTCTAGCACGTATTTTACAACCTTCCAATTCCCAGACGCATGCAGGATTCACTATACTAATTTTTTTCTACTAAAATGCTGACTCGTTTTTTTTCAGGTGTTAAAATAAAAACTGTAGGGGTATATTTTTGGCATGGAAATGGAATGCTTCTAAATTTGGCTATAAAAGATTGCAGACATAAGATGCTGGGTTGAGTCATTAGCCTATTTCTAGTGTTATAAAAGACATCGGTAGTTCTTTAAAATAGACATATGAATATCTTTGCAGACTCTAGTCTGGGTGTATTGAACAATATGCTCCACCCTCTTGAAAATTTCTGGGGGGAAAACCACCACAATGTGTTTGGTGGTGAAAGTACTGACCTTAAAACTAAGGAGATCCAAATCCATCCTCAGAGTTTAGTGGGTGAACTTCGGCCAGTGATTCTCTCTGAACTCAGCCAATCTCATAGGGATGCTTGTTGGGAAAATGGGGGGATAAAACATTACAAAATGTTCTCTTGAGCATCTAACTGAAAGGTGGGATAAAAACCTAACAAGAAATCAAGGGACTGATTATTTCTAGGAATAAAGTAGTGGCCTGGTTCTGTATCAAGTTATGCCATAGTTTGCTTTACTGTGATTTATTGACTGAACCACAATGTTTGGATATACAAGAGATGGTGAGCCATAAATTACGGCTTGAAAACCGCAGCTTGCCTAACTAAATAACATTATGACAATATGACAGTGCTTTACATAAATTCAGCAGCCTGTTATTATACTTGATCTCTTGAAAGCATTCTGTAAACTTGTATAGTCCTCCTTTGTTTTTGTTCCATATAGTCTTTCTTCGATTTCCATGCCTTTGGCAATATCAAGACAGTAATGCTAGTAGGTAAAACTGCTTTTCTATTAGTCTTGCAGTCAGAGAAGCTCATATTAATTCTTCTCTTGAGTTATTAAATTAAATTAATACATACCGTATATGCCGGCGTATAAGGCGACTTCCGCAAGCGCTAAAATCAGTGCCAAAGACGGGGGTCGTCTCATACGCCAAGTCGTCTTATACACCGGAAATACTGGTAGTTTCCGGCGTATAAGACGACATTCTAGGAATGCAGCTCGGCGACAAAGACGGGGGTCGTCTTATACGCCGGGTCGCCTTGTACGCCGGCATATACGGTAATTTGTAGCCTCCTTCTTAAAATAGCAAATATCTTGAGAATCTTGCCACGGGTAGCAGGTTGGATTAGAAATTCTCTCAAGTCTTTTCCAACCCAATGTTTCTGTGGAATTCTTTTCTCAGTTGGACAGTTTAATATATCTGCCTTGCAGTTGGTAAAAAAAATCAATGTATATATGTTTTCTGAGGTTTTTGTGGGTGTTTGTATGTAGGTCTTTGGTTATTCGGGTTTTCTCCTGTGTAAAATTGGAAGTGTCTTGGTGACGTTTCGACGAAGCACCAGCCTGAAGATGACGAATGGGACTTCGTCGAAACGTCGCCAAGACACTTCCAATTTTACACGGGAGAAAACCTGAATAACCAATGACATACATACATACATACATACATATATATATGTTTTCTGAGGCTTTCGCCGGTGTTTGTATGTAGGTCTTTGGTTATTCGGGTTTTCTTCCGCGTAAAATTGGAAGTGTCTTGGCAATGTTTCGACGAAGTCCCATTCGTCATCTTCAGGGTGGTGTTTTCAGCTTCGTGCTCCTCGAAACGTCGTCAAGACACTTCCAATTTTACGCCGGAGAAAACCCGAATAACCAAAGACCTATGTATGTATGTATGTATGTATGTATGTGTATATGTATGTATGTATGTATGTATGTATGTATGTATGTATGTATAAATGTATAAGGAAATCGAATGTTATGGTGCAAAAATGAATGTTTTAATTTTAATACAATTCATGGATAATCTAGAGAAAATATTTGCATGTGGAAGGCATAGACTTGTCTGATTAATAATATGCATTTTCTTGTGTCAAATCCCACCAATGTATAAGGCTGCCCACATTTTGTAGCTAGAAAATAAAACTCGACACACTGTAACAATCAATTTTAATTCTACTAAGCTGATAATTCTGTAGAATTGCAGTTCACATGAATTGATAACCGTCCTTGTGTAACTGCTGAGAGACTTTTTTTTTCCTGCCGGGTGAGTCTGGGATGCTGCATTCCACTGTTGTCTCTTACAGATGTGTCAAGTGTACAACTCAAGTGGTACCATAAATTGAATACAGAAAGGAGTGAAAATATCAGAATAATCAAAAAAAATGCTTGATTGTCTTAGATAGGAAAAAATGAAGAGAATTTCAAATGCATGGCATACCTTTAGTCCTCAACAACTTCTCAGAAAAAAGCTTTATGTTTTCCTTCTTCTTTCTTTCCTATTGCTGCTAGGCTGGATGATTACAATTTACAACCATTTGTTTAGTGACTGTTCAAAGTTACAGCAGCACTGAAAAAGTGACTTATAACCATTTTTCACACTTAACGACTGTTGTAGCATCCCCATAGTCACATGATTAAAACTCAGTTGCTTGGCAACTGGCATTGATTTATGATAGTTGCACTGTCCTGGGATCATGTGATTACCATTTGCAACCTTCCCAGCTGGCTTCCAAAAAGCAAAGTCAGTGGGGAAAACCTAATGACAGCACAATTCATTCCACAGCTGCAGGGATTTGCTTAACAGCTGTGGCAAACAGGTCATAAAATGGGGCAAAACTCATTTAACCTCCTGGCTTAGCAATGGCAATTTTGGCTCAGTTGTGGTCGTAACCCGAGAACTACCTATATTTCAGCATAAATGATGCCCTTCAACATAACCAACCTCCTTGGTACTTTCACAGCAAAAAGATATTATTGCTATATGTGAAACTATCAAAGATTTCCTTTACACAAAGGTTATTTCTGTATAGATCCCTTGCCAGAGATTTAAACCCCCCTCAAACATCCTTCATAAACTTTTGCTTCCTTAGATCCCTTTTTAAAAAGATGCTGTTCAATCTCTGAGAGTCCTAAAAGCTGCTGAAGGTGCAAACAAATCTCAGGCAGGCACTTGGTGGAAAGAAAAATATCTGCTTTAAGTGACCATAACCCAGAAGCGGTTATTGAGGAGCTGTTTGTGATGAATAGATAAACCTAAACGTTAAAAAAAATGCTCCTTTACTTTGCAAAAATACCATATTAACAAGACAACATGATATTAATTTATCTGAAATTGACAACAGTATAGCTAAGTAAAGTAATATTGGTTTGATGGAAGCTCAAGTTTTTATTCCAGCCAAGGGAGGGTAACATGAACTCTCAAGGCTGGCTCCAGCCTCAAGACTTAGGGATAGAAATACATGGAAAATGCAGTGGATGAAATTGAAGTACAGTTTGAAAACAAGAATCCAGAATTCTTACCATCAGCAAATTCTGGATCAATAATGTGTTATATAACTAGTCATTTAATGCCTTGTTTGGTTACTGTCAAATAAAAGCAATTGGATATAAAAGATACATTGGGCTCTATTAGAATGAAACTGCTTGTTATCGCTAAAAGATAAAAATTTAAATTTAATTTTAGTCTGAATAAATTATTCTATCTGGCAGCCCTCTCAATATTTGTAAGTTTGAATATTAAATTTGTTTTGTTTATGGTGGTTGAAAAAAAATTACTTTCTATATTATGCTTAAAAAAAACCCTTTCTTCCTGAAACACCACATTATTTTATAAAATTCTCCCACAAAGTAATTCTTTTACAAATATTTCTTTGGCTTTGAATAAATGATTCTTGAATGCATGGTAGGTGTATTTGTATGCTAACAATATACTAAATGAAGGAGAAATGAAAGCATCTTTGGACTTCTGATTTGGTTTCAAGTGGGTTGTTTTGTGGGAGGACAGCTGGGTGCAGGGCATGGAGTCTGTTTTTTCCGTATTATGTCATGTGTCATAATAAACTGACACAGGAAGCATTCCTGTGGAAGTCAAGAGCTATTGCTTGCATGAAAAATCATTACTCAAACTAAGACAGAATTAGAAATGACACTTTTTTTGCAGACTGTGATGATTTTTGCGTTCTCTTGTTTTTGTTGTTAACTTTGCACTGTTGATTGTGTGTCTGCGTGCATGTACCTTTGAGTCGTTATTGACCTTTGGCAACTGCCCGGACATGCCCCTGCATTTTTCTTGGCAGGATTTCAGAAGCTATTCGCCATTGCCTCCTTCCTAGGGCTGAGAGAAACTGACTCAAGGTCAACCAGATGGTTTTGTGGCTAAAATGAGACTAGGATTCACAGACTCCTAATTTTTGGTCTGGTGCCTTAACCACTACTCCTCACTGGCTCTCACTTTTGAAATTCCATAAGTAACAAAGGCTAAACCATTGAGTTAAAAAAAAAACTAAAATAAATTTGTGGAAAGAATGAATTATGTGTTTTTTGTTTTATATTGTCCCCTAAATGTAGTGAATGTTTCTCTGACGTACTTAAAATCATAACTGAAAGATTCTGGCCACTCTTTTTGAAGTTTTGGGTGGTTTCCCCAAGATCCTTAAATTGTGCAACATTGAGAAAAGCCTCCCGAAAACCTTCCATACCATTAAGAAAAATCTATTTTATTTCTATTATGTATAAGAATTAAGCTTTCAGGGGACATGGATCGTGACTCACTTATTTGTTTCTTTTTTAAACTTGGTCATATCCTTATTAATAAATGTTGTCATGCCAGCTCACACAAGGGATTTCTTTGTTGTATGATAATTACCCGATCATATTAACAGAATTTTACAAGAGTTCTGTTGCTGCTGCTTTCATGTCTTACATTTATCCACTGCTTCTATTACTTTTATTGTTATCAAAAAAGCACAGATTAAGGAAGAAAAGCTAGAATAGTAGTTTAGTGACTTTAATTTTTTTAAATTAGGAGCTGGTGGCATCATAAACACGAAATGTTCAGCTCTTAAGCAACTCTTTGCTCTAAATGTAGAGCAAAGGAGTGCAGATTACCATTGGACTGATATAAAATAAGAGCAATTAAATCAGAAGCATCCAGTTTCCAAAGGCAGCGTTTCTTAATCTCAGCAACTTTGAAAGATGTACAGTAGCACTTAAAGACAAAGTCTGGAAAGCAAAGGCTCAGAATGAACAAAGACTTGCAACAGAAATCAAGAATAATAATAAAAAAAGTTTCTTTCAACATATTAATAACAAGAAAAAAGTCAAGGAAACTATAGGTCCACTAAAGAGAAAAGATGGCAAGGAAGTTACAAGCAATAGGGAGAAAGCAGAGCTGCTTAACTCATTCTTTGCATCAGTCGTCACACAAAAATAAATTATAGCACAACATACCCCTCAAAAATACTGCAAAAGACAAACTAGAAACAAAAATTAAAATAAGCAAGAAAATGGTAAGAGAACACCTATCTGACCTTGATGAATGTAAATCACCAGGACCTGACAGATTACATCCCAGAGTTCTGAAGGAGCTGGCAGATATTATCTCAGAACCATTGCACCATATCTTTCAAAAATCCTGGAGTACCAGAGAAGTACCTGAGGATTGGAAAAGGGCTGATGTGGTTCCCATCTTCAAGAAAGGGGGAAAAAAACAGACCCAGGAAACTACAGACCAATCAGTCTAACATCAATACCTGGGAAGAGCCTGGAAAAGATAATCAAAAAACAGATCTGCGAACAACTAGAAGCAAACAAAGTTATAACTGATAGCCAGCACAGGTTTGTTAAAAACTGATCATGCCAAACCAATCTTATTTCATTCTTTGATAAAGTGATCAAATTAGTAGACCAGTGAAATGCTGTGGACATAGTATACTTAGATTCCACTAAGGCATTCGACAAAGTAGACCATAATCTACTGCTTGGTAAGCTAGAAAAAGGTGGAATAGACAACATCAGCACCAGATGGATCTGTAGCTGGCTGACAAACCGAACTCAACTAGTAGTCCTCAATGGTACTACTTCTACATGGAGAGAAGTAAGCAGTGGGGTACCACAAGGCTCCGTCTTAGGCCCAGTACTCTTCAATATCTTCATCAATGATTTAGATGAGGGAATAGAAGGAGAACTCATCAAATTTGCAGATGACACTAAACTGGCAGGAATAGCCAACACCTCAGAAGATAAGCTTAGGACCCAAAAAGATCTTGACAATCTTGAACAATGGGCCCTATCCAACAAAATGAGTTTCAGTGTAGAGAAAAGCAAAGTTTTACATTTAGGCAGGAAAAATCAAAGATATAAGTACAGATTAGGTGAGACCTGGCTCAAAAACAGTAACTGTGAGAGGGACCTTGGAGTCCTAGTGGACGAGGCATAGAATCAAGATCATGCAAAATATTAGTACCGCTTTATAAAACCCTAGTGAAACCACACCTGGAATACTGCAACCAATTTTGGTCACCATACTATAAAAAAGATGTTGAGACCTTGGAAAAAGTTCAGAGAAAAGCAACTAAGATGATCCAAGGCCTGGAGACTAAAACATATGAAGAACAGCTGCAGAGATTTTGGTTAATCTGACAGACTTTGAAGTTGTTGATAAGATAAAATATCTGGGGGTTACCCTATCTGTTTCTAATGTAAAATTGTATAAAAACAATTATGAAAGGCTGTGGGTCAGGGTACAAAAAGATTTGAAAAATTGGGAGAAGTTACAGTTATCTCTTATGGGAAGAATTGCAGTGATTAAAATGAATGTCCTGCCAAAATTTCTCTTTTTATTTCAAATGTTACCTATTTTAAAGAATGAGGTTAACTTAAATGAATGGCAGAAAGGTATCAACAAATATATTTGGGCAGGGAAAAAACCAAGGGTAAAGCTTAAAATTATGCAAGACTTCCGTGAGAGAGGTGGACTCAAGGTACCGAATCTGAAATTATATTATGATGCTGTGGCTTTAACACTAATTAGTGATTGGATTGATTTAACAAATGTAGAAATACTCCATTTGGAGGGTTGGGATTTACTTTTTGGATGGCATGCCTATCTAATTTTTAATAAAAAAGTGGATCGGGTTTTTAAATCTCATATTATAAGGATTTCTTTACTTCGAGTTTGGAGGAAATATTATAAAAGTGAGTTTAAAATACCATTATGGGCTATACCTTGGCATGCGATAGAGGGGATAAGAAGAGGAGTTAAGATGGATAGTGTTTCTTATGCGCAATTACTCAGGTGGGATGGTAAAAATTGGCAGTTAAAATCTTTGGAAGATTTAGCACATGAAAATCTTACATATTCATGGTTTCAGTATAGACAAATAGCTGATAGATGGAAGATAGATCGTAATGTGGGTCTGCTCAGAGAAGATGAAAATCTTTTTAAACAAGTAAAAGATCAAAGGTGAACTCACATTAAGAGAATTTATGGGGTGCTAGTAGAACTGGACTCAGAATCAGAACTAATTAAAGAATGTATGATTAAATGGGCACAAAATTTTGGTGAACCAGTTCTACTAGATACCTGGGAAACCATCTGGGTGAGGAATGTTAAATTTACACAAGCCCAGAACTTAAGGGAGAATTTTTACAAAATGTTTTACAGATGGCACCTTGATCCACAAAAAATGTCTCGTATGTATCCTGACTTACAGCCTAAATGTTGGAGATGTGGTTGTTTGGATGCTACTTATTATCATATTTGGTGGTCGTGTAAAAATATAAAAGTCTTTTGGATTAAGATATGGTGGAATATTCAAAGAATTTTTAGAAAGAGGGTAAAATTTACCCCACAATTGTTTTTGTTAGGTATTGTTACTGATTGTGATGCTAAGGAAGTTATATTGATGTTAAATTTGATTACGGCCGCTAGGCTGTTAGTAGGGCAATATTGGAAGAAGGAATCTTTGCCTACCTTGCAAGAGTGGTTTTTTAAAGTTTCTTATTTGGCGGAAATGGCAAAGATTTCAGCTTTCTTAAAGGAGCAATCGCAAGAGAAATTCTTTGCGGTATGGGAAAAATAGATAAATTTTATACAATATAAATTGGATATAAAAAAATATCATTTAGCTTTCTAATAACTTGTATATAAATTTTAATATTTTATAGATTGTACTTTTTTATATCTCTTTTCTTTCTCTTTTTTTTCTTTTTTATTATCTTTTTTTCTTTCAAGTACTTTTTCCTTTTAATACGTATGCTTTTTTTACATATATTTTATTGTTAATTACTTTATAAATTGTTTATGTAAGGTATTTAGATATATTTATGACTTATATTTTTTCAATTTTTTTTAAGATTCTTAAAAATTTTAATTAAGCCTATACTCAGCTCTGGGAAGATCGGGGGGGATGGAGAGGGAGGGTTGGGGTGGGTGGGCGAGGGTTGTTTTTTTTTTTTTGTTTTTTTTGCTTTTTGTAAAAATATCTAAAAATTTTCAATAAAAAAAAAAAAGAACAGCTGCAGGACTTGGGTTTGGCTAGTCTAAAGAAAAGAAGAAATAAGGGTGACATTATAGCAGTATTCCAGTATTTGAGAGGCTGCCACAAATTATTGGTCAAATTATTCTCCAAAGTGCCAGAGGGCAGAACAAGAAACAATGGTTGGAAACTGATCAAAGAGAGAAGCAACCTGGAATTAAGGAGAAAGTTCCTAACTATGAGGACAATTAACCAGTGGAACGGCTTGCCTCCAGAAATTATGGGCGCTCCATCATTGGAGGTTTTTAAGAAGAGATTGGACAGTCACTTGTCTGAGATGGTATAGGTTCTCCTGCTTGAGCAGGGGGACCTCCAAGGTCTCTTCCAGCTCTATTCTATTCTTAGAATTTCCCAGGCCATCAGCAAGCTATTCACATGGTCGCTGAATGAGTGGTCATTAAAGAGAACCACCTTTATTTAATAGTGCCTTTAACTCTAAATTATTTTTATCAGTAGGGTTTTTCTTTATCTGTCCACTCATCTTGTTAAAACCTATAGGCAACCAATACAGTTGAAAATGCTACCGCAGGAAAATCTGAAGACAAAGTCATATTAGATATTTCTGCTGATGGATCTGTTTCTATAGGCAGGTTTCTATAGGACATGGAATTTTTCTGGCTTTACGGATTTGTTCCAGCTAATCACTTTTCTTCCAGAGCAGAGTCTTTCAATACATAGGTCTTGTCCCTAATCTATCAAGTTTGGTCTTCTGTCCATTCATAATTATTTAGTGATACATTAAATATAAAACAATAATGTTAATGAGTGTGTGGATATGTGTAATATTCTTCTCAGAACTAAAAAAAATGCTATTGTTCCATGGTGAATAATAGCTGGCTATATGCCCTTCGATTTACTCTCTTTCTGGAGTACAAAAGCAGTGGAAAGTCTAATTGCTTTTAAAATAAAATTATTTAGTAATGAATTATTTACTACTGTCAATAACAGCAGTGACATTTCTGGATCTGCATTATGTTAGGGATGAGCTATAGAAATATTTGCAAAGGAGATGAAAAATTTTTAAGGATTATAGAGGCAAGAGTTGGATTTTGCTGAGGATATGGTTTTTATATCATTTGTAAATCTGCTTTTCTTAAGGCTACAAAAACAAACCTGTGACAGATACTCCATCTTGAAGAATTCAGACCCAAGGCAACCTGGTTGATTAAAAGGAAATACATATGAAGTCAAAGGATTATAAATCTGGCAGCATTCTTCAAGCATGCATTTCCCAAATATATTGGATTACAGCACATATAATCCTGGCCAACACAGCTGAAGAGTGCTGATCTATGACATCCCCTTACCCTAAAAGCTTTAACTGATTCTTTTTTGTTTTTACAACTTTCTTTCATATAATGTAAAATAAATATGACTATTTTTAAATTAAAGATTATATTAACTCAGGTCCAGAGCCATGTGCAGCCTCCAAAAATATTCCAAAAAGTGCTACCAAGCTGTAATTTTTAATATGGCAGGATGAATAAACAATCTCTGGGGAAAAATCACATTAACTTTATTTCATGGAACTTAATGTCAAATACATTTATATTAAATTAAATTTAGTTTTTGCCCTGGCCCACTTTTGTATCATGGGCTCGCTTTCTTTTTGAATGTGCCTCTTTACACAACAGACTTAATGGGGTCAGTGGTCCCACATCTGAACTCCGAAACGTTTTCAACCTTACAATTATAGCTGTGGAATCTCAAATAACTATTCTTTCAGATAAATCAATAAAATATCAGCCAACTTCTCTCCTTTACATTTGATATGCTTTCAATAAATAATGTATGCATTTAATTTAGAAATAGATTAGAAGGACAAGAAACGGAAAACTGAGAAATAGGCAAAATATTTAAGATACTATGTTAGTGCAAAAAGTTAATCAGAATGGCTCATATTTTAAAATAAGTATTGGAAACAGGAACTCTTTATGGGGATAGACTTATTCAGTAGACAGATAAATTAGTAAGCAGACTAGTAATACAGCTGTTGTTCCAAACCTGAGATAATATCAAAGTGTTTTGTAACTCCTGCCCCCAGAATTCACTGGGGAACAGACATGTGTGTTCTTTGTGCAGTTTAGATAAAAATCTTTGAAGAGCTTGCTTAAGGTTCCTAAAAGTGTAGAAATCTATCCATTGCTTTTTCTGTTTTTGAAGCACTTTTTATTAACTAATAGGAGTATTGGTGTTTATTCCATTAAAAACAAATGAAATTTTAAAGGGTTTTCTTTGGCTTGTGGCCAAACAAAAAAATTGATGTGTGTGCAATGCTTTCTCCCCTTAAATGAAATGTCCTTTATAAATCTTTAATGTTATTTATATTCCTTAAAAAAAATGGTTGTGTAATCTCTCAGTAAGAAAGACATTAATAGGACCAATCAGTTAACTTTCAGAAAACGTAGCAAGAGTGAAGAAGAAATGAGACCTAGTGTTGACAGAAATGGGGTTTCTGCATCTTAGCTACCTTTTACTTGTTGTGGAATCATGTACTGTATATTAGCCCATCCTTTTTTCACGACTATTTTCTTGCAGGGAATTCTATCTCCGAGATGGTGACCTCAATTCTATTGACAGAATGAGATATCTGGAGATGAAACGGTTGAGTCACGACTCCCAACAGCCTCCAATTAACCTCTTGACTTGTTTACATGAAGAGATTTCAGCTCTTTAGTTCAGAATAAACAGTACTGGAGTTCCAGTAAGTTTTAGTCCTCCCTTAGGCATGAAAGCCAGCTGGGTGACTTTAGGCTACTCACTTTTGCTCAGCTCAACCCACCTCACAGGATTCTTATGGATAAAATAGGAAGAAGGAACGTTAATTGCCTTGAGAGATGCAAAACAATGGCTGGGTGTACATCTAGTGAATAAAATAACAAATGCATCTGGAATCCAATACCAGATTTTTGCTTTGTACCTGGCCTTGCTTAACCATAGTTCTGTCAGACCAAAGAGAAAATGGAGGTGGAGAGATGGAGTAATAATAGCACAGCAGCCCTACGTAATCTTTCCCAAACATTGTCTCTCAGAATTTCTCCTATTTCCACCTGAAATGATTATACTGGCTGGGGAAGATTGGTTTACTTGTACCACGCATCTAGGGAAGGAACCCAGTAGATTTCATGCAGCTCTCGACATCCAGTTTTGCACCCTATTTCTTTTCCCTTTCCTGCTGCAGCCATAATTAAGCATTCTGGGAGTGTCGGAAGATGCTGGGATTCAGCTTTGCAAAGCTCTGGCCCTGCAGGTGGCAGAATCTGAACGGATTCTGTTGTCAACCATAGAGTTTGCAGGACGATGGCCAGAGTGGTTACTCCGCTGGGCCTAACTAATTTTGTCAGCAACTGCGTTTTTCTACTGAGGAACAATGATGAAGGAGGGTAAGAGTGAGAGGATAAGCTGGGGTTATCATTTATTCATTTATGATAGTGATTTATATACCCTTGCTGCTCGTTATTGTGAACCCAAGATCAATAAACCAGGAGAACAAGAATAAATAATCACAAAACAACAGCAACACTACAGTGACATAATGGCCGCCGAGGGCAATCTTGCTCTCACCACATAATCCTAGTCATAAGAAACGACAATGACAAATTCAACTAACCTACAGGCCCCATATTCGTTGTTGGTTCTTACAGGATCTCAATAGTAAAAAAAATTGGCAATGTTGATTACTAGGGAGTAGCAGAATATAACGCCTTTTTCTCTCACTAGTGTGTATATGTGTGCATTCACACAAGGGAATGTGGGTGTGAATGTAAGGGAATGTAACATCTTCATTTAGCAATCGTTTACAGATATGTGATGACAGAGTAGATTTGTGACCAATCCTTGCATTTATGACCTTTGTAAGTTTGTAAAGCAATGGGAATAAAATTATAAGCACAGTTGCCGTTTTTAGTGTCCACTTCACTTGACCTAATTGTTGGTCCCAATTGTAGTTTTATCTAGATTTTTTTTAGTTTATCTTTTTCTGTTCCTTCTAGAAATAAAGGTAAATAAATTGATCGTCATAATTTTTATTATGGTTAATTAACATTTTCTGCCAATTACCTTAAATGTATGTGGCATGGCCAGTTTTGGAATGTGCTCACAGATGTTGGAACTATTGAGATTAACACTAATTTTAATTTTAAGATTATATTTTTCTTCTCTACTGTTGATATCAAGCTGCTGTAGAAGTTTTCATAATGCTTTAATTTACCTTTAACATTATTACTTAGCAAAACTTCTAAAATCATAGTGTTCTGAAGAACAAACCAATTATGGAGATTTTATTAGTTTTGTTGTAATTGTTAATTATTAGTTCCAATAATTATGTTCTGCAGGGCAAAAAAAATTGAAAATAATCATTATACTTAAAGGTGTTGGGCAACTTTAATAATAGGCACTGATGTTCTCTGTATTGCAATTAGCTAAACAAAATGAGTTTGAATGGGATTTTGTTTTCCTTTTATGGAGACAGGTATGATAAATATTACATGTACATTCTTTAGTTTGTAATGCTTATAAATTACATTGCTAAAGGACAATGGAAATGATGCTAATATTCTCAAAGAACATTCATCTTTAAACCTTGAATATTTACACAACTCATTCTTGTTAAGTAATTAAGAATTTGAGTAAGTTGAATAATAAATTCCTTGGCATTTGTTATGGTTTTTTAAAAGATACATTTGTAGTAGTAGATGAACTATACATACTGTGGAATTTTTTGAAGCTATACAAGGTAGAAGAGAATCCCTTTCTGAACTAGCATCCTTGAAATATATGTGCTGATTGGGAATGAAGGGAACTGCAGTCCAGGACATTCAGATGTACCAGACTGGGAGAAAATACTTTCAGGTTTTCAGTGCCCATTGTCTGTTTTTCTTAAAGCATTTAAAATTAAAGCTGATTTTGAATTAATTAGCTGTATTTATCATCATGACAATATATCTCTTTCATTGAGTCTTACAGCTTTTTTGTGAACAGGGATTGGAGTATAGCACAGGTCCCACTGGGATCTGCTTTGCTTCATAGTAGATACGCTCTTGAATATCTAGTTTTTGCCCTTGAATCCTGAGAACTTGAACATATATGTAAACCTGTGCTGTTCTGCAGTGTTTTTCTGATGGTAAAAAATCTAATGCATGCTGTGCTTTAGTGTACAATTACTTATGTAGACATTCAGCCTTTTTCATCTGAAGAGTGATGATGAAATATGATTTTTTAAAAAAAAAACAGTTGCAATGTGCAGTTGGTTTGCAATATAAGCCACGTAGCCTACAGAATGTATAAAACTTGCAGTCAAGGTCAGTCAAGTTCATTTTCAATTTATGGTTCTAAAGGCCTAGTTCTTTGAGGACCCTTGGCAAATTGCCCTTGGTATATCTTTTCCCAAAGTATCTGGTATGTGTGTTCCCCAGCAGCGTTGCTTCAGTTACCAATTTTCCAGCTACATGTTGAGCAAATTGGCAATACATCTTTGGATGTAGGTCCATACATTTTTAGATAAGGTAAGATAACCTTTATTGTCATTTTTTTTACTGTGGGCACAACGACACACATCAAAAATGAAATTTAGTTGCCCGCTCTCAAAGTGAAACATATACATGACACACACCTAAATATACTAGATACAACATATGTATAGACCCACACCCCTGCATATACATAGCAAATAAATATTAAATACTGTCCATCTTGAATATATAACGGAAGGAGGAAGCTTGAGAGTTCACAAGGTTAATGCTGTATGGAATGAAACTATGGCTGAATCTGGATGTTCTGCTACAGATACCACAAAGCCTCCTCCCAGAAGGTAACAAGGAAAACAGGTCGTGGAGAGGATGTGTAGTGTCCCAGTTAATCTTATGGACCCTGCTCAAGCAACTCTTCTGTGCTATGTCCTGGATGGGAGGGAGAACTGCCAATGATCTTTTCGGCCATTCTCACCACTCTCTGCACCGCCTTCCTGTCTGAAGCAGTGATGCTTCCAAACCAGACTGTGATGTTGTATGACAGGATGCTCTCGATTGTCCCTCTATAGAAAGTGGTCAGGACAGGGGAAGGAAGATGTGCTTTTCTCATGTGACGCAAAAAATGCAGGTGCTGCTATGGCCACTTCACTAGTTTCTCGCAGTTGAGTGACCAAGTCAGCCTACTTGATAACTGCACACACAGGAATTTGATGCTGGTAACCATCTCCACAGGTGAATCATTAATGCACAGAGAAGTGTTGCTCTGCCTGACTTTTCTGAAATCGACAATGATCTCTTTGGTTTTTCCGGTATTTAAAACTAGGCTGTTTTCCTTACACCAGTTCACCAACCCCTCAACCTCCTTGCGGTAAGCTTCCACCTTGTAATCCTGAATAAGGCCCACTACTGTTGTATTGTCATCTGATTGGTGCAGATCATCATTTTTTTAACGCAAGAATATTATGATAGATAAAATTAGTCACCTTTAATCATATTGAATAACACAGCTGCTCAGCTTCCATCCCTTTACATTGCTGCTTAATAAGATTGTGTGAATGGGATCAAAACACATTGCAGCAGTGCTAATACTAGAGTCCAAAACTAGTATTAGAACAGATGTGAGGGACAGCAGGAAAAGCATCAGCTCTAATGAGTTTAATCAAACTCCTTGGTATATATTTAATGCCTTCCTCAAACCTTAACTAAGTACTACTCTAAATTTTAAGGACTCTTAAACGTTTGCATTGTTTTCTTAAAAGAAGAAAGTAAGAAAAGTGCAAAAAATCACGAGGAGTATGTATCAGTCCTCCTTCATGGATTACTGCCTTGTCATGGTGAAGGGGCTTGCTTAATTCAATGAAGCCATGAGCTATGCCATGCAGGGCCACCCAAGACGGACAGGTCATAGCAGAGAGTTCTGACAAAATGTGATCCACTGGTGAAGGAAATGGCAACCCACTCCAGTATCTTTGCCATGAAAACCCCATGGACAGTACCAAAAGGCAAGAGGACAAGAAGACCTGGTGCAGTGATGGCGAACCTTCTAGAGACCGAGTGCCCAAACTGCAACCCAAAACCCACTTATTTATCACCGGGTGTCAGGTGGACGTGGCCCACTGGGTGGGCATAGTCACCTCGATGTTGCTCATGGGGAGGGATGCCTGTGTGGGCCAGGCAGGTTCGGGGAGATCCAGGGGGTCTCTGGCAGGTGGAGCAGTGGGCAGGAGGCTCGTCCTGCGGGGTGAGGAAAGGCGAGGCAGAGCTGGGGTGCCATCGCAGGGCAAGGCGAGGCAGGGGCCGGGGCCGCTGCTGCCTGACACCATCGGCCCCCGCACACACAGGCCAGCCAGCGCATGGGGGCCAACAGTGTCTGTCAGCATCCACAGCCTGCTGGTCCCTCAACTAGTGCACTCTGGGGCTCCGCAACCCGCCACCAGAAATTCAGAGAAGCCGCCTCTGAGCTGGACAGACAGCCGACAGCGGATGAGGCGATGCAGTGGGTTGTGCCCGGGAAAAGGAGAGCATGTGAGGCCAGGAGGGATGGGATGGGGGAGGGAAACCAGCTGTGCTGGGATGCATCTGGCCATGTGGGACCTCGGCGAGTTAGCGGGCGGCTGGTTGAAAAGGGACGCTTGCCATCTCTGGGGCATGGCGCGCGTGTCCACAGAGAGGACTCTAAGTGCCTCCTCTGGCACGCGTGCCATATGTTCGCCATCACTGACCTGGAGGAACGTTGTCCATGGAGTCACGATGGATCGGACATGACTTCGCAACTAACAACAACAACAAATGTATCGGTCATCCTCCAATTTAATTTGCTGTAGCCTTGTACAGAAAATGAATTAATTACTCATAATATTTAGAAATTATATTTTATATACAAGAATTCCTTGGTTTCATCTGTATGATAAACAATAGTTAATACCTGTTAGCATCTTTTTCATAGAAAAGGACAAAATACCCTTTAAAAAACATCTTGAAAACTTAGAAAATTCGTTCATGACAGCTGTTGCTCTATTTGCTTATATGGAGTGTTAAAGCCTTGCTTGCAGAAACATGTTTCAACGAGTAACATGTGCTTAGAAAAACATGTGCCAGGAGAACAAAACACACTGGACTGATTCTCTGCTTGATTATGTATCTGAGCTGCATGTTAGCTGGAAGATGTAGATGCTGCCTTTTTACATGTAGTGTATTAACGAAATATAATAAGAAAGGTGATTAAAGATCTAAAAGAGCCAGTGGAAGACTTCTGAAGGCATTTTGTAAAACCTGCAGATACTTGAGTAAGAAATAAAATTGGATTTAGTGCTAAGGAACTGAAAGTAATTGCAGAATAAAATTACATGGTTTTATTTTTTATTATTTATGTTTTTGTTTTCCAATGTATACTTTTTGTGTTAATCAAAATTCTGAGAGATATTTAGAAGGGCCTTTTTTTCTTTAATATAACATTATTTTTAAAGAAACAGTTTTAAAGATGGGATGTGATAAGTTATAAAATTAACTTATCACATTCCCACAATAAAGGAAGTAAATTCGCAATATAAAGAGTATCTTTCAAGATTCTTACGTTTCACAACGTGAACTATCCTCTTTTATTGTAATAGTTTGTGAAACGTTTTTCTTGTTGCTGTTTCGTAATGTGTAGAGGCGCATACTTTAGGAATTCCATTCTAAATCTACTAAGAGCATAAGAGTTCCTCTTAAAACACCGGTTCTCAACCTATGGGTCGCGACCCCATTTGGGGTCGATCGACCATTTCACGGGGGTTGCCAAGCAAGGCTGTCCGCCATTTTTTCCCCTTTTCCGGCAGGTGCCTTACCCCCCTTGGGCTGGGCCAGCTGGTGGCCCAGCCGGTGGTCGGCCTGCTCCATCTCTGCCGCTTGCCAGCTACGCCTCGGCCGGCGCAGGGGGCGGCACCACGCATGTGCGGCGCTCCCGGGCAGGGAAAGTCCTCGACTTACGACTGGTTGGGTAGTCCTCAACTTACGACCGGTTGGGGGTCACAGCATTAAAAAGGTTGAGAACCACTGTCTTAAAAGAACAGAGTTATGAGGATATGTTGTGGGTATGCACAAAGATTTCTCAAAAAGCTTAACCATCCATTCTGAGTTTCTTAATTGACTGAATACAAAATGTATTCAAGTAAATAGATTGCACTATCCCATATGTGTGCTTCTGCTGTTTGAGCTAAGAAAACAGTAATAGATGACTATCACCACTGGCTTTCTAGTATATTCTGACTAACAATTCATTATTATGGGATTAGAAGTGCATTATGCATTCTTTAGGGCATATATTTATATATATATATAAAAATAAAGGTAAAAAAGGATTTATGCAGTGTTATCTTCATTTTAGATGCCAAAAGAGTCTCTCTCTGTGTGTGTCCCCCTCCCTCTCCTTCTTTCCTCTCTCTCTTTCTCCCTTTCCTTTCCTCTCCCTCTCTTTCCTCTCTTTCTCTTTCCTCTCTTTCTTTCCTCTCTTTCTCTCTCTTTCCCTCTCTCTCTTTCCTCTCTTTCTCTCTCTATCTCACGGGGAGACGCGTGGCCGGCTCAGCTGCCAAGGAGCGGCCTGGGACAGGCCAGGGAGCAATGCCCAGCCGCCCCAGCCAGGACTGCCGCCCGGCCCGGCAAGATGCGTGACCAGTTCGGCTGCCAGGTAGTGCCCCAGGAATGGCCCAGGGAGTGATGCCCCCACCGGCCGCCACCCCAGCCGGGACTGCCGTCTGGCCCGAAGACATGCGTGGTCGGCTCGGCTGCTGAGGGAGTGGCCTGGGGACGGCCTGGGATTCGATGCCCCCGCTGGCCACCGCCCCAGCCGGGATTGCCGCCCGGCCCAGCCCGCGAGACACGTGGCCGGCTCAGCTGCCAGGGAGTGGCCTGGGAACAGCCCAGGGAGCGATGCACCCGCTGGCCGCCACCCCAGCTGGGATTGCCGCCCAGACCGGGGAGACATGTGGCCGGCTCAGCTGCCAGGGAGTGGCCCGGAAACGGCCCAGGGAGCAATGCTCCCGCTGGCTGCCACCCCAACCGGGACTGCTGTCTGGCACGGCAAAACACATCGCCAGCTCGGCTGCCAGGGAGCGATGCCCCCGCTGGCCGGCCCGGCAAGACTCATGGCCAGCTAGTCTGCTGAGGGAGTGGCCCGGGGATGGCCCAGGGATCGTTTCCCCCCAGCTGGGACTGCCGCCTGGCCCGGGGAGCGATGCCCCGCCGGCCGCCGCCCCAGCCAGGACTGCTGCATGGCCCGGGGAGACATGTGGCCGGCTCAGCTGCCCGGGAGCGGCCCAGGAACGGCCCAGGGAGTGATGCCCCCAATGGCTACCGCCCCAGCCAGGACTGCCACCCGGCCCTGCCTGGGGAGACGCGTGGCCAGCTCGGCTGCCCTGGGACGGCCCAGGGAGTGATGCCCCACCGGCCGCCACCCCAGCTGGGATTGCTGCCTGGCCCTGGGAGACACGTGGCCAGCTCAGCTGCCAGGGAGCAATGCCTCCGCTGGCCGCCGCCCCAACCGGGACTGCCATCCGGCCCAGCAAGATGCATGGCCGGCTCGGCTACTGAGGGAGTGGCCCTGGGACGGCCCAGGGATCAATGCCTCCACCGGCCGCCGCCCCAGCTGGGACTGCCGCCTGGCCTGGGGAGCGATGCCCCGCCGACCGCAGGCCCAGCCAGGACTGCCGCCCGGCCTGGGAGACGTGTGGCCAGCTCAGCTGCCAGGGAGCGGCCCGGGAACGGCCCAGGGAGTGATGCCCCCAACGGCCACCGCCCCAGCTGGGACTGCCGCCTGGCCCAGCCTGGGGAGACACATGGCCGGCTCGACTGCCAGGGAGTGGCCCAGGGAGTGATGCCTCTGCTGGCCACCACCCCAGCCTGGACTGCTGCCCAGCCTGGGGAGCAATGATCCGCTGGCCACTGCCCCAGCCGGGACTGCCACCCGGCCCAGCGAGACACATGGCTGGCTCGGCTGTCTGGGGATGGCCCAGGGAGCGATGCCCCCGCCGCCCCAGCCGGGACTGCTACCCGGCCTGGCCTGGGGAGACGCGTGACCGGTTCAGCTGCCTATGGCTGGCCCAGGGGCGATGTCCCCACCGGCCGCCACCCCAGTTGTAACTGCTGTCCGGCCCGGCCCGGAGAGACGCGTGGCTGGCTTGGCTGCTGAGGGAGTGGCCCAGGGACGGCCCAGGGAGTGATGCCCCATACGGGACTGCCGCCTAGTACAGGCAAGCTGGGGGGCGCGCCACCTGTCCCGTGGCTGCTTCGCGGTGGCGCTCCGCAGATTTGGAGCCCCCTCTCTCTCCCCGCCACGGACCCTCTATCTCCGGTGCTACTAGGCCAATGGTTGCGCTGGCTGGGCATCGCAGGGGCTGCTATCCCTCAGGGCTGCAGCTTGCGGGAGGGCTGGCCCGCTCAGCGGAAGCTCCGGCGGGCCACTCCCAGCAGGGATCCCGGGGCTTCCCCGTGCGGCTCCCCAGCCATTTGCGCCTCGGACAGGGCCAGCCCAGGAAAGGGACTTCCTGGCTGCCCTTCTCCCAGGGGGCAGGACATCCAGGTGCAGGGCCAATCAGGAGCCCTGCGAGGGGGCAAGTCCGCATGAGAGAGAGAAAGAGAGGGGAAGTGCAAGTGCCTCTCTCTCTCCTTGTCTATGGGGATGGCTCAAAGAGCCGCATGCAGCTTCGGAGCTGCAGGTTGCCGACCCGTGAAATATACTAACCTGATTTTTTTTCTACTTGATCCAATGAAAATGCCCACTTGTATCTACAAAACTCCTGAGCTTTTAAAAACTTGCTGCTATTGTATTTAACTCCAGTTTGTTCCAGAATATTGGAAAATAAGTGTAAAATACAAGAAATCTTTTAATGAGATACATCTAGTAGTTTAATATTTAACTATTTTGTTATAATTCTGATTCTTTGAGGTATTTTACTTTATGCAAAATGAAATTTAGTTAGAACAATTCACATAATCAAAGGAATGACACTCTGTATATGAATCTATAATCAGTTAAGTAGAATTGTACTTCATTTGCTTTTCTTTAGGGTTTTATACCATTTCCTTCTCCAGTCAATGTAATTTCATCAGTTCTCAGATTTTCTTAAAGATAACACCTAAGGACTTGTCCAGACCATCAGCAGGCTATAATTTATAATCAGGTAGAAACTTGAATTAAACTTTCTTGGGTCTTAATATTTGAACTAAACTACTTTACACAGAGGCTAGAAGACATTTAAACACATTTCAAACAACACCATTAAATAGTGTGGCTCTCATAACTACCACTCTGTATATCTATGTCTCTCTTGAACCCCACTATATTCCTTCTTTAAATATATGCCTGTGGCTCCACAATCAATCTCTAAAGGGCATCTGAAAAAGTCAGGTTCTAATCAGTGTCTGGGGAGCAGTTGTTTATATATTGCTTGTTTATTTGTTTATTTAAATTTTAAAGTTGTGTGTGTGTGTGTGTGTGTGTGTGTGTGTGTGTTGATGTTTCATAGAAGGGGAGCTGCTACTATGAGGGCAAGAAAAGAGATCAGACTCCTTTTATTTCTGAAGCATTTTGTACAACTTTCATAAAGTTCACCTTAGGCAATCTAATTTCTTGTTTTCAATTGATTTCCTTTTGGGTAAGGCTAGCAAGGTAAGATAAATGAATTGTTATTCACAACATCCTTACCCTTAGCTAACCAATCCATAATTCACCCAACTAACCCATTATTTTTACCATAAGTTAAGCATATTGGCTGAATTCACACAACAAATTAGTTTAAAATATAGATGTCTATTTGTTCAGTGTATCTTGTAAAAGCAGCTAATTGGGATGCTGTGCTTTTATGTCTGTTCGCTGAGCTTTGTTTTGTAAAGCCTGGATGATTAACCCAGTCTGGATTGCTGCTATTTTGTCTCCATCCCAGGTAGCTCCTTAACTATAGTTGATGGCTCTTCTTTGCATAAACGTGTTATACAATTCTTAAATGGTCATTTCTGATTAATTGTTGGTTCGTATTGTGGTCAATAGCTAGTTACAACTAAGAATGGTAACCATATTGAGACGTGAATATTTTGTGGGACCAAAATAAATAAAATATTACAAGAAAACTATTGTTTTAGTGTGTTCATCCCAGATAGATCAGTATTACTAATGCTAAGAAAAGATCATCTTAGTTGAATGTCCACCCCAAAATAAAGGATTACAGCTGAAATTGAACAAAGTGGATAGCTCATGTCTGATGTTGTCTGGTCTTGAATGCGAGATGATCAGAGAAGACGTAGCAAAGCTATAGGCTAGACTGGAAAATGGAAAAACATTGGAGAAGGCAGCAATGATTAATCATTTCCATACTTTTGTCAAGAAAAGAGCTAAGCGTCTGCTCATAGATTCACCAGTAGTTGATCTTGGCTCAAAGGAAGCCTTATTCAGTTATGAGTTTGGTGCTAACTGCTTAAACTAGAAGAAACCTCATTATCAGGAAAATCATTTGCACTCAAGTTGGTTTAAGTATACCTGCCATTCGGAGCTCTAATGGAACCCATGAAAGTTAGAAAAAGGAAAAAAAATGGATCCTGTTCTCTATTCCACTTGCATTCCTCCATGCATTTACCTGAATGCTTGAAGAGAGGTATAATGTAAATAGACTTAGATTCTTCTAAGATATTCTTTCTTCAGAAGCTGTTTAAATAAAAGTAGCTGCTTTTGTAGATTAATGTATATCTCCCAGTTTCTATGTTCAATACAAGATTACTGCTGTCTCACCAGTTACCATTTTGTGCTCTAATCTGGTCCAAAGTGCAGTTCATGTAGCAATTAATGAGTGACAAATTAGCTAAGGAGGCTGGTATTATTATTTTTTTCTTAATCTTTCATTGATCTTTTGTTGCCCTTATTCTTCCAATTGTAATCAAAAATCCAGCAAATATTCATAGTGATCTGAGCATAACTAAACAGATTCCACAACCTTTCTAAAGCTCCATACCATCATGTTTACATCATTCAGAAGACTGGCTGAACTAATATATATTTTAATTTTAATACCTACAAATGTAGGGCTTAGCAGGGATTACTTTTGAAATAGCACATTTGAATCACATGCTATGAAAATACTTTATCTGAACTGTTCATTTATGGTATAAAATGGGAAAGTCCTGTGAGTACAAGGCAGGCAAAATCTGCTATGTCTGATCATGTATTTACATAGTTTGTGGACAAAGGAAAGGGAAAAGTGTGCATTTGAGAATTTTCCCTGGTATGCTTCATTTGAAACAATTACACTGCGTCAGACTCTGTTGTCTTCAAATGATGGGAAAGGCTGATTATTGCCAGCTCTACTTAGAATGTTTTTAAAATATTTGTAATGACAGAATTAAAAATGTCTTTTTTCTTTTTTTTTTAATTCAGAATGATTAATTTAGAAATAATGAGTTTATGTAGATAAGCTCTTGTAAGGAAGTTGAAGCACTGCTTGGAAATTCTGAAGCTTTTATATTATTTCCAGCAGAGTTTTAATTCAATCCCCAAGGGTTTCTTTGATTCCCTGGTTGCATTTTAACACCTGTACAAACAAAAACTAAAATCTTTACTTTGTTTGATAATTGTATAGAGTGGAAAAAGTTGATAGGCTTTCATAGAAAAGGAATGTAGGATTCTGATGATATTTACAAGGTATTTGAGATGTTCGGACAAAATGGTGCATATGTAACACTTGAAGGAAATCTTTTTACAAGCAATTCACCATTAGGCACAGTCATCAAAATATCTCATTTTAGGTATGTGTATGTTTTCAAATGTTGGGAATATGTATTTTTGAGGAAGAAGGAAAACATTCAAAATTGTAACAGAAGACATGCGGAACTAGAATCTGCTTTAGTGTCATACTTTCTTCCTAAATATTACTTCAGTAGAGCATAAGCTCTATTTTGCAACAACTTGCTGGTTTTTACCACGATGAAGACTCTCTTCCAACAGAAGAGTTCTGATACCCATTGACATCATTTTATACTTTGCCTCTATAAATGATCCATCCAAGATAAAACAGAACTGGAGAATTGTCTCAGGTAATTTGGAGACAACAATGCTCTGCAGTGCGACTAATTGTTATATTCATCTTTGAACCATGAACCAACTCTGGATGTGCATTTATTATTCTAATCAGAATAGATTTGAAAGTGCAAAAAGAAATGCTAATTTAAGAATATTTATAATTGTAATTCTTTAGGTTGTCACTGGGTATAAGGCGAAATAGGTTGGTAGAATTAGACAGAGCCAACCCCATATATTTAATAGTATATGTGATGATTTTGTATTTCTTGTATATCTTCTTCTACCCAGTATAGAAGCTGTCTAGTTAATTTTGCACTGGAAATAAAATTTCAGATTGCACAGCTTACTACAAACAATGTTGTACAAAGCTGATTGGCCAGGAAATATGGAGTGACTCAAAATGAAAGGAAGGACAGTAATTTTGAGAGCTGACTCCTGTGGCCATAAAGAGGTTTATTTTCACGCAAAGTCATCTCTTCTCCATTTCAGTAACTTGTCATTTGAAATCTGTGAATGTAGGCTTGGTCATTAAATAGTTTACTCTCTTGGGGGTTGCATTATGACGAATTTTCTAAGCATCTAGTTAATTGACCAGACAATATTAATAAATAAATGTTTATACTTTCTGAAGTAACCCAGGGCTACAAATGAGTTTGTTGAATTACCTTAGTTGATGTGATGTGACGCTTCTTGTTCTGACCTGACTCTCTTATCTGCACATAATTTCTTTGAACTTCAAAGTCTCAGTTAAGAAAGATATTTTCTTTCATTTATCCTCCCCTGTTCCCATTACAAGTTCTGATATAACTGAATTATGTTGGAATTTTTCCTAATACATTTACATAGCTTTGTTATCAACACACAAAATAAACTGGTTCTCTCTTGTAATATTCTGCTGGTTTTATTGTTAGAACTGCAGACAAATAGGACTAAAGCCACAGGTCAGATGTATTTTTAGTAGCAATTGGTACTTTATTTTATTCTTGAAAATAGCAAAGATTGAAAGCCGGAGCTGTCCAGCTTGTTTTTGTAATAGTTGGAGATAAATTTAATCTGGAGCCCTTGGTCTAATTTTAAAAACACTGCAGGAAAACTGTTCAGACCTTTGATAAGCATTGTGTTCTTTACAGCAAGGTGTTTAGAAGAGAGAGAAAAATATTGTGCAAGAAAAAAGGAGTTGGAAAATAAGCTTTCCCACTCATTTTTACTCTGAGCTTAAGTAGTGTTTACTTATGCTCTACCCACTATGTGGCCTCACCAGATTACTCTTGAAAGAATATGGTCCCCTAGAAAAAAAACCAAAAAACTTGTCTTTCCTTGTATAGGGGGGCAGTCATTCAAGGAGAAATCTCTGCACTGTTCCTTTTCATAGGGCAAATAAGAATGATATACTGTAGTAATAAAATGAGTACAGGTAATCCCCGAGTTATGAGCCTTCACTTAACACTCATTCAAAATTATGCGATAAACACCCCTAGTGCTTACGAGCAAGTCCCAAAATTACAAATATTGTAGTACCACAGCAGTTGTTTGCCCTTACGAGCGACCGCAGAGGCTCTGCAATATTCACCCTGGTTATTCCCTCCCTCCCCACCCCTGCCCCGGGTCTCCCTAGGTACCAGGCCTTCAATCAAGATCCTTTGCTTTCTTGGCTGCTCCAGGCCTTTGGTGCGTTCGCAGGGCTTTGGTGCATTCTATGTGCCTCTGGAGGCTGGATCAGGGCGTCGGAGGCGTTTCCAGGCCACTGCCACCTGGATCTGAGGCCGGGGTCCACAGTCCTCCGGCGGTCCCATCCGGGTGCCAGAGGCCTTTTCCAGGCTGCTGCCACCCAGATCTGAGGCCAGGAGATGCTTCTGTGGCCCTCCAATGCCCCAATCCAGCTTCTGGAGGCATGTGGAAGCGTCCCCCGGCTTCAGATCTGTGTGGCAGCAGGAACCACAGCAGAGAGACAGATTTTTTTAAAATGAGTCCAGCGTGGCAGGAAGGGAGGGGGAAGCATGAGGTATCTTAGTAGGTCGGGGAGGCCTTGTGGCCCTGTTCCATCACTAGGCCCTCCATGGCCTTCTCCACCCTGAGATACCTCATGTTCATTTAACAAGCTGCATGCGTCTTAACGAGCAAGGGAGTGATCTCGTTCGAGGTACGAGATTCACATGAGTTTTCGAGTTACGAGTGGAATGGGCAGGCTTCGTTACACGCGTAACTCAAGGACTACCTGTACTTTGAAGAGCTTTCAGACACATTGATTTCAATAATTCTTTGAGCAGTTTTGATGAATTTGTTCCATATTTCAGTGAAAAGTGATTGAGAGCAGCTTTTTGAAATACGTTTTTAGAGTTTGTAAGTAAAATGAACCAAGGTAGTATAGTTTCATAATTTCTGTGTTTAGTCACAGCAATTCAGTAACACTGTGAGCATCAACTTTTTATTATTATTACTGTTATGATTAATCATAAAGTCAGCCAGATGTTTAGACTGGATTTGGCATTTTTATTCATCTATTGAGTTCTTCCCCAAAACCTGGGATAGGCAGATGTTTAATGGAGCTAAAGGTATCATAACGGAATGTAAACTATTCCAAGTAAAGCTGCCTTTTGCAGTTGACTGATGGTGATTTTGTCAATGTTGGTGTTATTCGAGTGGTGCTCCTGAAGTTTTGGGATTGCACCCAAGGTGTCTATTACTATTGGTACTATCTTTGCTTTATTTTGTCACAGTCATTCTACATCTATTTGCAGATCTTCATATTTTGTGATTTTCTCCAGTTCTTTCTTGTCTCTTCTGTTGTCTGCGGGAATTGTCACATCCACTCTCCAGATGTTTTTATCTTTCTTATAAACCATTGTTAAATCTGGAGTGTTGTGTGGCAAGTGCTTTCCTGTTCAAATTCTAAAGTCCCAGAACAATTTAGCTTCTTCATTTTAGAAACAGTTAGAAAATCTAATAACATTAGAAATAGTTAGTGGTTTCATTATCCCAACATACTTTTGTTTCTAAATATAAAAGCTCCTGGGGTTTTTTTCAGCTATATTGTATAAAGTTGGTACCAGTTAAGTATTTAATTAGTCTCATACAAAATGGGGATGCAGTTCTGTTTTAAAACTGGGCTTTTTTAAAGCAGAAGTGCAGAGTGTGCTTAATCTAGGAGCAAAGATTCGTGGGTTCAAATCCATATTTAACTCACTTGCTTACCAGCAAGAGGCCAGGTGCTTGAGTGGTTAAGAACCAAAACCAGGGTTATTATCCCGAGATTTATGGAGGAATGATGAAGATACAGTATTATCATAGGAAATGATAATGGGGTGATATGATGAAATTTTTGTTACATCTGTTCCTGTAGCTTAACAATTCTTAGGGTTCTGGGAAAAGAATATAGCTATTATTCTTACTTTTAAATGCACTGTGGATAAGTGAAGGTGAAAAGGTGACCTAGAAAATACAAGAACAGCTAGAAGGTTCTTTATGTGATACAAATCTATTTTAACTGGAATAACTACGTTAGCTGACTAAGTATAGTGTTCCCTGGATGTTTTCTTTTACTGGATTTTTTTGAAGCAGTATGTTTTGCTTACAAGGATAACTTTTCTGAACATAATAAAAACCCAGGTTTTAACCTAATCATGCTCAAAATGCATGTTATTATTCTTTCATTGGAGGGGTGATTATGCATAACCCCTGCCAAAAATCATAGAAAGTTTTGAGATACTAAATGTTTCCCAGCCTGTACAGGTTATTATCAATATATACAGAATTTAATATACCAGACTAAACTGGCTTGCTAAGTACATGCCAATCTTGAGGTAGTGTGTTTGTTTTCTAAGTGTTTCTTAATACAAGTAGTCTTCGCCCAGCAGCCATTCAAAGTTATGACTGGGCCTTGAAGTTGTGGCGATGACAACATGGCTGCAGTTATGTAACTGTGATCGAGGCACTTGGCAATCGACTTGCACTTATAGTTACAAAGTCCTGCGACTACATAATCACCATTGTGATGTTTCCTGCCAGCTTTCCAGAAGTACAGTCAATGGGGAAACGCGCAGGAAAAGTTGTAAGTTATTTCAGTAAGGCACTTGCATCCTCCCCCACCCTGCACCAGGCATCCCTGGCTATACTCTTGCTGAGCCTCAGAGGACACTCACACACCTTCCCCTACCCAGGAGCAGCCACTCCTGATACCACTATGCCTTACCTGCCTGCATCCCTGCTTGCAGCAACCTGGGAATTGCTTAACAAACCAGGATCCTTGCTTAACAACAGCAGTAGGGTGTGTGGGATTGTCATCACTAAGCAGTGTATTCAGGCAATGTTGTGCTTTATAACTACATCACTTAGCAATGGAAATTCTGGCCCCATTTACCTTGTAGTTAACTGAGGACTAACTGTAACTCCTTTAAATGAACATCTAATATATCTACAGTGTGATTTTGCAGTGGTAATCTCTGTCCAAACTGTGGACTTTGCTGTCTTTGAATGAGTGACCATTCTTTTGAAGACAGCAAAGTCCACATTTTGGACCGAGATGACCGCTGATTTGAAAGAAGGGTCAAAGAGGCCATCTATGGCAAAATTGAATGGCCCTCTCTCCACAGAGGGGGAGGGATATGACATTATCTATCTCCAGTCTACAACACAGTCCTTTCAACAGTTCCAAGAAGGCTCCACTCCCATTTGCACTACTCAGGTGACTCAGTTATATCACTCAAGTTCATGATCATGAAAACATTTTCATTCTCTTTTATTTTAGTGGACTAGAGTAAAGATATGCTTAACTCAAATTGAAAAATATGCTGAATTACATTAATTATACCTTCCTGCTTTTAGGCCTCCCAGTATTCCAAAGAAACATCATTTCTTTGGCAGTTCAAAGCAAACTTTGATTGTTTTGGTTTTGAGACACTTAATCCTAAAATCAGCCTGCAGATTATTGGATATAGACCATAAAACCTTGAGTATAATGCCTACTTTATGGGAAAAGATTAACAGGAGGATTTACATCTGCTAATTATTTAATAGCACTGAAGCATTGCCTGTCCATTACATTAGATTGATTTTTCCTTGCCATAAGAAATGTTTAGTGTTTTGGAAATGAGAATATAGCAATATATCCATATTGGAATGAATAAGTATATATGAAGTTGGAAAAATAAAATCACATATGTACTGCTTACTATCCCTTTTATATGGACTTCTTCTCTGATGTAATAATACTATTAATGGCTATAATTTATAACATAGACTATTATTATGTAGCCCACCCATTACTATTAGATTGATTCTCATTGAAGGTCATTTACTCTGTATTATTTTCTTTCATTTCTGTCCTAAAATGTTAAATTAAGATTATATCATCAAAACATCTACTAAAATGTTAAAATACATTTAAGGAACATGTTTTAGTGTCACAGTCTTAATTTCTTACCAATACAGGTTGAGAGACCTTTATATTTATGTTATATTTAATAATGGCTATTGCCCACCATGTATATTTTAATTGTAGCTATTAAAATTGAATAGATAAAATTGAAATTAAAACAAGTAGAAAAAAAATAGAAATTGCAACTAAAGAAAAGCATAAATTATTACTGTGTCTCTCAGCAGCAAATAATAGGAACTTTTGTTTTGTTACAGGAATGTTTACCCTTGCAGAAGTTGCATCTCTGAATGACATACAGCCAACTTACCGAATTCTGAAACCATGGTGGGATGTATTTATGGATTATCTGGCAGTTGTAATGCTCATGGTTGCTATTTTTGCTGGAACCATGCAGTTGACCAAAGATCAGGTGGTTTGTTTGCCTGTGTTACAGTCTGCTGTAAGTGCAAAAATGCAACCCAGCCCCTTGGGAAGTGCCAAAGCTGCCAATATGCCAGAATTCGAAACACCAGCTATTCAAGACAAAGACAAACAGGCAACCATGACTGTATCTCTTGACACCACACCTGTCACTACGCCTGATGTACGTAGAACTGCCTATCCACCATTACCCTCAACTGCTGCAAGTCAGGAAGTAAAGAAGGAGCAGAAAGATTTTCTGGGCCGTAAGACCAACTTGGATTATCAGCAATATGTTTTCATTAACCAGATGTGTTATCATGTGGCTCTTCCTTGGTATTCGAAATACTTTCCTTACTTAGCTCTTATACACACAATTATTTTAATGGTCAGTAGCAATTTTTGGTTTAAATACCCAAAAACCTGCTCGAAAATCGAGCATTTTGTCTCTATTTTAGGAAAATGCTTTGAATCCCCTTGGACTACAAAAGCATTGTCTGAAACGGCGTGTGAAGACTCTGAGGAGAATAAACAAAGACTAACTGGGGCCCAGTCCCTGCCAAAGCACGTATCAACTAGTAGCGATGAAGGAAGCCCAAATGCTAGTACCCCCATGATCAACAAGACTGGTTTCAAGTTTTCAGCAGAAAAGCCAGTTATTGAAGTCCCAGGTATGACCATTTTGGACAAAAAAGATGGAGAGCAAGCCAAAGCACTCTTTGAAAAAGTACGAAAATTCCGGGCTCACGTGGAGGACAGTGATTTGATTTATAAGCTCTATGTTGTTCAGACTGTCATCAAAACTGTAAAGTTCATATTTATTCTCTGCTACACAGCCAATTTTGTCAATGAAATCAGTTTTGAGCATATCTGCATGCCCAAAGTGGAACATCTGACTGGCTACCAAGAATTTGAATGCACACACAATATGGCTTACATGTTAAAAAAGTTGCTTATCAGTTATATTTCTCTCATCTGTGTCTATGGTTTTGTCTGTCTGTACACTCTCTTCTGGTTGTTTCGGTTACCCCTGAAGGAGTACTCTTTTGAAAAAGTTAGAGAAGAGAGCAGTTTCAGCGATATTCCAGATGTTAAGAACGATTTTGCTTTTCTCTTACACATGGTTGACCAGTATGATCAGCTTTACTCCAAGAGGTTTGGTGTATTCCTGTCGGAGGTCAGCGAAAACAAACTGAGGGAAATAAGTTTGAACCACGAATGGACTTTCGAAAAATTGAGGCAACACGTTTCCCGCAATGCTCAGGATAAGCAAGAATTACATCTTTTCATGCTCTCGGGAGTCCCAGATGCGGTTTTTGATCTGACGGATTTAGATGTGTTAAAACTCGAGCTGATTCCTGAAGCAAAAATCCCCGCTAAAATATCCCAGATGACTAACCTTCAAGAGCTACATCTCTATCATTGCCCTGCAAAGGTGGAGCAGACAGCCTTCAGTTTTCTTCGTGACCACCTGAGATGCTTGCATGTGAAATTTACTGATGTTGCAGAGATACCAGCTTGGGTCTACTTGCTTAAAAATCTCCGAGAGTTGTATTTAGTAGGCAACTTGAATTCTGAAAACAATAAAATGATAGGACTTGAATCACTTAGAGAGTTAAGGCACCTTAAGATTCTCTACGTGAAAAGCAATTTGACCAAAATTCCATCTAATATCACAGATGTAGCACCACATTTAACCAAGCTGGTAATTCATAATGATGGTACCAAGCTTTTTGTACTGAATAGCCTTAAGAAGATGATGAATGTAGGAGAATTAGAGCTGCAGAACTGTGAATTGGAACGTATTCCCCATGCCATTTTTAGTCTCACTAACTTGCAGGAACTAGATCTAAAGTCAAATAACATACGCACAATTGAAGAAGTCATTAGCTTCCAACATTTAAAAAGACTAACTTGTCTGAAATTGTGGCACAACAAAATAGTTAACATTCCTTCTTCCATTACTCATGTTAAAAACTTGGAGTCACTTTATCTCTCCAATAATAAACTCGAATCCTTACCTGTTGCAGTATTCAGTTTACAGAAACTCAGATGCTTAGATGTAAGCTACAACTCCATTGCGGTGATTCCTGTGGAAATAGGGTTGCTTCAAAATCTCCAGCACTTGCTTATCACAGGAAATAAAGTGGATATTTTGCCAAAACAGCTGTTTAAGTGCTCCAAGTTGAGAACTTTGAGTTTGGGACAAAATTGCATCACCTCAATTCCAGAAAAAATTGGTCAGCTGTTGCAACTAACTAATTTGGAGCTGAAGGGGAACTGTTTAGACCGTCTACCAGCCACTTTGGGTCAGTGTCGGCTTCTCAGGAAAAGTGGACTAATTGTAGAAGATCATCTTTTTGATACGTTGCCCTCAGAAGTTAAAGAAGCATTGAATCAAGATACAAGC
This sequence comes from Crotalus tigris, assembly GCF_016545835.1. Taxonomy (NCBI): domain Eukaryota; kingdom Metazoa; phylum Chordata; class Lepidosauria; order Squamata; family Viperidae; genus Crotalus; species Crotalus tigris. The sequence continues at coordinate 1,313,450 of NW_024100479.1, forward strand.
ATTCCCTTTGCTAATGGGATTTAAACAGAGCTCGAACCTGGTGACCAATATAGATCATAATTAAAGAGCACACTAATAAAATGTTGTGTTGAGAATTTTGGAACTCTTTCTTTTTATAAGAAAGGACTGTTAAGGCTGGCAGATCTCCTTTGGTGTTTGTAGTATTTTTAAACATCACTTCCAGAATTTTTGGAGAGCAAAGAAGAAGGGGTGGGTAATCCTTAAAAACAATCTTGATTTTTGTTTCCCTTATAAGATGTTTGTAACATGGATGCTGCCGCTTTTGAATGTTTACAAATTGCTTGCCTGCTTAATGTACATGATTAAATTGGTGACCTTTTCTTACTATAAATAATTTTAAATGGCTCTGTTCATTTTAGCATTGTGTTAAGAGGCCACGGTTGTCTTTACTTTATAAAATTGGAATGGATATTCAAGGAACTATTATTATTGCTGTTGATCAACAAGAAAAACCTATGGATAATTCAATAATAAGTAATCCAGTATATAGTTTTCATCTCTCTCTGCAATATCTAAAAAGAAATGTGTTTTTTGTATAAGCCTAATTGCAATATAGTTGAGAAGCTCATCATGAGCTGCTATTCAGATGTTGAAATTCTTTACATCTTCAATCAGGATAGAGCTGGAAGGGACCTTGGAGGTCTTCTAGTCCAACCGTCTGCTCAAGCAGGAGGCCCTATACCATTTCAGATGGGTGGTTGTCCAGTTTTTTCTTAAAAACCTCCAGTGACGAAGCACCTACAGTTTCTGAAGGCAAGCTGTTCCACTGGTTAATTATCCTCACTGTTAAGATGTTTTTTTCTTAATTCCAAATTGCTTCTTGTTTCCGTCCATTGTTTCTTGTCTTACCTTCTGGTGCTTTGAAAAATAAGTTGACCCCCCTCTTCTTTGTGGCAGCCCTTCAAATACTGCTATCATGTCACCCCTAGTCCTTCTTTTCTTTAGACTGGCCATACTCAGTTCCTGCAACCATTCTTCATATGTTTTTGTCTCCAGGCTCTTAATCAACTTAGTTGCTCCGCTTTGCACTTTTTCCAAAGTCGCAACATCTTTTTTGTAATGTGACCAGAACTGGAGGCAGTATTCCAGGTGTGGTCTTACTAAGGCTTTATAAAGCGGTACTAATACTTCATGTGCTTTTAATTCTATGCCTCTGTTTATACCACCAAGGATTGTATTAGCTTTTTTGGCTGCTGCCGTACATAACTGGCTCACATTTAGGTGATCGTCCACTAGGATTCCAAGGTCCCTCTCACAGTTACCTAATCTGTACTTGTACCTTTGGTTTTTCCTGCTTAGGTGTAAAATGAACATATTTGCTTTGGGGCAATACCCATATAATTCAGGCAAGGCTTCTGAATAGAATCACATAGCATTCGACCACAAATTGTAGCTGGATTTGGGGCCAAAGTTCTATTTGCTAGTTGTGTTTGAAATTTAAGGTTTATTCATGAAATACTAAAAGAATTATTTTAATTTACCATCCTTCACTTTGAAATAATACTAAAATGTCTTAATCTTTCTGTGTTAAATGCTTCTTAGAATATTTAAAATAGATAATTCCTATCTTATGGCTATCATTACACATCATGAAAAAGTTTTTCTTTTAAATTGACACTTAGCTTTTGTTCTGAATCAGAAGATAGAAATGACTTGTGAAAAAATTTAAAATCTAGAAAATCTGTAAAAAGCAGTGAAACAATTTTCCATTAGTGTATAAAATGTTACATCCCATAATGGTTAAGGTAGACCAGCAAGGCCTGACTAGGCCAATGGCACATAAAGTTGTTACACGCTGCAGTGCTAGCAGCTTGTGGAAGAATTTTTTGCTTTATCAAATGACACAGAATGTACATCATCAACAAGCACACTTCGGGTATCTTTGCCCACATGGATTCCCTCAAAACAGGTAGTTGTGGATTAGTAGCCTTGTTTTCTCCCTCTTTAACTCACCAGGTAGAAGTCAATATGAATGAACTCAACATTCTGCCCAACACGTGGAGAAAGCATTTTCAGTCAGCAGAATACAGCTTCCATAGCACTTTAGATAGAAAAGCCTCTTTGGCATAAGTACCAAGGACAAAGAAGCCACAGAGGTTCCTGGTTAAACGAGTTTATTTTTGATTATACTTCCTAAAATAGGGGTGTCCAACTTTGGCAATTTTAAGACCGGTGGACTTCCACTGCCCTGCCATAAAACAAATATACATGCAGCATAAATACTGCTGTTTTGTCCATTTACAATATGGCTAAGGAGGACAGCTGGACCAACAGAAGAGAGGATGCTTGGGTGAAAGCAAATCAAAAGGCATCGACTTTCCTGAAGTGGGAATTCAAGTTAGTTGAGGAAGCAAATCCCTTTATCAGAACAGAAGGAATCATCTGGGAAAAGACATACTATAAAAAATGAGTGACGCCACAGTACATGTCTGATGGGTCACAAGCTATCATCTCAATGCATAGAGCCGTGAAAGCAGGCACTGCATTTTCATTGGCCGTCAGAACCACCTTTGCACATCTGGACCACAGTGACTCATCACAAAAGGGGGGAAGCCACATCAGTTAAAGAGTAGCTCTCTGAGCAGCAGCAGCCAAATCAGATGCGGCATTAGAGCTCAAACTGGTGCTTCCGTACTTGGCTTGTTTACTACTTTAGTTGTTACCTTATGTAAGTTGGTCAGTTACCATAAATAAATAAATAAATAAAAGTCTTATCACGTGGCCATTTAATTATTATTTGCAGCTGCCAATTTCTTTTGCTTTGCGCTGCTCTGTTGCTATTTAAAATCAAGGGCCCAGCAAGAGGCAATATCACGCCATTTGCTAAAAGTCACTCTGGGGCGTGGGGGAAAAATGTTTCAGTAAGAGGATCAGAGGAAGAAATATGCTGTATAGAACAATTAAAATCCAGTCCCCATTTCACAAATGGAAATGCTGGAGCCATGACCAAAGGATTCTTTGCCATAAAAACACTGCAGTTTTTGCATAAATCGATCCCAGATTCACACCCTGAATATGAATCGCTTCCAGAAAATAAGAGAGCAGCAAGCTAGGGCAGGGCTGCTTCTGAGCCTTTTGCTGTGTTATTCTGGCCTCACGCTGCACTCATCCAAAATCCATGAAGAAATGACGTTACGGCTGTGAAAAGTCCTTTGCGCAATCAACGATGACTTGCACACAATGGCCAGCCCCTCATCAGTATTTTTCCACGATCTCAGTCACTTCAAAGGGTTTCTAAAGAAATATCTATAAAACTGAGCAGCATTCTTTGAAGAGAAATGAAGCTGGACGTGCCACCTAATTCCACAGGACTCTTAAAGACTTTATTCTAATTATACATGTCATTTGAGCAGAGCCTAATCTAGGAGCAGGCCACTGTTTAGACCTCTTTGATAATCCTTCACCAATTCGCTATACCTGCCAGTTAAACATTGATTGGCCCATTCTGAGGTCTCAAAATGTTTCCTTGAAAAAAAAACAACGGATAGAGGCTTGATGTAACTTATAGGAGAGCTCCGCTCCCCCATCAAATATCTGCACGATGACCTATTTTTGAGGAGAAGGTATACAGTGAGCGCTCAGCCCTCTTAAGCTAGCTTTCTCTTATTGCTGCTTGTTCCAGAAAAAAAAAGAACAACTCTCCCTGCAAAATAACAAAATTATTATTTGAAATTATTATATGAAACTCTACCTCTGTTGCCTTTACATCGGGCAAAACAAATGTACACGGTAACGAGAGGAAACCTACACATAGTAAAAAATATCCTTAAAAATTTAAAATTTCTCACACCTGTGGCATTTAAAACAGAACTCCCATTCTCGACTTCTTTATATGATTAGTTAATATATCTATTCCTCCAAAGAACAAGAGGGAATGTCGACAATTTCCACACCGTTCAATTTGATTTACACCAGCCATTATGACACACAGAGCCAATTTGGTATAGTGCAGGGGTAGGCAACCTTGGCTCTTTTATGACTCGTGGATGTTAACTCCCAGAATTCCTGAGCCAGCATGGCTGGATCTGGAATTCTGGGAGTTGAAGTCCACAAGTCTTATAAAAGAGCCAAGATTGCCTACCCCTGGTATAGTGGTTAATGCTAGAAACTGGGAGACTGTAAATTTTGGCCCCATCTTAGATACTAAGCCAGCTTGGTGAACCAGTCACTTTCTCTCAGCCTTAGGAAAGATGCAATGGCAAGCCACTTCCAAAGATGTTGTCAAGAAAATATATGAACTGCTCCATATTTGCTAAGAGTCAATACTGATTCAAAGGCACCAAACCAACCAAAATCAACTATGGTATAAGCTAGTGTGTCTGGCTGAGGAATTCTGGGAGTTGAAGTCCACAAGTCATAAAAGGGCCAAGTTTGAAGACTCCTGGTATAAGCTAAACCAAGAGAGCTTTGGTTCAGTGAAGACTCGAATTCAATCTTCTATCAACCCTGTACTGTCTTCTGTCGCTAAAATACTTTGCGGTGTGGTTATTGTTATGAGTAATTCTCTTCTGTATGAGAGGTGAGAAAACTCCCTAATTTCAATTTTCATTAGCTCTAGCTAGTTAAAGTTGGGATGTTGGTAGTTTAATAGGATATGGAGAATCACACATTCTCTACTTCTGATGCTTGAGGTCAGTGCTTGTATTCATTTGTTTTATCCCTCCTTTATTATTCTGACAAATGACTCAAGGCGGTGAAAGTATCCAACACACCTTCCTATTTTCCCCACAACAACAACCCTGTGAAGTGAGTTGGGCTGAGAGAGTGTGACTGGCCCAAAGTCACCCAGTTGGCTTTCATGGCTAAGGTGCACTTGAACTCATGGCCTCCTGCTTTCTAGCCGGATGCCTTAACCACTAGACCAGGGGTAGGCAACTTTGGCTCTTTTATGACTCGTGGACTTTTATGACTCGTGAACTGAGCTGGCTGGCTCAGGAATTCTGGGAGTTGAAGTCCACGAGTCATAAAAGAGCCAAGATTGCCTACCCCTGCACTAGACCAAACTAGCTCTTGGATGAAATCTGACATTTAGAGAATTCCAATTAATAACACAGACAAAAAAAAATGGATAGTGGACATGGCAGTATCTGGAGATAGTAGAAGAGAAGAGAAAGAACTAGAGAAAAATCACAAACTACAAAGACCTGCAAATAGATGTAGAGTGACTGTGACAAAAGAAAGCAAAGATTGTACCAATAGCAATAAGGCATCTTGGGTGCAATTTCAAAACAACCGGATACCATTTGACACCATCAACCTTGACAAAATCACCCTCTGTCAACAGCAAAAGGCAGCTTTACTTGGAACAGACGACACCTTTAACATCTGCCTATCTCAGGATGTTGGGAAGGACTCGGCAGATGGACAAAAATGCCAAATCCAGCCTAAACCTCAGGCTAACTGCAACGGGCCATAATGATACAGAAATGTGCAGTACTTTTTGATTGATAGCCCTAAAGATGTCTTCTTGGAAGCCTCCTGAAAAAGTTGCGGTCAAAATGATTTAGTCTAAAAGTCACCAATCTTTGGGTCTAACTTGGCCACTGTTGACTGTTGTAATGTGAGAGATGGTCACATGATTCATATTTGAATTCTACTTTTTGTCCAGGAGCTCAAAGCTTTCTCGGCCTCATTTTTTTTTAAGTCATCTAATTAGCTTTGGGTTTGTTACCGCAAGTTAAGGCCAGAATTCTAACCTTCACACCCTGCTGGCTTAATGTCGAAACAAGATAGCCTAATAAGCTTTCCAGTTGGCTGGTTCTGCCTCCTGTTTAATAAATAAATGAGTTGGTGGCAGTCGGACTGCTGCACTGTTGCTGTGGGTAGAGGTACATGAATTTAATATGGTTTGATTCAAAATGCTTTGCCGCATATCTAAGCACAGGTCGAGTCACCCTGTTTCTCCATATATTACAGTACTTTCTTCTCTGACCAGCTGCAATTCTCCAGAGCTTCAGACAAAGAAAGGGTTTGCAATTACTTGCAACCTAATCCTTTAAACTGAACTGATGCCAAGGATTGCGCTAGGATGCATTTCCATTTTGCAAACCATATGCTCCAACACTGAACTACAGCCTATCCTCTTTTAAGCCTTTCTGTGCTATTATCTGTCTGTAATCCAGCTATCGTGCAATCAAAGCAATTATTAAATGCATAGTCTGCCAGCCTTAACATCCCCTCCCCCCCAAAAGGAAAGAATTAATCTTATTTATCTTGCTTCTAATGTAGAGTTAGAAGCTTAAGCGTGACATGCAGCCCCTGGATTTCATTTCAAAAACCATTTGCAAAATTTTAAGCAATTTACTCCTTAGCTAGAAGCCAGCTGAGGAGGAAGAGGGAAGCAGGTCAGTCAAGGAGAGGAGGAATGGGCCCATCCCACTTGGTCGCTTGGCTTTACCCAGATCAAGCAGATTATTCCTGAGGATATCAACAGAAAAAGCAAGCTCCCGGCCCTGTTATAATGTTCAGTTGTATCCGACTCTCGGTGATTCTATGCACCAGGTCTCTCTCCACATCTTCTGATGTTGCACTGCTGGTTTGAGTTTTTCCATGCTCTGGCTGGTGTCAGCTTTGATGGTGTCCTTTGGCGGCCTAGTTTCCTTTTACCGCTAACTCTTCCAAACGTAACTGCTGTCTCCAGTAAATTCCCCTGCATGGCATGGCCAAAATAAAAGTGAGACATAGTTTTGTGATTTGCTTTCAGTGATGTCTGGCATTAGGCGATTTAGTACTTGCTTGTTGGTCACCGGTGCTGTACAAGGAATATGCCGGATCCTTCTTCAGCACCACAGCTCAAATGAGTCAATTTTCATCCTGTCTCATTTTTTAAAGGTCCAACTTTCACAACTTTATGTCTGTCTGTCTGGTTGTCTATCTATCTATCTATCTATCTATCTATCTATCTATCTATCTATCTATCTATCTATCTATCTATCTATCTATCTATCTATCTATCTATCTATCTAATATGCTGCCCATTTCACCAAAGGATGTTTTCCTAACCTTTGGGTAAAATCTGAGTTGAGGCCTCAAAGCCAGCTGCAGTCCTCTAGGGACTTCTCAGAACTGTGGTCGAATTGTTCATTTTAATGCAGTGTAGGAGGAAAAGGTATTGGATACACGACCGGAGAACAATATTTTAATACAAAAAAGGGATGAAATCAATTTTAAATTTTGTCTTCCCATCCTACTTCCTTATATTTTGGGGGGGGCGAGATGGGGGGAGTGAACTAGTGCCTGGCAATACCTTCAAGAACTGAGATTGTGCAGGAAAAAAAATTCATACCCGGTGCTAGTCAAAATTATAAAATAAAGTTTTATAATAAAAAATTATATGGCGGCCTGCTAATTTGAGTGACAAAAAAAGCCTGGGTCTGCTGCAGCAATTTGTTTCTCTTTGGATAATCTGCCTAATTGGAAGTTTTAGCACGACTTAATTCGAAAAGGGCAACTAATTGCTAAGCTGTTCTGTGGGGTACAATTACCATCAGCTGCAGAAAGGTAGTGCTTAGACACTAATGACTTCTGTTCACTGGCCTTGCAGAATCCAGAGGCTGCCCTTGGAAAGTGGGGAGCATGTCAATTCACCCAAAGCTAATCTTTTACAAAATTTGGGGTTGAGATACTACTAGGTTTCTCTAGGCCAGTCTTTCCTAACCAGAATTCCCAGCTAGATGACAAAATAAATGGCTTTGGCCAGGATCAAAAAATGAAGTATGAAGGAATGCAGTATAGGTGGTCCTCGACTTAACAACAGTTCATTTAGTGACCATTTGAAGTTACAACCGCACTGAAAAAAAGTGACTTTAGACCGTTTTTCAAACTTACGACCGTTGTAGCATCTCCCTGGTCATGTGATCCAAATTCAGTCGCTTGTCAACTAATTCATATTTATGACAGTTGCAATGACCCATTTTTCCAACCTATTAACAAGCAAAGTCAATGGAGAAGCCAGATTCACTTAACAACCGTTTTACTAAATTAAAGAACTGCAGTGATTTCCTTAACAACTGTGGCAAGGAAAGTTGTTAACAAATGTCTGACAAATGTCTCTCTTAGAATCAAGATCACGCGAAGTACTAGTGCTACTTTACAAAGCTCTAGTAAGACCACACCTGGAATACTGCAGCCAGTTTTGGTCACCATATCACAAAAAAGATGTTGAGAGTTTGGAAAAAATTCAGAGAAGAGCAACTAAGATGATCAAAGACCTGGAGACCAAAACATACGAAGAACAGCTGTGGGACTTGGGTTTGGCTAAATCTAAAGAAAAGTAGAATTAGGGAAGATTTTGATAGTAGTATTCCAGTATCTGAGAGGCTGCCACAAGGCATAGGGAGCCAGGTTATTCACCAGAGCACCAGACGGAAGGACGAGAAACAATGGTTGGAAACTGACCAAAGAGAGAAGCCACCTGGAATTAAGGAGAAACTTCCTGACAGGACAATCAACCAGTGGAACAGCTTACCCCCAGAAATCGTGGGCACTCCATCACTGGAGATTTTTAAGAAGAGACTAGACAATCATCTGTCTGAGATGGTGTAGGTTCTCCTGCTTGAGCAGGGGTCTGGACTAGAAGACCTTCCAGGGTCCCTTCCAGCTCTATCTGAGAGAAATTTTGGGCTCGATTGTGGTCATAAGTAGAGGACTACTTATATTCAGTCAGATAGTGGAATGGTTATTTTGTTCAAAACAATTCTGTTGTTTGGAGCAGAGCATTCTTAGCATCTAGGTGTCTCAGTTTCCATCAATCCCAGCTGGCTTTGCCAATGGTCAGACTTTACAATATTCTATATGTCAGCCAGTTTCAACTGTAGCAGCTACCATTGGATTCTTCACAGGATAACCTCCGTTTCAATTAGCTCTCTAGGAAAGGGTCAAGTGAAGATCTCCAGAAGCTGGGCTGGAACCATAATTTCACTCCTCCTTTCTTACCTTCTCCTCTTTTCTTTGTATTTTGGCAGAAATTACAAGCAGAAAAGCAACGTATAAAAGGAGTGGCCTAGCTTTTTCTGAGCTGCTGTCCTCCAAATCAGAATTCCCAGCCTTTTAACTAACCATCTAATTCAGGTGGAAACTTGTCTGGCTGCACAGAATTGGGAGGCGTCCTCAAATCCTTGCATCCAGCAATTATTAGCTGTATCCCAGTTGGCGCCCTTTAAATGAAGGCATGAAGAAAAGCATATGCCATAGCATCATTTCCAATCCCCCTAGGCTGTATTTTCTAACCTTTTTGTAACAGAAGCACCGCCCTGAATATAAAACAAGCCTGAACGTGTAGAGTGATTAGAAAAGATGCACAGATAGCTGTGGGAAGTTTGATTCTTCTGAGTTGCAGATGTTGTGTCTCTCCGAATGTTGGTGTTATAAGGTTCCCCTGGACCTGTCTCCACAAATCTGCGCAGTACCAGTTGAAACAAGCAACTTAGACTGGCAACAATGAAAAGGTGGGCTCCATTTAGAGAATTAATATGATTTTATTTTTTTATTTTATTTTGTATCCTGCCTTTATTTTTGTATAAATAGGGCAGAAAACATACTTCATCCTTTTCCTATTTTCCCCGCAACGACAACCCTGTGAGATGGGTTGGCTGAGTGACCAGCCCAAAGTCACTTAGCCAGCTTTTCTTGCTTAAGGTGGGAGAAGACTTCTCAGGCTTTTGGTTTCTAAACTGGTGTCTTAACCACTACACCAAACCAGACCTACTACTAACTGCAGAGATCCCCAGTGGGCTCTCTAGGAATACGATGCACCATATCAGTTATTGCATTTTAACAAAATAGAGAAGATATTTTGTCAAATTACAGTAGAGATGGTGTAGAAAATGTGCATTGGCCTTTTTTTTTGATAATATAGGTAGTCCTTGACTTAATGGCCACAACTGAGCCCAATTTTTTTGTTGCTGAGTGTAAGACATTTGCGAAATGAATTTTGCTCCGTTTTATGACCTTTCTCGCCATAGTTGTTAATCACTGCTTGTTAAATTAGTAACACGGTGGTTAAGTGAATCTGGTTTTTCCCTTGCAAAACATGACCCTGGGACACTACAATAGTAAACGTGAGTCAGTTCCCAACCCTCTGAATTTCAATCATGTGGGACCGTGGGGATGCTGCAATGGTCGTGTGAAAAAAATGGTGATAAGTCCCTTTTTTTCAGTGCCATTGTAACTTTGAACTGTCACTAAATGAACTGTGGTTAAGTTGAGGACTACCTGTATTAGAAGCCCATCTCTTCCAAGGAATCGGCTGAATGATGGAAAATTTACAACCGACCAAGGAAGTGCTTTTGCATACTCCCCATAATCAAACTGTGGTAGCTACATTTGCTATCCGAAGAAGAGGAGGTAATTTGCCCAGAATGCTTGAAAGCAGTGTTGTTGTTTTTAATCTGGCAACTTTAAGATGTGTGGGCTTCAACTCCCAGGATTCCCCAGGCAGTATTGCTTTAAAGCAGTGGTTCTCAACCTGTGGGTTGGGACCCCATTTGGGGTCGAACGACCATTTCACGGCGGTCGCCAAACAACGCAGTCTGCCATTTTTTCCCCTTTTCCTTAGCTGTGCTACTCCCTTTTATTCTATTGGCTTTTGAAAGCCAATAGAATAGACTCTCTTGAATAGAGTCTAATTCTATTGGCTTTCAAAAGCCAATAGGAATTGTCCAGGCTGTCTCTGCCCTGCTGAGCCCGCCAAAAGTCCCATTCTGCAAACAGTGCTGCACCAGTTGAGTAGTCCTCAACTTACGACCAATTGAGTAGTCCTTGACTTACGACCGGTTGGGGGGTCGCGGCATTAAAAAGGTTGAGAACCACTGCTTTAAAGGAATTAAATTAAATTAAATTAAATTTAAAAAAAATAAGATCCCTCTATGTTAAGAATTTATGTCTTTGATTTATGTCCGGCTGTGTGTCTCCTGTTTCTCCTAGAACCTTGACTCTGATTCATAGCAGCCAAACACCAGATTGTTGTTGAACTAGTGTTGAAACTTGAACGTTCCTGTTGAAATTGGCTGCAGAAGAGGAGTAGCACCAGGGCAAAACAGCACTCCGGCTTTGGTGTAGCTCAGGGGTAGGCAACCTTGGCTCTTTTATGACTCGTGGACTTCAACTCCCAGAATTCCTTAGCCAGCACAGCTGGCTCAGGAATTCTGGGAGTTGAAGTCCACAAGTCATAAAAGAGCCAAGGTTGCCTACCCCTGGTGTAGCTCAATCTCGTATCACTCTGCACATCAACGCCTGACGAGGAACCCAATGGTGCTTACATTCACAAAGCACATTGAACGTGGTTACAGTTTCTCAATTCTTCAGTACAAATTTCCAAGAGTGAAGTTTTGAGCTGTACCCTCAAAAGGGATACATTTGCAAGCATTTTTTTTTTTTTTTTGGAAGATAGTCAAACATACACAGTGCTAAACGGGAGGTCTCCAAATGGAGGTTAAATAAGATAAACCGAGACAAAATAAAAAATATTTGATGGCGAGTTCAGTGCAGGTTCACAAGCCTTACAATAAACCTGAGAAAAAAAAAATAGGACTGAAGTAGAATGAACAAAACTTGTTTTCAGGGTGTGTACATGAATTGCTGCTTCGTAGAACATGTGCAATGTTTTGTTTGTTTTTTTTAAAAAAAAGAGGCTGCTCTTCAAAACTTTGATATGGATATTGTTTAAAAGCAAGCAAGAATAAAGTATAGGAAATCAATTCCAGATCAGTTAAACCCAATGTTTCTAGTGGCAGGAGATTCCCCTCTCTGGTTTAATCAAAATGCAAAAAAGTAGCAATGCATCTCGAGAAACTTGCTGTGATGGAGAAAAGAACGCCATTCCCAAGAATTGGGTCAGATAAAGAGCTGCTTATTTTACAAATTGTAGATAGGGTGGGACGTTACAATTATGTATATACGCTTTCTTAACACTTGAAAAATGTTCATTCATCTGGTCTAAGGACAGCCAAGGGCAGGGGTCTTCAAACTTGGTCCTTTTATGACTTGTGGACTTCAACTCCCAGAATTCCTCAGCCAGTGTGCCTGGCTGAGGAATTCTGGGAGTTGAAGTACACAAGTCATAAAAGGGCCAAGTTTGAAGACCTCTGGCCAAGGGTGTCTAAATATTTTTGTGAGAATAATGACGTTCACATGATCACAGACATACCTGACCCTTGCTGGAAAGCTGAGATCCAATTCTTGCCATGTTCTGTTGCAATGTGGGTTCTCAACATGGCTACAGGCATTTTCACCTTGATTTTTTCCCAAGATCCAAATGTCATTTCATCTTGGATACATAATTCAGCCACACACAAAGAGACATAGACATCCAGGGACACACACCCATCCACTGTCGTCAGAACACAAAAATCTAACCTTTTGCTTATGCTCCATAATGCACTTTGATTTTTACCAAGATGCACCAATTTAGATAAATATCTTTTTTTGCTTAATGAGGCTAACTTTGCTTTTCCTTGTGTATTTTGGAGAACTAAGAAAAGTTAAGTAGAGGACGGAGGCCCCAAGGGAAGAGGATTATCTTTCCAAAACTAGCAAATGTTAACTTCAACAATATTGCAAGCCTTACCCACTTTCAGCAAGGCCTGCCTAGATCTGCAATCACAACACATCCCTCGCTAACTGCAGCCTTTAATCTTAGTAAGAGGATAGATTTCCCAATTAGATCAGCAACAAATCACAAATGCATCCACTGAATGTTAAAATGAGGGAAAGGCAACAGTGATAAAATGCATTTTTGGGGGGGATTATTGTAACATCAATGTTTATTTGGGGTGCAATAATTTATTAATCTGTCAATGGTCAGAAATCTTTGTAACCTCATTTTGAAATGGAAGAAATCACCTCTGCTCTTTGCTTGTATATCTGTTTATTCAAAAACAGCCATTCCAACTTAAGTTGCTCAAGCTAGCTTATACCACTGTAGATTTAGATCAGTGGTTCTCAACCTGTGGGTCGGGACCCCATTTGGGGTCGAACGACCATTTCACGGGGGTCGCCAAACAACGCAGTCCACCATTTTTTTCCCCTTTTCCTTAGCTGTGCTACTCCCTTTTATTCTATTGACTTTTGAAAGCCAATAGAATAGACTCTCTTGAATAGAGTCTAATTCTATTGGCTTTCAAAAGCCAATAGGAATTGTCCAGGCTGTCTCTGCCCTGCTGAGCCCGCCAAAAGTCCCATTCTGCAAACGGTGCTGCACCAGTTGAGTAGTCCTCGACTTACAGCCGGTTGAGTAGTCCTTGACTTACGACCGGTTGGGGGTCGCGGCATTAAAAAGGTTGAGAACCACTGAGTTAGATAGTTTCCACTTCAAACATTGCACCAGTTTGATCGCTCTCTGGATTACAGATCAAATGGAACCAAGAGCTGCACGAAGAGGATTTGAGGACCACTGCTGTAAGTTATTATGTAATACAGGTCATCCTCTTTTACTGGCCACAGTTAGGACTGGCAACTCCATGACTAAACGACGCAATTGTAAAGTGAAATGTCAGATAACCACCCCCAACTTACGACAGCAATTCTGATTGGGGTTGGGGGTTGTTAAAAACAATCACATGTGGTTAACTGTGTTGTCACGTGACCAGGTCTTATGACTTTCTGCCAGTTCTCCTGTAGACTTTGCCTATCAGCTGTGAAGGTCACAAATGGTGATCAGGAGACATGACTGTCATAAATGTGTATAGCACCAGGTTCCCAAGCGCCAGAATCCTAGGAATGCTGCAATGGCCATAACTTCGAGGACCTCTTGTAAATCTTCATCATCAGCACCATCGAAACTTTGAACGGTTGCTAAACGAGCAGTTGGTAAGCAAGGACTATATCCTAATTTGTAACTTGCATTCCTGTACAGTTTTCCCAATGTTTTAATTGGAAATTGCATCCATAGTGGTATCAGACATCCAACAGTTTCCTTTTTTTATAAATTCCTTCTGGTCTACAGGATGTGAGAGTCACTTGGTCTAGTAGTTAAGGCATCAGGTCACGTGTTCTACTCTGGGTCGATCTGGGTAATTTTATGCTAATGATCCAATGCTGCTACGAACATTTTAGAAATGGCCTGTTTTTTTTTACCCTTTAAATGGGACAACCTCATTAAAGTCCCTCGTCTTGCAATTTCGTACTCAATAAACAAATGAAATTGGTGGCTGAAATAGTTTTATCTCATAACAGAAAACGGCAGTTTTAATGAACCTGCTCCTAATCCCTTCTCCCAAATATTGCCATCTAATGGGAGCTGAGAAGCGTGCCTTTTCTGTGGCAGCTGCTGCCTTATGGAACACTCTGCCCCTGATGTTCAGCAGGCCTTCATCCTTTTAGCCATCCGTAAAGCTTTGAAGACCTTTGCTTTTCCCTCAAGTGCTGGGAGAAGATTGTATAATTGAACATTAGAAGTTTGACTTGGTACCAGATCTTTGTTGTCTTTAAAGTTTTAATTTGTTTTACAGTTTTATAGTTTTAATATGATTTTATATATTGTTTTAACTCGTGATTGGGAGCCTCCCAAAGTTGGCCGGAAAATGGGCGACTACATAAAGGTTTTAGATCAGTGGTTCTCAACCTGTGGGTCGGGACCCCATTTGGGGTCGAACGACATTTCACGGAGGTCACCAAACAATGCAGTCCGCCATTTTCCCCCCCTTTTCCTTAGCTGTGCTACTCCCTTTTATTCTATTGGCTTTCAAAAGCCAATAGGAATTGTCCAGGCTGTCTCTGCCCTGCTGAGCCCACCAAAAGTCCCATTCTGCAAACGGTGCTGCACCAGTTGAGTAGTCCTCTACTTACGACCGGTTGAGTAATCCTGTACTTACGACCGGTTGGGGTCGCAGCATTAAAAAGGTTGAGAACCACTGTTTTAGATAGATAGATAGATAGATAGATAGATAGATAGATAGATAGATAGATAGAGATACCGGTAGATTAAAAAGTTCCTGCAGTTTTCCTGGCAAGATTTTTCAGGAGTGGTTTACCATTACCTCTTTCCTAGGGCTGAGAGAAAGTGATTGGACCAAGGTCACTCAGCTGGCTTTGTGCCTAGAGCAGGACTAGAACTCACAATCTAGCCTAATGCCTTAACCACCACCCTAAACTAGCTCTCTAGCTAGAGGTTACCAATTTCCTATAAACGATACACCAGAATCTGAACCTGGGCCGTGATTCCATGAAACAAACACTTGCAATGCTATTTAAACCAGCTGCCTTGGGGATGCAATGCTTGAAAGAAGCAAAATATTATTCTCTTCTTTACAAGAGGTAAGAATATTGTTTGCAGCCAAAAGCTACGGCTTTTTCACTATTACTCAGACGTAAGCCCCAATGAGCACACGGGGACACAATTTATTGGTAAGCTGAGAATAAGATTGTACTGTTCAACCTAATAAAACCCTTTGCTTTTGTAAGAACCAAAGCTAACATTTTGGCTGAGTCCCTTGAGGTTTAGATCCTTTCTCTTGCTGGCTTGCACAGCCTAGTACTGTTATGTGTTCTGGGGTTGTTGTTTTTTTGGTCTTAACTTTTTTTTTCTTCTCTGCTGTTTGCATCTGAAGTCCTGTGGGGAGACAAAAAGGTGGACGGTATTTTTTTTTCCCAAACTGCTTCTTACACATACTAACCCCCTAATACTTCCTTAAGTTAAAATAATACGTTCTCACTGTTCTGTTTGTCTCGCGCCATACACCTGCCATGTTCTCTAGCTGACCACAAAAACTGTTTCTTGTCACTTCCTTCCCACAACTTTCTGCTTTATCTAAGAGCATAACACTAAACATCAATGCCTGCAAATGTCCTTGCCACACTGCACTGTTGCTGGGGTGATGGAACCGGTTCTTGTCCTGCAGGGTGCATCGTATGTTCTTGCAGCTAGTTTTCCCATTGCTGAGCAACTTCTAAATTGCTGGTAATCACACTTCTACATTTTGAGTGGAGCAGACAGTTTGTTCTTTATGGTGACCTGCACAGCCCTGGATTAAAACATAGCCTGTGTCATAGTTGCATGCCATATCCCACAACCTCTTTCATCATAGTTAACAGCGCAGAATACTGCTGGCAATAACGGCATGTAAGATCTATACAGTGCTTTCAAGACCACGAAGCACTCTATCCTCAATTGTTTTTAACTCTTACAACAATTCTGCAAGGCACGCAAATATTATCATACCCTCTATTTCAGAGAGAGACACCAAACTTGAGATACAAATATACATGCAAATATAGAAATAAGGATATGCTAAGGATATTTCTAATAAAGTACCAGGAACAAAAATAAAGAGCAATCTTATAATCAATCCATACATTTTAGCTGCATTACACAGAAGAGTCTAAAATAGCCCAGCTGAGCCATTTTAGTAGTAGTAAAAGCCACTTACGATAAATACATACAATTAAAAAAAATAAAACATACAGTTGAAAGAACAATGTAGTTTATTGGAATAAAGCAGATTTTTTTAAAAAGACATT
Source organism: Crotalus tigris (assembly GCF_016545835.1). Classification (NCBI taxonomy): domain Eukaryota; kingdom Metazoa; phylum Chordata; class Lepidosauria; order Squamata; family Viperidae; genus Crotalus; species Crotalus tigris. The sequence goes on from NW_024100479.1 coordinate 1,329,926, forward strand.
TAAAATGTACTTACATATTTAGTTGTAAGATTTATCAATCAACCCAACTCAGTGTGGCTCTGGGCAGAGTAAAGTTTAAAAACAATAACACATCACAAAGCATGGTAAATATAACCATAGCATGAAAACGAACTCTGGCTGTATCTGCCTTAAAATGTGAGGCTGAGGCTCTGAGGTTCAAATCCAATCTTTTCTACTTGTTGTGTTAAAAATTCAGAAAATGCCTATCCTAACCCAGCTGGTGTGTCACTCCCCCTCCCCCCCCCCGACAAAAGAGAAAAAAATCATAAAAAGGAGTACTAAATTAAATTATGTATCATTTCATAAATAAATACCTACATAATTGCAAATATTTTTCAAATGCCCATCTGAGGCAGCTCTAGGTCACATGAGGCCTGGAAACTTCAGAGAACATTCTTGCTTTGCCTTGCATCTACCCCCAAAAGTAGGAAAGTATGTCTTGTATGCTTTTTGGAAACTCTACAGGCCATGTGAGTGTAGGGCCTTCTCACGTGACTTCCAAAGGATTTGGAGGTCTGGTTTGTCACCAAACATGACATGGTGTGCCACCTGTGCAATGCATGTCATAGGTTCGCCATTACAGTCTTAGGGAGCATAGGTTTGGGCCGTGAGGCCTAACTATAATAGAATGTTTGAAGAGCTGGTGGACTTAAAATTAAATCTCTCTTCAGCCATGAAGCTAACTGAATAATCTATGATCAGAGCCTAAATTTACTTCCCAAGACTACCGATGGAATAAAAAGGAAGATGGACTTTTCCTTAAGTATCACACTTATTTTATCCATCCTGGCTCCTGGAGCACTAAACGAACCCTTGAGGACAGAAAAATCCTTCCCTGCCTATTAAATCTGTTTTATTGCATCAGGAAGTAGGGTGGCAAATATGTTTACATCTGCTGTATTACAGCTACCTTTTCTAGCTTGTTTCTCAACACTCTCTATGACTACTTCATGGCATCAAAGAGATACATGTAATAGTCCGCCCTTAGCAACCACTTGTTGAACGACCATTCAGAATTACAACACTGAATGTGTCATACTTATGGTACTTTGACGTTCCAGCTGTTTCAGCAGCCCTGAGGTCATGTGACCATGATATGGGTGCTTGTCAATGGGCTTGCACTTGTGACAGTCACAGCATCCCACAGTCACTGTTGGAGACAACATGCTGATTCTGTAAACCGCTCAGAGCAGTGTTTCTCAATCTTGACAATTTTAAGGCATGTGGACTTCAACTTCAAGAATTCCACAGCCAGCAGTGCTGGCTGTGGAATTCTGGGAGTTGAAGTCCACATGCCTTAAAATTGTTAAGGTTGAGAGACACTGGCTTAGAGAGGGCTGTAAAGCACTATGAAGCGGTATATAAGTTTTAGTGCTATTATTATTGCTATCACCATTTGCAACCTTGTTTGCAAGTCGCTCCTGTAAGTCACTTGCATTCTCACTCACTAGGCAACAGCCACTTACACGGCCAGTGTGCTTGCAAGTCACCTGGAACTCATTTAATGACAGCAACAGGGATTGCTGAGATTGCTGTCACTAGGCGATGATGCCCTATTTTATGACTGTCACTTAGTGATTGAAATTGTATTCCCAATTCTCTTAGTAAAGCGAAGACTACCTATACAGAATGTATCAAGGCTTTGGTGGTCATCCCAAGTTTTGCTGGTGTCTTATATTCCATTATCATATTTCAGTGGTATATGCAAGATCAACAAACATCTCCATACTTTGATCATTAATTATAACAAATCGGGTGAAAAACCAAAATGCTATCTCCAAAAATTTGGTGAGATGATAGGCCATATATAAAAATACAAATCAGCTAGCAATAATTCTGGCCCCTAATCTAATTTATGAAATACGTCCCACCCTTTCTTCCAGTTAACAGTTTGAATGGAAATCCCTGTTTCCCACTTCCAGATCCCAGTGTTCTATGACATATTCTGTTTTTCTCCTTCCCTGCTATTTTAACATCAGACTTAAACAAGAATTCTGGATAATTCAAAAGCTGGCTGAAAACATTACGACATTTTAGTTGATCCTATTAAAAGCACTGTATAACTGCATGTATTAAAACTAGGAACAACATTTTTTTAAAAAAGATAACACCAAAAAAACCTTGCTTTAACAGGTTTGCACAATGCCTTCAAGTTTGGGAAAAGATTAGAGGAGGTTGCAGAAAAGCTTAGGAAAAAGGAATGTCATAGCAAGATAGGACAATTGGGAGGAGAATTGGGATAATGAACATTTTCCAAAAGCTCTCAGAAATTATATTTGCATGAATAGCTTGATCTAATGTAGATTTTTTTGAGGAAAACATTTTTTTTTCATATTTCAACCTAAAAGTTATTGTACTTTTGAATGGGAAGGTTCTAGAAAAGTTTAAAATTTTCTATTCAGTAACAGGCTCACTGAGCATGTGCGGGAAAACCTGAATACGTGCCTGGAACTAGGTATGGAATGTCCACATGTAGAGAACAAAAGAATACCCATATATGGTAAAGTAGGAGGTAAGGTAGGATAATTGTGTCGTCTGATAGGTTTGTGACCTGCCACGTCAGGAATAGCTGACGTAGGTATAGGAGGAGATAGGGAGGGGTATAACTGCTGTTACGCTTCTGTAGGAGGTGTGGCTTTTCCCTGCAACTCTTGTGAGTGCATGGTTAAGTTTCACCACGCTTTGCAAACCGTTTTCTTTTACTAAACTCAACTTTGATAATAAAAGAAACTTTATTCTGCTACTCCGAACCTCGTCTCTGAATTTCTTTCAAGGAATTCTATAAACAAATTGGGGGCTCGACCGGGATCCAATCTGCGCTGGGACTCTGAGGGGTCCTCCTTAGGTGCACCCCTTTCCTTTTGAAAGGAGGGGAACCACCCAGAGGACTGTGAAGCTCTTGGAAACCCGTAAAATTTCAATAAAGACGAGTATTAGGAGAAGGGTGAATAAAGTGCGGAACAGCCTGAAGACAGACCGGGTAACATCTGCGCGCAGACCCTGGTGAGTCCTGGTTTGAAAACACCAGAACACAAGAGTCCAGGGCGGTCGGGATAGAGTGTGTGGATGTGAGAACTGGCAACGGGGCCGGGTGGAAGTCCTTTTGAGGGACCTCGGGGAGGTCTGCAGGACGGAGTGAGTGAGGGGGATATTATTGAATATCCGGAGACGGTGACGTGTGGAACTGGAAGGAGTTGCTGGGAGGGACACAGGCGCACATACTCAAGATAGGCTGAGCACCCATAAAAGAAATGGGGGGCAATACAGGGTCGACCAATCCGGGGAAAAAGTGTGTTAAAAGGATCCGTAAAAACCCCACACTTAAAATCGACCCGAATGGCCCTTTGGGCAAAATATTGGCTGGATGGGGATCCCCGCCCTATAACCGGGAGATTTTGAGGTTGGGGTTGAATAAAGAAGATATGGTCAATTTATGTTGTTTTATTTGGTGGGAGGAATTGGAACCTAGCCCCAACAACAGCCAGAGAAGGAGGACAGTGTATATTCAGAGAAAGTAAGGCAGAAAGTAAAATGATGGTAGCAACAGTACAGCAAGTGATGAAGCAGGAAAAACCTCCTAGAAGAGAGTTTGGGGATAAGAAGAGTCCCTTTGAGACAAGATATAGGGGGGATGAAAGGAACCAGTATGTTAATGGGAGTAGAGGAAGGGAATTTGGAGGATTTCAAGGTGGATACCAGAATAAGGAGACAACATGCTTTGGATGTGGAATGAAGGGCCACTTTAAAAAAAAAAAAAAAAAAAATTGCCCTAAACGCGCGAGAGAACAGCAAGTTTACTCAGTGTGGGAAGAAGAGGATAGTTTTTACTAGGGGAGGGAAAGGAGCTCATTGGGTTTTGAACAGCTCCTTGAAATAATAATAATAGTTATTGATTTGTCAAGAGAAAGTATGAAATGAAATATCCCTATGTGAAAGTGTTTATACAAGCAGTTTGAATGGAAGTGAATGTATGGATATGCTGATCCTGTCTCTCTCTCTCTCTCTCTCTCTGTGAGTGAGTTTCTCCCCCATTTAAACTGCAGGTTTTATTGTTTTAGCAAGTGTTTGCATGAGAAGAGTTCCATGGAGAATGTGAGAGAATTTATGGCAAATTCATGTGAAGGAGAGAAAGCTATTCCTCCCCCTTCGTTTTCAGCTGGCTGTGTTGCTTTAAGAGTGAGAGACAGAAAGAAAAGGGGGGGGCTGCTCATTTTAACTTTTTTTCTCCGCTTGGAATTCTGCTTTGGGAGGAAGGTGGGGTGGATGTGAAATTTAATACCCATTCTTATAGTAATGAAATATGAGAAGAACTTGAATACACGTATACTGTAGTTTTATTTTTATGTTTTTATGTCTGTGCAGGACACACTGATAAAAACATAATATCTAGGAGACCTGAAGGAATGGTAATTCAACCCTTGTTTAAAACGAAGGAGTTGAGAAAAAATTTTGGGATTATAAATGAGCTATGTTTTAAATAAAGATTTGTATGCAAACAAACTCAAGCAGAGTTGGTGATAGCTCCTTTGTTGGCTCTTTACTAAGCAATGTGTTTGTAAATACGGATAAAAGAAATGGCTAGGGGAGGGATAATTGATACTTTTCTATGGTTAATATATGGTTGGTTATATGATATGTAGACAAATACATAAAATGCTCTATAACATCTAATGGTGAGGCTATTTCAATGCATTCAATTTGATTTTAAATCATCTCAAGTAGGAAATTCCACAATATGAAAACTAATGACATGTTTATAAAGAATTAGATACTGGGGCTGTTTTCTGCTTTGTCTTATCTCAGGAAACAAGGCTTGCTGATCCAAACACCCCCTTTGAAATTTCCTGTCCACAAGTTTGAGGTGGGACAGTGGATCCTGATCCGAACGTGAAAGGAGGAAAAACTGCAACCTAAGTGGGAAGGACCATTCCAGTGTTGCTGACCTCTGAAACAGCAGTCTGGACTAAAGAAAAAGGGTGGACCCACTACACACGAGTGAAGGGACCAGTAGCTGAACCAAAAGAACAGTGGACCTGTGTTCCAAATCCAGAACCTTTAAAGCGACAGTAATCGAATGTCCAAACCAGATCTATGACTGGAGAACGATATAGGAGAGCAACAAAAACAGAAGGATGTGAAGCCTGCATTACGAATGCCACCAAAGGAAACGCAGTAATTAAAACCTTGGTATATTATACCCCAGCACCTAGGGGATGTATATTTCAATCTATGTGTCAATTAAATAACACACAATATTCAGTTTGTAAGGGAGAAGACAAGAAGATACAATGTTATGATCCATCAATGCCAACATATTTCAATTTTAGTATATATGTAGGTCTAGCTAAAACAGGAGCAAGACAGAGACCTGAAAATGAATGGAAAGATTAAAACTATGTTAACGAAATTATATTTGGAAACAGGAATGAATTGGATGAAAACTTTGCCTATAGCCCTGTTTAGAATAAGAACACAACCTCGGAGGGATGTTGGGATTTCACCTTATGAGATGTTATTTGGCATGCCACTAAGAAATGCTGGTATACAAATGGGGAATCTACCTAGTAAAGATAAGGGACTGATTCAATACTTGCAAATACTGTCCCAGACTTTTGATTCTTTCAGAAAAACTGGCTATTTGATACAAACTCCTCCTCTATGCTTCAAAGTCCACTCCATAGAAGTCGGAGACCAAGTGTGGATAAAGACGTGGAAAGATGATTCCCTCAAACCAAAGTGGGATGGACCGTTCTTGGTGTTATTGACCACAGACACTGCCATTCGAACACAAGAAAAGGGTTGGACTCATTATACCAGAGTAAAGAAGGCTAATCTTGAGGAGTCGGAAACATGGAAAGCATTTCAAAAAGAACCATTGAAACTGGTGTTAAAAAGACAATGACTTATATCCTTTTGAATATGACAATAGTGGCGATTGGGGGAAAATTATGGATTGAGCCGCCTAGAATCTTTGAACCTAATGGAACTTGGACACAAATTCGGTGTTATAATGACAAAGAGAGTGAACACTGTCCCATGAACTGGATCTTTGAACCCAAAATTTGGTGGTGTGAATCTAAGTTGCAACCAAACTGGCAGCAAGTAGGTCAGGAGAAAAGTTGGGTAACGCAAAATAAAGGGGGTAAGTGTCAAAGTACTCTATATTTACAAGTAACCAGGGAGACTATAGGTAAATATACCTGTACCATGTGGGAAGGGAAAACTTATTTGACTAGTCACTCTTTAGTGGCTTCTCCAGACTCCTTTGAATTTCCTCCTATTCCCTTGTTGATATGGACAGCTTCGGCTATGAGGAGACACTTTCTGCGGAGAGAAAAGAGAGCAACTAGTACTATTATCTGTCTAAAAGGTGGGGGACATCAAAAGGGAGAGTTCCAATACTGGAAAACTACTCAATATGGATGTAATCTGACTCTGGAAGTAACACCAAGGCAAACCCAGAGAGATCCAGCTTGGACTTGTAAAAATCAAAGTAGAGAGTGGATGAGTGGAATTACCCAGATGTGTGAAAATGCAACCAGGGGAGACCCAAGGTGCCATTGGATAGGGAAGGCCTTGTGGTACAGTGGTTGTGGCACAGAAGGGGAAAGCACTGATTATCTCTACTTTCTATGTAACAATACTAGGAGTCAGTATTTACAACCTGAATGGGAAGGGCTGTGTGAAGTATTATGGGAAGAACTTGTTCAGACTCATCAGCCTGTCCATTCCTTATCCCCTCCTGTTAGAAAGATGAGAACTACTGTTACTACAAAACAGACCACAACGAAGTTCGGACCCTGCCAAGAGTGCACAGAATGTATTAAAAAGACCAAGCAAGGGAATATAGTTACTAGTACCTTATTATATCACACTCTAAAACCAGAATGTAATGCTACTAAAGTGCAACCTTGTGTGTGTAATCAAACTCAATATTTTAGGTGTTATACAGCCCAAGGGATGCAGTGCTATGAACCAAAAGCAGTAGGTCCAATTACTGCTAACATTTATGTATATGGATATAAAGGGGGAGTTACTGGAACAGAAGGTTTATTTGCTATAGCCCAAACTAAGGGAGGATACGTTGCCCACAATACCACAAGAGGAAATACCAAGCTGTCTGTGTGTTTTGACACTTGTAAAGCTATAAGGATAGGACAAGGACATGATAATAGACAAGGAATGACGTGTGGTAACTTTGAGTGGGAAAGAGATTATATGAGGGAAGAAAAATATTTATTCCAAGTTGCTATGCCCGCTGCGAGTACAGGCCAGGTGGCTTTTGCTCCAAGTCACACTTATTGGTATACCACTAAGACCCCTTGGGAATGGAGGAAAGGACCCCAGGGGTTCAACTTGTCTATGGCCTCAGTATCAACAGATTGTGAGCCAGAACAGTGTACACGGATTTGCTTACAAATCAAGGCATCTGAAACCCCCTCTACTAATTTTTATTATTTTGGTATTGGTATAAATGGAAGAGGAAAAGATCCATATGGGTATATTATAGTAAAAGTGAGTTCAACAAAGTTAACTTCAGAGCCAGTAAAAGTATATTGGGAATATCAGGAAGAGATTGCAAAATTTAATAGTCTCCCTGTTCCACCAAAGGCTACAAATATGTTTATCGCTTTAGCCCAAGAGGTTGCTCAGAAGTTAATGCTGAAAAATTGCTTCGTGTGTGGGGGAACCAATATGGGAGATGAATGGCCATGGAATGCTAGAGAAGCTAATTATACTGAAATTGAGAAATGGAAAGGAAATTTCACTTACCAGAACACCTATAATGAAACTTGGAGGATGTCCATTAACCTGGTGGGCAATATATGTTACTCGAGGAATAACCATAGTGGGAGAACTAAACCTATGGGGTTCATGCGCTGTTTGAATACCTGGGAAAACAATACTTGGATATCACAAACGAATCAAAGTGTCCCTAACAACTCTTTATCTTTAATTCCCGAGCTCGCCTTCCTAAAAGATCCTGAAAACGATACCCTCCTCTGGACCACTCCTGATGGGTTCTATGGGATCTGCGGAGCATTTGCATATAATATTCTCCCTGCTGGATGGTTTGGGTCTTGTATTCTGGGTGCTATACAACCCTCTTTCTTCCTCTTGCCATTACAAAGAAGACAATTATTGGGTGTCCCTGCCTATGAACATGTGGGAAACCTGGTAAGGCGGTCTGTGGCTAAAGTGGGAGAAGGGTTAAAAATTGGGAATTGGAAAGATGATGAATGGCCACCCGAACGAATAATTGCTTATTATGATCCAGCTACTTGGGCCCAAGATGGAAGCTGGGGGTATAGACCCCAATTTATATGTTAAACAGAATTATCCGATTACAAGCAGTAGTAGAAATTATAACCAATAGAACAGCTGAGGCTTTAACTAAGTTGGCTAAAGAAAGTGTTTTGTCCAGAACATATATTATGCAAAACCGCTTGGCTTTAGATTATTTGTTGGCTAAGGAAGGAGGTGTCTGTGGAAAATTTAATTTAACAAATTGCTGTAATTGACGATTCAGGCATGGTAATTAACCAGATAACGAAAGATATGGTTATGAATTGCACATGTACCTGTACAAACTTGGACAGGGATATTGGATGATGAAGATGTTCTTGGGAGGAATATTCAGAAATTGGAAACAGGCTCTGTTTATGTTATGTATTGTATTATATTCATAATGATGTTACCTTGTCTGATTCCAGTAATAAAAACCTAGTAAACAGTTCAGTCCACAGTATATTACAAGCCCAACAAAACAAAATGCTATAATGGTATTAAAAGAAATTGAGGACCAAATCCAGTTGTTGGGAAATATGAATACTTACATCCAATGAAAACTACCAAAGAAGAAACTAGTAGGTTAAATGAAATAAAAGAAAATATTAAACTAAACCAAAGAAGAAATGGGGGAATTGAATGGGAAGGTTCTAGAAAAGTTTAAAATTTTCTACTCTATTCAGGCTCATTGAGCATGTGCGGGAAAACCTGAGTACGTGCCTGGAACTAGGTATGGAATGGAATGTCCACATGTAGAAAACAAAAGAAGACCCATATATGGTAAAGTAGGAGGTAAGGTAGGATAATTGTGTCGTCTGATAGGTTTGTGACCTGCCACGTCAGGAATAGCTGACGTAGGTATAGGAGGAGATAGGGAGGGGTATAACTGCTGTTCCGCTTCTGTAGGAGGTGTGGCTTTTCCCTGCAACTCTTGTGAGTGCATGGTTAAAGTTTCACCACGCTTTGCAAACCGTTTTCTTTTACTAAACTCAACTTTGATAATAAAAGAAACTTTATTCTGCTACTCCGAACCTCGTCTCTGAATTTCTTTCAAGGAATTCTATAAACACTTTGGCCCCAAATAATATAAATTTCAGCAGTTTACATTTTTCTAACTTTAAGTGACAGGAACTTATTGACCTTGCCTGAACTTGGAATTTAAATAGATTTGAGCTAGTTAATACACAGGGAAGTTGAAAAACTTCCATAGACAAATCAATTCCATTGTATTTCCAAGAAAGTGCAAATGTTGTGCATTTGTTACAAGAATCATATTCAACCAAGAGAAGACTTCATTTTTATCATTACCTAAAGTGATTGACTGATATTTTATTATCCCTGGAAAAATTAAGTACCCTTCCAAAAATGTTATATAAGCTATAAAATCAGCCCATACCCTAGAAGATTTTATGCTCCTTTTATTGCTTACATTTCATCAATAATTTTATAAAAAGACCAATAGAAGGGTGAGTTTTTGATCCATTGTTCTGCTTGGTGGTTACTTGAATGCATTATTTTAAGTGATTCGTTTTTGTGTTATTGTACTTTGAATTGTGTGCTGCCAGATCCTGGATAGACTGAGCGGCTTATAAATACTGCTACATGAATAAATAACCTGGATCCACTAAAGTCCCCAGGAACGTTCACATCTTTTACATGCCCGATTGTGAGATGGGCAGCTACAGTATATAAATGTGATGAATGCATAAAAGTGATTTGTGCTAAGTTTTAAGACCTTTGTGATTTATTCCGTGCCCCTCCTGCACTACCTCAGAATCCCACCTACGACACGCGTACAAGAGATTGAACACCACTATTTTGAAACAGAATTAATTAAAGATTGTATGATTAAATGGGCGCAAAATATTCAAGAACCGATTTTATTGGATACATGGGAGACAATTTGGGTTAGAAATGTAAAATTTACTCAGGCACAAAATTTAAGAGAAAATTTTTATAAAATGTTTTATAGATGGCATTTGGATCCCCAAAAGTTGTCCCGCATGTATCCGAATTTAGCCCAAATGTTGGAAATGTGGAAATTTAGATGCAACTTATTTTCATATTTGGTGGACTTGTAGAGATATTAAAGGTTTTTGGATTAAGATTTGGTGGAATATTCAAAAGATTTTTAAGAAAAAGATAAAGTTTACTCCGCAATTATTTTTGTTGGGTATTATTGTAGATTTTAATGTTAGAGAAACTAATTTGATGTTGAACCTTATAACAGCTGCAAGACTATTGGTGGGGCAATATTGGAAGAAAAATTTATTGCCTACTTTGGAAGAATGGATAAAGTTTCTAATTTAGCAGAAATGGCGAAAATCTCCGCCTATTTGAAGGATCAATCACAAGAAAAATATATTATGTTTGGAGAAGATGGATTGATTATATTCAGAAAAAATATGAGATTGAAAAGTATTATCTTGCTTTTGAGTAGATTTTAGATAATTATTAATAGTTATAATTATCTTATTATCTTTGATTTAATTTGTTAATATTTGTTTGGAGAAGGAGTTAAAGTGTGTTATGGTTTTGTTTGATAGTATAGTCGGTTTATGTTAGTTAGATTATGTTTGTTTATTTTATTTTTTATCCTGTAATCAGCTCTGGGAAGTGGGGGAGGGGGGAAGGGGTGGGGGGGTTTATATTGTAATAAAATTATAAAACTCTTAAATAAAAAAAAGAAAAAAAGAGATTGAACACCACTGGGGTAACCAGTTCATCAGACCCTTGAAATTCGGTTGGAATATGAGACGCACAAGGATATTTTTAGACTTTTTTTTTTTTAAAAAATCGATCAAATCTCGCTCACCGAGTTTGATGGGAGAGTTCAAGCAGGTCTCACCCTTGCCACCCTGACCCTCTGTAATTTTCCCTATAGAAAAATAACGACATGTTGCACAACGTCTTCTCATTGTCCACAATTCTGATACTACGTTAACTGGACAAGCATGCGTATAAATACCAGAGACCCCCTTGATCACTAGGGGGCGATAAAGAAAGCCGTTCCTACTCTTTTTTTTTTCCCCTCCCGGCCAATCTTCCCGCAGCTGCTGCTATCTCTAGGGGGCTATTGAAACCTTCTCGTGCTCGCGCTGTCCCTTTATCTCTCTCTTTCTCTCTCTCTCTTTCGCCGGCTCTATGCTCGGAGAGGGGTTGACGCAGCCAATGAGCGTGCTCAGAGCCGTGCGTGCCGCGCCGTGCTCCTCTACGTCGCTGGGAAAGGAAATTACGTCACAGGGAGCTTGTGACCGCCACACGGAGAGTGACGGAGCTCCCACCACCGCTTCTAAGCGCGCCTAGAAAAATCCCCGAGAGTCGTCGCTGCCATGGATTACGGGGAAGGTGAGAATTTGGGATTTGCGGTCGCGGCCCTTAGAGCAAAGAGAGGCTTGGGCTCAAAATGGCGGTGGGAGCAGCGGCAGCCCCCGGCGGGAAACGAGCCTGCCGGCCTAGTGGGGGCCCTTTTCCCTGAGACTGAGGCGCGCCATATTAATTAACGAAATGCTCGTCTCACAAAAGGCCCAAGGGAGCCTGAGGAGGCCGCGCTGCTCACAATCCCCCACCCCCCGCTGGCCTAGTGTACCCGGCCGGCGCCAATAATAACGCCGCCTGAAGTGGTTGCCGCCCCCTCCTCATATTAGGAGAAAACCAAAAAAAAAAAAAAAAGGCCTGGCTATCCGGAATGGTGTAACTGACGAGAGCCATCGTAACGTCTCAAACCTCTTCACCGGCGAAGAGACCGTTACATTTTAGGTCGGGCACATCCGGGTTGCCGGAATTTGAACAGACACAAAAAGCAGCAGCGAGAACGAGGGTGGGGGGCGGAGCCCCGCATGCCTGCACGTCGCGTCGCCTTCACGTGATCCGTGCAGTTGTAGGAAAGCTGGTCTGCCGCGTGGGGACGCATTCGAGCGAAAGGGCCGCGTGGCCGGACTAAAGAAGACTTCTCGCTGCAAATGGGACGTGATTTAAGCGCAGCGTTTATCGTGCGGCGGGTATTCGATTTGTCCCTGGTTCCCCCCCCGCTGTTTCCAGGCGGTTTTTCTTTAAAAAAATACTTTAAATAAATAAAAAAATATATTTATATATGGGTAACAGTGACTCCAGGCTGCTTACAAAGATTGAGACCCAATATAAAAACAAAAATCAATAACCACCCCCGCCCTGCGACGACAATGAATAAAAAAGCTGCGTCACACTCCGGGGACTTCTTGGCAAAACCAGCCTCTTTCGGGCCTTGCAAAAGAGTGTCATAGTGAGAGCCAATTTTATTTCCGTGTGGAAGATGTTTCACAAGGAGGAAGCCGCCTGCAGAAAAGGCCCTTGGTCTTTGTTAGACCAACCTCTTTAGGAGAAGGGGACCCGTAGCATCCCTTGCCTTCCCACTCTGTGGGTTGGGCAGAGGTATTCAGAAAAGACAGTCCTTCAAAAACACCTAGCTGCAAGCCCTGTAGGGCTTTATTTCAGATAGAGTATTAAGGCTGAAACATGTTTTTTTAATTGAGTCACATTTGTTTTTGCACTTTTCTGAATAGTAAGAAGTAGTTTGGTGAAAGATAGGGCTAGAAACTGGGAGATTCTGAGTTCTAATCTTTCTTAGGCATTGAAGACAAACTGGATGGCTTTCGGGCCAGTCACTCCCTTTCAGCTCAATTCACCTCATAATGAAATATTAGGAATGTTCACCACTTATTATGTTGATTGAAAGATTACTAGGTATCTTTGGCTGACTAGAGACTATGTATACTATATTTCCCTACCCTACATGGTCTAACCAGGAGCACATATTTTGGGTATCCACTCTGAGAAATCAAATGGATTGTGGCCTGGAAGATAACTTCAGTAGCACTCTTGAACAGCTTTACCCCTGAGGTCCAATCCTATTGTTTAATGGTAAAATAGTTGTTCTCAGAGAACATTTGATGAGAAGGACTTTTAATTAGAAGACAACACTTGTATAATTTATTTTTTATATCTTATGTATTTTAAGATGTATAGAGTAATGAATAGCATACAAATTACTGAAATAAAACCAATTGTTTGGGTTTTCACAATAAATTGAAAGAAAATAATATACACAGGAAAATTTTATAGACTATGCTAGGTTAAAATTTAGATAGTTTGCTATAGGGGTTTGCAAATTCTTTTAAGTTCATGCATATCCATATAGCGACTACCATGAGCAGTATGTAAAGCAGTTTCATGAGCCTGAAAAAAGACATGAAAGTGTTCAATCTATCAAAATAAATGTATTGACCTTTCATCTAACCAAGGGTGTTTTTTTTAACATGGAGAAAAAGAAAAAGTGAGATACATTAAAGGGCCATGATCCAGAGAAGAAACTGAGAGACTTGAGTTTGAATTGCTGTTAGAATAGGGATCTCAAATTCAAATTGCAACATTAAAGCATTTTCATATATTTATCCAAAATCTAATGAATAAGTAAAGAAAATGAAAATATATCTTTAATGTTTTTATTAAATAAAGTTACTGTGTAACAGTGGCTTTTTAAATCATTTCACTTTGGCCATATATTCCGTTTCTTGGCCTATAAAGAGGTAGGAGAGAAAATATAATTTCAGACATGCATGATTCTGTTAAACTTTATAATAAAGTTAGTGCTAGTGTGCTTGTCTGGACTACTTGCAAAGCTGACAAATGTTTCAAAGATCACTAGTTGCTGCTGTTTTACTCATATAAACTTCTTTTGTATAGCTATGCCAGGATTCTCACTCTGATGTGTGTTGTTAGGCGTCCAAAATTTGGTAATAATTATATACATTGATTGGAAAATAATTTTTATTACCATTATATTTGTGAATGGTTGTTAAATGAGGTGGTTACTAAATGAGGAGTGAGTGTATAGGCTGCAAAGATAGCTGTACAACGATAGTTTAAATTACTGTTAACATGTGGTGAGTTTAAATTACTGTTAACATGTGGTGAATAGTTGTTGCATAGAGAGAGGCTGGAGCAAATCCCAGAAATTTTGTAATAAAGTGCTGAAACTTTAGGTGGGGACACCACCACTCACAGCTCTTAACGGAGCCAGGCTTAGACTGTATCTCTACACAAGAGTAGAGGAGTAACTATAGAAGTAGCTATAGCTAGGGATAGGGACTAGGATAGGAGACCAGGCAAGATGGGAAGAGTGGGACTAGGGTTTTGGCCTCCTTTCTCATAGTACCTGAATTTATTATTAGTCCGAAGCTGTTGGTCTCAGCATCTGCAAGGAGCCTGGTGAATTTCACTGCCTTTACATTTTTACCAGTCTCCTGATGCTCAGTTATATATTCAGGGTGGATCCATAGTTCTTGTCCAAGATCATCAAGCTGTTTACTGTTACATGTGCAGTGAGTGAGGTGCTTTTTACTATTTTGGGGCCATGGGGAAAGCTTCTCTTTTCCATCCTTATCTTGTCAATTTAGTTTGCTCTTGCTTCACTTGTTATACCCCCAGACATGAACAGAGAGCATTGCTGTCTCCTGGGATAGATCCTGTTAGATTAGAGACAGATGCCTTCCAGAACTTATTCTGGCCACTATTGTTGTAAACCACAGAAAATGTCATGGAGGTCTACATGCAGCCCATGGACCACAAGCTTGGGAACCCTGTATAAATCATGCAAGAATGTGGATAATAATATGACAGTACAACCGGTGATTCTGAGGAATCATTAGGAACTTTGTTAAGAGAAAAGATTGATTCAAAATAAGGGCTCAACTTAGGGTTAGCAAGTGCCACTAAAAGAATGGCAGAATTGAAAGAAATGACATCTAGTATTAGATATTTAGACAATTACATTTCATTAGCAGAAAGTGAAGAAGAGTCAAAAGAACTCATTATAAAATTAACATATAAAATTAAAAATTGAAAGTGAAGATCTGGATTAATATTAAATATTAAAAGAATGAAGGTAATAACATGATTAAAATGTTCAGAATTGTGAAGGAACTTAGAGTCAACTTTGGGGAATATATGAGAGACATTAAAAAAAGGAAGGAAAGAACTTGCCATTAAGGTAATAGTGTTATAAGAAGGAGCAGACAGAAACATACTTTCAAAATTGTATTAATATGTCTTAAAATAATACAGTAGCATTCCTGGAAAACTTGTAGCCTTTGTTTCTTAACCTGGCTTACATTAAAGGGCTGATAACAGCTGATAGTGTAGAAGTAAAAGTCATAAATTGCCTTGTTTTCCTTGAGCTGAGTAATAAGTAAATAGTGTGCTCTAGAAGTAAACAGTTTAATTCTAGGGAAAAAGGTAATGATAGATGTAGAAAAGATCATAAAGATTAGAGTATAGTTAATACTTAAATGAGCTGTTTTGCTACTGGTAATATATTGATATGCACATTGCACATTGAGAGAGAAAAAGAAGATAAGATACCTTCAGATTACAGCTTTAGAGTGTGTTGTGTATTGAAAGAAGGCAAGTCTGTAGGTCCCAGATAAAATAAAGATGGACTTCTCCCTTGAGGGAATGAGTTTTGCTTATGTAGAGTGGCAGATGATGGAAGAGACAGCAGATAAGGTGGTCGAGGACTACCCAACCGGTCGTAAGTCGAGGACTTTCCCTGCCCGGGAGCGCCGCACATGCATGGTGCCGCCCCCTGCGCCAGCTGAGGCATAGTTGGCAAGCGGCAGAGATGGAGCAGGCCGACCACCGGCTGGGCCACCAGCTGGCCCAGCCCAAGGGAGGTAAGGCACCTGCCGGGCCCCACACATGCCAGCAACCCTCCCTGCGCCCGCCGGCCTCCCACCCCTGGCCCTCTTTTACTTACATTTTTAGTAGTTGCTCAACAGGGAGGGGTGGAAACTTCCAGACAGCTCGCCTTCGCTGCAGACAACTTGCAGCACTGTTTGCAGAATGGGACTTTTGGCGGGCTCAGCAGGGCAGAGACAGCCTGGACAATTCCTATTGGCTTTTGAAAGCCAATAGAATTAGACTGTATTCAAGAGAGTCTATTCTATTGGCTTTCAAAAGCCAATAGAATAAAAGGGAGTAGTACAGCTAAGGAAAAGGGGAAAAAATGGCAGACTGCGTTGTTTGGCGACCCCCGTGAAATGGTTGTTCGACCTCAAATGGGGTCCCGACCCACAGGTTGAGAACCACTGCAATAGTGGCACATCTCACCACTATAGTTACATGCATTTTGGGCACATGGCAACAAACTTGCTTTTACTGCTGGTTGCCACATTCTGCTGTCACAATAAGAGATTTATGATGTTTTTTTGCTGGAAACCAACTTTTTCAGCCAGTTTCTGGTAAAAATATGTTCATAGGAATGCAATGACTCACTTAACGGCTGCTGCATTTGCTTTACAACTGCTGCAAAAAAGATCATAAAATTGGGTTGGTCCTGTAGGTGCTTTGACTTACAATCATTTTAACTTACGACAGACTGCCTTCCACAGTTGTAAGTCTACTACTACCTATAATGAATGCATTCTCGTGCTCAATATATTTGAAAATAATTTCTGTAAGTATTGACATAGTCTTAACTATTGATTCTGGAAAGGATATTTTAGATATGCTAAATCAGCTGCACTTTGAGATTAAAACATTTCACTGACACTATAGTAACTGAGTAGTTTCATGGAAGTAGTAGGGTACTTTTATAGAAGTTGATAGTTTTAGCTGGTAAATTGTATACATATGTAAAAGCTTATATGGCCAGAATTAATTTGCTCTGTGTGGTTAAGTTATAAAAATTGATACCAAATAAAATATCATAAGTAGCTGCTTATGAAGAAATTGCTGCTTTGTTGCCATCTTAGCTTTGCCTCCTCTAATCTCTATTTGCTGTGCATTAATTAATGATGTGATAAATCTCAGTGCAAGAAGTTGAAAGGCATTTAAATCCCCATATATTATTTTTCTCCCATTCTAGGAAATGAGTATTAAACTTAATTACATCCCACCAGGAATGATCCAATTATGGATTTAGAATAATAAAACATTCAATTCTATGTTCTATATATTTTGTTTTGTTTGTCCTTTACAACAATTTGGTAATTTAAACTCTCCCCCTTAAAAACCAGCTGGCATTAGATCACTGTTTCTCAACCTTGACAATTTTAAGGCATGTGGACTTCAACTCCCAGAATTCCACAGCCAGCAATGCTGGCTGTGGAATTCTGGGAGTTGAAGTCCACATGCCTTAAAATTGTCAAGGTTGAGAAACACTGCATTAGATGAAAGATTAAGCCAGGGGTCTTCAAACTTGACCCTTTTATGACTTGTGGACTTCAACTCCCAGGCACGCTGGCTGAGGAATTCTGGGAGTTGAAGTCCACAAGTCATAAAAGGGCCAAGTTTGAAGACCCCTGTTCTATGTCTTTCTTATGCTGGGCCCTACAGGATGCCATTTGGGGACAATTGCTGGCAGCAGATTTGAAGTTGATGAGCTTTGTGTGAACAAAAAAAAGTACATAAAAAGAAATATTCTAGTACCATGATCTTTTCCCAGATGTTTCCTTGGGTATGCCTCATGTATGATCCTACTTTTGTTTAACCTTTTCTCTCTTATTATCAAGCTTGTCTGTAGCTGATTAAAGCATTTGCAACATTTTGTTCTTTGTGTAAATTCCTTGCCATTCCATGTGTTCTTTAAGCCACTAATACAGAATTTCTAGAATTTTAAATCTTAAAATTTCTCAGAAATTTTTAAGTTTAATTGACTTGTATTTGATAGACTCAGTTAAAAAAGTGACTATATAATTTTAAATTGTATATTAATCACTAAAATTATGAGAAATGAAATATTTTATTGAGGGTAAATGTAGTGCAGCATGTTCAGCATTACTGTTAAATCACTTTAAAAAAGAACTCTTGGAAGAAGTACAATTTTAATATTTTTGGCAAAATCCTTCTTGATGATCCTGTGGCCCTTCTCTCAGATTTTAATTTATTTTTGAAAGAAGGAAATATGGAATGCTTGAGCTTCATTTGCTCAGTCCCATCTCTTCTAGCTGCTTTTCTGCAAATTAGCCTCCTTAGTTGAACCAGAAAGCAGAATGAATTTCTGTGGTCTTGCTGTATGGTAGTAAATGTATTGGTAATATCTATTATAAGCTGATTTTGGGACTGGAATTCAAGTAGGTCTTGACATTTAACGACAAAAGTTATGACGGCACTGAAAAATGTGATTTGTAACCAGTCCTTGCACCTATATCCTAGCATTCCATAGTCACATGGTGAACATTTAGGTATTTGGCAAATGGCAGATATTTATGAGGGTTACAGGGGTCCTGGGATCACATGATCAGCATTTACAACATTTTTAGGGGGCTTCTCATAAGCAAAATCAATGGGGAAAGCTGAATTCACTTAATGATCCTACGATTCACTTAACAATAGGAGCAAAGCGGTTGTAAAATTGGATGCAACTCAGTTAACCACATTGCTTAGCGACAGACGCTAGTCCCAATTGTGGTTGTAAGTTGAGTGCCTAATTTATTCATCTGCAACAGTTCAGTAATCTTAAGCCTTCTTTTTTTTAAAGAATTGGACCGGGACTATGGGCATGGTGCCTATAGTGTCCCAAGAGCTATGGACTCTTATATGAATCAGTCATATGGAATGGAAAGCCATGGAGGCGGCAGTGGAGGAGGAGGAGGAGGAGGAGGAGGTGGCAGTGCCAGGTAAAATACTGAATCATTTGCTTTGTATGTCAAAGATAATATAAATATATTCTGCAGTATACCTCTATCCAATTTAAGTGTTCCTTAAGCATATTGCAGGGCATGGTGTGTTATTATGCAGAGATGTAATGTGTAGCATATTTTAAAATAAATGTTTTTATATAAAATATAATGCTGCAACGCATGTTTTATCTCAGATCTCTCTTAAAATCTGTTTCAACAAGTGATCTTTAAAAACCTAGCAATTAAATATTAGCACAGAGCTGAAATGCTCTTAATTGAATCAGAACTGCTGCTTTTGTTTCCCCATTCTGTTTGAAAGGAACACTTAAATTTAATTTGAATAGTAATATCTTTTGCAAGAACATTCATTGGTAGACAGCTTTTCATGTCCAGATTATTTTATTGGCAGGTACTAATTACACTAAAGCATACTTTTTTGCAGTGTTTTAAAATTGTTCCTAGCACTGTAGTAATATTTCTGACAGTTTGATTTTTCACTGTGCCTGCAATTGATGTTTACTAACGTCAGATCACAATTTTATTCTAAATTTGGCTTTCTTATAAGAACTCTGCATTTTAAACAAAATAACTGTATAATATATTAATCCTGGTTGCAGTCTCATTTGCATATCCTAACTCTTCAATGGCGGCAAGAAGAACACGGATTGACAATTGGATTCCTCCAGTTTTTTTGTGGCATTGATTTTTAAGGAATTGGGAGATTAGCTGTATAAATGCACAGTGCTTTTCAACAATTAATATAACTAACATTGATGTAAACTATTTTGAGAATCAGCAAAAAATGTACCTACCATTTAGTAATCTGAATATGGTTGGAATTTACTGAATGCATTATATAAAAAGTTTATTGTTGTAATGGACTGTTTGTAGTTGGCATTTTAAATATGAAAGTTTTATATTTAAAGTATGAACTGGAGAGAAGATAAATTTAGCCTTCTCATATTGTGATTTTAAATTATTAGAAGTTTCTTTTCAAGTTATTTAATTAAGAATTAAAATATAGTTAATTTTTTGGGATGAAAATGATTTCCCATTTCTATGCAGTATATGACATTGATGTTACCCTACGCACTTTTTTTCTGTTCTTCAGTTAATATCTTTTTAAAATGCTGCATACAGCTTTTTGGTAATATAGTATTTGCATGTAATATACAGCCTTTCTCTGTGCTAAAGGGTCATTAATATTTAAGATTTATTTTGACGTTTCAGTTCTATAAAGGTTTTCTGTCTTATTCCCTACAAACAGAGGCAGGTGAATCTATGACCTTCCAAATGTTTCCAAAATCTAGCATTTCTTGGCCTTTCATTCTGGGGCTCATGAAAACTACCATCCAACAACATTTGGAGGGTCATAGATTTCCCACTCCTCTCTAACACATTGTAAATGTAATAGTAGAAGATGAGGCATGCTAGTAGTTAAGCAAAATTATTTAGATTTCTTCTATAAGATATAACTGAACTATGAACCATTGAAATATCAAGTTAAAATAGTTGCATTATTGATACTGTCACAGCTTCTAAGTAGAGAGCAACGTCTTTCAAATGCTATTGAACTGTTTTAGGCATGACTTTAAACAAAAGAGTTTTATGAACCTTTAAAATATGCAGGTGCCTGCATTCGTTAGACTAGGTCTGGGCACAAATAATGAGGTGAAATAATAATTTTGAGCAACTAAATTTAGTGAAATTTAGGCATTCTGAATTTTAATACTATTTTTAACTGAAAAGTGACTCAGATAGCTTTCTGTCTGATCACAGCATGGAAATGCCCAGCCCTAATCAAAGCAAACCCTACTAAAGTAGAATATTCATTGATTTTAGTTGATAAATGTCAACTGATAACTTGTCTTTTGAAATGTTTTAACTTTAGTAAGCTTACTTTTTTTTTCCTCACTACAACTTTTCCAGGTTTGGACCTTATGAGTCTTACGACTCCGGGTCTTCTCTGGGTGGGCGAGATCTGTACAGATCTGGCTATGGTTATAATGAACCCGAACAAAGCCGCTTCGGAGGTAGTTATGGTGGTCGATTTGACAGCAACTACCGGAATAGCCTTGACTCTTTCGGAGGTAGAAACCAGGGCGGGTCTAGCTGGGAAGCACCTTACTCACGCTCAAAATTGAGGCCTGGGTTTATGGAGGACAGAGGAAGAGAGACTTACTCTTCCTACAGCAGTTTTTCTTCACCCCATGTGAAGCCTGCACCTGTAGGCTCTCGGGGGAGAGGAACGCCTGCTTATCCTGACAGTGGATTTGGAAGCAGAAACTATGATGCTTTTGGAGGACCATCAACAGGCAGAGGCCGTGGCCGAGGAGTAAGTACAGAATCTTTTCAGATTCTTTTCACTAGTGACTCTTTTAAACCCTTTCAAGACCATAGCATTAAAACAAAAGCACTGTATATCACACTGCAGTTTTTGCCAAACTATTAGGGTTGATAACTTTCCAATCCAGTTTGGTATTTACCTAGAACTTAGTACCCTATCTCTCTCTCTCTCTTCATTTACACAAGTAAAAGCGCTACAAGATTAGTGGCTAAGGTTTTATCAAATCACTTTTTTTGTGAAAGGTGAATATTAAGGCAATGGGTTTGGTCTAAAAGGGGTTAAAAGGAATTGCATTTTTCCTTGTTAACACTAGCATCTTGGCTAGTGGGAGAAGTCTTGAAACTTTGTAAAGGTTAATTAGAACCTTTTTTCATTTTGACTAGGTTAAAGGTGCAATGTATGTATACTATTGATTTTAGAGAATAAATGCCACAGAACAGATTTTGTTGAGGCAGGAAGCAATTAGTTCTACATGCTCAATTTCAGCTTACTTTAAGGTCACTGAGACTTACATGGAAGGGAAGATTTAATACAGGCAAGAATTAAAGCATAATTTCAAACCATTGTTAAAGGGATATCATCAGAACTGTTCATGCTGAAAGTCAACTGTTGTGTTATAATTCAGTACTAGATATTTTCCTACGTACGCTGAATCTAACGTTTTAGTGCAAGTTCAAAAGAACAATTCAAAGATTATAAACAAATATCAAATATTACCCTACCAAATCAAAACATCATTAACAGCATCTTAAACTTCAGGAAGCTTCAAGATATAAGATGATATCCTATTAACATACTTTATAATTTCATGTCTGAATTTATATAGAGTTCCATTTCAGTTGATAATCAATAGATGCTCTCTTAAAACTCTTTAAATACTGAGTTTCAAGAAGCTGGCCTGAAGAAAACAATTGAAAGTTTAAAGTAGATTGGAGGAGTAAATGTAGAGTAGAATATTTTAAAGTTTTTTGCATGCCTATTACTATATTTTAATTGATTTATTAATGTGATACTCTGAAGGGTACAATTGGCATTTAATCCATAGACCTAGGAACTCTAGTAATATTTCTATAATTTGTTGATAAAAGAATAAACTGATTTGTTTAGTCTGGTATGTTTGTGAAATTAACTAAGCAGTACTGAGTAGTTTCTCTTTTTCTTGAGCTTAATGTTACTCTTGAGAACTAACTACTTTAAGAAATAAGCTGCTTGTTTCTGTGAAATGCATTGCACCTTTAATAGATTCTGAAAATATTTGCTCGTGCAAATGTACATCACCTAGAAAGTGTCCTTTGATGTATGTAATATGCAGGATGAGAATATTGCTAGACTGTTATTTACTAGAGCCCAGTTTGTTACAAAGTGAAATATAGAACATATGCATGGATTTATTTAATATAATGATCTCTAACACATTGTGGCCTGCTAGGAATAAATGCAACTCAAAGTAAAAAAAGTATTGTGTAAATGTACTGCCTTTACTGTGTCTAATTTTTATTATTAAATATTTATGGCAGTTTACTCATTTCTGCTTATATAATTTCAATCATCCAGTCACATGAGCCTATCTTACATGTTACTGTCAGTGAACAGTAGAATCTTTGCATGTTTATTCAGAAGTAAATGCTACTAACTCCCGAGTTAGTATTACAGATTGCAGCTTAAATTATAACTATTATACTCATTCCTTGTCTTCAGTTTGTTCTGTCATTCAGTGCCTTAAAACCAATGAATTCAGTCATGTATGCTCTATTGATTACAAGATAGATGTCCAAATTAAGATTAGATTTTTTTTACCACTTTGTTGATATTCTAAATTTTATTTTTTCCTTTGGAAATAATTTGATCTAAGAGGGGCTAATATTTTACTTTTCTCATTGCTCCTTCAAATATTTATATACTTTTTAAATTGTTGAGATTATATACAATATGCAATTATCTCAACAGGGTGGGGGGGGTGGGGATTGATACACACACATCACACACAAACTGCTGATTGGGTTGAACTGTTGATAAAGATGTAAGATTTCTAATCAGTTTTAATATGGCTAATGCATTGCACTAGGTTTGCTTGTTATATGAGGGGGAAAAGAAAAGACATTTTATGAAAGTTAGCTTTTTATCTACTCTAAATTAATACAGGACTATTTTACATATTTATAATATTTACATAATCTTAAAATCCCTGCCTCACATAAAAAAATCTATATGTATTTACTTGGAACTTATTGTTTTAGTGAAAATAGGAAAATATGAGATATGTTACCTCAAAACAATAAACTTACCTTCTCCATGTATTTTTAGAAGAAATTCCCATGAGTTCAGTGAGACTTATTCCATGTACAGTTTGAACTTCCTACTAGTAGCACTTATTTCTGAGTTGACATGCTTGAGATTATACTCTGAATTGTGAATAAAATATACATATTGTGAGAAAAAGGGAAATAGGAAAAATAAAGTTTGAAAGTAAAATATATTTTACATAAGCAAAAAGTGTGAAGTATGAAACTGGAATCCCATTACAGTGTTAAGAGATAAAAATTATTTGGATATTAACTAATTTTAAACATAGACAATATCATACACAGAAAATCTTACATACATATGAGCAAATTTTAAACCATCAAAAGGTTATTTTAAAACTTTTTTAATCATAATAAAAGAGAAGCTATGAATGTTTCAGGCAGAGACTTTCATGATTATTTTTGTTTTTCCCTAAGTTTGCATTCTTGTATTATTGTTTTGTAGAAATAATTTTTCTTCTGTTTGTTTGAGGCATTATTTGAGAATCCTGAGAATGAATATGGGTAAAATTCTAGCAAGGCTCATAGTCTGGACCAATGATTTTGAATAAGCAGAAATCCATTTGATATAAGCACTTTAAGTCAAATATTTTAAAAACTAATCAGTTTGCATTCCTGATGTGTTAACTTAGTATTGCGTTTTTTTCTTGAGTTAAAATATTTTAAAATATGTTTTTATGTAAGCTAGTTTGTTTATGGTCAGCCACATCATTTTCTAATACTTGATCTTCACCTATTTACAGTATATGGGAGACTTTGGAGGCATGCATAGACCTGGAATTGTGGTAGACTATCATAACAAACCCAGTTCTGCAGCAGTAGCTGCACGAGGAATAAAGAGAAAAATGATACAGCAGCCGTATAATAAACCAGGTGGGACATTTATCAAGAAACCCAAACTGACAAAACCTAATGTGAAGATGAACCAAAACAAACCTAGTAAGTAATTGAATGAAAGATGTGAATTACAGCTCTATTTAACATTTTCTGAGAGGATACATTTATAATGCATTGCTGCTCCTCATTTTCCAGCCTCAAAGCCCCTTCTGTTACCAGTTTTTCATAGGGATTGACCTTGGTGGCACAAATTAAAATTTTTGAAAGATAGTTACAAGATATTTTACTAATTTTGTGCCTATATACTCTATACTATACTATACTATACTATACTATACTATACTATACTATACTATACTATACTATACTATACTATACTATACTATACTATACTATTGTATATATACTATATACTATATATGTATACTATTATATATATACTATATACTATATATTTTTCTGACAAAGAGTTAAAGAACTAAATTGGGAGATTAAGATGGCCATTTCGAGCTCATTCTGCTCTCTTCAGTTAGCCATACCCTTTATGGGATTTGAACCTGGGCAGTTTACATACTAGGCAGTGATTTAACCACCAAGCCACAGGTTCTCCTCCCCTCTTTGTCAGCCGAGTCAAGGGAGTATATACAGAAAAAAGGGTGTGGATTTGGATTTGTAATGTTTTGCAGTTGCGACTTGAGCCTACTTAACACCCCTAGTTGGGGGGCTGCAAGGCAAAAGAGATGGTAAAAAGTAAAACTGCAGTATAGCAGTTAAAAATGTCAAGGTGTAATCAATCAGACTGGTCTGTCTGAAAAACGTCCTGCATATACAGTGGGGCAAAAAAGTCAGCCACCAATTGTGCAAGTTCTCCCACTTAAAAAGATGAGAGAGGCCTGTAATTGTCATCATAGGTAGACCTCAACTATGAGAGACAAAATGAGAAAACAAATCCAGACAATCACATTGTCTTGATTTGGAAAGAATTTATTTGAAAATTATGGTGGAAAATAAGTATTTGGTCAATATCAAAAGTTCATCTCAATACTTTGTTATATATCCTTTGTTGGCAATGACAGAGGTCAAACGTTTTCTGTAAGTCTTCACAAGGTTGACACACATTGTTGCTGGTATGTTGGCCCATTCCTCCATGAAGATCTCTAGAGCAGTGATGTTTTGGGGCTATCGCTGGGCAATATGGACTTTCAACTCTCTCCAAAGGTTTTCTATGTGGTTGAGATCTGGAGACTGGCTAAGCCACTCCAGGGCCTTGAAATGCTTCTTACGAAGCCACTCCTTCATTGCCCGGGCGGTGTGTTTAGGATCATTGTCATGTTGAAAGACCCAGCCACGTTTCATCTTCAATGCCCTTGCTGATGAAATGAGGTTTGCACTCAAAATCTCACGATACATGGCCCCATTCATTCTTCCCTGTACACGGATCAGTTGTCCTGGTCCCTTTGCAGAGAAACAGCCCCAAAGCATGATGTTGCCACCCTCATGCTTCACAGTAGGTATGGTGTTCTTTGGATGCAACTCAACATTCTCTCTGCTCCAAACATGACGAGTTGTGTTTCTACCAAACAGTTCTACTTTGGTTTCATCTGACCATAGGACATTCTCCCAATCCTCTTCTGGATCATCCAAATGCTCTGTAGCAAACTTCAGACGGGCCCGGACATGTACTGGCTTAAGCAGGGGGACACGTCTGACTCTGCAGGATCTGAGTCCCTGGCGGCATAGTGTGTTACTGATGGTTGCCTTTGTTACGTTGGTCCCAGCTCTTTGCAGGTCCCCCTGTGTGGTTCTGGGATTTTTGCTCTTGTGATCATGTTGACCCCATGAGGTGAGATTTATTTATTTATTTATTTATGAGACTTATATACCGCTTTAAGTGCAAGCACTCTCTAAGCGGTGTACACCAGTAAGCAATGTATATATTTACATTGCCCCCAACAATCTGGGTCGTCATTTTACCTACCTCGGAAGGATGGAAGGCTGAGTCAACCTTGAGCCGGTAAGATTTGAACCGCTGACCTGCTGAACACAGTCAGCTAAAGTGGCCTGCAGTACTGCACTCTAACTGCTGCGCCACCTCGGCTCTTGCGTGGAGCTCCAGATCGAGGGAGATTATCAGTGATCTTGTATGTCTTCCATTTTCTAATTATTGCTCCCACAGTTGATTTCTTCACACCAAGCTGCTTGCCTATTGCAGATTCAGTCTTCCCAGCCTGGTGAAGGTCTATAATTTTATTTCTGGTGTCCTTCCACAGCTCTTTGGTCTTCACCATAGTGGAGTTTGGAGTGTGACTGTTTGAGGTTGTGGACAGGTGTCTTTTATACTGATAACAAGTTCAAACAGGTGCCATTAATACAGGTAATGAGTGGAGGACAGAGGAGCCTCTTAAAGAAGAAGTTACAGGTCTGTGAGAGCCAGAAATCTTGCTTATTTGTAGGTGACCAAATACTTATTTTCCACCATAATTTGCAAATAAATTCTTTCCAGATTAGACTGTGATTGTCTGGATTTGTTTTCTCATTTTGTCTCTCATAGTTGAGGTCTACCTATGATGACAATTACAGGCCTCTCTCATCTTTTTAAGTGGGAGAACTTGCGCAATTGGTGGCTGACTAAATACTTTTTTGCCCCACTGTATAGATATATATGTATATGTATATATAAAATATAATAATTTTGTGACTGCTTTTATTGTGAAGACTGCTTGTTACATGAGATGGGCTGTTATCAACAAAATAATAGTCCTCCCAAATTTAACATATTCTATGTACAATTACATTACTATTGGAATTCATTCAGAAATATATGCTTTTAAGGATGCATGGATTTTGTTACTTTAAACAATTATGTTGATTGGATGAGCCAAAAAGTGATTTGTGTTAAGAGATTTGAGAAAACAAAAATTGACAGAATGCTTTTTTGCTAATAAAGTATTTATAATAATATAGCAATATCACTTAGACTTATATACCGCTTCACAGTGCTTTACAGCCCTCTCTTAAGTGGTTTACAAGTTAGCATATTGCCCCCACCAATCTGGGTTCTCATTTTACTGACCTTAGAAGGATGGAAGGCTGATTCAACCTTGAGCCAGTCAGGAAGAAACTACTGGCAGTCGGCAGAGTTAGCGTGCAACACTGCAGGCTAATATCAATGGAGAGGTTAAATAAAAGAGAACAGAACAAATTGTAACCCAATGCTGGCCATGCAGAAATTGGAGGAGAGGTCTCGGGAAGACTGGGAAAATTGGGTGCAGGGGGCATGGAAGGGCAGGGCAGGGCAAGGGAAAAAAGTTGTAGGGTGTCTGCATGTGTATGAGTGCAGGGAGGGTAAGGAAAGTAAGTGTGTGTGTGTGTGTGTGTGCAGGAAGAGTGAGGAAAGAGGATATGGCTTTCTTGCAAGCATACGAAGGCCAGGGAAAGAGAGCATAGAATGTGTGCAAGTTACAAGTTCAGGAAGCTAAGGAAAAAAGGCACAAGGTGTGTGCGAATGTAGGGAGGCTAGGGAAAAAGGGCATGATAGTGTGTGTGTGTGTGTGAGAGAGAGAGAGAGAGAGAGAGAGAGAGAGAGAGAGCGCACAGGAGGATAGGAAGAGTGTGTGAGGTGCTTGAGTGTGTATTTGTGTGAGTTCAGGGAAGCTGAGGAAAGAGGGCAATGGTATGTGCAAGTGAAAGGAGAAAGAGAGTATCATGCTTGTGAGCAAAGACAGGCAAGGGTGGGTGAGACTTACCTGAACAATTTGTAACTTTGCCTATCCCATTAGCTTTGCTTGTTGGAAGCTGGCACGGAAAGTTGTAAATGGCAGTCGTGATCCTGCAACCAATCACAAGTGCGAGCTGATTGCCATGCATTTGAATTTTCTCCATGTGGCTATGTGGGTTGCTATAATGGCTGAAACTTTGAGGACCAAATACGAATCCTTTCATTCGGTGCTATTATAACTTGCACTGGTCAATGAAAAAATGGTTATGACTTGAGGATTATCAGTTATATGTGTGGGAGAATGATTGCTATATTCTCCAGCATGACAAATGGAGAATGGGTTGATCTTGCCTTTCTGCCCTAGAGACTAAGTCAATCAACCTTTGCCACGCCTCTCTTCCCCCGGCTAGGAATCCCCAATCACGACTTAGTCTTAGCCCAAGAGAGACGTGGTGAAGATTGGCTCTTGTTTCTAGCAGAAAGACAAAACTCTGGATTTTCCCAGGTTGTACTCTTCCCTTCCCTTCTCTGGGCTGATATTAGCACTGCTTTTCAAACGGCTGAGTGTCAGCGGTTTTGTAGGCTTTGGCTGAAGTCTCGAGCTAATTATAGCTTCCAGGCAGGCAGAAGTGTAGTGGTCTCCATTTTGAGTGCCGCTTTTATTGTTCCTGAGTGGAGGGGGTGCTGCTTCTCCAATTCCAGGCTCCTTGGCAGCTCGCAGCATACCAAGGCTATTACAATTAGAGGCAACAAAAACAGCCTCCTTCACTGTGTCTGGACACAATTTCCAAAGACTTCAGAGCGTGGCTGAGTGCCCGCTTTAATTGCCACAGCGCCTCTTCCCACCACTGATTTCGCTGTTTATAAGTGTGTTGGCTACCCCATTAAGTTGGTTTTGCCACCACTACCAGGATTGTGAGTGTGCTGACTATCCCATTAAGTTAGTTGTGCCGCCACCACTTCTAACCACAACTTGACTCCTTGCTAGGATCATCTCTCTGTTACAAACACTGAGATTGCCATTTCTGTGATATCTCTGATTTTGCAATGGCAGATAAAACCACAGAAGCTCAGATATCTCAAGGCGCCTCCAGCAGTTCCTCCAGGCACCAGAAATCCAGATCACCCAATCAGGAGGCTGCTGGGAAATTCAGATCCAAAGCTATCTCTTCCGAAGCTGCTGAGAAGGAAGCAAGCAGAAGGCACCAGGCATTGGAAAAACAATTATCCAAAGCTGCAAGGCAAAAGAATGAT
Source organism: Crotalus tigris (assembly GCF_016545835.1). Lineage (NCBI taxonomy): Eukaryota > Metazoa > Chordata > Lepidosauria > Squamata > Viperidae > Crotalus > Crotalus tigris. The sequence continues at coordinate 1,359,353 of NW_024100479.1, forward strand.
CCAAAGGTTGGTCAGATTACTTCTGTTCCCAAGGAGGCATCGGCTCCATCAACCTCTGCTGCTTCAAGTGCCTGGTCTCCAAAAGGGGAAACAAGTCAGTTCATATTTCCCATGGCAGAACAGGTGGAGATGGTTCCCCGTTCCAGTGAGGGGCTTGGCCTTCATATCCCTACTCCTCCAGGTACAGCTAGACCTCTGGGCCCAGAGGCCACATTCACTCCTACAGCAGCAGGGCTTCGCCCTCCAGAGGCTCAGGAGACAGAATTATTAGAACGAATGCAGCTACTGATTTCTCAGGCTATTGCCCAAGGTGTAGCTTCAACCCTACAACAGAAAGCTCGACCTGAGTCAGGGATTCCATCTCACAGCAATGTATCATATCTCTCCCAGGCGGAAGCAGCTGCATACCAAGGGTCAGTGTCCCCCTCCAATTCCTCCATGAGTAGAGGGTCGTTCATAGGGGACGACGAACAGACAGAACAGGAGATGTCAGAAGATGAGAATTTATCCCCTGATCTTTCTCCTTTCATGAGTGTGTTTAATCCGGCCCTCTTTAAATCCCTACTTCACAAGGCCAGGAGCACTGCTCAGATTGGTTCTGAGGGGGCCCCTCAGGCTGAACCTTCCACCAACCAGGGACCTACCAGTCAGGTCTTTTCAGAACCCACTTTCACTCAGCAGGACATTCCCTGTCCTCCCCTATTCCTCAACATAGTCCAAAGACAATGGGAGGCACCTGGTACTTTTCCATCCCCGGGGGAAACTGACAAAAAATTGTTTAATGTGGCTTCAGCACTGTCAGAGTTGCTAGCAGTCCCCATGGTAGATGAGCCATTAGCATCATTGGTTTCCTCCTTCACGGTGTCTGGAGATACAGCGGAGGCTTTGAAATCAGAGGATAAGAAAGCGGAGCTTAATTTCCGCAGGACTCATCAAGCCTTAGCATGGGCGGTAAAGGCAGCTGCATCTACTTCTTTTTTCGCCAGAACTTCACTTCTCTGGCTCCACCAGTTGCAAGCTAGGGTCCCGCCTGAAGAGGTACGGATGCACCAAGACTTAAACAAATTAGTGGCTGCATCAGAGTACATGGTGGACTCATCCTTGCACGCGGCCAGATTTTCCTCTCGAGCATTAGCGTCTAATATCACCTCTCGGAGACTTTTGTGGCTCAGACAGTGGAAAGCGGATGCTAGGTCCAAGTGGCAGTTGGCCTCAGCCCCTTACGTGGGAGGCCAGTTATTTGGAGAGGCACTAAACCCTTATCTGAATGAGAATGAGGATAAGTGCAAGGTCATGTCCCATCTTATTAAGAGAGCAGACAGAGCTACCCCTTACGCCCACAAGCAGTCCTTTTGCCCCACCGACACAGGGTCAGAATTCACTAACAGGGACAGGTCCAGACAGCAATTTCAGACCAAGCGGCCCTTTCGAGGGATGGGAGGTCGTCCTTTTAGGCGGTCCAAGTGACAGCAAGGGTGCCCCTCCCATAGGGGGCAGGTTGGCTCTCTTTGCACACAAATGGGAGGACACTACTACAGATCTCTGGATCCTCAACACCATCAGATTTGGCCTGATTCTAGAGTTCAACTCCACCGCCCTGAGGCATTTTGTCTCTTGCCCATCATCCAAAAATCTGGTCAAAAGAAGCCTCATGAAAGAGGCCATTCGACATCTCCTGGAGATCCAGGCCATAGAATGGTACCGGCAGGACAGAAGGGATGGGGTTTTTATTCCATTCTGTTCATTGTTCCAAAGGCCTCGGGAGGGTGGAGGGCAATCCTAGATTTAAAGAAATTAAATATCCATTTGGCATACAAGAAGTTCAAGATGCAAACACTCCAATCCATATTAGCAGGCATTAGAAGGGGGGACCTCCTCATCGACTGTGGAAGGGCGGCAGCTCCTTCCGCGGTCCGAGATTGCTCTTTAGGGCCAACGAAGAAAAGATCGGCCAGTAAAATGGCTGATCACTTTGCTGCAGTAACCGAAAGTCAGAAGAACATTTAAGTGTATAGAACCACCGTGGTTGATCTGGGTGAGACCTTTTCTTTCCTCTCTTAGCCTTTTTTTTCCTGTAAAAAGCATTTTTGGAATTATTTCCCTTCTTTGAGAGAGCATCGTTTGTCAGTGTGGGAAGAGAAGCTTTGAAAAAAGAAAGAAAATTAATTTCATTGACTATTTTTTACTTCTATTTACTTTGGAGTCTTGAAAAAATTCTTATTGAATTTCATTATTGGATTTAGTTTATATGTGAAGAATACTATTTTTTCCTGATTTTCTTAACGATATTTTTGGGTCTGGGAAGAGATTTTATAATCTACTGAGGACACTTTGTGGAGAAATTTAAAAAAAGCAACTGTTTTTTTTTCTTATTTGATGCTGAGGTTGGCTTTGACCTTCAGATCATCATAAAAGGGAAAAGATAAAGAAGTTCAACAGCTGTTAAATCTGTGGGGCTGGACATTGGCTAACTGTTATTAAATATAGCCTCCACTAAAAGATAACAGGACTGTCTATAGTTACTATTGAAATGGAGAAACCCTATTTACAACTCAACTGTAAATTTATATTGGAAAAAATCTATGAAGCCACTGAGCAAGTATGCGTTAAAATAAAAGAGATTACTACAGAAATAAAAAACAGAAACTCTGCTTTGAATTTACAAACTGACCTCCAGACTTCATTTGACTATCCTACAGACCAAAAAACAACGGAAGAGGATTCAATTCAATCAAAAGATTCTATGCCATTCTGTATACAACCTATTGAGACTCTTGATGATCAAAAAGTGACTTTAACTAAACCATATACAATTTCAAAAGTAACAGGAATGAACGCACAAATACAATTTATTGAGAACTATGACAATTTTGACAACCAACTATTAACCACAAAATTGGACATAATTGAATGTCTTACTCAGCAGAATCAAATGTCGAGAGTTGAATTTTTAAGGCAACAAGGGATCAGTTACAAAGGAGTCAGGTTCCTAAAACAGAGGATGGGACTATTTTTTTTTTTTAAACTCAAATGATACCACGAGGAATAAAGAGAGATTTATTTGTTGATATAGAGGCTCTGTAAGGAAACCTTCTTGGCACAAAAAGAAAGCTAAAATAAGACTTAAGAGTGTGACCTAAAATTGTATGTAATGGGTTAAAAAGGCTTTTTAGACACGGATTGACTTAAGGTTTAAGATTTAGAATTATAAGTGGGAGGAAAATTTTTGGCTAGTAGAATATATATCTGAGAGATAGACTGTATTTTTTGAATTAATGTGTTTATGTATGATAATTATTCTGTATTGGATGGAGAATAAGAAAACGGATTGTGTTAATAGAAGATATGGTATTAGTAAATGAGGAGATATTAGAACAAGAATAGAATATGTTTAGGAAATATAAGAATGTAAGTGTGGGAATAATATGCTTTTTTTCTCTTTCTTTGTAGATATTATAATTATTATGTTATGAATAGAGGGAAATTACGGATACCTGAAATTTAAATAATAAGTTTAAATGGCTAATTGAAATATGGTAATTGGAATTTTGTAAAGCTTAAATACAGGATTGGGATTTATTTACAATTAATGGCTTTTTATAAATTCTATTGATTGATGGATTTGTGCTAGAAATGTATTAATCTGAATATGTTACATGATTGGTGGGAACTAGAGAGGGAATTTTAATGAGTTAATTTGAATTATACATAAATGTGTTGGTTTTTGGATAATTGACTACCCCATCACCACGTTGTTTCCTAAGTACTTTGTTGTAAAAATTGAAAAACTTAATAAAACTGTATTTAAAAAAAAAGAGAAGGGGGGACCTCCTGATGTCCATCGACCTGACAGAGGCTTACCTACACATTCCCATACTTTCCGGACACCAGAAATTCCTCAGGTTCTGCTACGCAGGCCACCATTTTCAGTACAGAGTGCTACTATTCGGCCTGTCATCGGCCCCCAGAGCACTCACAAAGGTCCTGGTGGCGCTTGCTGTGCATCTGAGGACCATCCTGCTGCATGTCCAGTGTTATCTGGACAACATCCCCATTCAATTCTCCTCAGTACAATTGGCTTAATCAGAACTGGCATTGTCCATCAAGACCCTCCAGGACCACGGGTTTTCAGTAAATTTTCAGAAAAGCCAGATAGTTCCCTCCACTCGCCTCCTTCACCTGGGCACAGTGATAGATACAAGGAAGTGCAAGGTTTACCTGTCTCAGGAATGTCAGGACAGTATCCGATCCCTAGTCATCCAGATTCAAAGGGGGCGAGTAGTCACCCTAGCAATCTTTTCTCAACTGCTAGGAAATATGGTTTCCTGCATAGCAGTAGTTCCTTGGGCTCAGCTCCACTCCAGAGCCCTCCAATGGTTCTTGCTCCCATTCCAGAGACTAGGCACCAGTTCCTCCAACCACAGGGTACAGGTCCCGTCACAGACCCTGAAATCCCTCCAGTGGTGGGTCTCCCAGTGATGGCCAGGGGAACCTTATTTAAGGAGCCCAACCGACTCATCCTAACATCAGATGCCTGCTTGTTCGGCTGGGCAGCGCACCTGCAATTCCAGTTGGCCCAGGGTCGGTGGTCCCGGACAGATCTGAAGCACAACATAAACTGGTTGGAGCTCAGAGCTATACATCTGGCTCTACGACACTTTCACAACACAGTGGCAAGGCACCACATTTTAGTCCTCACGGACAACGTGGCGGCGAAAGCTCATATCAACAGGCAAAGGGGTACCCACTCCCGGTCTTTCATGGCTGAGGCTCAATTATTAGGAACCTGGGCAGAGACCAACCTCTCATCCCTCAAGGCGGAGCACATCTTGGGAGAGATGAACCGGCAAGCGGATTTCTTGAGCAGGACCACAGTGGACCACTCCGAGTGGCGCCTGCACCCAGATCTCTTCAGGGAGATATCGGAGAGGTTCGGTCATCCAGTGCTGGACTTGTTCGCTACCCCGGCGAATTTCCAGCCCCCGAGATTCTTCTCCTGGTTCCCGTCTCCAGGGGCGGGAAGGGTAGATACCTTCCGTAGCCCATGGCCCAGAGAGCTCCTGTATGTGTTCCCTCCTCTCCCTCTGATCCAGGCAGTTATCCGGAAGATAACTGCAGGAACGGGGATACTCGTTGCTCCCCACTGGCCAAGATGGCCGTGTTATGCTGACCTAGTAGGTCTCTCAAGCTCTTCGTGGAGGATACCCCAAGATCGAATCTCCCTCAGCCAGGGGGTTCTACAACACCCAAAGCCTCAATGGCTCCAGCTAACCGCCTGTCATTTGAAAGGGGACTCCTAATAATAGAGACCTACTCGTCAGATGTGATTGTCATGATTCAGGCTTCAAGACGGCCTGCAACTAATAGAATCTATGATTCCACATGGAAGAATTTCTGTAGCTGGTGTGGGAGACAGCAATTAGATCCAGCTACAATTCCTATCCCAAGAATTTTGGATTATTTACTGGAGGGACTTAAGAAGGGTTTAGCACCCAACACAATTCTCAGATCAGTTGCTGCCCTGTCCATGGTGCTCACATATGGCAACTCAGACCCTTGGCTCAACACCCCATGGTATGTTCCTTTGTCAGGGGAGCAATCAACAGCAAACCGCCCGTAGTTCACAGGTATCCCTCTTGGGACCTGTCCAAGGTCTTACAGGCTCTCACTTCACCTCCATTTGAGCCTGTCAGAACCTCCACTCTACGTTTCTTGACACTCAAGGTCGCCTTCCTAGTAGCCGTCACATCAGGTAGGCGCATCTCGGAATTGGCAGCACTCTCAATTAGAGATAACATGTATTTTTCATAACAACAGGGTAGTCCTACGCTTAGACCCCTCCTTTGTCCCCAAAATCAACTCATTGTTTCACAGGGTGCAGGAGCTTGTACTGCCAGAATTTTGTCCTGACCTGTCCCATGATTTGGAACGTAAATAGCATACCTGCCATTTACTGCCTCTTTGCAAATCTGAAGCTCTATTCGTTTCATTCCACCTCTCTTCTATAGGTCGGAAGGTGACTGCCTCTACTATTGGCAGTTGGATTAGGGCTTGCATAGTAGGGGAGTACCAGACACACTCCTTGCCAGTTCCAAGACGAATCACTGCACACTCCACTTGCAGTGCGGCAACTTCAGCGGCGTGGGCGACACAGGCATCAGTTGAGATATTCAAGGCGGCGACGTGGTCGTCTCCTTCCCCATTTGTGAGGCATAAGTTGGATAAGTTCGCCTCAGCAGATGCTTCATTTGGCAGGAGAGTTCTCCAAAGGGTAGTAACAGATATTGGGACACAGGCCCAGACTTCTTCCCGCCCATAGGGACAGTGAGGTTTTGGTATGTCCCATCTGTGGAGTCTCCATTCATCATGCTGGAGAAGGGGTGTTGTCTTACCTGAACGCCTTTTCTCAGCATGACGATGGAGAATCCACTCCCCCCCACTTGGGTCCATCCGGCCCTGTGTCAGGGGAATTTGAGCCACCACCTTGTAAAATCATCAGCTGCTGTGCCTTCGTCGTGACTGGGGATTCCTAGCCAGAGGAAGAGAGGCATGGCAAAGGTTGATTGACTTAGTCTCTAAGGCAGAAAGGCAAGATCAACCCATCTGGATTCTCCATCATCATGCTGAGAAAAGGCGTTCAGGTAAGACAACGCCCCATCTAAAATACTGATGTTTTCTATTTGTAGAATATATTCGTAATATATATAGATGGCCAGTTTAATAAATATTTATACAAGTATTGAATGCATTAATGAAAATAATAAATAACAATTTCACAATAAATTCTCCCTATTGAATCAATTGTATTTTACATTTGATTGATGACATTACATATTATGAAAAACTAGCTTTTGCTCTTTTATTTGAGATTTAAAACCAATCTGAATTTGAATATATTTATTTTAACAGTTCTTTTACTACTAAGCATTCTTAATTCTAATCAGATTAATCTAAAATATTGTTTACAAATTCCTATCTCCTTGTTTTCAAGTTGGTTGTCTATTGAAATGTCTTTAATTGTTCAGTGTAATTGTTCAGATATTTTATTCCTGAATTGAGAATAGGTGTAGAAAGTTATACTGCTCTTATTAGGTACAATGCTGTGAAGAATAATACTGCATATGATTAAAGCAACAGTTCTGAATGGAAGGTAAAAGATGTATAACCAATTAATGGAAAACCACTTACACAGTATGATGTTATAATCCCACATGGTCTACTGCATTTTCAGTTTTGGTGTATTTTCGGTGCTTGAAAAAGAGAAATAGGCAAAGTCAATTTTTTTTGTATTTTTCCTGGGTTTTTTTTAATATACCCATTTCTTTATTGTTTCCATCTGATTTTCTGTGTCCAAGATTCTTATTTTCTCAGTGCTCCAAGGATTTAAAATAATTGCTAGGTGAGACAAAACATTTAATTGCAGTTTGATTTTCTTGAATTTCTTCCTCCTTTCATGCTAATAGATCCAAGGACGCCAAGCAAGAAAACTACTGCAGAGGTAAAGATCTAGTTTTGGAAAATACTGTACTTTTTATCAGGTGTTGCAGTACATTAAAGTAATAGGTACCTCAATTTTTCAAAACCATTTTCTAAAGAAGCAGAGAGAGACATATGTCTTCATAATAACTTTTCTTGATCTTCATGGTAGAATTTTGAAGCAACATCTGGTACCATAGTGTTAGAAAGTAGAATTTATTTTTGAAGCTCTGGTTGCAATCCAGAGACATTTAAAAAAGCCAGTTCTAACAATATTGAATTTAAAGTAGGCAGATATAGATCATATACAGGTGGTCCTTGAATTATGACCACAATTGAGCCCAAAATTTCTGTTGCTAAGCAAGACATTCGTTAAGTAAATTTTGCCCCATTTTAGGACCTTTATTGCTATGGTTAAGTGAATCACTGCAGTTGTTTAGTTAGTAACATGGTTGTTAAGTGAATCTGGCTTCCCCATTGACTTTGTGAGAAGGTTACAAAAGGGGACATAACCCCAGGACCTCAACTGTCATAAATATGAAATCAGTTGCCAAGCATCTGAATTTTGATCACGTGACCATGGGTAGGCTGCAACGATCGTAAGTGTAAAAAATGGTCATAAGTCCATTTTTTTACAGTGCCATTATAATTTTGAACAGTCACTAAATGAAC